>NC_136063.1:1374247912-1374847912 GCF_964261635.1 Lissotriton helveticus | reverse complement strand
ACATGAGTACATCTTTTTCATTGTCTGTACAGTCGATCCTCATCACCTTCCTTGAGGCATTTTATTTAGCATGGGATTTACCATCACACCTTTCATTCCAGGCTTAGTCTGACCATTTCCCTGTATCATACATGAAAAAACAGAATCAAAACCCACATATACTTTCTTAGCTGCTCTAATCTGTGCCAACATCAATTTCTTCTTTCACTTTTTGTGACGGAAATCAATGTCATCTTCACAATACTTACCATAATGAAGTATTTCATCTATGGACTTACTCTGCCAACAAATTAAATGTTGCTGAACCATGGCGCTAATCTCAGCCCTCAAACCATATACGAAACAATACACAAAATGTCCCATGTTTTTCCTTGACACATTTTCAATTACACTATACTGTTTGAATGCTTGTAAAAGTCTCTCGTAGTATGCATGAACTGACTCTTTCAACTCTTCAGTAATCCTATCTATGTTTACCAAATCCATTTCTTTCAGCAAAATCTTTCCTTTCAAATACGTAATGACCTGATTGTATTTTTTCATCACCTCCGCTGGTGACGCACCTCTAGCAGGTTCCATCTTTGGCCAATCAAATGCAAATTTACCTATCACCCATACATCTGTTGGAACTACAATATCAAACAAAACAGCGAAATCTTTTAGCAAAACCTTTGAAACCTTCACAAATCTTTCCAACTGTTTATACCACTCAACAGGCTTCTCTCCCAACCTCAGAAAATCATTGGTTAGGGACAATATGTCTTGTCTATTCCAGGGGATATGTACATACCATCCTCCTGGTACTTCTCCCATGGGATATAACATTATGTCTGCCTCACACTTTTCCTTTTCTATCATTGGGTATAAGAGCAGAACCATTGTCGCATCTTCATTCTTTTTAGCCCATCTGCCTTCCCACCTTTCTACTTCTCCCCATAGCTTCAAAGTAGTTATTAACTATTTTAATCTGCAGTCTTTTTCAGGAGGTATTCAAACTCTCCAAATCTCCGTCACTGAAATCCAATCAATATGTTTTCTGTAAGGCTTTGGATTTTTTTTACATCCACCCCATATTTCTGTGCTATCTCAGCAAATTTCCTATGGGTATTTCTTGCTGTTCGTGTTATATCTTTACACATAAATAGTAATTCCTCATTACAATATTTTGATTGTCTCTCTGGATTAATTGTTCCCAATATAATTTCTTCTCATTCCATTTTTTATTTGCTTACATCTGTGTTCATGCATTGATTTGTATTACATAGTACACTACCAGTAGGAGGTAATCCAGTCATCAAGGTCTTCTGGAGATGGCCCTATTGATGTACTCATTTCTTATCCCTGAGATTCTCGACTAGTTTCTCCTACCTTTTGTACTACCTGCCAATTCTCTCTCTGATTTCTCATTTGCAAAACACCCCCAATATTTTTTCAATGCCCACTACTTGATGTTTCAAGACTCTTTTCTGTAATGCTTATTAATGGCTCTATTTGCTCTTCCTTGGTGGAATTCATTCTATTACGCATCTCCGCACCATTCTCATGGGCTTCATTTCTTTCTGATGTAAATAATGTTCCTTGATTTCTCACACTCTCACTCAACTCATGTAAGGAATGGGCTTCTCCTATAGTTCGAGTTGGAACAGTTATTAGTTTGCGAAGCTCCTTGCCCTGTTTGATGTAAAAGAACAATTGGACCTAGAGTTATGGTAACTGAAAATGCATCTGGACTATTTGTCAAGACCACATTTGACCATGCTCTTTCAGGAGTCCGAACGGCCAACCAAGAAAATACTTTTATATATCCTCTAAAATCTCATCTGTCAATGTGAGTACTCTAGCTTTTGGCTCTTCAATATGTTTCTTTTTCTCCTTATACTTTTCTTATTCCTTATTTTCAGCTACCATTACAGGATACATTTGTGCTCCCAGAGCAACATCTTGTCTCCATAATTTTTTGGGGGAATCCGATTTTGCCTTTGCATATCGATTCAACGCTTTTCTATATCTCCCCTGACGTTTCTCTTTGTCTCTTCAAAGGGCTTTGTGTTCCCATTTTTTTATATTGTATGGGTCTAGGACTAGGGTTCAGATCATTCATCTGTCTCCTCAAATTTTTGAACCTTCTTACATTAAATGTCCCGTACTGTGGAAATGCTAACGACCGTCCTTCTCAGTATATTTTACCCAATTCTCCAACCAGGTACAAGTGTGATATCCTCCCTCTAATGAAATCTGCAACACAGGTGCACCTTCCGGAACCCCGGGAACTCCTTCACAAGTTGGTATAGGCTCATATTTGTGTATTAAAGATTTAATAATTTAAAGAATTTCATGATTTCTGTATTTCAATTCAATCTGCTTTTTTATCCTATGAACTCTCTCCTCCATATTATTGTTTCTACTTCAAATCACCGTTCGTTCTCAACCTCCAATACCAGCGCAGCTTCACACCAACCACCAATACCCGTGCAGCTTCACATCAACCACCAATACCAGCGCAGCACTTGTATGACGTCAGTTTAACTCCTCACTGCAATGGACCCTCCCTTTACAAACTGTTCGCCATCTTTTTTCTATTCCACCTTTTTCCACTAAAAAAACAAATACAACATAAAACAACTTTGTCTGCTCCACTAAAAGAATTGTAGATACCCACTCATTCAGAATATTTCATTCACTTCCAGTGAAACCTCTACCAGCACGATTTCAATCTCTTTAAGTGAAATTCTTTAAGATCTTTCCTGGTGTACTTCCTGAATAAACCTCAGCAATTCCAACTTATCACACTTCAAAGTTCCCTTTTGCAGTACTGGCAATGACGTCTCATACACAGCCCTCACATAACAGCAGACAAACACACTTAGTGTATACCACACTAAAACCTGCTCGTAGGCGTAGCCAGCATTTTAGGCCACGACATACCCGTACTCACTTAGGCCTTGACGGCCTACACTCAATACAACATAGGCATACAATTTTCACAATACAAAATAATACTTCTGTGCTCACAAGTCCATTTCAGTCTTTGTCAAGTCAAGATTTTACTATCAGTCAGAAACCTCCTATCTCTTCTAAGCTTCTAGAAACACCTTTAAACCATGTCTCCTCATATCCTAGTTTAATTAGTCAAACTAACCATCCGACAGGCTACTAGGAAACTGATGCAGTGGAAAGCTGGGTAAATATGATCTCTCTCCAATATTTCTAATCATCAACACCTTTTATTTCTTCACAAAATAATCACCATCCTAATTATCAAACCTTAGTCCTCCAATGGATCTTTTTGCTGAGCTAACAGGGACTTGTATCCCCCTTAGCCTGACTAGAAGCAAGGGTCCCTAATTGGACAAAGGTACCTACCGCAGCCAACTAGAGACCTCCATTTCTAACTACCATCTATTTTAGCAATATGGTATAATTCTTCATTTAACAATTATATTTGGAGAACTGGGTGGGTGGGTTCACTCCCAACATAGAAGTCTGAACATTTAGATATCTGATACCTAGGGTCTTGGGGCAGAAGGACTGTTTACAAGGCATTTAATTGTACTGTGTCATATTCATTACTTTGTTCCCTCCCACAACAGATTGATGACAAATCATGTGCAGCTCATTGCCCAGATGATTGTTGTCCTTGTGTAGTGTTTGTCTTTGTCAAACCTTTGCCCACATGCTCATTCCCTTCCATATATCCAACTCCTAACCCTATTCCCCCGGGCTGTGTAATTTGTTGAGGTGTAGCTCACACACTTGATCGGGCGGGTGTGGTGACAGCAAAACAAAACTCACTGCAGGATCTTCTAAGCAATAGCCCACACTGGCCTTTTTTACCCACCGTGGCATATAAGGGATCCATATTTTAGATATAGAATGAAGAACATCAGTTGTCAGCATCATCATTCTTTCTTTGTGTCTCATAACCCTAAAAGCCCAACCTAGCTTGTCTACTCCAGACTTTGAGTCAATGTTTTTTCATTGTATCAACCTAAACCTGGTTGTGAATAAATACCCCATAGCAAAAAAGGGTAGTCTCCATTTCTGTTTCACAGATCGGAGCAGTGCCTTTGATCTCGTCAGCCACGTCAAGCTGTGGAAAATAAATGTAAGCATTGTAGAACACAAAAACAAAAAAATAAGGAATACTCACCAAGCCCTGGATTCTCGACACCTAGCAGGTCCTGTTCCTGGTCTAAGACATCTAGCCAGCAGTGCATCACCTGCATGGACAGTGCACTGAACCTGGCTGGTGCAACAACACTCACTGGTGCACCCTCCCACAGCGCAGCTGATGCTTCCACAGGGGGTTTCCACTGCTGGGCCTGCCGCCTGCTGTCCCCATGGACGGAAGATGGTGCTGGGGAAAAAAACTAGTGCTGCCACCTCCTCCTCGCTGAAGATCACCCGGGGCTGAACACTAGGGCAGCAGTGCCACCCAGAAGGTAGACAACCCTCTGCATGGTGCTGGGTGGGATAAAGAAAGACAAGAAAATAAGGTAAAGGAAGTACAGGAAAGAAGAAATAAGGAAGTAAGGGAAAAAATAAACAAAATACAAACACCAAAAGAATTAAAAAATCATAAAATGCACAAACACAAAGACACACACTAATATAATAAATGAGGGGAAGATAACTTTGATAGGGGGAGAATTAAAGATATTAAAGAGGGATTGAAAATTAGGCTCAGCACCATAACAAAGTTGAAAAACAAGATGGCGGCGCACATGCAAACTGCTTGGTGCCGTTTGCACACGATTTGGAATGCAAGGCCGCACCCAGCTTTGCACATTGCAATGCGACAATGTGAAAAGGTGCACCGGCAAACTCCGCCCGCCTGCAGATCCGCACGTAGTGCGGCCGAGTTTTTTAACCACTCCGCAGTGTTCTGCTTAGCGCAACTCCGCCTGGCCCTCACCAAAATGCATTGACTTTTTCATAATAGGAGTCCACAATAGATGAAATGAAAAGCTTGAACAAGGAACGCCAGTTGCAGTTTTATCATATGCTTACACATTTACAAATATGAGATTAGTGTGTTGATTGTATACATTTGTGGACTATATAAAAGCCGTACACTGTAGATATAAAAAAAGAATATTAGCCACCCACTTGTTTGACAAAAAAAGCAGATGAGGAATAAGAGTGAAATCTAAAAAAAACTAATTCACATATTGTATATTTTTGGTATTAGATGATATTGTTCTCACAGTGAAAGATGAAAATAAATAAATGATTTACAGCTATCTTGTATCGTTTTTGTCAACAATTGAGAAAACAGTTGTTCAAAGAAACTTACAATGTCTCATAGTAAGTAATAGACTGTTATGGAAAAAATAATGGGGCATAATTCTTCCCTCAAAGGTCAGTTGTGTTTTTGCAAGTAAAGCCTTAAAGGATCACAAAAGGTTGATAATGAAGGTTAAAAAAAGGTTATTTCACCATCCGAATACAGTACTGCAGATTTCAGTAAAAACATTAAATCGATCTCAACCTTTTTCTTAAAACAATTTATGACATTTATAAAGATACTTGAATTAAATGAGTTCAACTAGGGACCAATGATTAGACCTATTCTCTGCAACATATGTTTTCTTCCACCTGAACCGCACAAGCTTACATTTCTTGTATTTAAATATAAACCTTCAGGATTGACTATGACCTGTTGGTACTTTTAAGTACATGTGCCTCCACTGTGGATTAACATTACTCCAGATATTAATAACCTCTCCTTTAGTAGGGGCATAGTTTCTTTAACCTTTATGGTTGCATTGTTGATGCTATTATTACATTCAGTTGCCAGTGCTCGCATTTCTGGGACTTTATAAAGGTTTTCGGCCTGTTGCCTTACGCCTCTATATGTTGATGGACGCTCCCAATGACTAGCAATATTTTTGGTGCATACATGTTTGTGTATACTATACCGAATATACTACCCAAGAGAAAGTAAAAATATCTGACCAACACTATGGGCCAGATTTACGATGGTTTTGCATGGCCCTTGCACCATGCAAGGCGGTGCAAGGGTTACACAAAATGAAGGTGATGCTTTTCAAGCCATTCAAGACCATCTTGCTTGGCCCTACATGGCTTGATAAATCTAGAGTAATGAAAGGCAGCTCAAATCCCTGCCTTGCTTTACTTTGTCACACAGAGGTGGTCCATGCATTGAGTGTGGGTGTCCCACGCATCCACCCATGTATTTTGCCGCATTCACAGATTTGCCATTAGTGGCAGACCTGGAAATGCATCAAAATGCTACGCCTCCCCAGGTGAGAAATAATGAGGAGAAATGTCTCTATTTCCTCTTTCTAACTGTGGCATTCTGCAGCAAACATAGAAAGAGAAAGACGCCTCTCAGGGTTTTTCTTGTGCTGGAAGGTGTCCCTTTCTGCACAAAAACAATCCGGCCTACAAGTTAGACACCCTTGCATTATGACACAAGCTTGCCTGCATTGGCGATAGGCAGCCAATAGTGTACTAGCACTAGGAAAGGACAGGAATGTGATGTTTAATATTAAATACAGCGGATTCCTGCCCTTTTCCTTTCACGCAGTGCATCAAGGTGTCTTGCTGTGTTGCACTGCATGAACCCCCTGATTCGGAGAAGTGCTTGTCTGAAGCTGGAACACCTTGTTACACAACTCACTCACATTGATCTTTCATTAATCCTTTACCCATTCACAAATCCTATACTTTTATACTAGCTCAATGGGGAGTTTTCAAGTCACTAGACCACACACCATGCACAACTCTCATGTGTGATTTTTCTGTGTATTCTGACAGGTACATATATTAGCCTGCAATCAGTTTCTATCATGCTTAGATCGCATATGTCATAAGAAATGTTTATTTAACAGAAACATGCACTAAAATATTAATTCTCAGTGTTACATTAATTCCCTTTTACACGAAAGATCCTACATTAATCTACTGCACTTCAAAAATAACTATGAATACATTCCTTAAACAAGATGGCGGCGGTCCACTAGTTGTGTGCAGGTCATGTCAGCCAGAGGTATAGTGCCAGTTGAAAAGGACAGTTCAGCCCTTGAAACTCGCTAAAAGAGATGTACCCTGGTGGTCAATCAAATAAGACAAGAAAAGGAGGTACTGTAGTACATGTTGGTGTTGTGCACCTGCACTTTTCCTTGTGGCAATGGAGGGCATGTTGTATTTGGAGGCCTGATCTGGAACCACGTTGTCTCATAAGCTTTCCCTTGGTGGGTGACGCCAAGAATTGTACTTACCTAATTAATCTTACTGTTTTCATACTGCAAGTCTGCTGTAGCAAAACGAGACCCCAGAGTATGTCAGGACAGAGAGGGGCCGATGAAAGTGAAAAAGGGTCCTGAGCATTCCATACAGGTCAAGCACAGGCTTCAGCTGCACCCTCCAACTACTTTAGTAACAGCAGTAATTTCATGATGTGAGAGACAGAGTCAGCACATCCCATGGTACCTATACAGAGCAAAGGAAACAATGCTAAGAAGATAAAAAGACCAAGGTAAAAACGGACACATATTTTTTACACGCACATGGCAAGCAAAACTCAACTAAGATGCCTGATTCTGGAAAAGGAAGCCTGGGGCAGATTTACGAGCCCCTTGCGCCATTTTTGTGCCCCCGTCACGTCACTTCTGTGACGCAGCAGTGGCGTAAAACTATGCCCCAAGTTGCGCCCTATTTACAACTTGATGCTTCTAGCGAGATGTGTCACGTTGTAAAGCCATGCACCACATGAAACCTTCGTCAGGTTTCATGTGGGTGTTCAGTCACTTTTCAGATGCCGCTGCATCAAAACCGAGCGCCTTCTTGAAGCAGGTGTAAGGCGTGACACACCATGTTATGTATGGGCAGGCCACGAGGATTGCTGGAGTTGCGTAGCGCTTGCGATATTACTCCAGCAATGCACCACCCTTCCGACGGGAGATGCGTCACGCATCTGTTTATCTTTGCGCCACGATGCGCTGCATAGTAAATGCAGAGCATCTGTGGTGGCGCAAGGGTAAACTTTTTTGAGGATCTTACTTGGAGCATCCCTGCTGATTTGCAGGGATGCGCCGGTCGTCATAAATCTGCCCTCTTATTTCTTTCAGGCTCCATTTTTTCTGACCTGATTTTTGCTTGTCCTAGAACTTTAAGCACTTTACCAAAACGACAAACTCTAAAGTTCAATGTCTCCAGTTCTACTTATTGAATGTTTGTCATTTTGGTCTTATTTTATTTATTAAAATTTACTCTATTTTTCTAAATCTGTTGTGGCCTCCTTTTGTGGTGTGTTTTCACTGATTTACTGCTTGAAGTGTTGCACAAATACTTGACACATTGCCTCTAGGTTATGTCTGACTGCCCTGTACCAGGCTACCAAGGGGGTGAGCACAGGTTAATGTTTGGCTGGCTTGTGCCTTACCCTAACAAGGATTGTGGTTGCTGCTTGACCAGGGCTTACACCCCAGTCAACCAACAACCCAGTTAGTGCCGAGTTTTCTAACAGAGGTCCGCCCTAAGGGTCAAACTATCTCCTTGAAGCTAAATGGAGTGATGGGCAGCCTCCCAATAATTAAAACAATCCAGTTCTGGCAGAAAATGGCAGTCAGTCACAAGGATGTACAAATGTAGCAGACGGGTAAACGTACAGATCCTAAAGAGGATTTGTCTCGTTGTCTGAAATCTTGACTTGAGGTTTAACGCGCACTCTGAGTCTGAACCCAAAGTCATTGTTCCACATTTGTGCCCACGGACTCAGCATTGCCATGGGAGATCTCATAGAGAAATTGTTAGCAGGAAAAGGAGGGCAGAAGAAAGGACCCATGAAATTGATGGAGATAGTAACATCAGCATAGTAGTGAGGAGGTTCTTTTTGGGAAAACCCAGCCCATGATTTAACTCCATGCACTGATATAACAAATCTTACAGGATCAGGCTCTAGGAAAGGCCTAGTCCAAGAGTGGTCTAACCCTTGCCCCAGAAAGATCCTGGGAGCCCTGTCTCACAGCAATTTATGACCTGCTTGGCACCCACTGCGAGGAGTATAAGAAGGACACTGCAGTGCTATGAATATCAAATTTAAAAGTCCAAGCTATAGTGCAGAAACTGTCCAATCAAATTACTACCATGGGCACATGAGTGGCAGAGGTAGAGCTTGCACCTGTCAATTGGAAAGTGTATCTCAACTATACAGGTACAGTTGACAAACTAGTAAAAAGAAGTCTCATGACATAGTGGATAAGCTGAGGACCCGGAGAATCGAATAAGATAAACAATGTGCGAATACCAGACATTGAAGAGGGGGCTAAGGGGGATGATCTACACAGATTTATTGTGCGGCTATTTCAGAATGCCTTCCCACACTTGCAAGAATGAGATACTGACTATCAGATACAGTGGGCACATTATTTTCCTCTCAAGAAACCCAAAAGAAAGCAAAAATCTCATACTCCAGGGCAATGCTCATTTATGTGGGACTAATAACAAATAGGGCTGGCTCTAATCAGTAAGGCTGAGCCTAAACAGCAGAACAACAAAAAAAGGATGCCAATACTGATACAATCATTTGATGAATTCTTTCCACCAGAATACAAACAACAGTTCAATACCTAGATGGGCTATTCAATCACTGTTTATTCAAAATTATTCAAAATGAACACAATTTATAAATGAATGCGCCATTTTGGGTTATGTTCTTATCCAACAATGAAAATTAGGACACAAAAACTATGATCAAAAACTTTAACCATACCATCACTCATGAGTCATATCACATTCAATCCACTTTCATTCAAACAATCATACAATATACCGCACACAATCTGGAAATTCAGTAAGCCAGTTGGTGAGGTACCGGGTCTACTAAAAGATGTTGCAGCAATCCCTAAAAATTGCAGAGAATACACTACTAACCATTCACTTTAGTTTATCAAATTGTCAAAAGATTTTTTAACTCAAATTGAGTGTATAGAGACAAAACCCAGTGCCAGACAACTGGGCACCCGGATGCCACCAGTAGTCCCAACACGGCCAATGCGTTTCGAATCCTTATCATTGTCAGGATTCTCTTCAGGGCCAAAAGATGCTCTGCAGAGGAACAAAGAGAGAGAGTACAGGGGCCTAATCTCAGATTATTTATTAAAAACCAAAGAACCTTTCAAGCACTACTACACCAGAACCAACCCTCCAGCTTACCCGTCAAATGACAGCAAAGGGTGTAATTTCAGGGAGTGATGGCTCCTACAGTCATGAAAGAGAGAGGAGAAGACAGACAAAACCCAAGGAAGAGTGGTTTAGTAACATTTCTAAATAGAAAATTACAATAATAAAAATTGTGTAACCTTGGGCAGCACAGGTCCAAATCAGTTACCTCTGGGGGAGTGACGTTTGTCCCTAGCTTGCTGGGATCAGATCTTCAGTCCGATGTCAGGAAGAAGGGGATACCCTGATAAACAATGTTTAAAAATTACAAACGGGGCTCCTGTGTTAGAGGCTGACAAAACATACTAATAACACAATCATGAATGCAATCATAGTGGGCTTACCGGGCGATTGTTTCACGCGTGCAGCTGGGAGAGTAGACTTCACAACGAAGTTGACGCACACAGCGTCGGGGAGTTTTCAAGGCGCCGCACTACTAACAAAGAAAAATAGCGGTAGCAAAAATTGAGACTAGATTCTCAAGTGATCCGATGATATATCTGATCTTAACTCCTGGGCGCAACGACAAGGAATTAGGGGCAAAGTTCTTACCGGAGGAAAGCCGGTCTCACTCTGTGTATGAATCAATCGTCTGTGCCGCTGCACAAGCAGTTGCGCATGCGCGGCATATTGTATGATTGTTTGAATGAAAGTAGATTGAATGTGATATGAGTGATGGTATGGTTAAAGTTTTTGATCATAGTTTTTGTGTCCTAATTTTCATTGTTGGATAAGAACATAACCCAAAATGGCACATTAAGTTATAAATTGTGTTAATTTTGAATAATTTTGAATAAACAGCGAATGAATAGCCCATCCAGGTATTGAACTGCTGTTTGTATTCTGGTGGAAAGAATTCATCAAATGATTGTATCAGTATTGGCATCCTTTTTTTGTTGTTCTGCTGTTTGTTGGGTAGCTGGGTAATATAGTCCCTGTGGCGCAATGCCTGTAGCCGTTTCCAAATCGGGAAGTCGATATCTATGTGCCCCGTCTTTGTAAATCGATAACATTCTTGGAGGGGTAGTCAAAAGATGAAGGAATGAAACACTTACAAAAAGTAAGTGCAGAGAGTGGGTAAACCGTGATCACAGCAGACAGATAGCTGGGTAATGTAGTCCCAGTAACGTGGTGACGACTGCAATATTAATTCGGGAACCAGATATCTATAAGCCACATCTTTTTACACATAAACCATCCTTGCAAGAGTTGTCAAAGGATAAACAAACAAAAACGTTTTTTTAAAAAGAATGGGCGCAATAAGTGGGTTAGCCCAGATCACAACATCGGAGCATTGTGGGACCTGTGTCAGTGTCACTAAGATGTCAGAGCCATGACATGGACTGGCAATAAAAAGACTTCAAGGACACTTTAAATGGAGGCTACCAAGCAAAACAGATCTACAGTTTATATATTTTGGATAATTCATTTAAACCCGACACAGCTGTGTCGAATTTGACGATAAGAAGAGCTTCCCTTCTAGACAATTTCAAATCCCAGTCACCTCCACGTGGGTCTTTTTCCACCTTGGAGATGACTGTCCATCTCAGGTCATTGATTTGATGTTGAGATCTACTCCAATGATTAACGAGCGGCGCAGTTTCTACTTTCTTTTTTATTCTGGATTTATGTTGCGAAATCCTTTGCCGGATTTCCTGGTTGGTTTTTCCAATATACAGAAGTCCACATGGGCATTTTATTCCGTAGACCACATATTTAGATTTGCAATTACTGAATGTTTCTTGTTTCCACAAAATTCCATTATGCTGAAAGAGTGCGCCTTCCACAGTTAGGTCACAGCAAAGGTATGTGCCACATTTTTGGTGGCCTATGATGGGAGTCAAACCCATAAGTTGTCTTAAAGTTGGTTGTGATTCAGTTCTGATTTGTTTCTTCTTCAGTCATAAAAGTTTATCCGATTCGTTTTGCGAGGTGGCAGATGTACTGAGGGCAACTGAAGTGAATATCGGTGGAGCGCTTAAAAGGTTCTTAAGAACCTTTTAAGCGAGTCGGATAAACTTTTACGACTGAAGCAGAAACAAATCAGAACTTATTTACATGGCCATTTCCTTCTCCAACACCAACAGGAAGGTACCATCCCTGGGGGCCTTCAAATAAAGAACATCCCGGTCATTTTTACTGAAGACCCTCTCTTTAAAAAGGGATTCAGTTGTATAGAAACGATGTGCGGTAGGGACCTTATGGTCCTCACTGTAGAAACAGCAGCTAGGATCTCTAAATAGGAACTTGAGGAAATAGCTCAGTTGGAATCAGAAAATAAGTAATAACCAAACCATAACAGATTCCAAAGCCTTACTTGACAAAGTGGATAAGGAAATTCAGGATTTTAAAGACTATACGTTTACGCAAAAAACTAACCAGTTTGAAAAAGACAAAAAGAATTTCTCTTTGGATAACGTATACCCTTTCCTACAAGCGGATTTCTATACAAAATCGGACCCGAGACGCTATTTAGCTGATAATCGAGGAAGATCGCGAAATCAATTCTTCACTTTCTCAGATACTTCATCATCTGCTGGAAGTGATAGCGATAATAGCACTAATAGACCAAATAGGAACCGCAAATGGAATCAACAGCAACAGCCTCAAGGACAATCTTCGAATTCTTTTTTAGGAAGAGGCCAACCCAGGTCAAGAGCAAAAACAAGTTACACACAACCATGGGAAATGACAACCCGCCGCCAACATTACAAGAACTAGCGGTATGCCCAATTTTTAACCTATCTCAAAGAACTCTAACTGAGGCGGAAAAAAGTGTCCTTGCTAAAGGACTTTCATTTGTGCCATCCAAGAAAACCGACTTTGTAAGAATGAAAACTGAATTCATAGAATTTTGCCCAAACTGAGGCTAACTTTGTTTTTTGCAGATAGTCCAGTCACCCAGTCACCTGAAGTCACAGGACTTTGGAAAAAATCGACATTTTGCCCTCCAGGCAATAGGATTCCCAAGGAAATCATTTTGTTTGAAAAGGCGGTGCTGTCCGCCATCTTTGAGATGAAAAAACAAAAGAAATTTGTCAAATTTAACATTTCTAAAGAAGAGACAAATGCATTAACAACTTTACGGAATGATTCAACCATTATTATAAAACAATCGGACAAAGGAGGTTCGATTGTGGTCTGGGATACAACTGAATATACTTCCGAGGTCATGAGGCAACTCAATGACCCTATATGTTATCGGAAGATTGCAAAAGATCCCACAACCGAGCTACAAAATCAATTATTTACTTTTTTGCAAGAAGGGTTCGAACAAGGCTTCCTAGGGCCAAAAGAATTTGACTACTTACAGAATAAACACCCCAAGGTACCAATGTTCTACATTTTGCCAAAGGTTCATAAGAACCAAACCAACCCGCCCGGAAGACAGATTGTGGCGGGATGTGATTCATTACTTGAGCCAATTGCCAACTATGTGGACTGTTTTTTGAAGCAATTCATGGACCTTGTGATTTCCTACATACAAGACACCACTGATTTTATCAAGAAACTGGAAACGGTCAATTTCACTAAAGGGAAGGATTTACTAGTCACAATGGATGTGACTTCCCTTTATACACAAATACCTCAGGACGAAGCAGTGGCAGTGCTTTCTCATTTTTTAGATCTGAGACCCAGACCAGTTCAAGTTCCCACGAAATTTCTAGTGGATTTAGCTTCATTTGCCCTTAAAAAGAATTACTTTTTCTTTGGCAAGGAATTCTTATTCCAAACCAAAGGGGTGGCAAAGGGGTGTCCTTTCGCCCCTGAGCTGGCGGTGTTATTTATTTAATTTTATGAAGACACTTATGTACATAATAACAATCCATTTTCAGACTATATTGAAACGTGGCTACGTTTCATTGACGACGTGTTTATGATTTGGACTGGAGGCGAAGAAAAACTGGCACTCTTTCACAATTGGCTGAATGCCAGAACAATTGACATACAGTTTAGTATAGCTCATTCAGATAGTAGAATACCATTCCTGGATGTTGAAGTTTTTCCAGCTGAAGGCAAATTGGCAACTTCTCTCTTTACTAAGCCCACTGACCAAAATAAGGCCTTACTGTTCTCTAGTAACCACCCCAGGAGCCTAAAAGAAAACTTGCCATATGACCAATTTCTTCGCGTACAAAGGAATTGCTCCTTCAATGAGGACTACAACTTGCATGCTGGCAATTTAGTCAAAAAGTTATGCGAATGAGGGTACCCGAAAAAACTTGTCCAAAATTCAATGATACGCGCCAGATGAAGGCCAAGGGAAAACCTCCTTGAACGTAAAAATAAACCTCAACTGAAATATCAAGTTTGCGTAACAACTTATTGCCCTAATGCTAATAAGTTAAAAAAAATTATTTGATAGAATTGGCACCTAGTAAAGAATTTACATGAGAGCCTGCAGGAGTCTCCCCTGTTTGCATTTAAAAAGGAAAATTGTATTGCCAATTACGTGGTTAGAGCGGCACCCCCGAAGGAATCACAACCAACTTTAAGACAACTTATGGGTTTGACTCCCATCATAGGCCACCACAAATGTGGCACATGCCTTTGCTGTGACCTAACTGTGGAAGGCGCACTCTTTCAGCATAATGGAATTTCGTGGAAACACGAAACATTCAGTAATTGCAAATCTAAATACGTGGTCTACGGAATAAAATGCCCATGTGGACTTCTGTATATTGGAAAAACCAACCAGGAAATCCGGCAAAGGATTTCACAACATAAATCCAGAATAAAAAAGAAAGTAGAAACTGCGCCGCTCGTTAATCATTGGAGTAGATCTCAACATCAAATCAATGACCTGAGATGGACAGTCATCTCCAAGGTGGAAAAAGACCCACGTGGAGGTGAGTGGGATTTGAAATTGTCTAGAAGGGAAGTTCTTCTTATCGTCAAAGTCGACACGGCTGTGTCGGGTTTAAATGAATTATCCGAAATATATAAACTGTAGATCTGTTTTGCCTGGTAGCCTCCATTTAAAGTGTCCTTGAAGTCTATTTATTGCCAGTCCATGTCATGGCTCTGACATCTTAGTGACACTGACACTTTTTCTTACTAGGATACCGCAGGTCCCACAATGCTCCGATGTTGTGATCTGGGCTAACTCACTTATTGCGCCCATTCTTTTTAAAAAACGTTTTTGATTGTTTATCCTTTGACCACTCTTGCAAGGATGGTTTATGTGTAAAAAGATGTGGCTTATAGATATCTGGTTCCCGAATTAATATTGCAGCCGTCACCACGTTACTGGGACTACATTACCCAGCTATCTTTCTGCTGTGATCACGGTTTACCCACTCTTTGCACTTACTTTTTGTAAGCGTTTCATTCCTTCATCTTTTGACTACCCCTCCAAGAATGTTATCGATTTACAAAGACGGGGCACATAGATATCGACTTTCCGATTTGGAAACGGCTACAGGCATTGCGCCACTGGGACTATATTACCCAGCTACCCGTCTGCCGCGCATGCGCAACTGCTTTTGCAGCGGCACAGACGATTGATTTGTACGCGGTGTGAGACCGGCTTTCCTTCGATAAAAACTTTGCCCCTAATTCCTTGTCATTGCGCCCATGAGTTAAGATCAGATGTATCATCGGATCACTTGAGAATCTAGTCTCAATTTTGGCTACCGCTATTTTTCTCTGTTAGAAGTGCGGCGCCTTGAAAACTCCCAAACGTTGTGTGCGTCAACTTCGTTGTGAAGACTACTCTCCCGGCTGCACGCGTGAAAAAACCGCCCGGTAAGCCCACTATGAGTGCATTCATGATTGTATTATTAGTATGTTTTGTCAACCTCTAACACAGGAGCCCCGTTTGTAATTTTTAAACATTGTTCATCAGGGTATCCCCTTCTTCCTGACATCGGACTGAAGATCTGATACCAGCAAGCTAGGGACACAGGTCACTCCCCCAGAGGTAACTGATTTGGACCTGTGCTGCCCAAGGTTACACAATTTTTAATATTGTGATTTTTTTATTTAGAAATGTTACTAAACCACTCTTCCTTGGGTTTTGTCTCTTTTCTCCTCTCTCTTTCATGACTGTAGGAGCCATCACTCCCTGAAATTACACCCTTTGCTGTCATTTGATGGGTAAGCTGGAGTGTTGGTTCTGGTGTAGTAGTGCTTGAAAGGTTCTTTGATTTTTAATAAATAATCTGAGATTAGGCCCCTGTACTCTCTCTCTTTGTTTCCTCTGCAGAGCATCTTTTGGCCCTGAAGAGAATCCTGACAATGATAAGGATTCAAAATGCGTAGGTTGTGTTGGGTCTACTGGTGGCATCCGGGTGCCCAGTTGTCTGGCACTGGGTTTTGTCTCTATACACTCAATTTGTGTTTAAAAAATCTTTTGACAATTTGGTAAACTAAAGTGAATTGTTAGTAGTGTATTCTCTGCAATTTTTAGGGATTGCTGTAAAATCTTTTAGTAGACCCGGTACCTCACCAACTGGCTTACTGAATTTCCAGATTGTGTGCGGTATATTGCATGATTGTTTGAATGAAAGTGGATTGAATGTGATATGACTGATGAGTGATGGTATGGTTAAAGTTTTTGATCATAGTTTTTGTGTCCTCATCTTTATTGTCGGATAAGAACATAACCCAAAATGGCGCATTAAGTTATAAATTGTGTTTTTAAGTAAGTAAATATAAGCTTTATTCGATTTAAAAAATAAAATCATAAAAGCACAGCAAATACATCAATTAGCATTTTACATTATATGTTATTAGTACAAATATGATAAAAACATGTACAAATAATCGATTGCTTCACGAATAAAAAAGAAATCATACTAAGACATCAATTGTTCTTAGCTTAAAAATTAACTCAACAAACAACAGTGTATAATGGGGTACAAGAAAGGGAAATCTTTTACCACATTGAGTTACGGTACTTTATAACTGTACTTAAAAAGCTTGAAACGGCAAAGATCACATGGTCATTTTCCAACTGTAACATTCTCTGAAATGCTGGTCTGCAATTCCTCAGACCCCAGTGATTTAATATGGATTTTAAAAATTGTAATCTTGGATAACTGTACAGTTTACAAAAAAACATTATGTGAATATTGGATTGCACAGCAATATTATCGCATGGGCAAACCAGCTTACTTGGTGACCAAGTGTTCACGTCAGGTAAGGTGACCATGCGAAAGAAAGTCCCTAGGCGCAAGCGGGACAATAGCATGCGCTGAAACTGACTAGGGATAGTAGTCAAGTAAGTTTGTAAGCCTTCAACGGGGGTAATTTCCTGAAAATTTAAAACTGAATGTTTTTGTTTTTCACAATTCCATCTCCTAGTTTCCAGGTGATTAATTAGCATTTTTTTAAGAGCTGATCTTGAAATACCCTCCAGAGTGCTTGGCTCCTCAAAATATTCTGGGTGTCCCAACTCAGAAAAAATTGATCTTACATAAGATAACCATCTGAAATTGGCAACCCTATCTAAAGTTAAACAGTCTGCTATAAGGTCCCTGTTAAAGCTAGCTTCGGGGGTTACCCACACTTTGTGCCACAGGATGATTGGAGACATCTTAATGGTATCCCCGAGGTATTTAACTCCTGCCTCAATATGCGCCATAAAGGTTGAAGTACTTTTTGGCACTCCCAGTAAATAGCATAAAAATTTATTTTCACAGCCCTGCAGAGAGTAGTCATTCTCGTAGCCCCATAGACCCGCCCCATAAGTAGCTGTTGACACACACTTAGCCTGGTAGATCTGTAGAAGCTCCTTAGTTGGCTTACCGCCAAGTCTGGCCGAGAAAGTGCGCAAAGCGCCTATGGTGCGGGTGAAAGCCAGCTTTCTAGCTGCAATCGCCGGCTTCCAGCGACACCTTCTGTCAAATAAGATTCCTAGATAGCTAAAATGATCAGTTGTTGCTATTTTCTGTTTATCCAGGAATATATTACAAGGGGCTCTATTGATCTTTCTAGTACATGGCATGGTGAACGTTTTTGATATGTTCACTCTAAGTCCTCTATCCTTCATGTAACTAGCAAAGTTGTTTACCGCCCTCTGTAGACCGACTTGGGTCTGGGACATTATGGCCGCGTCGTCGGCGTACAGTAAAATTGGGACTGGTAAGCCTTTCACTGTAGGATAATCATTTGAAGCAAGGGACAGGTGTTGACCGACTGAATTAATGTAATATGTAAAAAGCCGTGGGGCCAAGATACAGCCTTGCCTCACCCCTCTTGAGATTGGAAATTTTTTAGTACACTCCCCCTGATTGCCGTACCTTACTCTGGCACCTGAGTTATTATAAAGCTCTTCAATGAAGGTGATTAAGCGAGCATCGATACCCAGTTCAACCAGCGTGGTCCATAATAACAAATGGTCCACACAATCGAAAGCAGAGCTTAAATCAATAAAAGTTATAAATAATGCTCCGCTTCTGGCTTTGGTATATTTGGAGATAAGGAGAGATAAATTTAGACACTGTTCAGTTGTCCCAATGCCTTTCCTGAACCCATACTGCAAGTGTGATACGACTTTGTGATCCTCCTACCACAATTGTAATCTTTTTAAAATGACTCTACCTGCTACTTTCATGAGGCCATCCAATAAGGATATTGGCCTATACCAGGTAGGGTCGTCCCTATTGCCTTTCTTGAATATAGGGACCACTATGGCATCAGACCATGATTCGATAAACCCACATCGGTTTCCCTGATTTAAAACATTTGTAAGCAGTGGTGCCCAAAAATCTGATTCAGCTTTGTACACATCTACCGGAGTACAGTCTGGCCCTGCTGCCTTGCCTGATGCGCTTTCCTTTATTGCAGCACTAACTTCTTCTATAGAAAAGGTTAAGTCTATTGGAAATGGATGACGAAAGGGATGTTCACGGCCATTATTAACTGTGGTTTTGTCTGCAGCAGGAACCCCCCCTGATAGAAGTGTCATATCTTCTCTCCTTGTGTGATTGTATAGTTGGCTGAAATGGGTTAACCATCTTTCCCCATTTATAGCAAGATCAATTGTGTTGCCTCTTTCCCTCGGTTGATATAGTGATTTCACCCGCTTCCAGAAGAGGGAACTATCTTTCTGTCTAGAGGCCTCCATCAGTTAATCCCATGCAGATTTTTTTAAAGCCAATCTTCTTTCTTTAATGGCCAATTTGTATAATTTCCTGGCTTCTCGTATATTAGACGGATTTTTTGGTTTCAAATTCAAGGCCCCTTTTAAGGCTTTCAGGGCTTTTGTACATTTCCCATTAAACCACCCCTCAGAACTTGTGAAGTTGTTTTTAGGCAAGCGAACCAACAAATTTTTAATATGATATTGCATGTTAGCAAAGGCTGCCATAGTGTTAATGGGCTCCTCAAATTCCTCCAAGCAAACATTAATATCACTAATACAATTAAAAAACAGTTTCTGTAGGAACGTGCTAGGTACAACTTTTTCCCATTTTACCACGTATCCATTAGTTTTGGCTAAATCAATCTTAAATGGATACCGGCGGGAAGTTTCCATTTTGTCAGGGCGCCCTTTTACATTGAGCCCTATTCTTAAAGGGTAATGGTCACTAAATATGTCTTTGCCAACTTCCCAGGAAGATATAAACCCTGGATTGGCATAAGTTGTGAGTGCAAAGTCAATGACCGAATTACATCCTCTACCAAAAAAGGTTGGCTCAAAAGGGATAGGTGGTGAACAGGTCTGATTCACAAAGAATAAATCAAAATTAAAAACAATACCATTCAAAAGTGACCCCATCTTTGTGTGAGAAAAGTGGATAGGACCCTCCACCCCGTAATCAGATAGTCCACACAAATCTGTTTCGATGGACGGGCAGATAGTACAATTGAAATCCCCAACCCAGATTATCTTTGCCCCCTTTGAGTATTCCACAAATCGAGTCATATGAGACAGCATATTTGACATAGTAGAGTCCATTTCGCTATTAGGGATGTTATTATAAAAATTCACCAGTCATATTTTCTCATTAAAACCCCATTTTAATAATAAAATTTGAAAGTACAAAGTAGAGAAAGTTTTTTGAACCTTAACATCCGCAATGGTAGAAACATAAACACAGAGCCCACCCTTATTGTGTCCCTGTGTTGACAACACTGCCGGAGAGTGAAAGGTCTGATACCCCTGCAGATGGATTTCCTCTGACAGCCATGTTTCTTGAAAACACAAAATACCATGCCTTTGTATGACTGCTAACCATGCTTTGTTTACGACTTTGCTCCCTAAACCTGCCACATTCCATGATAGAAGGGAATTAAAATGCGATACCGTAGTGGTAGATACATCTGAGCACAGGGTGATCCCCATGAAATTTCTCAAGGATTGGGTAGATGTAATAACAGGAACATGTGAGGTTGTAACACTAAGAGTACAGCAATCCTGGGAAGTTGATTGGGAACGAAGAGGGACGGGGCTGATTTGCGGAACAGGTCCTGTTGGCGTATCCCCCTCCCACACCTTGGCCTGTTGCTCATTCAACGAACTGATAGGAATATTTCGACCAAAAATACTTTGTTGCACCCCTTGCTCCTCACACGTGTTCTTTCTATTGTTGTACTCAGTAAGTCATTCATTCTCATCCATCCCAAAAGGAGGATCGAATACATTAGACAATGGTATGTTCCAAACTTCCTTGGGATTATAAGTTTGAAAGTAGTCCCATTGGTTCAGATGGATAGGGTTTTTGTAAGTTGGTGGCAGTTGGTTAGGCTGCCACGATGGAAAATAAGGAATGCTATTAGTGTTATAGTGGGTGTAGACCTTGGAAGTCATTGGAGACTGTATACGATACGGAAAATGGGATAAATGCCTAGTGTGTTGGAAATGAGTAGACATTGGTTGGGAGGAAGCAGGGACATTTCGAATTTGATTACTATGGTCCGATTGCAAAGACGTCTTAGGTCCCAACGGGACTTCCGGTTTCCGAGAATTCATGGGGTTTTGGGTTTTATTCCTCAGTAGTGATATATTAGGGGACGGAGGTTTCATCAAAGATTCCGGGTAAAAGTAACTTAAATTATGCGTGGTAATCCCCCCCTCACCTCTCCCGGGGAACCAATCACTGAGGTAAGGGACTAATCTATGGTCTTTAAAATTGATTATGATTACATCACCCTCGATGTCCTTAGGTCTAGTGCCGACCCACTTACAACGCCTCACCGAGACTATCTCACAGTTTAGGTGCTTCGGGGGTGGCCTATTTCTCCTCAGCCAGTAGATAACCTTATTTTTTAGGTTAGAATGGTGTTCTGGGTTACCCGCTGGCGGAGGAGGTACACCTGTGAGTACGATGACATAATTTAGGCATTCAGGCGGTAAGTCGACAATATTTCTCGATCTTAATCTTAATGTGGTGTCTGAAGTTCTATTAACCAGCGGTTTAGTATTATTAGGGCGTCTGTTTAGGGTCCCTGTCTTCGGGATAGGGTTATCCTGAATGGTAGTGTTGTTAATTGAGCTGGGTTTTGTGGTTAAATTAGTATCTAGCACATGTTTACAAGTCCCATCTATGGGTTTTTTAGTTGTTAATGGAGTACCAGGCATTGGCTTAAGTTGGCTAGAATGTTTGTTAGGCTGTGTAAAATTATCACTTTCATCAGGTATGTAACAAAGTAAACCCTTCTGCCCTTGAAGAATTTGGTCCACTTTCTCCCCTAGACTTGCAATCCTTTCTGTGAGAGGTAAAATAAGAGCCTTTATAAGGGAATTAATATCATCTAATAACCCTGAATAGCTAGGAACAGATATCGGTTTAGGAGTCGTGTGCCCCGTTGGGTCCACTCTCCCTTCCTTTAATGGAGTTGTATGTAAAGTATGCAAAGGGTTGGTGAAAGTGCTATTTCCTCTTTGGGGTGCATTTTTTCTTCTCCTCTTCCTCGGGGGGGGCACCCGAGGAAGTATTAGAACACTTGTTGATAACCTTAAAAGGTGTATTTTTAGGTGAGTCTATAGGCTTCCCGGTAGGAGATTTAGAAAGGAGTTGAATTGGTCCAGTTGGGGTAAATATCGGCGAAGGTATATTTATATTATAAAGTGGGGCTGGATCATTAAGGGGGGTACGTAAGTCTATTGTCTGACTATCCGGTACTTGAGAGGGGATATTGTCCGGGATGGTTATAGGGTCTGTCTGGTCAGATAGTTTGTTCTGAAAAATGAGGGGAATATCATCTGTAAAAAGGGAATCATTTTCATGCTCAATTGAATCTGTGAGATCTATTAAGAGATCTGTCGCTACATCCGGAAGCGGGAGGGGTCTTTGTTTAAGCAGTTCGATAGAGAGACGTCAGCCAGCTCTCTTCTCTGCAAGTGTAATGTCCTTATCAACCTCACTTTTAATTTTGGCAAAAAATGTATCCAGGGGTCCTAAGATAGTAGTCCCTAACGTTCCTGGGGCAGGGTTTATCGCGAGTGAGGACATCTCCTAACCAGGACTAATTGAAAAACCAAGGAAACAAAAATACCTCTATAGCGTGTCTATGACAATGGCGACTCTGCTCTATCTAAGGTTTGGCTAATAACATGAAAATCTAACACAAAATACATGTGGCACAGTATAGGAGGATCTAAGACACGGGAGATACGGGAGATAGGAGGAAGTGGAGTGGGCCCAGCCCGGCCTCCCTCGGCCCCTGACGGCCACGGCACAGCAGCACAGTCCCAAACGGAGTGTCCAAAGCAGCAAAGCGTCCCGCAAGGCGATCCAAGAACTGCAGATTTTAAAAAGGCTCAAGGGTGGGGGGGAGTGGTCGGGGAGAGCGGCCCAGGTGATCGTAATCCGGGCTGGCGGGTGCTCCTGGGAATTGGAGTCCCAGTCCAGCACACGCACTCGCTCGCAGCCCCGCCTCACGCACACACCTCCCTCAGTTCCTCCAGCAATGTCCCCCAACAGCAATCAGGCACCCCTTACGAAGCGGGACCCGCGAAGCGGGTTCCGCGAGTAGCGGGTAGAAAAGCAGCACAGTCCCAAACGGAGTGTCCAAAGCAGCAAAGCGTCCCGCAAGGCGATCCAAGAACTGCAGATTTTAAAAAGGCTCAAGGGTGGGGGGGAGTGGTCGGGGAGAGCGGCCCAGGTGATCGTAATCCGGGCTGGCGGGTGCTCCTGGGAATTGGAGTCCCAGTCCAGCACACGCACTCACTCGCAGCCCCGCCTCACGCACACACCTCCCTCAGTTCCTCCAGCAATGTCTCCCAACAGCAATCAGGCACCCCTCACGAAGCGGGACCCGCGAAGCGGGTTCCGCGAGTAGTGGGTAGAAAAGCAGCACAGTCCCAAACGGAGTGTCCAAAGCAGCAAAGCGTCCCTGAATTGTGTTCATTTTGAATAATTTTGAATAAACAGGGAATGAATAGCCCATCCAGGTATTGAACTGTTGTTTGTATTGTGGTGGAAAGAATTCATCAAATGATTGTATCAGTATTGGCATCTTTTTTTGTTGTGTCGCCATTTATGTGGGAAGCATTATCTAGCAGCACTTATTATATCAAACTGCCTGGTTTAAAGTTCCAGCCAATGATGGTGCGCACATGTTTTTCATGCATTCAGATTTCAGTCATTATAACGTTGCTTGACATTGGCAGTTCTGACAAATAATACTGAGAGTCCAGTGACTTGGCACTCAAGTATATCTTCAAGAGCCAACTTTACTTAAAAACATCTAAAAATGTCATACTTATGTGTGCCCCTCCGAGGAATGGACTAATGCCTTAATGGAGTCATGGACCAACAAGTGCGAAGGAGGGCTATCTGACAATGATTACTGGTAATAACATTGTTCTCCTCATATTATCCTGCGTAATCTGAATGTGCCCGATGTGAGCTCTGGGCATACTACATGAAATGTGTAATGTTGCATGATCTGCCTCACATACAGTATAAAATGGTTAGGGCTAGCTGGTTTGTTGGCTAGCCATGAATATGTATTTAAAAATGGCGTCCTCTGGGAGATCTCTAATCATTGATCTCAATTTCTAATCACACTTCCACTCTCCATGCTCTTTATACACACTCATTCACACCAATCCCATTTGAGTCTCAGAGTCCCCCAAGTATTGGCACAAAATACCTATATTATATATGGAAAATAATTGAAATGTATTCAAACAGAATTTTTCAAAAACATATTTAATGAAGGGAATTCACTTGCTCTAAAAATCACAATAAGTTGAATGCAATACATTCAATATATAATAACACAATCTTTCTTCTTTCCCATTAAAAACAAATGAAAATTATAAAAATCTTTAACACACTTTATGCAGACAATATCCTCTGTCTTTAGGTGCCACAATCTAATACAACTAAAATTCTGACCTATATACCTTGTTGCCTACCACATTTTATGCACCTAAGGTGATAGATGAGCAATTAAATTTGTGGCTGTACTATGTGCGTCAACGCGTTTCAAAGGTACATTCATATCACACCTTCTTTTTCAAGACCGTAGGATTATTACTCCAGTTCTTATACAATCTAAAAACACAAATAAGTACAATTAAAACATGACCTTAGTGCACTATACAAAAGTTCCCCATAGTAGGATTTCAAGGTTAAAAAGAGATATTGATTTTATGTTATACACAGCAAAAACGGAAGGCTGGATTTGCGAGGATGAATATAAGTTCTTGCACACTAGCTCTCCAACTGCTGCTGTCCAATTGTCAGCAGCATTGGTTCTCTCTTAGGGCCCTCAGTAAATTTGCTGACTGTTTTATCAAACCATTGGTACAGCAGCGGAGATCATATCTGAAGGACTCAGCCCATGCCATTTCTGTGTCAGGGGAAGGGCTTCAACAGGGTGACCCAATTTTCGGTCACCCTGGATATTGAAGCCCTTTACACCAATATACCACAAGACGACACCAACCAAAGAAGTGGTGAGGCCTCTATTACAAGGAGCAGATCTCCATGGTGGCAGCATGGAGTTTATTTTACAATGTATAACTATTATGTTGAAGAACAACCTGTTTTTATTTGAGGAAGATCTGTTCCAGCAGGTGAAGGGGACCAGCTTGGGAGCCACGTTTGCTCCCAGTCTGGCCTGCCTTTATGTAGGAGAATTCGAGGAGAGGCATGTCTTCAATGAAGTGGCGCCATACTTTGTGAACGTGAGTTCATGGTTCTACTTTATTGACAACATCATCTTCATCTGGAAGGGAAACCAGGAGGAGCTTGAAGAGTTTATTGACTGGCTAAACCTAGGAGATCCTAACCTGAAATTTACTTCAGAATTTAGCAGAGATAGGGTAAACTTCCTAGATATTTTTATTAAAGGGAATGAGGGTCACCTGGAGGTGGAGCTCTGTAGTAAGCCAACCGACAAGAACACTCGGTTGCACTATGGGAGTTTTCATCCCAAAGCCCAACGGAATAATATTCCCTTTGGGCAATTTTTAAGATTGCGCAGGACTTGTTCCTCCATATGTGACTTTAACAAACACTCAGAGGCCTTGAAACAGAAACTAAGAGATAGGGGCTATCCGAGGAAACGAATAAATCAGTCCTACAAAAGAGCAAAATACTATGACCAAGAGTATATGTTGGATCAAAGCAGGACTAAGGAGGATCAAAAAATTGAAAACATTGTTTTTGTAAGTCAGTTTAGTGGGAGGAGCAATCATATTCAGAATATTCTCAATAAGAACTGGAAAATTATGAATGATGGGCAAGAACTGAAATTGGACAAACCACTCTTTGCTTACAGAAAGAACAAAAATATAAGAAATAGTTTAGTTAGAACCTATAGAGATAACAACAGAGAAGTGCAGAACACACAACAAAACACTAAGGCAATTGCCAACCACAAATGCGGTACATGCTCAAATTGTGATCACTGCATAGTTGCAAAGAGTATCATACTGAATGGGCAAGAGATCAAATGTAGGAGTTTGAATAACTACCGGAGTAAGAATCTAGTTTACCTACTAATCTGTCCATGCGGACTGGGTTATGTAGGTGAAACAGGCAGAGAACTCAGGTTGAGGGTACAAGAACACAAGTCTGCACTCAGAATGGGGAAGGAAAATGCCCCCTTAACAGAGCATTTCTCGAAGCTAGGGCACTGCTGTAATGACCTGAGGTAGTTTATCCTTGAAGAAATTTCTGGAAGCATGAGAGGAGGTGTTTTAGATCAAAAAAGAAAGTTAAGAGAACAATGGTTCATTTGCAAGTTTAATACAGTAAACAATAGGTTAAGCTCCAGGGAGGACTGGATGTCTATCATCAGCTACAACCACTAGTTGGCAGTAAATCAGCACAGTTGAGGGTGTGCTACTCTACCAGTAAGAAAAGTATGGAGCAGCGGCCAGTACAACATAGGGTACTGGTGTATTAGGACATAGGATGGCTGAAATGGGGGTATATTTATATTTAATTCAAGAAGTATACATGTAGTACAGATAGGATCCCCACATCTGATAAGGGTTTTTTGAGGTATGTACGACTAAAGAATAAGGCGACAACACTACGGGAACGTAGGGGGAGGTGGCCCGCAGAAAAGGATATTAACAAAAAAAGTATGTCTTTAAATCCCAAAAGGCAGTATTCACCCCAAAGAGTTAATAAGAAAGGAAAAAAGTAATAAAGTAGGAGTTATTTACACCCCAATAAATTGGGAATAAAGTTTTCCCCGTCGACGTAAAACATTAAATGAGAAAAAACGCGGGTGAGTTGCCTTGTCACTTGCATTACAATGGCAAAGATGGAGAGAGCACGTAACCCACGTGACTGGTTCACGTCGGAAAAAAGTTTAAAATCTAGTGAAACCGGAAACAGGATTAGAATATCAGAACGGACGTACTGACACGCCACTGGAGACTTATGAACCAAGAAAAGTAAGCGAGGGAGAGGATCAGAGTTAGTGTGTATTGCCTAATGGGCCTATGGGTATGGAGCCTTGTTTTTTTTAAACGGGAAGTAAACATTAGCCCGCAACACACTCTTGTAAGTGAATGAGAGAGTCTGAGGCCGGGGTTATTGTTTAATGGCCCACGGGGATGACACACAGGAGAGCCCTGCAGTATAATCCTCAAAGTGAGAGAGAGAGCTCGGGGTCGCGATAGTTGTTGAACGGCCTAGGAGGAGAGTGGATTAGAAAGCTATGCAATGTATTTTTATTAGTGAGTTCGAGGTCGTGGGTATAGCGTAGCAGCTCATGGGGTTGCCACATTAGAGAGACGTGAAAGGATGAGGGGCGGGTACAGTTATAAGATTTAGTTCCCATTATATGTTGTAACTGGGAGCGCAACATTGTGATTATAAAGGGGAGGGAGACCGGTATAATGGATACCTGGCAGGTCCTAAGAAAATGAATATTAACAATAAGAACTTAGTAACGAAGCCCTATGTATGTGCTTCCATTTCAGAGCCTGAAATATTCAAAGGCTTCCCTAACCAGGAGAGAAAAGTGCACGTAATGGTCATCCATGATGATTTTGTTTATGAAAATAAGAACCTTTGAAAAAAAACATAAACAAATTGGTGTTTGAAAAACTGGTGGGATATGCTTTGAATCCAAGGTAGGCATTAACAACGAAAGTATTATACAAATGAATTCAGAAATAAGGGTTTCATGTTACTAAAACTCGCAATTTCATTTACACAGCCACATTTTAAATTATTACAAGTGTGAGAGCCACCGGAATAAGAATAATCAGATGTATGGCTTCGTCATTATTAAATTAAGTAAGTGAGAAGGCAGGTTTTTTAAATATAGAATCTATGGAGAAAGCAATGGCAGTGGAAATGAAAAATAGTGTAGGCAGTTATATCCATACTCTATGTGTATCCCCAGTTTAGAAACCAAAGAAGGGGAACGTGGTTATAAGAACACTCCCAAGTGGGAAACGCAGACATACCTGTGGGGTAGACCATGTCTACATTGCCTGATGTAAGTGTGACTTTAACTAATAGATAAATATGTAAGAACACTGACATATGTAGATTAGAAAACTACATCATAAGCAAATGTGCTTAACAAAGGCATAGTGGAATGTGAATAGAGAAATATCAGTGCTCCAAAGAGAACAAAGAGTACCTCATGAATTTAATAAGGAATAGAAGATGAGAAAGATTGCGGACCAGGAGAGAATGTTGGGATGTAGGTCATTACCATGGGGTCAACGTATTGGCATAAAATGTTCCTTTCTGTGTATGTATTTTGTATTTTTAAGCATTTTTCTCAAATTTAGGCACAAAGACAGAAATGTTAAATGAAGATGGGTATTTATGAGACAAGTGCACTAAGGTCATATATTAATTGTGCTTTTTTGTGTTTTTAAATTGTATAAGAATGGGAGTAATAATCCTATGGTCTTGAAAAAGAAGGTGTTATATGAATTTACCTTCAAAACGCGTTGATGCACATAGAACAGCCACAAATGTAATTGCTTACCTATCACCTTGGATGCATAAAATGTGGTAGGCAACAAGGTGTATAGGTCAGAATGTTGGTTGTATTAGATTGTGGCACCTAAAGACAGAGAATATAGTCTGCATATACTCTTGTGTTAAAGATTTTTATAATTTTTCATGCGTTTTTAATGGGAAAGGAGAAAAATTATGTTTTTATATATTGAATGTATTGCAATCAACTTATTGTGATTTTTTTGACCAAGTGAATTTCCTTCATTGAATATGTTTTTGAAGAATTCGGTTTTAATAAATTTCAATTATTTTTCATATATAATATAGGTATTTTGTGCCAATACTTGGGGGACTCTGAGACTCAAATGGGATTGGTGTGAATGAGTGTGTATAAGGAGCACGAAGAGTGGAAGTGTGATAAGAAATTGAGATCAATGATTAGAGACACCATTTTTAAATAGTTCTTGTTTGAACCCTAGTCCTTTGGGAAACCAAGGGTTCCTCTCTTTTTTGATATATAGCCATGAATAAGCCCAATTTAAATTTGATTATGTAAAGTTTCCATTGCCTCCAAAATACCTGCTATGCTATTAGATGTTTCCAACACTTGAAGGCTAACTGGGTTCCATGATTTTCTTCATAATTTCTTTCGCTCAATTTTAAACAATTGTTTCTTGAATTGTTTTGGGTACTGCATCTCTCTATCCCCAAGAACACCTTGACTAGTTGCCAATAATATGACATACAGAGATCATGTTACAGGACACTGCCTCTGATCCTACATCAGCGATAGCATCCTGGCAGGAAACTGGCACAGTATTCTGCCTCTTTGGAAGAGAGGTTGGGGAGAGGAGGAGGCGGCTCATGTAGGTAGGTTGGTCAAGGTAGTTGGAGTTGCATGGTTGCATGAACAAAACAAAATAGATATTATAGGCTGATAGATCTACATCGCAGGTGTCAAGACACATATTAAAAAATGAAACTTGGCACAGATAGGTCAATATAAACAAACTTCATAGAAGAGTGTAAGGCGCGTCACCTTGAATGTTAACGGGCTCTGATCTACTGCTAAGCATTGCACTGTCAGGGAGGCGCTCACTTGTCTCACATCTGAGACATTGTGCTTACAAGAGACACACCTACTTGACAAGAAATTGTAATTCTGAGTCAGTTGGACCTTAAAGTTTTGGCAATGACAAATCAGCACACACCAGCATGTGAGATAATTTTGCTAGCTAAAAACGTACCAGGGAATTACATAGCTTTGACAACCATCCATCCGGTTGCTGAACATCAACGTCCCAGTGCCATTTCAGTAGTTATTACTCAAATGACCTCACTGGTCAGCCCCACTGATTTTATGTGGAGATATTAATCTCACGGTTGAGCCTACATCATATTCAACCAGTGCTAATACTCACCAACTTATACAGCATTCTGGGGCAACTGCATTCCATATGATGTGCTCTTTAGGTATTGTTGATGCCTGGAGAGCCCATTGTAATGCACAGCTAGGGTTTAGTTTTCATTCCTCTCCTCATAAAACAGTAAATTAGATGTGTTCTTTGTATCTAAAAATGTAATCTTTTACATGAGCATTGAGAGCTACCCACACATCATTTCTTTAAATATTAGTCAACTTATGTTGAGCATTTTAAGGAGATCGGTCAATAAAAACCCTAATGCCTGACAATAGACTTTTGATAGGAATCTCTTTAATGATGTGGCCCATCAGGTCTCCATGTCAAAAGCATTTCAATCAATCAATCAATCAATCAAGAACATTTGTAAAGCGCGCTACTCACCCGCTAGAGTCTCAAGGCACTGGGGGGTGGGGCTGCTACTGCTCGAAAAGCCAGGTCTTGAGTTGCTTCCTGAAGGAGAGATGGTCCTGGGTGAGTTGTAGGTGGGTGGGGAGGGTGTTCCAGGTCTTGGCCGTCAGGTAGGTGAAGGATTTTCCTCCGGTGGTGGTTCTGCGTATCCGTGGGATGGTGGCGAGGGCGAAGCTGGCGGGTTGGCGTGTAGAACGTGAGGCGGTTGTTGAGGTATTCGGGGCCCAAGTCATGGAGAGCCTTGTGTGCGTGGGTAAGGAGTCTGAACGTGATCCTCTTGCTGACGGGGAGCCAGTGCAGGTCCCTCAGGTGGGCGGAGATGTGGCTGTGTCGGGGGATGTCCAAGACGAGTCGTGCTGAGGCGTTCTGGATGCGCTGGAGTTTTTTCTGTAGTTTGGCAGTGGTCCCAGCGTAGAGGGCGTTCCCATAGTCCAGACGGCTGTTGACGAGGGCCTGGGTGACCGTTTTCCTGGTTCCAGTGGGGATCCAGCGGAAGATCTTACGGAGCATGCAGAGTGTGTTGAAGCAGGAGGAGGTAACGGCGTTATCTTGCCTGGCCATCGTGAGGGAAGAGTCAAGGATGAAGCCCAGGTTGCGTGCGTGGTCCGTGGGCTTGGGTCGGGGGCCCAGAGCAGGGGGCCATCAGGAGTCGTCCCAGGCGGAGATGGATGGGCCGAGGGTGAGGATTCCGTCTTGTCTGAGTTCAGTTTCAGGCGGCTGAGCTTCATCCAGTCTGTGATGTCTTTCATTCCGTTCTGGAAGCTGGCTCTGGCGGAGGTGGGGTCGTTGGTGAGGGAGAGGATCAGTTGGGTATCGTCGGCGTAGGAGATGATGTTTAGGTTGTGATTGCGTGCGATGGCTGCGAGGGGGCTCATGTAGACGTTGAAGAGGGTGGGGCTGAGTGAGGAACCTTGAGGTACGTCGCAGATGCTCTTGGTGGCTTCTGCGAGGAAGGGCGGGAGACGGACTCTTTGCGTTCTGTCGGAGAGGAACGATGTGATCCATTCCAGGGCCTTTCCTTGGATCCCGGCGTGGCGGAGGCGGGTTGTCAGGGTGCGGTGGCAGACCGTGTTGAACGCGGCCGAAAGGTCGAGCAGGATGAGGGCAGCGGTTTCTCCGTTGTCCAGCAGGGTCCGGATGTCGTCGGTGGCCGCGATGAGGGCGGTCTCGGTGCTGTGGTTCGCTCGGAATCCGGACTGCGATGGGTCGAGGGAGCTGTTCGTCTCCAGGAAGGCTGTCAGCTGTTTGTTGACGGTTTTCTCGATGACCTTTGCAGGGAAGGGGAGGAGCGAGATGGGGCAGAAGTTCTTGAGGTTTGAGGGGTCTGCGGTGGGTTTCTTCAGGAGGGCACTGATCTCTGTGTGCTTCCAGCTCTCCGGGAAGGTGGCGGATATGAAGGAGTTGTTGATGATGTCCCGAAGTCTGGGTGCGATGATGGAGTCAGCCTTGTTGAAGATGTGGTGTGGGCAGGGATCGACTGGGGAGCCCGAGTGGATGGTGTTCATTGTGTGGGTGGTATCTTCCGTGCTGACCTGAGTCCAGGCACACAGGGTGGTGGTGGGGGGTGTAGGTTCGGTGGTGGGGTACGGGTTCTGAGCGCTGAAGCTGTTGTGTATGTCGACGATCTTACGGTGAAAAAAGGTGGCCAGAGAGTTGCAGAGGTCTTGAGAAGGCGTGATGTCGTTATTGCTGGCGTTGGGGTTGGAGAGCTCTTTCACGACGTTAAAGAGTTCCTTGCTGTTGTGGGTGTTGTTGTCCAGTCGTTCTCTGAAGGATGACCTTTTGGTGGTGCGGATCAGCTGGTGGTGTTTGCGGGTGGCGTTCATGAGGGCTGTCATGTTTTCCGTTGACTGGTTGTGGCGCCAGGCTTTCTCGAGGTCACAGCAGGATTTCTTGGAGTCTTTGAGATCGTTGGTGAACCACGCGGCTTTCTTGCTGTTGAGGTTGCTGGGAGGGTTTTTCAGTGGAGCAAGGGTGTCGGCGCAGTCGGTGATCCACTGTGTGAGGTTGTGGGCTCCTTCGTTGGGGTCCGTGGTGTTGGTGGGAGGGTTTAGGCTCAAGGAGGTTGTGAGTCGGTCGGTGGTGATCTTGCTCCAGCATCTTCGGGGGGTTTGTTGAGGGCGGTGGTGGGTCGTTGTTTTCCTGAAGTTGAAGTGTACGCAACTGTGGTCGGTCCAGTGGAGCTCGGTGGTGTGGCTGAAGGAGATGTGGTTGCTGGAGGAGAAGACGGGGTCGAGCGTGTGGCCAGCGTAATGGGTGGGGGTGTTGACCAGTTGCTTGAATCCGAGGTTGGCGAGGTTGTCTAGTAGGGCTGTGGTGTTGTTGTCCTGGTCATTCTCCAGGTGGAAGTTGAGGTCTCCTAGGAGGACGTAGTCGGGGGAGGCGAGGGCGAGTGGGCTGACGAAGTCTGCGATGGCCTCTCTGAAGTGTGAGCGTGGTCCCGGGGGTCTGTAGATGAGGGTTCCTCTGAGGGTGGTCTTGGGGTCGGTGTGAATCTGGAAGTGCAGGTGCTCTGCGGTGGCGAGGGTGTCATCGGTGTTGGTCGTGATACGGATAGTGTTTCTGTGGGCGATGGCGATGCCTTGTCCGGTCTGGTTGACGCGGTCCCTCCGGATGATCTTGTAGCCGTCCGGGATGGCAATGGCGATGTCGGGGGCTGAGGAGGCGTTCATCCAGGTTTCCGTGAAGAAGGCGACGTCTGGTGCCGTTTTGTCCAGGAGGTCCCATAGTTCGACACCGTGGCTGTGGATGGAGCGGGTGTTGAGCAGGATGCACTTGAGGTGGTTATTGTTGGCGGCTGTTTTGGCTGGCGCGGTGCAGGACCGAGTGCAGGTGAAGTAGCAGGCGTAGCAGGTGAAGGCTCTGTGGGTGCCTTTCGGGGTGGCTTGGTAGCAGGCTGGATGCCGGCCAGTGTTGAGTTCGTGGAGGGTGGCGGCGTCGTAGCTCAGTCTGGTTGGCTGACTCTGGCGGGGTCCAGGGGTACTGGCGCTGGGCGCGGTCCAGGCGTGGATGGGCGTCGATGGGCTTGCCTGTGGTGCGCCTTTGGCACGCAATCGGCGCGCCCGCTGCACGTGGCCGCTGCGCGTACACGCGGTCCTCGACATTTATGGCGAAGTGGGAGGGAGGAGCAGCTGGGAGGCGAGAGCAGGGAGACAGGAGAAGGGGCGGGGCCGCAGGAGAGCAGCGGCGGGGAGCAGAGGGGGGGTTGGAAAGAGCGGGAAAGCGGAGCGGGGAGAGCGAGGGCAAGCCTTGGCAAGCCTGGAGAGCGAGGGCAAGCCTGGAGAGCGAGGGCAAGCATGGAGAGCAGGGGCCCTAAGGAGAGGCCGCAGCAGGAGGGCCAAGCAGGCAGCGGCAGCTGAATCCGGGCACACGGGGGACGTGCGGTAGTGGAGTGACCGGGTCAAGGGTCACTCCACTACCGCTGAGGGTCACTCCATTGCTGACAATATGAATACTGTACCTCCTCAAAATATCTGGGACTGAGTAAAGGCATTTATTAGGGGTGAGACCCTTATCTATCAGGACAATGACATAAAAAGCAAGACATATGAACTGAGAACATTGCTGGAAACTGAATATGCCCTCTCTCTTGCAAATCAACTGGATTCTGTCATCTCAGAAAACAATTAAAACATCATTAAAAATGCATATCAAAACACAATTGTAGGATAAGGTGGTTTGTAAAACCCAATACAATCTAGTAAAGCACTTATAGAACAATGGAAATATGTGAACAATCTTTGCCTTGACAATAAAACAGCAAACTACATACTGGGTTTTAGGGATGTGCAGGGCAAGATAATATAAACTCTGCATTGTGGGAATATTACATGTGTTTATATCAGGCACAACAGACACAGGCTCAATACCTCATCCATAACTATAAATAAGAACTTGACATTTGTTGAGTTACACCCATACAATGTTTTAGATTAGAAACATCCATTAATAATTAGGAGGTAGAAAAAGCTACTAAAGATCTCACCTCGACTGAAGCACCGGCCCTGCTTCTATTCCTATTGAATTCTTCTTTGCATACTCTTTCCACTTTTATTAACTATTTTAAAACTTTTGATAATAACTGCAAAATATGTTTCTCCTGGAGTGAAACCTATATTTCTGCTTTAAAAAAAAAAGGATCTTGTCAACTCTAGCTCATATCATTAATCACATCAGGTTCAAGGATTTGCACCAAAATTCTTGCTAATCGCTTATCTACCTACATTGCATAATGAGTAATCCCATGCAATATGGATGTGTACCTTAGAGGGCACTACAATATATGCAAATTTAGCTGCCTCCTTATTCAATGTAATAGCAGTTCAAGCGCGTGCAGCTGGGATGATTCTGTTGAATTCTGAGAAGGCATTCAATAAGGTCTCCTGACTCTCATTAAGGCGTGTGCTAAATCACAAACCTTTCCAATCTTGAGAGGTGCAAACCAAGGTGGCCTACCTCAACTCAATTGTTCATCTTGCACTTAGAGCTATATGTACACCATTTAAATAAGTGCTCTTGGATTCCTCTTCTGATCTAGAAAAGAACCTTGCATACAATTCAAGCCTATGCTGATGACGTAGTGGTATTTACATTGAATCCTGACATTGCACTGAAGCTAAAAGATTTGGCAGAATATCAGGATATTTGCTAAATATTAATAACACTCAAATTCATTATAAAAAGCCAATCATCCAATTTAGATCATTTATTTGTTTAGTCTGTTATGTGCCTAGGAGTTAATCTTTTTTCTAATAACAGGGAAACATATCTCCATATTTGCTTCTCTGATTGACCTTGTAAACTCCAGTCTACATAAATGGAATCAGTTACCTATAGGCATTTAGGGGGGATGTAATGTCATAAAATGCCCTGCTAATTTTCATTACTCCTGGTCCCGTTGTGCTTGTCTCATTCCTTACGTATGGAGATGACCATTTCACGACAGAAAAAAGAATAGAGGAATGCTCTGACCCCTATGCCACGGGGTCGAGGAGAAGCAAGGAAAGACCCAACAGGCCCAGCCCCAACCATGTAATGAAGGGCGACAGGGCAAACAACGGGAACAACCCCTACCTCAATGGGGAGACCCACAGCAGAACAGCCCAAAAAAGAGGACAGGGCAAGGCACATACCCACAGGATCAATCAAGGGCAGGGCCACACAGACCAAACCAGGAAGGGAGGAAACACCGACCAAGAGCGATACCCACCAGCCTGACAGCCCCGGCCACCAGAGAGCCCAGAGGACCCCGCCACTGAAAACCCCCAGAGGAAGACCAAGCCCCAGGGCAGGAACATACACCACCAACCACCAGTGTCGACACAAGATGACTGCCAAAGCACCCATACTGTGTGAAGGAGCCTGACCTGGGGCACAGGGACAGGCAGACATGCCAAGGCAGAGGCAACCACAAATAATGCAGGGGACACCTGGACACAACCCCTGGAACCCCACCCAACAAGGCACTGCAGCGGCTAGAAGGAGGCAGGCCCAACGAGCACCACAACACTAGCTGCCTGAAGACCAACCAGAAGGACCAGGCAGCCAGAACACAGACCCCACCTGGACAAGAAACTGCAGGGGGAGAAGCAGAGGTCAGGACCCAGCTAAACACAACCATTATCAAGAAGGAGGCCAACAACAGGAGCCCGCCCAAGGAAAACCAAGGGGCAGACACCACCAGACCCTGAACCAGAACAGGCCGGGGTGAGGAAAACCCCTAAGGCCACGGAGGCCAGGGGAACCCAAAGACCAAACAGGTCCCACAGGGAAGACCCTGTCCCAAACAACACCCACCAAGGACGACACCGCAACCACACTCCCGGGGGTCGAAGGAAGGCAGCAAAAATAGGGCAGAAGTAGACTAAGCCATCGGGCCCTGAAGAGGAACCAGACACCGAGCAACACCAACAGTGAACAGCCACCGCATACCCCAGAACCAATAGTCAAGGCAAGTGCCATGGGATACTGTGGTACCCAGGAAACCGGGAGGGAGGAAACCCCCAACCGAACAACCAGCCAACCAACCAGCCCGGAGTGCAAACGACAACAGCAAGGAAGCACCATAAGGGAATCCGAACACCAGTCATAAAAGGGCACAAGACAAAACCTCACAGCAGGCCCAGAGCAAACAGAGACACAGACAGCCACCAGCCCCAGAGCCCCAGGGCAAGAACTTCAGGAAGTAAGTACTATGCCAGGACCACAAGAACAGAAGAAACAAACAGAGCAGCCCACGGCCCAACCCCTGACATCCCCACAGGCACCTGAGAAGCCAGCCAACTAAACCACAGACCCACCAGCAAAGACAGGAGGCCACCAACACGGCGCCCCAAAAGACCCAGAAGAAGCTGAACAGGGCCAAAAAGCCACAAATCCAAGCCCTCCAACCACTGAGAGCAGAGAGAAAGCCACTAGAATCAGCCACAACCGGGCCACAGAGGGAACTAAAAGCTGCAAATGGCATGGACCAGCCCACACCCGAGAAAAGCAGGCACAGAGCAGAGGCCAAAGGAAAGAGCAGGGAGACCGGCCCGGTCCCCAGCCACGCTAGGCACAGTACTGCTGGACAACCATGAGGCCCCAAAGACCCAAGCAAGGTGCCCAGAGAAAGGGAAGCCAGAAAGGCCCACAGGCAGACACCCAAAATGCGACCCACAATGGCACCACAGCACCAAAGGCCCGAGCCAGACATGTCCCAGAGGCACGCCCCCACCAAAAAAAGGAAGCCCCCAACCAGATGGCAAGGGCAGAGATTGCACCGCCAACCTACCCAGCACAGGCCAACAAGTGTCCAAAAAAGGAACAGTGAGGCAATAACAAACAGAGACAGAACCAAAGACCCACAACAAGTCCTGGAAGAACTGTGGTGACACCACAACCCAAGGAAGATCAACCCTGGAGGACACACAGCCGAACAACCCACTTAGGGAGCAAAGGCTGGAAGGGAAACAGGCCAGAAACTGGACCCATGCAGACACAGCAACAGCATAGCAACCAAAAGAGCAGGAGGAGCAGGGACCAGAGACACCAGAGGCACAAAACCCACCAGAGCCACAACACCCTGGGGAGAAAACCAGCAGGAAGGCAGGCAGGAACCCCAATGGACCATGTCCAAACAACAAGACCAAGCCCCAGGTGGAAATGCGTGAGGACCACACCACCACCACTGGGACCCGATCTACTCTACAGAGTCATCAGCGACACAGCAGGCAATGACCCCGCCACCAAACACAGTCTGTGCAATGGAAGCCAGGGAATCCATGTCACACAATATGCAACAGCCTCAGACCCAAAGCAGCCCACAGCAGTAAGAAGGGTGAAGACAAATCACCACTCAGGACAAAACCCAGAGTTGCAGACTCCCGACATCACCGCCACCACAAAACCGGCCCCACCAGCCAGCCCAGGCATGTCCCAAAGCCAGATCACCGTCCCAACGGCAACCAGGGGCACTCCAAGCAAAGCCCCTGAGCTGCTTGCCAGCCAAGGGCAGCCGCAATGCAAAGCCAGAGAAGAGGCACAGCATGGCGAAGGGGAACATAGAGAGCCCACAAGCATGAGCGAAAGCCACGAAAAGCAGTGAAAAAGCACGGGAAAACCACAACGCGGTACCCACCCCAAGGGCAGCAGACTCCTGACCACACTGTCTGCCACACCAACATGCCCACCATCCAGTGCAGGTGTGCCCCACCAGCCACAGTGCCTGGGCATCAGGCAATCAACCACACCAGCTGCAGGACACCCCAGGGACACCACTAGCACCACCTCCGAGCTGCCAGCCATCCAAGGGTAGCCGTCAGGCCAGAGCAGAGGCCCAGATCCATGAAAGGGAATACAAAGGCCCAAAAGTATGTGATAAAAATTGCCATAAAGTTATTATTTGTTATCTGACCAAAAGTTCCAGAAAGTAATGAAAAATTAGAGGAAACCGCTACACAGTACAGACCCTCGGGGTCAGCATACTCCGGACTACGTCATCTTCCCCAAAAATGCCACTATCAGCCAGCCCAGGCACCCCCCACCAGCCACAGTGCCTGGGTAGCCAGAATTCTAGGACCACACTGGCTGCCAGGCACTCCAGGGGCACCATCAGCACAGCCCCTGAGCTGCCATCCAGCCTCCTCAGCACGTCTTCCACCCAGCCCAAACACCATGAAGACATGCCCTCTGCAACCCAGAACCAAAGGTAAAGTTAGACCAAGCGTCTAAGTTTGGGCATTCACCTTTTTGGTATTCACAAAGGGAGTTACAAGTAGTGTCTTTATGATGGCAGAGGTTCTGCACGGGGATGGAACCTCCACAGTTGAGGCAGAACCTCCGCAGTCAGGGCTGAGAAAGTATAATTACACATACCTGCAATTTATGCCACATGCAACCCATGCATGCAAACCAAATAAAAGTAGCCCACATCCAAGGCTCTATTTTGCCACACACATATGTCACCTGCGAGCCCAGCACATTGTTATCTGCCAAGTGTCAGCATGCTAAATGTTAGGAGGGAGAAGAACTTCACCAAGGAGGAGACCCTGATGATAGTTAAATTTATAGTGGAGAGCTACAAAAAACTACTTGGTCTGCCTCCATACCTCAGCAGTGCAACACAGAAAACAGCCATATGGCAGCAGTTGGCTAATGCAGTCGGTGCATTGAGGGAGAATGTCCAGACCATCACTGACATCAAAAAGAAGTAGCAGGGGGGAGAGCCAAGCCAGCGACCAAGATGGCCGCTTAGGGGGTCGGCTCCACCGATCCCTCTCTCCTGCCACACTATCCTGACAAGATCCTGGTCCCCCGGTCCTACCCCCGTGTGAGTGACGGGAAGCGGTGACCGTGGGTGAAAGAACAAGCCTCCTCCAAGGCTCAGAGACGGAGCCTCATCGTCTGCAAGATCGAGGCCCGGTTGGGCGGTCAGACCGGGGCCTCGCGTGACTGGGGATGCGACTCGTAGTGCAACAACAGCGGGGCCGGAAGACGCTGTGGGCCCGGCCCGCCCCGATCAACGGAGAAACGATTGCCGAGGCATCCAAGGCTCCAGAAAGTGTTGGAGACACTGCGGGACCCGTCGGAAGCGGCCCCGGACTTGGATCAGAGCGTGAAGGCTGTGAAGGGTACCAGTGGGGGCTGGAAGCCTGCGGGGCGAGTCGACAGTGAAGACGCAGGGAGTCTGTCCCCAGAGCCAGGGAGGCCCACGATTGCCGGTGTAGCGACAGGAGGAAGAACGTAAGGGCGGTCGTTCGCATCGCCCTGGTGGGAGAGGAGCTTTCCGGCAAGGGTGTTGCTCGTGCCTCGGCCCGAATGTCCATCCGGGGGCCAGGAGCACCATATGCAGGGGACCGCGCACAAGTGGTGCTACTGAATGCTTGGAACCCCCGCAGATAAGGCTTTGGCCCGACGCGAGGTGCCTGACGGAAGATCCCCCCCATGCAAAGAGACAAGTGAAGGCAAGCCTGATTAGAGCAGATCTCACAAAGACTAGTAAAAAAGTCAAGACGTTGGAGGTAAAGACGACCAGCTTAATCGACGACGTCAACCAACTGCAGCAGGAGGTGCGTGATCTTAAGGCCTTGAGGACTCTCGCGGATCGTAAGCTGGATGAGTTCGAGTGTAGGGCACGGCGGAACAACGTTCGCATTCTGGGAGTGCCTGAGAAATTAGAGGGACAAACGCCAGACCTGTTTGTTGAAAATCTGGTACTCAATCATCTCAAACCGAAGGGCCTCAGCAACTTCATCACGGTCGAACGGGCGCATAGGGTTCCGGGGGGGGGGGGCGGCCCAGACCAGGGCCACCCCCCGCCCCGTAATTGCCAGGGTCCTAAACTTTCGCGACAGAGATGTCATACTTCAGGCGGCTCGAGTGGGACCACCGCTGCGCTTCGAGAATGCGATGCTCTCTTTTTTTCCTGACTTTACGCAGGCGGTGCAAAGACAGAGGCAAGGCTTCTTATCGGTAAAGTGGAGTCTGCGAGACAAAGGAATGAGATACGGCATGATGTTTCTGGCCTGCCTTCGAGTGGAATATAATGGGTTTTGGTTTTTTGACAATCCTGAAGTGGCGGCGGATTGGTTGGACAGCACGTATGCAGCAGAGACTGAGGGTCAACCTCGGGAGGATGCGGATGAACAATAGACATGGTGCACGGTGCTGAAGTAGGATTGAACTATCATGAGCATAACGGGGGAGGGTGGGTGGGGGGACAAAGCTTCTTTAATGCTGCTAATCGTTTTGGGGGCTTGACTGAATATGGGCAGCATAGCGGGGGGAGAAGCGGGGTTGGTCTCTGGGCCCTCCTCTATTTCTATGTTTAGTTAGCTGTAGAGTAGGTTGGGGCGACGGGCACACTGCTAGTTGGGGATGATCTTCAGGCAGGGGTGCAGGGAGGGGGGAGGTGGGACAAGAGTTGAGGGGTGTTTGAGAATGCGAGATTTTTCTGTAATTCTGAACTTATGGCGTGTAGTATATATTGTGTTTGGTTTTTGTTGTGGGTTACTTTTGGCATTGGGTGACTCGGAAATGATGTACCAATTCTATGTCTTCTAGTAGATTGGGGTTGGGGATTGCCAGGCTCAGCTGGAATGTGAACGGGTTAGGGGACGAGATTAAAAGGGGGATGGTTAGCCAGTTGAACAGGAGACACTCCCCAGATGTTGTGTTGCTGCAGGAAACCCACCTGGTTGGAAACCGGTGCATGGCGCTGCACAAGTGTGGGTACAAGCTGGTTGCGCATGCCGGATACACCACAGGGTCCAGAGGGGTGGGGATATTGGTCAGGAACTCTTTCCCGTTTACTATTCAGGCCACCTGGGAGGATAAAAGAGGCAGATATATTGGTGTTTCGGGGCTGTGGGAGGGGAGGACTGTTACTTTTTTGTCCATATATGTGCCCCCGGCCCTACAGTCTGACACCTTCCGGGACTTGTGTAGAATCTTTTTGACAATACCCATGGGGTTGCTGATTGTGGGGGGAGATTTCAATTCTGTGGTGCATTGAGAATTGGATAGACATCCCGCCCGGACCCTTCCTCCGTCTCGGAGGTGGCTTCTAGATTTTTAGGAAACCACGGGACTCGCATATGGGTGGCGCTCGAGGAATCCAGGGGAACGGTACTACACCCACGCTTCGGCTGCACATCATTCTCTTTCAAGACTAGACTATATCCTGATACCGGCTTCGCAATTGGCGGCGATCCGGGAGGTGAGCATGGGAATATCTGACCATTCACCGCTTTGGCTTAGTATAGAGGTGGGTCGGAGAGACGTTGGTCGGATCGCCCCTATAAGCGCATGGCATCTTAGAGACACCGCCACCAAAAAAGAAATTTTACAGTGCACGGAGCAATATTTTCAGGATAATGTTGGCACGGGGGAGTCAGGTAGTTCCTTGTGGGAGGCCTATAAGACCGTGATTCGAGGGGAGGTGTTATCGCTTATTGCTGGGAAGAAGAGAAGAGGCCGCGCGGAGGTGGATAGAATTGAGGCAGAGTTGGCAATACTGGAAAGGGAAGAGTCCGGGGATAACACCCCGGAGGAGAAGCATCGATTGAGTCTCCTCAGAGATTAATATAGGAGCCTTGCGCGTGGGAGAGCCATGGAACAGCATGCTGATACCCAAAGCAGGGTGTATGAGCATGGTGATAAGGCGGGGAAGTTGATCGCGTGGCTGAAGAGGGGGGAGTGGGGGTCCAGGTTGGTGCTAGAGCTACAGGCAGAGGGCTCGGGCAGAATAACAGAACTGCAGCAGATAGTGGAGGAGTTCTCGGCCTATTACAGCTTGGTGTACACGGCTACGGGCGTGTACAGGGAGGCCGACAACGCGGCCATGATACGAGACATACAGATGCCCACGCTGTCGGAGGAAGACAGGAAATACCTGGACTCCCCCTTCATAAATGAGGAGATTGCTCAGGCTGTTAGAGAGGTGCACTCCGGGAAGGCCATGAGTCCAAACGAAACCCTATAGAACTATATAAATTGAACGCCAACAAACTAGCGCCGTTTCCCCGAGAGATGTTTGTGGAAAGCAGGGAGAGAGGCCGGCTCCCGTATGATCAACGAGTTGCAAACATAGTCGTTATATACAAGAACGGTAAGCCCCGGACGCAGTGCTTCTCCTATCGGCCAATTCCACTTTTGAATGCCGGGCCCAAGATACTGGCAAAATTTCTGGCAACCAGGCTGGTTAAGGTGATCACAACAATTGTACATCCGGACCAATCGGGCTTTATGCCTCGTCGCAACACAGCCCTTAACATTTGGAGGTTGCACGGGATCATAGCCGGAGCACCGCAGATACACGAACCTGCGGTCTTGCTGTCATTGGACGCTACTATGGCGTTCGACGGAGTGGAGTGGCCCTATTTGTTTGCGGTGTTGGACAAGATGGGTATAGGGCGGGAGTTCATTGGGTGGGTTCGCCTTTTATATTCGGGCCCTCTCGCTAGAGTAGTGGTAAATAACCACAAATCAGAAGACTTCCCTTTGGGAAGGGGCACACGACAGGGGTGTCCCCTTTCCCCGCTGCTGTTTGCGTTGGCGCTTGAGCCCCTAGCGGCATGGGTGCGTTGTGATAGGACAATTAGGGTGCTGAGATGGACTTCCGAGTGGGAAGATAAAATTTCACTGTTCGCGGATGACATTCTGCTCTATCCCACGTCCCCCAGAGAGTCTCTGATCAGCTTTTTAGACATATTGGCCATATTTGGAAGATACTCGGGCTTCGCTAATAATTGGGGGTAATCAGTACTGTTTGTACTGAGCGGCGAAACCCCAGTTATCACAGACTCCTGCCCAGTACAGATGGAGTTGGTGGGATTTCGATATCTGGGCATATATGTGACCAAAGACTCGAAGCTGCGTTTTGATAATAATCTCGGGCCCCCACTTGCCAGGCTTCGTAGAGATGTTGCTAGGTGGAGGGCGACTTTCCCTTTTGGGTCGTACAGTATTGTTTAAGATGATGGCGCTTCCCTGTTTTCTATACGCCCTTCAAAATGCAATGGACCCAGTGCCCCCTTCGTATTTCAGAGAAATAGAGTCCCTTCAGCGGTGGCTTCTTTGGGAAGGCAGGCAACAAATCGCATTTAATAAACTCACCCTGCCCTGGTATGACGGAGGGATCGGATTACCGGACCTCCGGAAGTATTAGTGTGCCTCTCAGTTGGCGGCGATTAATCATGCGATTTACGGACTTCCTGGAGATCCTGGATACGCGATGGACAGGGGTCAGATGCCTGGCGGTGACTATACGAGATCTCTATACGCTAGAAAGAAGCGCCCCCCCTGGTGGGACCTGCAGAGCATGCGGTTCAGGTGTGGCACACAGCTAATCGGCACCTTAAATGGGAAGATAAGATTACGCTTGCCACCCCATTGTGGAGCTCAGAGAGCCTAGGTTGTCTGTGGAAATCAAAGGTTTTTGATAGATGGGATCTCATCGGGATTTCACAGGTCAAAGATATGTGTGGGAGGGATGGAATCCTTACGTTCGAAGCACTGCAGAAAAGACATCAGTTACGGGAGAGTGCGAGGTTCCGTTACTTGCAGGTTAGGCACGCCTTGTTGGCAAATATTCCCCTGGGGGCTGAGCTTCCAGAGGCCTCCCCATTGGAGAATCGAGTGTTGGACGGTCACCTTCCGACCAAGACGATCTCACTGATTTATAACAAACTCATTAATCACATGGAAGATCCTCTGGTTAAAATTAGTGACCAATGGAGTGCGGATGGTTTAGTACTGGAGGACGAGGATTGGAGTGAGGCTGTCTCATCCCCTAAAATGGTTGCAGTCCAAATGAGACTAAGATTAGTTCAACTGAAGATCTTACATTGGTCATATGTCACAGGCCCCCGTCTGGTAAAGATGGGTTTAGCGAATGATGGGAGGTGTCGTAGAGGTTGTGGGGAATTGGGTAAATTTATACATATTTTATGAAATTGCGCAGAAATAGAGGTCTATTGGATTAAAATACACACCAAGATCCGAGAGGTGTTGGGAGTGGAAATGTCAATGGAGGCCCAATGCTGTGTCCTCAATGTTTGGGAACCGACTGACCTTAACACGCACGGGAAACAATGGGTGACACTGGCATGTATGATAGCCAAGCGTAACATTGCACAATTATGGGGAGCTTGTCAGGTGCCGCAGGCGGGGAAATGGATGGAGGACCTGGACTGGGGCATGTTTAGAGAGAGATCAGTGTATGTGGCCATAGGTCACCCGGGAAAATGGGGGAAAGTTTGGGGTGCATGGAATTCTTATAAGTGAGATATATGTACTCCTCCGTCTATCATAGAGGATGCTGGGACGTTGCTGTCTCCTGACCCTTGAGTTTAATCCTTGATAATATGTTTGACATGGAAGTGTATGCATATTTGTTGCGATTGATTGTGCGCAGCCAGATGCCAATTATGTTGTCTTACATGTTAATAAAAAGATTTAAAAAAAAAAAGAAGTAACAGATGAGCGAAGGTGGGTGAAGGAGAAGGTCAGCAGCATAGAGGTGGCTAGATCACTCCCTGGTGGACAAACTGCACCCTGTTTCACGCTCACATCATTTAAGACGGACGTCCTCGCCACCATGTACCCCCACCTGCTGCATGGGCTGCCTGTGAATTACATTCATAATGTGATGCCAGGTAATATGTGATGATTTAAACAATGATTTAGGGCCTGAATACAAGTTTGGCGGACAGGGCTACTCCATCAACAAACGTAACAGATATCCCTTCCGCCGTATTACGATTTCATTATATCCTGTGGAACTTGCAATATGATGGGCGGGATATCTGTCATGTTTCTGTGTATCCCATCCGCCAAACTCGTAATCAGGCCCATAATTTGATAAATGTGTACTATAGACTTCAAATTTGACTATGGAAGTCACTTCAAGTTTGTGGAAATATTCATGGTGATTTAGACTGTCCTGTGTCTATCACACTACAAATCCCAGAATACTCTGTACGGGAAATGCTTACTTCCAATTTCTTATTCACAAACAGTGGCTCATTTCTGAAGGTGATTTCAATTTACTCTGGTATATGGCACAAGGAAATGTGCGGGAATTAGTAACTAACACAGTTGTCTTGTAAATGCAATTGAGTAAATATGTGAAAAGGTGCACATAATCATCATTTGTTGGTATTGTCTTTTGACTTCTACATTTAATTTCCACAAACAGCCAAAGTAGATCCACCCACTGGAGAAGAGGTTCCTGCACTTGTGTCATGAGATGGATCAACCTACATCACCGGCACAAACTGGTACGAAAATGTATCCAGAAGTGGGTCCCATGTACTACATTGTGATCAGACAACCAATACATATGTTACATAGAATCCATCAATAGCCTCACACATGTGAACTAAACTAGGATATGTTGTTTATAACATGTGTCAACTATAATGTACATTAAACTACACTGATATTTTAGGCCCTGTGATGTTGGACTTGAAAACACCTAAAAGAACGATCTCTGCTCCATGTATGGGTGTGCACCACACACTGTGTGGATGGTAGCCCCTGGTAAGTTCACTTTCAAATAACTTTATTGAAGGCACCTAGGGCCAGATGTAGGAGCCCTAATACCGGTGGGTAACGGGCGAATTCGGGCATTACCGACCGGTATTTGGGTTTTCAGATGTAGGGGCCATTATTTTACAGAATCTGTAAATTTACCAATTCGGTAAATTTACCGATTCTGTAAAATACTGAATCGGTAATTTTACCGATTCGGCAAATCCAAATGTAGGTGACACTCCTGAGAGTGCCACAGGCCCTTAAGAGTCGGTATTTTACCACACAATCCTATTGTGTGGTAAAATACCGAATCCAGGTGTGCATTCACATCTGTGCATGCAAACTGTGCAATGTCACACACAGACATGCCCTTAGGGCATGTATGTGTGCCACATGTCACACATGCCTTTACTTGGGGTGCTAGAGGGTGTCAAAGTGACACCCCCTGCACCCTTGCAACATTCGGTATTTACCGATTCGGTAAATACCGATTCGGTATTTACCATTGATTCCTATGGGCTTCACAGCCCATAGGAATCAATGGGAAATACCGATTCGGTATTTACCGAATCGGTAAATACCGAATGTTTCCGATTCGGTAATTCAAATTTTAAAATTACCTACATCTCCCTCCTTCATATTTACCGATTCATAAATACCGAATCGGTAAAATTCGGTATTTATGAGTCGGTAAATTGAAGTTACCTACATCTGGCCCATAGTCTTTTATATTGGATGAAATGTTAGGAGTATGTGGTGTGTGTCTAATATCTAAGTATGGCCCAAAAATCCATTCCGCAAGTGGAATTTGCGGATTTCCGGCAATTTCGTGATCCGCGAATCTCGCGAAATTGCCGAAAAATCCGCAAATTCGCTCGCGGTGGATTTTTTTTTTTGCACTATACGTCATTTACCCATCGAGGTAGCACTTACTGATTAGCCAGTAGAAAGTACTCCAGTTGAGTAGAGGTATGGCACAACACGGTGGCATCTTCGTGGATAAATATGCAGGCAGGATTTATTCTGGCACGATGCTCCTGTCACAAAAATTAAACCTCAACGGGAAGCACTTACAGATATAAATAAAGCAGGTGCCTGAGTTGAAGCTCAAATTCAGTAACGCAGTATAATCAGCCCAAAAAACTAGTGAGCATGGTCAAGACTATGCATGTGTGCTTTCTCCCCAGATCTACCGTCTACAATTAGATGTAATCCTTGTTTGAGGTCTTTGCATCAACGAGTTTCTCGAGCACAATCCTCGTGTACTTCCTGTGACCAGGAGGCTGCTTTCTCCTCATCTGCTGCTCTGATCGGCCTCTGACCCTTTATAAACAAGAGGCATGTGAACTCGCATAGAAACCCCGCCCGTTTGGCCCCGCTCCACACACACTAGGGTATGCAACATCTTCCCACCCTTTCCCCCACTGGGATGGACAGCTCACTCAAGGGACCTCGGCGCCTATCGGCGCGGTGGCAAAGGAACAGACACACGTGGTCACTGGAGACAACTCTTCTGGCCCTTTACACAGCTGTAGTGTAGGAAAAGCACTATACATTTACCCAACGAGGTAGCACTTACTGATTAGCCAGTAGAGTAAAAACAGACAGTACTCTAGTATATATTTGTGCAAATCCCCAAGTTCGTAAATTTGTTCCCAAAATTCGCCCATACTTACTAATATCCCTATTGCCACCCATCTCCTTATGCTTAGATATGGTTCATAAGATTATACTAATTACTAACATGTTGGATAATAAAATGATGAGTCTACATTTAAATTGAAATAATAAACTATGAAATACATTTCATACATTGTCTCATCTAAAGAGGAGTAGCCCCAACTGTGTTGAATGTGTATACTAATGACATACACATTTAAAAATTTTCAGCTCATTCTTCGTATTGAAATATGGATATGTATGGTTCATTACACCTGCTGTCAGTAGTTTCTCAGTTATCCAAAGTACTTCATCCAGGGATTAGAGAGACATTCTGGCTGCGGCAGTCAGACTCACTACCATCGGTCTGTCAGCTAAGTGTGACAGATAGTGTTGTCCACTATCAATCCCCAAATAGTTCACAATAACTAAATCCTTCTGAAAGGAAATTAGCAGACATTACCACTTTTTTAAAATTCATCTGATGTTGGTGTGTGATATGTTCCCAACATAATCAGTGATGTCTGTGTTTATTGGGCATGTTTACTTATAGCTCATGCTGAACATTAATTAAGGTATTTCTTACTTCTGAAGCTGCTGGGTCTTGGATCATGTCTTCTGCCACACAATCAAGTAGCCAGATTCAGCAGTTGGCATCACCGGGGATCTCAATACCACACAGAGCTGTGGCTGGAGCTGGTGAGTTTTATTTTGCATTGCACATTTGCATTGAACACCTCCATGCTACAGTGTGAGCTTTCATATGGAGGTTTACACAAACCAGGCCATATGTGAAACATCAGATAGATGCAAAGAATATTTGTCCCAACACTTGCATTGTACCACATGATATACTATGGAAAATAGTTAACCTGTTGCAACCTATGTCTTTCAGGTGCTGAGGACAGTGGGTCACCTGATGAAGCTGAACCATCCACCAGTGGAGAGCGCAGGGCAATCCCAGAAGAGAACCTCATTGTCCTTTCAAGCAGCAATGTCAGCGACATGCACTGCTCAACAAGACAAGGATGAGAAGAAAGATGAGCAGGTGCTGGTTGCGGAGGAGAACCTGGATGTCGAGGAGTGCATTGTTCGCATGTTGCAGGGATTCTGCACAAACACATAACTCTGCATAGTAAAGCAGGACCTCAGCGTATAGGGGTGTACCAACCTACCACATTAGTAGCCAAAATCCCAAACCAACTAGCTATAGTGTCTCATTCGTTCTCCTCCAAATATCAGGGAGCTACAAATGATTAAACAACCCAGAACACAGCACTCCTGACTCTCTCAGGATCACGGGATCAAGACGTACTCTTTCGCTCACTCACTTGTACTTGTCCACAATGAGAATAGGCAGAGTCACTGAAACAGTTCAAAATATTTATTTTAACTATCGTGCTCTACAATACAGTACACGTGCCACTACTAGCAGCAAAATGGATAAACTCAGCACAGTTGGTATTGTTACAATTCGGTAGAATACAAACTGAGAAGTCATTTTACAAAGGCTGGAAATAAGGGCTTTTAGGCCTAATCACCCTCCCCTTTTACATAAAGGACAATCTCTGGGCTTTGACAATAGACCCCATGCCTTAAAGCCTGAGTATAAGGTTTACATCATAGGAACAGCGGAGCTCTTCTCCAGGGAACGGCTTTCTCCAAGTCTCTTAAAACAACATGCAACAACGTAATATCAATGCACAAGTCTTCAGTACTGCAGCTGTGTATAGCATGTTATGTCTAGGTGCTAGGGACTGACTAAAACAGAATAACAAGGGGCATTGTTGATCGACCTTGCACATGGTGCTCAGACTAATGTCCAAGAAAAGCAGAGAACGCGAAAGCAGTCCGTTCTCTTGTGAAAGGCACAAACAGAGTCTTGCAAACACAAAGTCATGTAGTAACATGTGCAAAAGCAGCATCATGGCAGCGAATCTCAAGCTAACTTAGCAATGTCGACAATGTCCCCAGCCGCCAGATAACAGGCCACTACCCAAAAAACGAAAGTCAACATCAGGTGTGGCTAGCATTGTACCTCCCACTTCTCCTCTGAGGACTACCCATTTCCAGTAGTCAGCTAACCAGCCACAGCATTCACCTACCCCAACACAATCATTACCTCCTCACAGCCCTCACAACCATGGTAGATGTGTTGCTTCTCCTGCACACTCCTCTTAAGACTCAGCATTCCAAGCCTTCTCTAAATCATCAGAAGGACCTAATACCCATGGTGAGGAGCAGGTATCCCCTAAGCATGAATCTCCTCACCACAGTGTCCCACATGCCACCCTTCCCCAGGGAAGGGGACAGGATTGAGAAATCTTGCCAAGACATGTCAAGGAAGCACCATGACCTAATTACAGGCTATAGGGAAGAGAGTGCAAGACGTGATGCCTTGGCTATGAAGATGATGGAGGGTGCATATTCCTTCACAAACAACACATGGAGGAGCCCCAACACACCTTCCTGCAACCCACCCAACCACCTCTTCCACAACCTGGACTAGCAGCCTCCTATGTGCGAAGTCAACCCCCTGTGCACATCTCCCCTATAGGCATGCTCACTCCTGCACAGGCACATCCTCCACCTGCACAGGAATGCACCCCAGCTGGACAGGCATGTCACCTCCCTGTGCAGGCACCCTCTGCCCCTGTACAGGCACAACCAACAACTGTCCAGGCATCCTCTGACCTTGTACAGGCACAACTAACAACAGTGCAGGCACCCTCTGCCCCATATTCAGGCTCAACCAACAACTGTACTGGCACTGTCTTCCCCTGTTCAGGCACATGCAACCATGGTGTAGGCACTCTCTACCCCTGTTCAGGCACAACCAACAACTTTACTGGCACCACCCTCCTCAGATTTGCAAACTAACACACCTGCACAGGCAGATGCATCACACCCACCCACAGATTGGCATCAACACAGAAAGGGCAGTTTCTCTCAGAGATCCTCACCACCACAACTACGAAGTTGTAAGATCACTCAAAAATGTAACTGATCAAAATTATTTTAAATAGATTTTTTTTCTCACAATCCAATACTTCAATAGTGAGTTGATTAATAGTTGATGATGGTCATATGGTTACTCTAGTTGTTGTCCAGATCTGTAATGATAAATGTGTGTGAGTAAGACATATAGATTTGTAGGACCATCTTTGTAACAAGGTATCATGTTTAAAGCGCAGCTAAACACCTACCGATGTAGCCTTCCATACTTTCAATCCAGCATATATAATGTAAAATACAAGACAGAGAGCTGGTATAGGAGAACACTTTACATATCGAATACACGTTATAAGAAAATAAATGTATAGAAAATACTGTCCATTGGAAAGACAGTAAGGAATTTACATAAGATCTTCTGCCAAAATGGGCAAAGGAACTTGGAGGGGGTTGGGCACGATAAAAAAAATGTCAGGAAGCGACAGGGGCACCAGTCTATGTACAAGGGATGAAAAAAATGTCCATGGTCAAAACATTGTCCAGTCACTGGCTATCCTCACTCTCCTCCTTTGCCACAATGTTCAGATTCTCTTCACATGTGAACTCGATGTGGCTGGCTGATGTAAGACCACACTCCCCACAGGAGTGGCAAATGCTCTGCATGAAACTACCTGTTTTTGATTTCCTGTTTGTCATTTCGGTTTATTATCATTGGGTTCTGGCACAACTGGAGAGTATCTGCCCCGAGCACAGAATACACATGAAGTCACATACATGAAATTAAATACTGGAAGTTGAATAGAAGAAGTTGAGGGCAGCCGTTTATGTTAATTCTGTGCCATCCGGACATCAGAGCAACATCCTCCACCATCCTGCTGCTGTGTGTATCTAGCCTGCCCACAACATGGCTGAGAGACTTGAGGACAAGGCACCCCCTTACAGTGAGACAGAATTGAACATCCTAACTTAGGGGATGTTTAATAAGTACCCTCAGCTTTATGAAGGCCCTGATGATCAGCTAAGTAATGCAACGCGCATCCAAGTCTGGTGAGATATTGCTTTGCTACAGTGCAGTGGGGGTGTTCCAGCAGCGGGGCAAGATGTGCTGTAAGCACTGGTAGGATGATTTAGTTCACTGTTAACATCTCAAACAGTGGCAGACCCTCCGTGCCAAATATCTCACATGGTACCTAAAAGTATCCATGAGACAGTGTCATATAATAATAGGTGGTTATTAGACCTGTGAGTGTAATGCATTCAGCATTACACACACACTACAAAATTACTTTTTAGTTGACTTCTGAAGCTTATAAATTGTAATTCTGAAGCTTATAAAGCGCATGGTTACACTTACCAGTGTGTCCCCGTGCTGAATAAATCACTGAGGAACCCATCCTGGCCTGTTCTTGTGAGGCGCCCAACTCCTGGGCACTCCCCTGGTGAAGCCAGGCATCCTTAGCGATTAGGGCCAGTGTGGAGACTAAACAAGCTATTGCCCAGAGTTGCAGCGTGGGACCCCATGATTAGAGTAGGCACCGTGCCGAGAATTATCGGGTCCGCGGACATTTGAGCTCAAGACCCTGCCGCGACGGGAATTGAACCCTGGTCCCGGGGCCAGACCTCTGCATCAGGGTCTGCCGCTCTAATCAGTGAGCCACACTCCTCCACATCAGTGAGCCACACTGCATGAAGTAGTCCTTCTGAGCATGGACAATCCAGGTCATTACACAGGTACTCTGGAACCCTGGTGTATGTATGACAGACATATAGCTGCACTGCCACATGAGTAGCAGCATACACAAATTCAAGATATTTTCAATACCTATACATTCATATCTTTAATGTTACAAATCCTAAACAAACTTCACACAGATGCTTACCATTATGATTTCAGCAATGTTTGAGTACATCACATATGCAACATGGAGAAAGGAGGAGTGTGTAGTATGTTACTATGGCATCTTGCTAGCCATCATGATACAGCATGGGGAAACAGTAGTTCCTGGTCAACAAAGTTTTGAACATTCCTAGCCTCAATATGTCAGAACCACAAATACGATGTCTCAAACACCGAAATAAAATTCTGTGGAGTTTTATATAGCCCGAACTAGACCCGGAGGTATCAGAGCACTTTACATGAGCACCAGTTATGTTACAGATGAACACATTCATTTTTGTTAGCTACAGGGAGATTACGTGATTTGCCCATAATAACAGAATGTTGAGCGTCCCTGCTGAGTCTGGAACCTGGTTCCACTGCTCTGAGGTTGAATTCCCTAGTCCTTAGGCTAGATTCTCTCCCCTAATGACATTCCTATTGTAATTAACAGTATATTATTTGTTACATTTTGTTTATTTTTTTTCAAAACATGTTGAGTGAGTGGACCAATATGTCTGCAACACTGCCTGTCACCCCTATGTCACAGATGTTTATAAGGGCCATTGTCCAAAGTACAGTGTGCCACTAAGCAAGCCATATATAAAGCATGGGAAAGGCATGATTGTAGTATGATTATCTTAAAATTCTAATGTTGACACCTAACTGTAAGTTTATCTGTTTCACATATACATGTAGGTGTCCATCTTGTACAAAATGCCAGTCCTCACTAACTCTATGCATAGATATGAATCATTGTGACTCTTGGTGCTGACACAGTTGTCAGATGTCCACTGTCTGGGGAGTTCTCACACATGCAATGACATTAACTCCCCTAAGACAATGGAGTCCTTTGAGACTTTGTCCACACTAATTACTAACATGTGTAAGAAATGTGTTGCATGGCCTATCTTTTGTCTCGACAACAACGGTTGTATAAATACATTATGTACAGCTTACACAGTAGTTTCAGTTGGAATTCATAGACAGAATTTTTAATGCCCAACAGTTACGACTGAAAACAGAAAGTAAACCCATATAAAGGCCGTAACACAACTGGTTGCTGAAAAGAAGAATGTGAAAACCAGCTGGCCATGCACATGTATACCCTGCCTCTGTTTTCGACAATGGCCTGGTTTCCTGGATTCAGACATAGGTGAGAGTTCAGTTGTATGTGTAAGCCATGACGTATTGGAATGTTGTGCAAGACATAACAGACTACTATTATCTTGTACACATCGCAGGAGAATACAGCAACACACCCCTGTATGGTTAATACATCTGAATTGCAACTATAGGAGACCAAAAGTGTGCTCTATTATGTATGGCTCATGTACATATGTGGGTGTTGTTGTACCTATGCTGAGCTACAATGATTGAACGTCTATATGGTGTGAGGAGATGAGGGAAGAGTGCATATGCAGCATTGTCTAAGGAGGAAAATGAGGAAATATTTGTAGAGGTCCCTCTTGCCTCTGTAGAGTTTATAATATATGAAATGGTACATACAGTGTCTGTTAGGGTCATGTATGTGTCACAAGAATGTTACATTTATAATGGTTGTGGATATTGAAACAACGTTTCTACATAACAGACTTGTCTGGTGCTTGAGTGCTTACCCAGAAGCCAGATGTTGCCAAAATCTCCTGCTGCCAGCCGCCAGTCAAGAGGTGACCTGAGGAATATGTAGCTGTCATGTGTACTGCCTGGGAACACTGCATGATATCAGTAAAGCAGCAACTGGCATCACACACACACTGCAAATTGATGGAGTGCCTGCGGTGTCTGTTGTCAAAGATATCTGCATCTTGGCGAGGTGGCTGAAGTTCCACATCAGTGCAATACATTGCTCCTACCACACATGGGAAGTGGAAATAGAGGTAGAAATCCCAAGAAACCCTTTGCCTTCCTGCCTTTGTTTTTGACATTTGTATAGAGAGATTCACTCTCATATTTATACATCTCCAAACCTGATGCAAGCATCGGGACTGGCTTCCCTGGACTCATCCTGGACTCCTCCCTCTCGATGACCAGACAAGTCAACGCCTTCTCCTCATCATGCTTTCACACCCTCCGCATGCTTCGCAAGATCTTCCGATGGATCTCGACCGAAACCAGGAAGACGGTCACCCAGGCCCTCGTCACCAGCCGACTGGACTACGGAAACACCCTCTACGCCGGAACCACAGCCAAGCTACAGAAAAGACTCCAATGCATCCAGAACGCCTCCGCCCGACTCATCCTGGACATCCCCCGACGCAGCCACATCTCCGGCCACCTGAGGGACCTGCACTGGCTCCCCGTCAGCAAGAGGATCACGTTCTGGCTCCTCACCCACGCACACAAGTCTCTCCACGACCTGGGCCCCAAGTACCTCAATGACCGCCTGACCTTCTACACGCCCACCCGCCAGCTACGGTCTACCAGCCTCGCCCTCGTCGCCGTACCACGCATCCGAAGAGCCACCGCCGGAGGCAGATCCTTCTCCTACCTGGCGGCCAAGACATGGAACTCCCTCCCCATCCACCTTCGGCTGACCCAGGACCACCTCGCCTTCAGGAGACAACTCAAGACCTGGCTTTTCGAGCAGTAGCGGACCCCCTCCCCCAAGCGCCTTGAGACCCTTCTGGGTGAGTAGTGCGCTATACAAATACTATGATTGATTGAGAGATTGATTGAGAAATGTCCATGATGGCACTGGACACCCTTTGGAAAGACCCAGTAGCAAAGAAATAGAGAGTAACTAAGATCTTGAAATAGGCTGGGACAATGTCGTAGTGGAATGTCTCAGTGTTAAAATCCTGCTCTCACTCAGAAACCATGTCCAAGATGGCATCAGCGGGGAAAACGGAACCTGAGGTGACATCTTGGCTAGACATCCCAAAGCAGTTAATCCTTCGTCGGAAGATCCCCTTTGCTCTCCTAGATCTAATGATGTGTGTATATCTAGGCATATGTGTTGGGCCATACAGCAATGAATGTCCTCTTCTTACACTGTGTTGTGTCATGACCAGATTGCAGAATCTCCACCCAAGTGCGGAATCTCAACACTCGGGGAGGAGATTCCGCCCTGAGTTCAGAACCTCTACCCCAAGTGCAAAATCTTTTCAGTCATAAATATACTACTTGTAAGTCCCTTTTTGTGGATTACGAAAAGTAGTAAAGTTAGACTTTTGGTCTAACTTTACCTTTGTGAATCGGGCCTGCAGTCATTTGTGAGAAATAGGCAATAGAGAAGCAGGGTATGAAGTGTGTTGTTCTTCATTGAGGTGATGAGGCAGTTATGTCCATGAAGTAGAGGATGCTGTGTCATCATCTGCAAAATTTCAGGTGATTGAATTGTCTGTGTTGGGTATGCAAAGGGCAGCAATTAAAGACCTTGTGTATTTTAAGTAAGATGAATGTTATCTTTGGGACACACAGAAAGTAAGGCTACCAGTCTTTTTGTAGTGGTATCAAGGAGAGATACAATTTCATATTTGGTGACATGTCAACCATAACGGAGGCAGATAGTGCAATATGTAGTGCTTTGAAGGAGGAATCATATGCGCACAGATGGCACAGATGATGCTATCTGCTTAGTAGAATGTATGTGTTTAGCTGGTCAGTATATCTGTTAGCCAGTATATTAGCTCTTCTCACCAGAGCTAATGTCAAACTCCAGGTAGAAATGGGCTATTATAGTGTGGATGAAGTCTGGGGGTTAGTGGAAGTGATCCAAAAGGGGGTGGTGATGGACGGAGCATCTGAACCACTCAAACACTCACACCCAGTCAAAAGATCTGGGTTTGACCCATCACCGTTCTTTAGCCCACTCTGCCACCCCAGTTCAGACATGGCTATATGCAAATCAGTCTGACCCTGTGCCTCATGGGAACAGTCCAGCCCGAACTGCCAAGCCATTCCCTCCCTGGACCGGAAACAAGCTTCTGAGGACCGGTTTCTGGCATTCCAGCCGTCTTCAGGCCGGCTTGCTTGAATCCAGTGGCAAAGTGAGCAAGGGACTCACGTCTGAGCATACCCTGCCACACTTATGGCGGCCAAAGCGGTACAAAAGGGGGTGGTGATAGACGGAGCATCTGAAACAATCAAACATTCACACCCAGTCAAAAGATCTGGGTTTGACCCATCACCGTTCTTTAGCCCACTCTGCCACTCCAGTTCAGACATGGCTATATGCAAATCAGCGTGACCCTGTGCCTCATGGGAACAGTCCAGCCCGAACTGCCAAGCCATGCCCTCCCTGGACCGGAAACAAGCTTCCGAGGACCGGTTTCTGGCATTCCAGCCGTCTTCAGCCTGGCTTGCTTGAATCCAGTGGCAAAGTGAGCAAGGGACTCACGTCTGAGCATACCCTGCCACACTTATGGCGGCCAAAGCGGTACAAAAGGGGGTGGTGATGGACGGAGCATCTGAACCAATCAAACACTCACACCCAGTCAAAAGATCTGGGTTTGACCCATCACCGTTCTTTAGCCCACTCTGCCACCTCAGTTCAGACATGGCTATATGCAAATCAGTCTGACCTTGTGCCTCATGGGAACAGTCCAGCCCGAACTGCCAAGCCATGACCTCCCTGGACCAGAAACAAGCTTCCGAGGACCGGTTTCTGGCATTCCAGCCGTCTTCAGCCCGGCTTGCTTGAATCCAGTGGCAAAGTGAGCAAGGGACTCACGTCTGAGGATACCCTCCCACACTTATGGCGGACAAAGCGGTACAAAAGGGGGTGGTGATGGACGGAGCATCTGAACCAATCAAACATTCACACCCAGTCAAAAGATCTGGGTTTGACCCATCACCGTTCTTTAGCCCACTCTGCCACTCCAGTTCAGACATGGCTATATGCAAATCAGTCTGACCCTGTGCCTCATGGGAACAGTCCAGCCCGAACTGCCAAGCCATGCCCTCCCTGGACCGGAAACAAGCTTCCGAGGACCGGTTTCTGGCATTCCAGCCGTCTTCAGCCCGGCTTGCTTGAATCCAGTGGCAAAGTGAGCAAGGGACTCACGTCTGAGCATACCCTGCCACAGTTATGGCGGCCAAAGCGGTACAAAAGGGGGTGGTGATGGACGGAGCATCTGAACCAATCAAACACTCACACCCAGTCAAAAGATCTGGGTTTGACCCATCACCGTTCTTTAGCCCACTCTGCCACCCCAGTTCAGACATGGCTATATGCAAATCAGTCTGACCCTGTGCCTCATGGGAACAGTCCAGCCCGAACTGCCAAGCCATGCCCTCCCTGGACTGGAAACAAGCTTCTGAGGACCGGTTTCTGGCTATCCAGCCGTCTTCAGCCCGGCTTGCTTGAATCCAGTGGCAAAGTGAGCAAGGGACTCATGTCTGAGCATACCCTGCCACACTTATGGTGGCCAAAGCGGTACAAAAGGGGGTGGTGATGGACGGAGCATCTGAACCAATCAAACACTCACACCCAGTCAAAAGATCTGGGTTTGACCCATCACCGTTCTTTAGCCCACTCTGCCACCCCAGTTCAGACATGGCTATATGCAAATCAGTCTGACCCTGTGCCTCATGGGAACAGTCCAGCCCGAACTGCCAAGCCATGCCCTCCCTGGACCGGAAACAAGCTTCCGAGGACCGGTTTCTGGCTATCCAGCCGTCTTCAGCCCGGCTTGCTTGAATCCAGTGGCAAAGTGAGCAAGGGACTCACGTCTGAGCATACCCTCCCACACTTATGGCGGCCAAAGCGGTACAAAAGGGGGTGGTGATGGACGGAGCATCTGAACCAATCAAACACTCACACCCAGTCAAACGATCTGGGTTTGACCCATCACGTTCTTTAGCCCACTCTGCCACCCTAGTTCAGACATGGCTATATGCAAATCAGTCTGACCCTGTGCCTCATGGGAACAGTCCAGCCCGAACTGCCAAGCCATGCCCTCCCTGGACCGGAAACAAGCTTCCGAGGACCGGTTTCTGGCATTCCAGCCGTCTTCAGCCCGGCTTGCTTGAATCCAGTGGCAAAGTGAGCAAGGGACTCACGTCTGAGCATACCCTGCCACACTTATGGCGGCCAAAGCGGTACAAAAGGGGGTGGTGATGGACGGAGCATCTGAACCAATCAAACACTCACACCCAGTCAAAAGATCTGGGTTTGACCCATCACCGTTCTTTAGCCCACTCTGCCACCCCAGTTCAGACATGGCTATATGCAAATCAGTCTGACCCTGTGCCTCATGGGAACAGTCCAGCCCGAACTGCCAAGCCATTCCCTCCCTGGACCGGAAACAAGCTTCTGAGGACCGGTTTCTGGCATTCCAGCCGTCTTCAGGCCGGCTTGCTTGAATCCAGTGGCAAAGTGAGCAAGGGACTCACGTCTGAGCATACCCTGCCACACTTATGGTGGCCAAAGCGGTACAAAAGGGGGTGGTGATGGACAGTTAGTGGAAGTGATCACAGCACTGGAGGAGATGCAGACCTTCCCTACTTCAGCAGGGAGTAAGTGCAAAGTGAATTAGTACCTCTGTGCAAGACACACCAGGATCCAAGTAGTGAATTTGAAGGGGTAAAAACAACACCATCTGCAGAGGTGAGCAAAGGCAAGATGATTCAATGATGTCAGAGCATTCATTTTTTTCGTAATGTTTCCAAATATTTTCATGTTGGTATTCTTACGTATGTTCATCTTTAAGTAGAATGATTTCCTGTTTTTTTCGTTTTGAATTATGAGATTCCTGTGAAAGAACAGAAAACATTGTTACTAATTCAATCATAATAGAAATGTGACAGTATATGACAGTATACACAACAATTACCATAACAATAGTTGATTGTAATGTATGTGTGACATGCCTTTCCTACTATACCCTGACTGCATCCAGAACCAGCATGGGCTGAGAAGGGCGTGGGATGGGCTAATTCCTCAGCATCTGAGTAAGCGTCAACAGATTCTGAGGGGAGGTCTTTTCTAATTGTAACATTGCATAGCATGCTATGATTTTACATGAGGTCTCTGTTGCGTATATGAGGTCACTGTTGCGTGCTGCTGTGCTCTACCACTATTGTGGGAGTATCTGATGCTTTCTTTCTGTAGTCTAAATGTGCTCTCCTCAACTGAGCGAGTTTGTCTGTGAGCACCTATACATTTCCTTTCACTCTCACCATGGACATTGGGTTATGGCAATGATGAATGAAATACCCACTGTCACATGTAAGCATAAGATATCATATATAGGATCCTACTAACCAAGGTATATTTACAAATACAAATTTACTCACATGAAATTCAACTCTTGCACCTTGGTGAAATGCCATACTTTTTGTTTTTCACAATTTGAATTTACACCTGGATGTAGGCTATGTCCCATTTATCTCAACATTAGAATTATGGATACACTATTTTGCCTTGGCCTCCTAAGTCACTGTTTTTAGACCAAATTGATTGGAGTCAGTTTTTGTAAATAATCCTTGTTATTTTCTAAAGTATGAGAAAAACATATTTAAGTTATTTTCAGTTTTGCACCAAGACGGTTAACTGTAATAATCGAGTGAATGTCACTGCGACATGATTCTGTACAGTACATGAAATATAATAATGGATACTATTAAGGCTATAAGTCAAAGCAAGGGTCAGGATGACTTTGGCAAATAATATGATATTAGGGTGAATGTCACCTTTTCTGTTGCCTTTCACAGGTGCTATTCCAAAACTGCCTTCCAGCATGAATATTATCTTTAATCAGATCATGTAACTTGAAATGTAAGCATTACAATTTAGCTGCATAGAGTATTATCCACATTTAATTGCACTATCCAAAGCACTAATAGCTTTTTCAGCTTTTCGCTCCCTTTTCGCGTTCCTGCTTCATCTATTACAAATCCCTAAATATGCAAAGATAGATCATAAAATAAAAGCAGTAGGGTGGATTAAAGTTACAAACTCATTACTACGAAGGGTGAGCAAGTTCCTACTTTATGTTCAAGTGTGCTATAGTGTAATAAATATTCAACGTTTGAAATGTGATCATAAAATTCCAAAATTGCTGTTCTTTCCGAATCATTGTTTAAGCATCAAACACATGAAGTGCTGAAAGTCTGCATCCTCTAGCCCCACTTTGGCAAATTCCCTCTCCTGAAATGGGAATTAGTATGAAAAAGGTGGGGAAGTATGTGGGTTCTGTGAATTATTGATGAAAATGCTCGATGGTCTCATCCTTGCTTGGCAGTATGTTTTGTGGTCCACTGACCTGTATATTCTCAAACATGGTAGCCATATCTAACTTACGCACTGCTAACATTTCTGGGCACTGCAATGTCTGCTTTTTTTATGTACCCATATAGTAGGTAAAAGGTCAACCAAAACTGAGGGGTCTATTCACAAACTGAAATGCGCAGTTAGCGCCGGAGGCAGATTCTTTTTTTTTTGTGGGATGTTCTGGTGCCCACCCCTAGGCACCCCACAGCATTTGCTACATGCGGTCCTCATCCCCTGGGGTCAGTATATTTTAAATAAGGGAATGGGGTGTGCAACCCCTCACGCTGAACCTTCACCAGGCGTGAAGGTCCCCATCACCCAGGGCCAGAACTTAGCAATGTTTCAGGGACTCCATCCCATGAGACACTGCTGTTTTCTGCCTGGGAGAGTATGGGCATACCCTGCCCGCACTCTACCGACCAGCAAAGAGAACTTTGTTCGTGCGGGTTAGCCACAGTAAAAATGGCACGTCCGCCCATGCAGAAGCAAAGGAATGGTGCTGGCATCCACCCGCACAAAGTATGGTGCAAGCCAGGGCTCTCCCAGTGGCCCCCAACTAGGCACCAATTGTGGCTGCCGCTGGTGGACACCAGGGAACTCACAAAAAATTGAAATGTCTAGCTCCTGCAAAAGGAGCTGGCTGGTGCCTCCATGGCCCCCAACAAAAAAAGAGCTGTGGGACCTCCATGGAGGCAGTGGGGCACCCATGTAAAAAAACACTGGCTTCTGCCTGCACACAGGACAGGTGCTGGCTTTGGAGCAGACGGGGGCTACAGTGGCCCAGCGGATCCCTCTTTGGCCACCCTGGAGAATTAAATATGCGGATGGGCACCTGGACACCCAAACATTAAGTAAAAAAATATATAAAGTTAATAAATATGTAGTTGAAGCCACTCATCTATTTTGCACTGCTCAGAGAAGAAGCCCCCCATAATGCCCCATGGTGTATTAAGATTATTTGTTTTGTTGTTGTTGATGGTATCCCTAAAAGAGGCAGGGGCACCACAAAAATTTCTTACTAATGTTGTGGAGGTCTGGAGTGAGTGAAGCTGTCCTTCAAGAACATTAAAAAACACTTAGGGGCTTATTACGATGTTGGTTGGAGTTGCCTCCGACAGACACCGTCCCTGACTCGGGACTGCCGGATCTGAGGTCGGCGGTTCTTACCGCCTGATTTTGATGCAACCAAACACTGTGAGGTCGGATTCCTACTGTTCTCTAGGGGAGTTTGTGTCACCGCCATAAACCGGCCATAATTCAGGCTCCAATAGCGAAATGGTGTGTGTGTGTAAAACCCTGCATCCCGTGGCAGACACCCCATGGCGCCTGCCACACAGTGCAGGGTTTTACAGGGGATACCCTAGGTGACCCCTCAGCCACCAATCATAGACCACGGAGGCTATAGGACCCTGCTAAGGGCTCCCCAAAGTCGCCTCCAGACAGCCTTTCTGTGTCGGAAAGCTTGGCATGGAAAGGCGGTGGGAAACCGACATAGTAATCCAGACGGCAGAAATGTTGACCATAGGGGATTATGGTGCGGTTCCGACTGGCTGGAAGGATCTGAGAGCCAGTCGGAACCAAGTCGGTATGACAGGCCGGTTTATGTTCCGACCCCCAACTTTGTAATCAGTCGGTCGAACCGCAAACTGACCGTGTCAGTCGGAAAGCCTCCATCTGCGGTCGGAAAGCTTCCGTCAAGCGGTAGGAGGCTTTCCGATCGACATCATATTCAGCTCGTAAATTTCCTGGGTCATTAAGTTTTTGACCCCAGGAGAGCTATGGGACCCTGCTAGGGGCTCCCCAAAGTCACCCCCGACAGCATTTCTGTGTCAGAAAGCTTGGCAAGGAAAGGCCGTGTGAAACCGACATAGTAATCCAGACGGCAGAAATGTTGACCATAGGGGATTACGGTGCGGTTCCAACTGGCTGGAAGAATCTGAGAGCCAGTCGGAACCAAGTCGGTATGACAGGCCAGTTTATGTTCTGACCCCCAACATCGTAACCGGTCGGTCGAACCGCAAACTGACCGTGTCAGTCGGAAAGCCTCCATCTGCGGTCGGAAAGCGGTAGGAGGCTGGCCAAGTCAGAGCTGTATGCTCTTCAGCTGGAGTGCAGAGAGCTCTAGTGGGTGGTTTTATGGTTTTGCACTGTGGCCTCAAAAAAGTCTTTAAAAAACTCAAACATATGTTAATGGATTTTAAAAAGGGCTTTATTGAAAGCTTTATGTTACAACCACTATTATTCAGCAGAGTAATGTGTGTATTAATGAAATATACATTTAAATATGATAATTGGTGACTTTTTGGGAAAGCCAATAGATATGCTTCATATATGTCAATCTGCTGACCCCTCAATATAACCAATAGGCACATCTCTAATAGATTGATGATAACAGTGTGCATGGCAGGTGCATGAGATCTAGCTAATGTTGGTCAGGAGTTTAGTTACTTTAAAATAAATATAACTGGTGAATCTCAGTGTTTTTTTTTTTAAATGTATGTTTCAGCTGACCTTTTCAGCTAGCCATAACTTCCTGTTAACCTCAGTTTTTTTCATAATATGTATATATATTTCAGTATATATATATATATATATTACCTACTGGCGGTCGCCAGTAGGTATATATAGTTAGGATTTTTTCTCTATGGGTTTTTTGAAAATTCTATGTCTAATAACTTTGGCGTTTGTGGACGGAATTGGCTGAAATTTTCAGGAAAATGGCACATTTTGTTTCTGAGCAGCCCTTGAAAATTTGGGGGGGGTTCGTCCAGTGGGGGCCGAGAAAAAAGGGGGGTCCCAAAACGTGTTTTTAACATTGAGTTTTCCATAGGGCGGTTGGCCTCACTTTTAGCCCGAACGGCTGAATGGATTTGCACGAAACTTGGCAAAATTGTAGGGACTGGTAGCCCGATGTGCCTTTTGTAGGTCTCAATATATGTGCTCCAGTGGATTTTGAGAAATTAACGTTTAAAAAAAGATATATATCTGTAACAGCGGACCGGGCAGCGCTCTGGTTCGCGGACTTTTCGCGCAACGGAGCTTTGTGAAGCGAAGCTGATTGGTTCTCCGGCGTCTGTCAACATTCCAAACAGTCCGTAGCGGCCGCCATCTTGTCTCTCGGTAGGATCGAGAGACAAGAGGAGGTCAAAACAAAGGGGGAAATAACTATAAGGGGGCATAGTAGATCCTCGCTGACCCCCTAGGTTTGATGTGGAGGTTTTAAAAGGGCCCCGCGGGGCAAAAAAAAATAATAATAATAATAATCGAACGGCTGAATGGATTTGCACGAAACTTGGCAAAATTGTAGGGACTGGTAGCCCGATGTGCCTTTGCTAGGTCTCAATATATGTGCTTCAGTGGATTTTGAGAAATTAACGTTAAAAAAAAGATATATATCTGTAACAGCGCACCGCTTCGCGTACTTTTCGCGTTACGGAGCTTTGCGAAGCGAAGCTGATTGGCTCTCCGGTGTCTGTAAACATTCCAAACAGTACGTAGCGGCCGCCATCTTGTCTCTTGGTAGGATCGAGAGACAAGAGGAGGCCAAAGCGAAGGGGCAAATGACCATAAGGGGGCATAGTAGATCCTCGCTGACCCCCTAGGTTTGATGTGGAGGTTTTAAAAGGGCCCCGCGGGGCAAAAAAAAAAAAAAATAATAATAATCGAACGGCTGAATGGATTTGCACGAAACTTGGTAAAATATTAGGGACTGGTAGCCCGATGTGCCTTTGCTATGTCTCAATATATGTGCTTCAGTGCATTTTGAGAAATTAACGTTCAAAAACAAGATATATATCTGTAACAGCGCTCCGCTTCGCGGAGATAAAATTATATCTGTATTTCCTAGCTGTTGCTAACACCAGTTAGCGATGGCTAGTAGGAGATAGCGACCATCTTGGGTCCCACTTTGCATGTGAGTGATATTTATCACTAATGACATGCAAAGTGGGCATGCCAAGATGTTAGCGACTGGAAACAGTCGCTCACATCGCTATCTCCTATTATCAACTTTTGGAAATATTCGAGATAAGCGCGAATATCTCCAAAAAGTAACAGCTGCCCTGAGCAGTTCTTAGCCATGTTATCCAATGGGAGGTGGATAACATGGCTAAGAGCATTAGCTCGGTAATGCATGAATATCGCGGAGTTTTCAGCGATATTAATGCATTGCGCTCGTTTTTTATCGTATTTGCGATAAACCTTGATAATAGCAAGGTTTATCTGCGATAATTTCTGACGGTAAAAAAATCTTTGCAATGCATCGTTAGGGATAAATATCGCTTAACTTTGGTAATATGCCCCAACGTCTGTTAACGTTCGATTCGAAGGAAATCAGGAATTGTTGAAAAACATTGTGTGCGCCATCTTGTCTTTTTTCAAATGCCACACTTTTGTCGTGCACGGCAGCCATTTTAGATGCCTTGACCAGACCCACTCTGTGCACGCTGTCGATCCTTAGCATGGCTCCCCACCCTCGCAAGCATCTCACCCAGGCAGTGGTCACCCCCGCTCTCTGTCTTATGCATGGGTAATAAACCTCCCCCCATCTGCGCTGCTCTTCCCTGAGAATCACACCCTGTGCCCGCCCGACACCTCCCTTTCGCCCTATTCACTACCGCACCCTCTGACACTCCTTTTCCTCTGTGTCCGATTGTCCAGGCCGGTCCTAGGCTATCAGCTAGCCCTGCAGATGTAGTTTATGGCCACAGCTGTAAAGAATCACCCCTCTTCAAAGGAGTTATAGTAGATCAAGGCCCACACTCGATGAGATCCGTCACAGCAGAAGCGTTGCTATTATCTGAAAACCATCCTGTATTGTGATTGGGGAGGGGACCGAGCGTGAAGCGGAAGATTCCAGGGATGACTCTTTGTACATCAAAGTTTTTACAATTATGTGTCACATTAAAAATATATAGCACTCCGACAAAGTAGTAAGATTATAAAACTTTAATAATTTATAAATATATACAAGAAAACAAAAATAGTAATAACATATAAAATTTTTTAGGGAAAAACAACGAAGTAGCGGTCGGCTGTGCGAATAGTCCCAACGCAGCACAACGTCCAGATTTCCGGCGTGGGGCGTCGCGGGGGGTGGGTCATCAGTAGCAAACTGTTGTGCGAATAGTTCCAAGGTAGCAGAACGCGCCGAAATCTAGATGACACGAAAGTGATGTCTAGTAAGTTGCCACCCAGCAAATAACGGCGTGGGGCGTCGCGGGGGGTGGGTCATCAGTAGCAAACTGTTGTGCGAATAGTTCCAAGGCAGCAGAACGATGGCACCAAGGTGATGTCCAGTAAGTTGCCGCACTGGTTTTGGTATCCTACAATGCTGCTCCGAATAATGGCGTGGAGCGCCCCGGGGGAGGCGGCGTGAACGGGCCTCTCCAGGTGGAGTCTCATCTGTTTTAGTGGGGCGCCCCTTTACCGTTTCAGTTGCCATTCCGTCCGCTTTTGGTCCACTGTGTCAAAATCCGCCATTCAGCTGAGTTGCGCCCACTCTTGCGGTGCAGCGATAGGCGGCTGCCACAGGACTCTCAAAATGGCGGCAGGCTCTTTCCTTTTTGGGCGTGGTCCACTGAAATGGCCCTGGGACACCTTGGAAATCGGACGCTTGTCTGCTAGGTCTTGGACCCCATTCTCGAAAGCGTCCCCTCCGCCTTGAGAATTCATCAAAAGTTTTGGGGGCCCCGACTCCTGCAGGCTTCTGGTGGGGAGCGGCTGCCATGATTGCTCGCGGAATGACCACGACGGAGCTACGAGATGGTGGTGCTCTCATGCTGACGCCAGTTTAGTCTGAAACATCCAGAAAAAAGGTGGGGCTTTCATCGTTTGGGGGAAAAAAAAAGTTTTCATCCAATGAAAAGTGTTGTTTTTAGGTCATATGATCAAGCCTTCCATCATTCGGAAACCAAAAGTAAAATGAACCAATGAAAAGTTTTATAAACAAGTCACATGACCTGTTATGCGGCATAGGGTATAAAATGCGGAGAAAATACGTTGGCACGTGAGGCGGCGTCAGTAGCGGACCGATGTGCGAATAGGCCGAAGGCAATACAACGCGCCAAGATCCGGATGGCACCGAGGTGGTGTCCAGCAAGTTGCAGCACTGGTGTGGCCATCCTACAATGCTGAAAGTCGGCGTGGGGCACCCCGTTGGCCTGTGAGTTTGCGTCAGTAGCTGACCGATGTGCGAATAGGCCGAAGGCAGCACAACGCGCCAAGATCCGGATGGCACCGAGGTGGTGTCTAGTAAGTTGTCGCACTTCTGTGGCCATCCTACAATGTTGAAAGTCGGCGTGGGGCGCCCCGTTGGCCTGTGAGATGGCGTCAGTAGCGGACCGATGTGCGAATGGGGCCAAAGGCAGCGCAACAATATTTTCTGACTGACACCACAAGGCGCTGAGATGCCAAGATCCGGATGGCACCGAGGTGATGTCTAAGTTGCGGACTGATGTGCGAATGGGGCCAAAGGCAGCGTAACAATATTTTTTGTATGGAAGATACCACTAGGCGTTGAGATGCCAAGATTCGGATGGCACTGAGGTGATGTCTAGCAAGTTGGTGTGGTCATCCTACAATGCTGAAACTCGGCGTGGGTCGCCCCATTAGCCTGTGAGATGGCGTCAGTAGCGGACCGATGTGCGAATAGGCCGAAGGCAGCACAACGCGCCAAGATCCGGATGTCACCGTGGTGGTTTCATAGTTGAGAGGCACTTCATCTGCAGTGGGGCGCCGAGATCCGGATGGCACCGAGGTGATGTCTAGCAAGTTGCTGTACTGGTGTGGTCATCCTACAATGCTGAAACTCGGCGTGGGTCGCCCCATTAGCCTGTGAGATGGCGTCAGTAGCGGACCGATGTGCGAATAGGCCGAAGGCAGCACAACGCGCCAAGATCCGGATGGCACCGTGGTGGTTTCATAGTTGAGAGGCACTTCATCTGCAGTGGGGCGCCGAGATCCGGATGGCACCGAGGTGATGTCTAGCAAGTTGCTGTACTTGTGTGGTCATCCTACAATGCTGAAACTCGGCGTGGGTCGCCCCATTAGCCTGTGAGATGGCTGTTCTTTGGATTTGGGCCTGGTCCACCAAAATGGCCCTGGGACACCTTAGAACTCGGACGCTCGATTTTTGTTTCCTTTCCTGTACATGCAAAAAAAGGTAAATGCCCGGTACGTTACACGCTTCATCTGCCACGATGAACTCTCCAGAGGAACCGAAAAAAAATATAGTTGTGGTAACTATACCATGCATCGTCATATGGAGAGGTGGCACCAATTAATTATAGTGCTGCATAAAAGAGAGATTTGGAGGAGAACCCCTGACCTGCTAGTACATTCATCAAAGAAGTGGCACTGAGAGCTTCAGAGGCAAGGGAAACGGTCCCAAATATTTAGAAGAACTTTGGAAAGATTAAAATGACATGTTTAGATTGTGGCAAATTAATTTCATGTGGACAGATGAGTGTTACTCTAATAAATACAGCATATGAACATCATCATAGTCGATGGTTGGTAGAGACATTTTGACTATATCCTGGACCTGCCCGTCCTCGCCCAAAATGGCGCCGGAATAAATGGGACTCGTAACTCCTTGTTGTGTACTGGTTGCAGAACCTTGAAATCACGAGATACGTATGCAGTTTTGAACCACATGGCGGGCGGGGACGAGAATTGATTGAATATTTCGACATCCCTATTGATATTAAGTTCTGATGTGTTATTGATTACTGTACTGTTGAAAGTTCGAATTAACGTCACCCATGGTACTTGCCCGCAAATGTATATCTAGATAATTTTATTGTAACTGGCCCTGTCGTATTTTAATTATAAAATGTACGTCCACCGATTCCGTAACTGTTAGACACCTTAGTTCTTGCAACCTAATGGCCCGCCCGTTACGTTCCTCTACAGTGTAAATGTCTATTCATCATATACGATTACAGTTTGCTCTGTGGCAGGCCCACGTGGTTATAGGCTCGTATTTGTATAATGAAATTTTCACAATAAAGGTTTTTAAAAGAAAACATGGTAGTAGTATATACATTGGTAAAGTTTTTAATAATAGTGACTGTTTTAGAATCATTAAAAGGCAAGTGAAATAAAGCAGACCAATTACATGAAGGGTAAAAGGTATAATACGAAGGAACGCAGTAAAGATAAATGGTCAAGGGCTGTTGTGTTTTCTATTCCTGCAACATAAAGTGATCGATAAGAATCTCATATTCAGGCGTATCGGCGACTAAGACAGCAGGTCGACCCTCTTTTGCTCAACGGCTCCGTCATGGGACGAAGAAACGCTCTTTTTCTCGAAAAAAGAATATATTTTACTTGCAGGACAGTTGTAAAATTTCCGGGAAAGTACATTAGCCTGGAACATTATAACATATATTTAAGAAAAAATAATGTTCGGAAGTAATGAAAAGCGTAATTTTTAGGTCATATGACCAAGCCTTTCATCATTACAATAAGAAAAGTAAAATGAACCAATGAAAAGTTTTATTAACAAGTCACATGACTTGTTATGCTTACGTTACGCGCTGCGCGCCCCGGATGACTTCCGGATGCGCTAACGCGGCGCGTCATATGACGCATTACGCGACAACGCAGGTACAGAATATAGTCAAAATGTCTCCACCAACCAGCGGTCGGAACACAACCCCTTTCAGCAGGCTAAATAGTTCTGTTAAATGACAACAGAAGGGACAGGCAACAAGAACCATCAGTCAAAGAGGGGAGAGCTAGTTCTTCTCTACCGGGTTACATTGGGGCGCTACCGGAACTGATCGAATTGGTAGTCTACAGTGTTTCTGGATGTTTCAGACTGAAGCTGGGGTTAGCATGAGAGCAGCACCATTTCGTAGCTCCGTCGTGGTCATTCCGCAACCAATCATGGCAGCCGTTCTTTATCGTTATTTTGGGCGGGGTGGGTGGCGGAGCCGAGCTGTTTTGCAGCCATCATTGTGTGGAGTTCAGTTCATCTCACTAGTTTTGTATTTGTCATGAGGGGTTGTTCCTAATGTTTCTATTTTAGCAAGGTCAAAAAGAGATCCCATTAGTGGCCTACTGATTTTGCTCGATTCCTTTTCTTTTTTTTTTACACGATTTTTCGTTATCTGCAAAGACTAAACAGAGTATTGCGACTCTGTGTTTGTTTGTAAATAGAGAATGAACCAAAGAGAACTAATTCTAAAACAGTAAATACTTGGATAACAATCAATCAAATGGAGAGAGAAGCAGGCACGACGGATTACAATGGGGGCAAAGACCTGCGTTAACTACCTTTCACTATCTGCAAAGAGAGAGTACTCCTAATAGAAATGAGGGGGGGGGGGCACCATTCAAAGCAGATCAGTGTGCATAAACACGAAAATGTTTTCACTTACCACGTACTTGACATTCGACAGCTTATGATATTTGCTATTAAAAAACCATTGAAATTCACTGAAAAAACCATAGGTTATAGACCATATATAGTTAGGAATTAGCATTTACAAAACCTTGAAAATTCACTGAAAAAACCATAGGTTATAGACCATATATAGTTAGGAATTAGCATTTAAAAAACCTTATTTTACTCACACAAAACCATTGAAATTCCATATATAGTTAGTTGCACTAACTATATATCGCGCACCTGCAATCCACTGCTGATCATGTCACATATTACATCATTCATGACATGGTCAGTGACATCACTGATGACATCACTGATGACATCTCAAATGACATCTCAAAAAAACAGTGCTAAAGTGAATGTGCTCCTTCCCTAAAACAGGGTAACATTTACTTATCCACAATTGACACATTTAATTTACCTACAAGTCCCTAGTAAAGTGCACTACATGTGCCCAGGGTCTGTAGATTTAATGTTGCCAGTTGGCCTTGTGTTATAGCAAACAAATGATGGACGGAATGCTGACAATGCAAACATTCTCCCCCAGTCAAAAGATCTGGGTTATATCCATCGTTATTTTGCTCACTAAGCCGCTCCAGTTTGGACCCAGCCATATGCAAATCAGTCTTGTGCCTCATGGGAACAGTCCAGACCGAACTGCCAGGCCAGGTCCTCCCTGGACCGGAAACAAGCATCCTGGGACCTGTTCCAGGGTATGCCACCCTTCTTCAGGCAGCCTAGCTTGAATCCAGTGGCACAGTGAGCAAGGGACCCACGTCTGGGCATACCCATCCCACTTAGGGAAAAAAGTGTTACAGCAAACAAATGATGGACAGAATGCTGACAATGCAATCATTCTCCCCAGTCAAAAGATCTGGGTTAAATCCATCGTTATTTTGCCCACTACGCCGCCCCAGTTTGGACCCAACCATATGCAAATCAGGCTTGTGCCTCATGGGAACAGTCCAGACCAAACTGCCAGGCCAGGTTTTCCCTGGACCGGAAACAAGCATCCAGGGACCGGTTTCAGGGTATGTCACCTTTCTTCAGGCATGCTAGCTTGAATCCAATGGCACAGTGAGCAAGGGACCTACGTCTGGGCATACCCATCCCTCTTAGGGAAAAAAAGTGTTACAGCAAACAAATGATGGACGGAATGCTGACAATGCAATCATTCTCCCCAGTCAAAAGGTCTGGGTTAAATCAGTCGTTATTTTGCCCACAATGCCGCCCCAGTTTGGTCCCCGCCATATGCAAATCAGGCTTGTGCCTCATGGGAACAGTCCAGACCGAACTGCCAGGCCAGGTACTCCCTGGACCGGAAATAATCATCCTGGGACCGGTTTCAGGGTATGTCACCCTTCTTCAGGCAGGCTAGCTTGAATCCAGTGGCACAGTGAGCAAGGGACCCACGTCTGGGTATACCCATCCCACTTAGGGCAAAAAGTGTTACAGCTAACAAGTGATGGACAGAATGCTGACCATGCAAACATTCTCCCCCAGTCAAAAGATCTGGGTTAATTCCATTGTTCTTTTGCCCACTACGCCACCCCAGTTTGGACCCAACCATATGCAAATCAGTCTTGACCCTGTGACTCATGGGAACAGTCCAGACCAAATTGCCAGGCCAGGTCCTCCCTGGACTGGAAACAAGCATCTGGGGACCGGTTTCAGGGTATGTCACCCTTTTTCAGCCAGGTTAGCTTGAATCCAGTGGCACAGTGAGCAAGGGACCCACGTCTGGGCATACCCATCCCACTTAGGGAAAAAAGTGTTACAGCAAACAAATGATGGACGTAATGCTGACAATACAAGCATTCTCCCCAGTCAAAAGGTCTGGGTTAAATCCATCATTATTATGCCCACTACGCCGCCCCAGTTTGGACCCGCCATATGCAAATCAGGCTTGTGCCTCATGGGAACAGTCCAGACCGAACTGCCAGGCCAGGTCCTCCCTGGACCGGAAACAAGCATCCTGGGACCGGTTTCAGGGTATGTGACCCTTCTTCAGCCAGGCTAGCTTTAATACAGTGGCTCAGTGAGCAAGTGACCCACGTCTGGGCATACCCATCCCACTTAGGGCAAAAAGTGTTACAACAAACAAATGACGGACAGGATGCTGACAATCCAATCATTCTCCCCCAGTTAAAAGATCTGGGTTAAATCCATCATTCTTTTGCCCACTATGCCACCCCAGTTTGGACCCAGCCATATGCAAATCAGTCTTGACCCTGTGCCTCATGGGAACAGTCCAGACAAAACTACCAGGCCAGCTCCTCCCTTGACCGGAAACAAGCATTCTTGGGACCAATGCTCCATACCCACCCACTTCTAATATGGCTCAGGGTTGCCACTGCAGAACCTGTGAGTGCAGTTTTAAACTGCTGTATGAAAATGGCAAGTTATTCCTCTGGTCAGTCCTAACGTTTCCTTTTTATTATATATAAGTCACCTTTAAGTTAGGCCCTAGGCAGTCCTATGGGCAGGGTACAGTGTATTTAAAGAGTTGGATATGTACTGTTAAGTTTCACATGTTCAGGTAGTCAAAAAAAATATTAAATTCATTTTTTTACTATTGCAGGGCTTATTTCTCCTATAGGTTAACTTTGGAATTACCTTATTCCAATTTATAAGTATAATTTCTAATTGGAAAAGATAGACATTTCAAGTTTGATGTCTTTGGGCTCACAATTTAAAATCACAACTTGTGTTAATGTTGGATTTTAGGTTGCCAGTCTGAAAATGCCTCTTTTTGAAAGTTGGCATTTTCTTACTTTATCGATTTTGTGCCTTCTGCCTGTCTCTGGATACCTGTTTGGGGTGGGTGACAACTGGGCTTTGTGCATTCGATCCAGACAGCCACACACAAAGGGAGCTTAGATAAGACTGATGGGACATCAACCTCCTGATGGGCCAGCCTGGGCAGAATGGAAGGAAACAGCTGACACTTACATCTAAACGGGTTGTGCCTGTCACCACACAAGAGCTGGATACCCCCCTGTAGTGAGTCGGATAACCCCCTGTAGTGAGTCTGGAGCCAGGGCAGGAAGGGCCGGGAATCTGTGTACTTCAAATGCCTCTATTTGAATTATTCCCCACTTCAAAGGCACAACTAGGTATAGGTTGTACTATACCCCTTACACCACCAACATGGTACACTTTTGGACCTGAGGATACTCTGTTAGGAAGGAGGACGGCTGTGCTGAGGGAAAAGTCTTTGCAATGCAGGTAAAGCCATGCATGCTGTTTCCCCCCAAGCTTAACCATGCATGCCTTAACCAAGCATATGCCTTAAATACACATATGCATGGTTAAGGTCGTGCATGACCTAGATGCTGGTAAGGGTGGGCCTATGGAACAGGAATCATCGGGAGAGAATGCAGTGAGGTGAGTGGGGCTGAGGACAGTTTTGGGGGTTTGAGGGGTTTGAGGGGTAGTTTTTAAGGGTTGTGGTAGTTTTCTGGGCTCGGAGGGGTCAAGGTAATATTTAGGGTTCAGAGGGGTCGGGTAGTGTTTAGGGCTCAGGGGAGGTCAGGTAGTGTTTAGGGCCTGGGGGGTCAGGTAGTGTTTAGGGTTCAGGTGTGTCGAGGAAGTGTTTAGGGCTGTGGGATCAGGTAGTGCTTAGGGTTCTTGGGGTCAGGGTAATGTTTAGGGTTCAGGGTCAGGGTAGTGTTTAGGGCTCAGGGGTAGGGTTCTTTTTAAGGGCGTGGGGGTCTGAGTAGTTTTTAGGGTTCAGGGCAGGGGGTTGGGTTGTGTTCTTTACCAGTCATGCCTTTACCACAAAATTGTGTGGTAAAGGCATGTATGGTAAAGACATGTGTAGTAAAGAAATGCATTGTTTAGACTCATTCATTGTTGGGGCTATGTAGTAGGGGCAAGTGTGTCTTAGCCATGCAAGTCTCTGTCATACAACCCTGTGCTGTTGAAAGGACTGTCACTCCGTGGTTTTCTGCTGGACATTGCTGGACTCCTGCTTTGCTGTCCCTGCCCTTCTGCCCTCCTTGCCTCAGAGTGAGAAGGAGTAAACCTGCTTTTCTACAACCCAGATTCAAAGTGACTTCAAGGGTTTGCTGGATTGCCTCCTGTTCTGAAATCTCAGAGGCATCAAAGACTTCCAACAGCCCTGCTACAGCACCTGCACTCTGCTAACTGTGAGCCTTCCCCTGCCAAGTGGTGCCAAACAAGTTCTGGGATTTTCTGTGCTGTTTCAATCAAAACCCATGCATTGCTGTTGCTGCGATGGTCGGAACTAATGCATCTCCCCTCGATGCCGAAGATCGGCGCTGCTGCCAAGGACAAATGGATCATGTCACTGGGTGAGCAACTCAACCAGGATGCATCGACTACATCTGAAGAAGCCAACAATGACACATCTGGTTTTGCGTGGCTCAGACCTGATGCATCAGCTCCATCCAGAGGGATTGACAACAACTCATTGCCTCCTCTGCTCCACACATTGGGCCCGGTCAATGGTTCAACAAGGTACTTTTCAGCTGGACAAGGTTGGTCCCTGTATCTGGCCCGTGCTGCATTGTGGTTAGCCTGACCTTTTGGATTTGAACTGGTCAAGCGCAACCAGATAGCCCTGGTTAGTGCTTTATGCTTTTAATCACTATATTTGCAGATATTCTTTAATAAATGCATAACTCCAGTTCTACTTATTGTTTTTTTTCGTTTGTTCATGTTTGATCATTAAATTAAGCTCTATTTTTCTCACTTGGTCTGGATTATTTATGAATGGTGTTTTCGCTGTTTTGCTGTTTTATGTGTTGAAGCAATACTTTACACATTGCCTCTTAAGTCAAGCCTGACTGCTCTGTGCCATGCTACTAACTTTGAATATGATTGTGGATCCTGTTTAGACAGGGTGCATGCCTCTGCCAACCAGAACTCCAATTTCTAACACAGGCCAAGAAAAAGGGGTTCCCAAAATGCAAATTCCCCATGCATTTTCCATAGATTTGTTTAGACAGTGCTACCACAAAAACTACTGGACAGAATTACTCCAAATTTGAAAGGAATCTAGATCTTGGTCAAGATAGTGTGTTTTTTGTGATTTGGTGTAAATGTGTTCAGTAGATTTTGACTAATTAAGGTTAAAATATGTGTATATCTGGATTGTTGGGTTTGAGGGACTCTTGTGAGAGTGCCTCGAACCCAATTTTATAAAACAGAGCCTTCTGATTGGTCCAGGGAGCTTTTCTACCCGTGGGACAATTTGTTCCCACTGGAGTCAGACTCCTGTGGTAGAGATCACTTTTACTGGCTGCAGCAGTAGGAGAAAATGTTGGTGGCAGCCATTACAGGACTTAGGGACTTAGTCCCCTGTCCTGAAGTTGAAAAGATAATATATGGTAGAATGGAGGAGATACGCTTCCCCTCTAGGCCCTGTGGAGGTGACCCAGAGGGATCCCCCTTGGGGCCAAAATAAATTTGTGGCCGCCAGTTTCATTATTAAATATATGGAGAGTGGAGTGTGAATAAGCCCCCGTGAACCAGCCCCTTGTAGGTCCCAGGGACCTCATCCCCCAGGGCTGTGTATATTAATTAAGGAGAGTGGACAGGCAGGATGACCCCATCCCCCAGGGCCACAATCATAAAAAAGGAGAGGGTGCCATGTGCCCCCCCCGCCCCAGCCATGATACGCTCTGAGGGGAGCCCATCTCCTAGGGCTGCTTGCTTAAAAAATGGAGGGGGGCCACATGCCCCTTCCAGATCTTGGGAAGCCCCTGAGGACCCCATCCTGCCAGAATAAGGTTTAAAGGGAGGGTGGCCATGCAGCTTTATGGCTGGTAATACAATATTATATTCCATTAAAAAAAAAACGTGAAATTTATAGTTAAGGTGTGATAAAAAGACACAAAAATTCCCCTTAGAAATGCACTGAACAAACCAAAGTTTACAGTGACATTACAGTTAGTTGAATATTTCTGTTACAACATTAGCATTTTGAACTCCAAAAGTCACCCATTATAGTTAGCAGAGTTGACTATAACTTGCACCCACTTGCACCCACAACACGCACAACTTATAACCTCACATATTATATCACTCATGACACGTTCTATGACATAATTTATAACATCACCAATGACATATCAATTGACACATAGCCAGACCTATGACCCACAGACACATCATGAAACAAAGCTCCATGTAGATACTAACTCTGGGCGTAGTGGGGCTATGCGGAGTGCCACGGAGTTCAGGACATAGTTTTCACCAAGAACACGATGAAGAGGAATAGGACAGCTGGGGACGTCACAGCTAAGGTAAGGTGTCTTTATACACTTTTAACTCATTTTTTAATAGTTTTACCCAATTCTTAAAAGGGCAGGTGGGAGGCGGGGGCTGGACAACTTCGCTCCACCATGGAGTGTGCGGAGATTTGCCTACCCTGCATTTTCTGCAGAAGGGAGAGTAGGCAAATCTCCGCATACTAGTTCTCCGCCCACAGTTAGTAGATACAGATGTGACTCTATCTTGTGACACTTACTGCACTCTTTATTGCTGACAGTAAACCTAATACTAGAATAGGAACTGTTTAGTCTAGCTTCTCCCAGCATGCTTCATGTTGAACAGCTAGCTTATATAAGAATTCCATGTTCTGATAAATCTGTAACATGATGTAATTCTCGAGAAAATTCTAAGCTCTCCCAAGGCCAAGTGGTCTTTTTGCCACTTATACTGCATAACGGCAATTAAATGCCAAATGGGAAGGATAACTGGGTATTCAAAGATTAGGACTAATCTTAATCACCATGAATAAGGAGCTTCAGTAACTTCAATGTGAAAAGGAACTTGGTACTAACTCTTAGAAATAAATGATCCACGAAATGCTATCATTGTAAATCGTCTACCACTGACTCCTCAGCTTCCATTGTGTCTGTCATCACAGCCTGATCCTCCAGACTGTCTGCCTTCAGAGGCAGCACCCTCAGCATGGCTACCTCTAAATCCAGAACTTCCAGCGTGTGTGCCTCCAGACCCTCCTCAGATCTATTTCCAGATTTTCCTGCCTTTCAGTTTCCAGAGTTTTCAGACCTTTCTGCATATCTTCCTCCAATGGCAGAACTTCAAGCCTGCATCCCTAAGCTCCTTTTCCTTCAATCAGCATGCCTTATACCTCTATTAATCCAGCCAATATATTTTTCTACTTTGAGCCTTAAGTCATCCCCTTCATTTAATGGGTGTTACTTCAGCCTGCAATCATATGAGTTTCATAGATTTCTGATCAAAACTCCTATGCCTCCCTTCCTGGTTTTGGGCAGAACCCTTCTTGCAGACCAGTCTAATGCACCTGAGAACTTTGTCCTTCGAAGTCCTGCCCCGATGCTCCTGTTAGTGCATAGCTTGATAGTCTACTTTTCAGAGGGAGGCAGCCTTTTCAATGCTGTCTCTACAATGTGATGCCTTTTCCACACATCCTTTACCACGCAGTGCACTTATCACACAGTACCTTTACCACACATGACTTTACTATGACTGTGTCTTTACCACGCATGCCAGGTAAGTATATTTAAGATAAGTGTGCGTGTGTGAGTGTGTGTATGTATATATATATATATGAAAATTGCGATTGGCAACAAACAACGGGAATGAAGACGCCCCATTGCTGGCCGCTCATTGGCCAATGATACACCTATTAAATGGCAGGACTGTTTAAAAGACTGTGGCCAATCATCAATGGCTTTTCCGCACTGATAAAGGCAGAAGCCAGAAATGCGTCTGCGGATATGACAAAGCCCACTAATGCCCCGAGTGTGCACAGAAGTTGCCCTGTGTTTATTGATCTTTAAAACGGTTCCACCTCCGCTTTTCGGTTGCACCCGCCGTGAGTTCGGCTGGCCCTGGGTGGAATGGTGTTTTTTCTGTTAATTTGGGCTGCCGGAAACGCCGCTAACAGATACTGTCGACCGAGTGAGGTCGTTGCTTATACAAAGCAGGAGTGTCTCTCTAATACGTGGGGCACTCACAGGTGTGGAGCGGCAGGCGAGGGAACACAGGACCACAGGAAATGCAGCTGTCATTTAATTTTAATGAGGGGTGCGCGATGAAAATTGCGATTGGCAAGAAACAACGGGAATGAAGACGCCCCATTGCTGGCCGCTCATTGGCCAAGGATACACCTATTAAATGGCAGGACTGTGTAAAAGACTGTGGCCAATCATTGATGGCTTTTCCGCACTGATGAAGGCAGAAGACAGAAACGCTTCTGCGGATATGACAAAGCCCACTAATGCCCCGAGTGTACACCGAAGTTGCCCTGTGTTTATTGATCTTTAAAGTGGTTCCACCTCCGCTTTTCGGTTGCACCCTCCATGAGTTCGGCTGGCCCTGGGTGGAATGGTGTTTTTTCCGTTAATTTGGGCTGCCGGAAATGCCGCTAACAGATACTGTCGACCGAGTGAGGTCGTTGCTTATACAAAGCAGGAGTGTCTCTCTAATACGTGGGGCACTCACAGGTGTGGAGCGGCAGGCGAGGGAACACAGGACCACAGGAAATGCAGCTGTCATTTAATTTTAATGATGGGTGCGCCATGAAAATTGCGATTGGCAAGAAACAACGGGAATGAAGACGCCCCATTGCTGGCCGCTCATTGGCCAAGGATACACCTATTAAATGGCAGGACTGTTTAAAAGACTGTGGCCAATCATCGATGGCTTTTCCGCACTGATGAAGGCAGAAGCCAGAAACGCGTCTGCGGATATGACAAAGCCCACTAATGCCCCGAGTGTGCACTGAAGTTGCCCTGTGTTTATTGATCTTTAAAACGGTTCCACCTCCGCTTTTCGGTTGCACCCGCCGTGAGTTCGGCTGGCCCTGGGTGGAATGGTGTTTTTTCTGTTAATTTGGGCTGCCGGAAATGCCGCTAACAGATACTGTCGACCGAGTGAGGTCGTTGCTTATACAAAGCAGGAGTGTCTCTCTAATACGTGGGGCACTCACAGGTGTGGAGCGGCAGGCGAGGGAACACAGGACCACAGGAAATGCAGCTGTCATTTAATTTTAATGAGGGGTGCGCGATGAAAATTGCGATTGGCAAGAAACAACGGGAATGAAGACGCCCCATTGCTGGCCGCTCATTGGCCAAGGATACACCTATTAAATGGCAGGACTGTGTAAAGGACTGTGGCCAATCATTGATGGCTTTTCCGCACTGATGAAGGCAGAAGACAGAAACGCGTCTGCGGATATGACAAAGCCCACTAATGCCCCGAGTGTACACCGAAGTTGCCCTGTGTTTATTGATCTTTAAAGCGGTTCCACCTCCGCTTTTCGGTTGCACCCTCCATGAGTTCGGCTGGCCCTGGGTGGAATGGTGTTTTTTCCGTTAATTTGGGCTGCCGGAAATGCCGCTAACAGATACTGTCGACCGAGTGAGGTCGTTGCTTATACAAAGCAGGAGTGTCTCTCTAATACGTGAGGCACTCACAGGTGTGGAGCGGCAGGCGAGGGAACACAGGACCACAGGAAATGCAGCTGTCATTTAATTTTAATGATGGGTGCGCCATGAAAATTGCGATTGGCAAGAAACAACGGAAATGAAGACGCCCCATTGCTGGCCGCTCATTGGCCAAGGATACACCTATTAAATGGCAGGACTGTTTAAAAGACTGTGGCCAATCATCGATGGCTTTTCCGCACTGATGAAGGCAGAAGCCAGAAACGCGTCTGCGGATATGACAAAGCCCACTAATGCCCCGAGTGTGCACCGAGTGTGCACCGAAGTTGCCCTGTGTTTATTGATCTTTAAAGCGGTTCCATCTCCGCTTTTCGGTTGCACCCGCCGTGAGTTCGGCTGGCCCTGGGTGGAATGGTGTTTTTTCTGTTAATTTGGGCTGCCGGAAACGCCGCTAACAGATACTGTCGACCGAGTGAGGTCGTTGCTTATACAAAGCAGGAGTGTCTCTCTAATACGTGGGGCACTCACAGGTGTGGAGCGGCAGGCGAGGGGACACAGGACCACAGGAAATGCAGCTGTCATTTAATTTTAATAATGGGTGCGCCATGTAAATTGCGATTTGCAAGAAACAACGGGAATAAAGACGCCCCATTGCTGGCCGCTCATTGGCCAAGGATACACCTATTAAATGGCAGGACTGTTTAAAAGACTGTGGCCAATCATCGATGGCTTTTCCGCACTGATGAAGGCAGAAGCCAGAAACGCGTCTGCGGATATGACAAAGCCCACTAATGCCCCGAGTGTGCACCGAAGTTGCCCTGTGTTTATTGATATATGATCAAGTCCGGGTTTCCCGGACGAACCGCGTCATGCCGCCATCCCCATTGATGGAATAAAGCACATTATTTTGTTGTGAAACCTTGGTTTGTGGTCTGTACCTGGCTGTGTCCGTTGCTGTTGGTGTTCGGCGCTTCAGGATTGTGGATTCCTATATATATATATATATATATTCATAATTTAATTCAGGGTTTAGGGGTGGGAGAGGGTAAGGGCAAGGGTATTGAGTTGTAAGAGTTGTTTTAGGGGTTAGGGATAGGTAAGAGTATTGGGTGGTTAGGGTATTTTTAGGGTTTAGTTGTAGGTAAGGGTATTGGGTGTTAAGGGTATTTTCAGAATTTAGAGGTGGGTAAGGGTAATGGGTAGTATGGGTGTTTTTAGAATTTAGGAGTTGGATAAGGGTATTGGGCAATGAGGGTGATTTTAGGGTTCATGAATGGGTAGGCACATTGGATGGATGGAGTGGCATGTCGTAAAGTAGAGTGGCATGTTGTAGAGTACAATGGAGTGGCGTGTCGTAAACTGGCATGTCGTACATTGTGTTAGAGTGGAGGGGTGAAGAGTGGTCTGGTGTACAGTAGAGTTAGATATCCTAGAATGAAGTGACTTGTGGTAGAGCAGTGTGTCATACAGTGGAGTAGTGTGGCTTACAGTGGCTTTCGTCAAATAGAAATTTTTATTTTAGATTTCAATAGGTACCGCAGTACTTTTCTAGAAACTTTTGCAAAAGTACTGCAGTACAGCAAGTACTTTAACCAAATTATCTTTATCATATTTGCCTTAAAAATGCAGCTGGTTCCATTTGTTATACTTTCCAAATGTCATTGTAATTTGCATACATAATACTTTAAGAGCAAACAAGAAATCAGATAGGTCCATGTCGCCCGCCAGGAGGGAGAGAAGTTGTTTTACTGCAGACAGACTTAAATGTGCCATTCTGCACCATACTTTTGAACTGTTCTTCAGTATAATTTGTTTAATGTTGACAATTATCAAATCAGGCAATAGAAGGAATATTGGGAGAATCCATGTCTTTAATTTTAGTGAGTCCTAGACAAGTAGTCGGTTGAACTGTGTAATTTAGAAAAATCATTTGTGTTAGAGTTAAGCAGGGTCTAAATAGGGTGTCTATTCCCTGAATATGCCAATGTTTGGTTGACCAAATTGATTTCATTTAAATGGTATGCTTCCAATACTCATAGCCCTTCAAGGCTAATTGTTTGACAAACAAATCTTTATATGTTTGCTTGGTTTGCATCACCATATATTTCTTTGCTTTTGTGGGAACAAAATTAAAATAAAAAGGGTTTGGGTCTAATGTATCATGGGCGGAAACATATATGCATTGAACATGAGCTCGATATGAATAATGATGTCTATAATGATGATAACAGAAAATTTGACAATAATGAGCAGGATTTAGATACAGGTCTTTACTTTCAAAAACAGTATAATATTCCAGCTCTGAAAGCATGCAGTTTATTTACAATGTCAACATCCCAATTGCCAGAATGTAACCCAGGTACAATAACATCACCCACAGATAGATAAAAAACATAAGAAATGTAAATGTAGTATACTTGTAAAGCGCACAGCTGCCCCAGCAACGGGGCGTCTCGACGCTGTATAACTCTGGGGAACCCGTCCTGGCTTTCCCTGTGGGATGGTCCCTTGCTGGCAGTCCCCAAGGTGGAGCCAGGCATCCCCGGAATTGGTGGGCCGTTGTGGAGATTAGGCAAGCTAATGCCCAGAGTTGCCGAGTGGAACCCCTGATTAGAGTAAGCACCGAAGCGAGAATTATCGAGTCCGCTGACCAAGGTCCACGACCCTGCCGCGTCGGGAATTGAACCCTGTTCCCAGGCTGACTTCTGCTCTCAGGCCTGCCGCCTCTAACCAGTGAGCCACACTACTCCACTGCAGTATTTCTGTAGGGAGGAAAATATAATTGGGGATCTTATCTCACTTAATTCCATCAATTACCTGGACAACTGAAATGTTCACCAGGGACAGGTGTCTTTTCAGTTTATGTTAAAAAGATTGAGGTGTTAACACATCCTCTACAAGTTTTGTGGCAGAACATTCTGGAAGGTAATGACCATTTATTAGCAATAAGAAATCATAAGCTATAGAGGAATTTCTTATATGGTAGCAAGAGGAGTTACGGAACTAACAAGGACTCTTCGTGGACTACTGTTTGGAATCTTCCACATTATGTAACTTGGTGTGATCAATGCAGACAAAGCAACTGTCTTTAGAAGCAGCAAGCGGTGACAGTATTACAAATCTTGCACCAAGGACTGGCACTGGTGCATGGTATGATGGGCCTAATTACTTTTTCACTGCAATCTTTTCTTGAACGATATCCCCAATATGTGGTATCCAGCCAGAAGATGCTGGCTTCTCCTTGATTCGGGTAGAGGCAGATGTCTTCAACTGTTCATTTGATTGGCCGTCATGGATGTGTGGCAAATCCTTTGAGACAGCAGAACAATCATCTATATCAAAGGAAGTGGCTGCCACCACAATATCTGGACCATCAAGGTGTGGAACATCCATTTTTATGCCAAAAATGACCTTGTATGAGGGTCTGCCACCAAGATTGTTTAGGGAGATAATTAAGTCAGCTCTTTATCCCATATAGGTGATGGATCCAGCTGTGCTCTGTACCTAATACTCTAGCTGTTAAGAATTGCTTTAAGTCACAATTCATCTTCTCCACTACCGAATTTCCCTCAGGATGGTAGGGATAGGTGTAATGCACCTCTACACCCAGGGAAGCTATGGTATCCCTGTAAGGTGAAAGCAGGGCCTTGGTCCAAGTGGAATGTAGTGCATGCATTTATTCCAATAAAGGTTTGTACATCTTTAATAACAGTGCGAGCACCAGCAGATCATTGTTGCCATACCCAGAGGGACCTTTAGTAAGAATTAAGTGCAAGTAGGATAAATGTAAATGCTCCATCCAAATTAAGAGAACCACAATGGTCCAAATAAATGCAGCTGCAGGGTTTGTTGGAAATCAACTGGTGTGTCTGCAGTGGGCGAGCCATGGGAGAACCTATTATTTGTTGACAAATCTCACAACATGTCAAACATGTCACCAATAACATTGCTGTAGTAATAACATTGTGCAACACCTTCATGCACAGCTATCACTTAAGATAAGCAGTCTTGGTTGGGAATCAAACGATCACCAACCTCAGGAATTGTAACAAAGTGAACATTTTATTCACTTAAATGGTATATATATTTAGTAGGAAAGCCCCTAGGCAAAGGAGGGCCCTTGCATGTAGCAATAACGTCACAAGTAATGCACCAACTTTCACAGCCTAAGCTGCGGATTTGGCCTCTTCAACTACCAAAGAATTCCCTACAACGTGTGGTCCCACATGCTGATAACTCATTGTATCAACAACATGAGTCTGGTGCAACCTATTCTTTAGGTATAGCACCTTCACTCAAAATGATTTATACTTTATTGTGTTGCCTTTAGAATCTCTGCATCTACTTTGCGCCAATAATGCAAATTGTCATAAAAAGACTGGACACAATTATATCAATCACACACTATAAGTGTGGGGAATTCAGGATGTTCTAATGCAAGAAGCAATGCTTTTAGTTCAGCCAACTGCACAGTGCAGTCACCTAAAGACTGTGTATGAAATTTTTGTGGTTGGAATTTACCATCCAACATGAACAGAGGCTCACACCGCTGAAAATTGGTGCTTGGTCTCTGTAGCAGGTTGGGCTAAACTGACAGGATAAATAACATGTTTATACTGCTCAAGAGGCAAAACATTGCTAGGCATGGGATAAACATGCTAATATTTAAGAAATTCTTGGCATTTATATGCATCGGCACTGTTTCACCTTCATTAAAGGTGTTATATGTAAACCCAATGGCTACGGCAACTATACGGATGACCAGGTTTGTAGTATTTACACATGTATGTAAGTGTTGTGTAGCAAGCAAGTCGGATTGGAGTAATCTGAGTATATCTGTAAGTTCTGATGTCCAACTGGAAAAATCTGGATGAATTAATCCATATCATGATTTAATGCGCTGTGCTTAATCGGGTATGTAGGTTCTGCAAAAACACAATCAATCAATCAGAGTACTTGTAAAGCGCGCTACTTACCTGTGAGGGTCCCAAGGCGCTGAGGGGAGGTGGGGGGTGCTGCTACTGCTCGAAGAGTCAGGTCTTGAGGAGCCTTCTGAAGGTGAGTAGGTCTTGGGTATGCGGTATTTGGGTAGGGAGGGTGTTCCAGGTCTTGGCGGTGAGGTAGGAGAAGGATCTGCCGCCGGAGGTCATCCGTTGGATGCGGGGGACAGCGGTGAGGCTGACTGAGCGGAGCCGGCGGGTGGGGGTGTGGAAGCTGAGTATGCTGGTCCAGCGTTATGGAGTGCTTTGTGTGCGTGGGTGAGGAGCTTGAAGGTTATCCGCTTGTCGACGGGGAGCCAGTGTAGAGCTCTCAGGTGGGGGGTGATGTGGTTGCAGTGGGGGACGTTGGCGATCAGTCGGGCGGAGGCGTTTTGGATGCGTTATAGTCGTCGTAGGTGTTTGGCTGGGATTCCTGCGTAGAGTGCGTTGCCGTAGTCCAGTCTGCTGCTGATGAGGGCCTGTGTCACCGTTCTTCTTGTTTTGGTCGGGATCCACTAGTAGATCCTGCGGAGCATGCAGAGGGTGTTGTAGCAGGAGGAGGAGACGCCGTTGACCTGTTTAGACATGGAGAGGGAGGAGTAGAAGATGAAACCTAGGTTGCGTGCGTGGTCGGTGGATTTTGGTGCTGTTCCCAGGGTGGTCGGCCACCAGGAGTCGTCCCAGGCTGAGGGGTGGGTCCGAGGATGAGGACCTCCGTCTTGGGAATCCTAATAAGGATTGTAGTTTCCTAAGAGTGTTTGCTGGTTGTAGCAGAGCACACTTGTCTAGGAAATGTGGTGCAAGATTTGTATCCTACAAATAGAACACTTAGAAATGCTATATTAGATTTCTTGAAATTAAAGTTGTAGCTATATTTGGTCAATCCAATTTTATGCGATCTACCCATGTGTGCTTAACTCCTCGTTCGCTAGGTATCTATCATCTGCATAGAACAATGCATCTGGATCAATATCATGTAGAATTGACACAATGCGGTCAGCAAACAGTCCTGACTGTTCCTATACCCCATGGGAAATTGAGGAAAGCGACAATGAAAGCTTAGTACAGAGATGGAAGTCCAATCCCTGCTTTCAGGCACTATATTCTGCAAGAAAAACATTTGGAAATATCAAAGGGTGTATTACTTTTTTTATAGAATATATTATTTATAAGCAACTTACTTTGTGTATTTGTAACGGCAAATGTGTGTGTATGTCTATTTAAATTTCTACAGTCTAAGACTATACAATTTGAATGATCCGGTTTTAAGACAGGAAGAAGGGGATTATTCATTTGCAAGGTACAGGGTTCATTTACTCCATGGCACTCTAATTGTGAGAGTATTTCTCTAACAGATGCCTAAGCATCCCATTTTAACCCCTTGGACGCTCATGAGTGCCCATTCATTTCAATGGAAATTACATGAAGAGCCTGCAAGTGCCTTAGCATCCAAGTGGTTAATGGGTATTGTGGTTGCACTTTTGGGCTGGACCATATTGGTATTATGTGATAAGGGGAGTCTTTATCTCAGCGATATGATTGTGATTTAAAGCAGTGCAAGAGCTCATTCCGTGGCATAGGCTTGTTTGACCTAATCAGTGACAAGAACAGAAAATGTTGCTATTACGATATCTTCACCTTGTGGGGATGATCGGACAAACTCTGAGGGGCCAATCGACCTCCGCTAAGAGAATGTTGCATGATAAGGTTAAATTTTCCCAGAATATCACCCAAATGGTGCGCTGTACGTCACCCTCAATTTGTATATCCAATTTATATAATCTGTCTGGAGGGCCCACGTGCGGCTCAGGGGTTTTAACTGCAGTGGATCGATCAGTTACTGATTCTGGCACACTGCCATGCTGTCAAGTAGAGTCACCCCCTAACTCCTGTTCCGGAGGAGGGTTCTCAGTGTTTGTGGTATATTTTGCAGTAATAACCTGAACTTTCTTTTTCTCAAATTGGGGCTTAAACTGGAGGTTTCTCCTCCTTTTTCAGTTTCACATGCCCTCCTGTCTGCATTTTGGAATGCCCTTCTCTCTTGTATTGTTTTTCAGATGAGTCCTGAATGAACAAAAAGGACAAGTATCAGAAAGCTGATACCTAACATGCGCATTGAACTGTGTGTAATCATGGAAAATGCAGCATCTGTCAGATTGCCCTGATGGTGGAGAACTACCTTGAGACGTAGCTTTTTCTGTAGGTTGGTGTTTGTCCCATAGTTTTTTTTAACAAACTATGGGTTCTGCTGGGCAGTGTACTTGTTGGAACTAGGCTTGCCAAGATGTTGCTTATTGGGTCTGGCCCCCTAATTAGTGCAACCTATTAAAGTATTTACTTTGAGAGAATCATTGAGGAGACCACAGGAACATTTCCATTAATTTCATCCCCAAATCCATGGCAGCAGCTGCCCCATGTTCATTCTGTATTTGTTTTAACACCTCCGGCGAGACTGACATAGACGGAGTACCTTGTGTGATGATATAGACTGCAGCAAAGACTGTGACCCAAGTGTTACAGTCACCTATTTGGGGAACCATCCCATGGGGTAAAAACAAAATAAATGTTCTGTGACTGTCTTGTGGTCCCATAAGGTGAAACACAGCTTCAATCTTTTCGATTTCTTGGGCTATCTAAAAAGGAATTTCCTCACGGTGTACAGGAATTTTACCCATAATTGAAGGAACAAATACAGCACTTATTGTAGGTACAGCAGGCAACTGTGATTGCTTTGATTATGCGGCTCTTGCTGGGACAGCCATCAGGTTGTTGAAAACATATTGAGTTAATCGTCTAAGTAGACCATTGTTTAATTTTACTAGCTCATTAGCATTGAGATGTTGCAATGTGGGATAGTTTATATGATATGAACTACTGTGTTGGAAAGCTGTGCTACCATGCTATGTCTAAAACGTTAGGAGCTGTCCTTGCTCAAGCAAAGAACACAGTACACCATGTAGTTATATATTCTAGGCAACCTTGGATAAAATGTGCAAACTGAATCCCGAGAAGAATCACCAAATAGCCAACACCAGGTACAGTGTATTCCTAAAATAATGTCACAAAAACAAATATATTATGTGTGGCTGTGCAGAGCAGAGGAAGTCTAAAACATTTAATATTCAAAACTAAGGGAGAACCAAAGTAGGCCCAAAAGGGAAATCACTACAACTATAACCCATGCCTAAAGTAACTATACCTCACACCCTCACCATGCTAATCACCTCACATATTACATGACTCATGAAATGTTCTTTAGCATCATTGATAACATCACCGCAACATCTGAAATGACATAATGAATAACAATATTGTGCATGGTAGGGTCATGACTTATAGTTTCTTTATGGCCTGAGTTATAATTACTTGACACAACTATAAGTGTTAATTTTCAGTGTTTTTGTTTGTTTAAAATTGTATATTTTAACTGGCATTTTCACCCAAGTATAACACCCCTTCAGTGAATTTTTTAGGGTTTTTAACGCAAAGTACAGCAATATTACTATTCCTAGCTATAACATCACTTTAACCCTTGTTTCTTTAGTAAAAAATGTATATATAAAATAAAAATAGTCCAAGGATGTTCTTTGATTTATATATATATGTCAGAAGTATAAAAAACGAATTGGAAAGGGTATGCTGCTCCAAAGGGCCCGTTTATGACTTTTGACATTGCGGGAGTGGGCGGTACGCCACGGCCATCCTCCAGCAGTGCCAAAGCTGTGGTCAGGCCACCTGCCAGATTAGAAGTTTCCTCCTTATGGCTGGCTGGTTTTTGGTGTTCTCTGGCAGTGCCTCTAAAACTCGGCACCGGAATGGGAATGCCAAAAACTGTTCATGCACTGCATGGACTTCAAAGTCTGTGCAGTGCAGGAACTGGTGTGAATGCACACAGGGGGCACTTTTGTGCCCCCTTGTGCATCCATATGGCATGAGGCACCAGGGGGCCCTGTAGCGCCCCCTTTGTTACCTCTCCGCTACAGTTTTCATCAAGGTGGAACCATCATGGAAACTTGTAATATGCTTGGTGGGACTGCAGGAGTCCAGCCGAGCATATTGCAGCTGCAGGACCACCTAACCACCGCCAGGTAATGGTGGTTCCCTGGTGGTCCAACCACCCAAGTCTTAATGGGGTGGTGGGATCGATGGTGTGCAGCGGCTGGACCGCCACCACCGTGCCACGAGTCTGGCAGTCCCCGAACCGCAGGCTTGTAATCTTGCCGTAAGTGTTTTTCAAAGTCTTGGAAAACACTGGAGGAAAATATCTAGCTCTGGTAAACTCACAGTCATGGTAGCAGTCAAGGGTTAAATAAGATTCTTTAGCTTCTGGATAGATGACATCCCTTATGATTATGCCATATTCCTTTTTAGATGATTATGAACTATCCAAATAAATCCTTTCCATGGAATTTATTTCTTTTAAAATAAGAGTATATTACTTTTCAAAAACAAAATATACAAAAAGAGATTAATAATAACTATATTCAAACATATACACTTTTGCCAATAAACTGCTGCTTTTCTAAGAATATATTCTTATACCTGTAAAATTGCCAAAATCAAACAGTGCTTTTGATTGTCATAGCCAATCCCTTATTGAAGGTTTTATATGGATTGAATTGCACTTTAGCAATAGAAAAGGCATGTGCTTGAGTCAATCGCCTTGCTGTGATAAGATACCAGTGTTAAATGTGGGAGTGATAGTAAGTGAAGGCTTATGTGCTGTGTGAATAGACCGTGCTTTGCTTTCATAAGTTCCATTTGGCATGACAAATATGTAGTTAAGGTTGAGCCAGTTGACAGTCTTAGGAGTGACATGAGGTGCTTAGGTCTTTATATGATGACACACGTATAGGTAGAATGGTAATATGGAATTATTTGAACAACTATTTCAAAGCTTATTTGTTTTATATGATGCTCATGAAATAATGAACAAACTATGTTTTGTCATAATAAATTGTAAATAATTAATTGAGTCTGTTGTGTAGTTCCTAGGAGTCCTCCAGGACCTGCGCATTTTGGATGACCTAACCTGAGGGCTTGGTGTCCCGACCCCCACAGGAATTGCAGAATGTTAGATCAGCTAGCTCTACAGTGCCACTACCACCCCCCTGTCTTCTGCAGTGGCATAGGCAGTTTCTGGCAACCACTAAACATGACAACCCTGATTCCTCAGTGCAAATGGGGGTGGGGTCGCACACTACTCACACACCAGCGGGATCGCCCCTAAGGACTGTGGTAAGTGTAGTTCGTGTTCCGCAATGCATCTTCTTTCTATTCTCTGCTATCTTCGCTATCTTCGCCATCCCTGGACACGTGTTTCGGGGTATTTACCCCTCATCAGCAGGGATTAGGCCGTGTTCTGGGGTTGCCAGTGGCTGCCAAATATTGCCAGGTTTAGTACCACTCAGGCGCGCAGGTGCGGGGTCCCAGGCTCGTCAGCCAACTGCTCGAGGGAGCTTTAACATTACAAATGGGGGTGGGGTCGCACACTACTCACACACCAGCGGGATCGCCCCTAAGGACTGTGGTAAGTGTAGTTCGTGTTCCGCGATGCATCTTCTTTCGATTCTCTGCTATCTTCGCTATCTTCGCCATCCCTGGACACGTGTTTCGGGGTATTTACCCCTCATCAGCAGGGATTAGGCCATGTTCTGGGGTTGCCGGTGGCTGCCAAATATTGCCAGGTTTAGTACCACTCTGATTCCTTAGTGATCGATGGAAAACAGTACAGTACGTTTTGCTCAGACGCTCATGCTGGCTTTCTCCTAGAAAATACACAGGATGGCGATTAGGAGGTTTCAATAAGCATTTATTGGTCCAGTGACAGCCTGGTGTAAAACATATGTGCTGCAACAATCAGGAGACAGAAGCATACAAAAGAGATTGCTAGTACCAATATAGTGAATAGTAGATACATGTCAACCATAGTGCTAATAAGATGACCATAACAGTAGCACTTGCATATTCCTAAAATGTGCGTCCTAAGTAATTTGCCTAAATGTACCTAGCCTAACCTGGATGTGTATATGCGTATAGCTCTGTGTATCTGTATGTAGCCCAGAAACCCCTAGGGGTGAACCAGTCCCCTCGCCTGATGGTTGGGAATGAGGGACCCCATCTCTGCTTCGAAGATGACAGCCCGCCAGGGATGTCAGACCGCTCTGTGTCAAAGATTCAGCATGCAGGACCCAGTCTTAGATTGGAAGGAATGCTCCTCTAATTTGTAGGGGAGAGTGAGGGTCTTTTATACTAAAGTGGTCACTCCAGGGTTTTACTAGAATCAATATGTTTTTAAAACAATCATGGATGTTTTGAAAACAATCATTAATGTTTTTAAAACAATCACCAATGCTTTTCTAAACAAGTGCGATCATGCACAGCTGGCTGTTGGCCAAGGATGAAAAAAGTGGTGACCCTTATAGAGAATAATTCTGCCGTGCCGGAGGACATGTTTATGTGCATCAGGTACAGGGATTATGTTAGAGTACCGAGAGCCTGGTGTTGAAGAGACAGGAGTTAGATATTAGGTAAAAGGTCGCCTGTTTAGAATTGTTATTGACGTGTGGATGGGACAATGTATGTAAAATGGGGTATACAGGACAGGACCATCCTAAAGGACATGACACCCATTCCTCATCAAAAGGTCAACAAGGTCAGTTAGGTAATGACAAAGCTAACGCTATAAAAAGGCATACAAATAATTTATAATAAAACTTAGTTAAAGCACTTTAAAAGCTTGAAAAAAATGTCCATAAAAGAAGACTCATTTTCCCCAAAAAAGCGGTCTAATCTTGTATATCTGGTTATTATTACACTGTGCAACTTGAAAGCCATTTAAACACTCAGTTAGAGCAGAGAAGGGAAAAAAACAATGTCAGTTTCGGCCTTCAATTCAGTAAATGTTTAAAAAGTTGGCGAACAGTTCCCAGCACAGGAGAGACCAAATTGAGAGGCTAAATTGTTTATGAATCCTGCGCCGAAGACACAACATCGCTGAACATTGTATCCACAGGTGGCAGTCCCTCCAGAACTTCCAGTATCATGTTGAGTGAGATGTGCAGCCACCGGAGAAGAATTAGATGCCTACACGCCTGATACTGATGCCTGTACCTTTGGAGCAGAGACGATTTCCCTTTCAACAGGAGCAGAATTATCCCGTGGAGGCTCCAAGAATGGCGTCATCAACATGGGAATATGCTGGGGACAATTGCGCATGTGGGCCTGCAAAGGCGCAAGTAGCACATCTATGTCCGGCGGCGCAACCAATGAAAGTGCTACACACAGGTCCAACACACAGCCAAATCCGCAGAAGAAGCAACAGAACACAGGCAGGACAAAGTCTAGCCAGACAGGTCTGAAAGACAGGAACCAATGCTCACTCAGCTTTTGAAGCCAAGGCGTAGTCAGGTAGAACATCATGTGCTCACAACTATGTCATTCCAGCAGTGTTCTTTCCATTTCCTGTGGAAATGCAACGTCCATTGTGAAGCAAGAGTATTAAAATCAGGATGCCCGCTATCAAAAGCAGGTCCAAAGGAAGCCCACCAAAAACGCTTCCATGTACGAAGTGTATGAAGGCTGGAATTACTCCGAAGATGGTCTGAAAGGTGGTTAGGAGACCTGATCCAAGTCACTTAAATAAATGTATGATCCCATTTGTGTCAGACATGTTAAAGATATGATGAACCATTGCTCCGAAATGGATTGGAAGGTTTGTACAGGTCAGGGCCTGTATCTCTGCTGAAGACCTTGCCACCTGGAGATCAAAAGTCTCTCGGGCTGAAGTTAAGGCCACAGTTTGTTGAAACAACAAGGCTTTCAGTCTGCTTAGCGAATCAAACCTTACAATGGAAACATACAACTATGTTTAAAAAAATACAAGGATCCACCCTTAGATAGAATGTCAAAAGCATCCCCACCCAGATATTAACTACCCTTCTTTTTACCATTTACAGATTGTGAATGTAGACACCCTTCCCACCTGTTCTAAGGCTCATGGAGCATTGTCTCCAAATACACAAGTATGTATTCTTGGTACTTACTCTTCCACCAGCAGATTTTGGGTCCAGTAACCTATTTATATCCCTTGAACCACAGTCCTTAGCAATCTGAATATAGAGCATGTGTTTTACGTTATGTGTTTGTGTGTCATGTATTGTTACCTTTACCTGCAGGACACGGCACTAGTGTATTACTACACGGTAATGGCTAAAAGAATACATCTATATCGTTCACTATACATATCACTTTTCTTTCAGGTCACCAAATTTATTGCTGGATGCAACATGTGTCTTGTTGTTTTAACATTGTGTTTTTCTTTCAGATTAACATACAGAAAACCTAGTGGGTATTGTATCTTGTGCATGATTTACTGCATTTTTTATTAATAACACCACTTGTATATATCACTGCACACATTCACCTACTCAACCGACATTATTTCGATAGTTTAGTGAGAACAGAAGGGATCTGTTTTTGTCCTGAAGAAGAAGCCTATGAGCTTTGAAAGATGTTGACAAAACCAGGAGGGTTCGCTCATTAAAGCAGGATAACTCCGACTCACTCTTTTAATAGTACCAGCTCCAAGGAATATTAAAGTTACTAATTATTAAGAGCCAGATATTTTTTAATATGTTATGTTATGTTAAGGCCGTACTTTTAGAGCGCACGGCTACCCCAGGGGGTGTCCCGGCGCTTTGGCAAAGTGGCCTGAAGTCCAGAAAACACAAAGGCAGAACCGCTACCGTCACAGTGATTACACGGAAAAGAGCATGGTCTTCAGCTCTTTCCTAAAAGCTAGGAGGCTATTAGCTTTGAGGAGGGAAAGAGGGAGTTCATTCCAAAGGCACGCTGCCATATATTGGAAGGACCGTCCTCCCATCCGAACTCGTTTGACAGTGGGCACCTCCATTTTAGCCAAATCGGCTGACCGCAACATCCTCCGTGGCGCATAGAAAGCAATACGCTTTCTAATATAGTTAGGGCCAACATAGTAAAGGGCTTTGAACGCCAGCGTAAGAATTTTAAACCTAATTCTTTTAGAAATAGGTAGCCAGTGCAACCTGTTTAAAAGCAGAGAAGCACTGGCTCTCCTTGGCAGGCCAAATATGGCTCTGGCCGCAGAGTTTTGGACAATTTGCAGTCTGGCCAGAAGATACTTGGGCAGACCTGCAAAAAGCGCGTTTGCGTAATCTAACCGTGACCCTACTAGCGCCTGGACTACAGTCTTTCGATATTGCAGGGAAAGCAGTGGAAGAAATTTCCTCAGCATTTTAAGAATGCCGAAGCATTTCCCTGCTAGCCCCACAATATGGGGTCGGAAGGATAGGTCTTCATCAAATACCACTCCAAGATTTTTCACTTGGGAGGATGACCTCTCAGGAGGGAACATGTCCTGGGGCCACCACGACTTCCAGCTCGGATCGGGAGCACAGCCAAAGAAAAGCAACTCAGACTTATCCGAGTTGCATTTCAGGCTGTGCTGCTGAAACCACGCAAAGACTGCACTCAGACAGTCTTTGATCCTGTCGCCGTCAAAGACCTCTCCTTTGCTGCACGTGAACAAGAGCTGGGTGTCATCAGCGTATGAGATGACCCGGGCCCCATAAGCCTCCGCTACCATCGCCAGAGGGGCCATATAGATGTTAAAAATGGTGGGGCTCAGGATGGACCCTTGAGGAACCCCAACCTCTAGCGATGGCATTTCCGCGGAGAACGGTGGAGCCCAGATCACCTGTCGGCGGCCCGATAGAAAGGACTGAAACCAATCCAACACCGTCCCCCGCAGTCCAATCTCCCTGAGTCTTAAAAGGAGACCATCATGAGGGACGGTGTCGAAAGCCGCCGACAAGTCCAACATGACTAACATCGCCTTTCCCCCTCGATCGAGCGTCTCCCTGATGGCGTCGGTCACCTCCACAAGGGCTGTCTCCGTGCTATAATTAGCACGGAAACCTGATTGAGAGTCATGGAGAATGTTGTTATTCTCAATAAAGGTGGTAAGTGTATACTGAACATGCTTCTCAACCACCTTCGCCAGAGCAGGGAGGAGGGAGATCGGTCTATAGTTAGCCAGCAGCAAAGGATCTAACAGAGGTTTTTTGATCAGCGGCAGAATGAGTGCGTGTTTCCATTCCCTGGGCACCACTCCAGAGCTCAAAGACAGATTGAGCAGGGGGTTCAACAAGCTGTTTACTGCCAATGCCACCCTGCCCAAACACCTTGCAGGACAAGCATCCAGGGGTGAGCCAGATTGAAGCCGAGACAGTAACTCCAGCGACGTTCCACAGGACATCTGCGGAAAGACCGATAATGTAGGTCTGGGCTCTGCCTCTAAGGATGGTTCTGGGCTCCATGTACGACCTAACTCGTCGGCATCCGTGGCAGAATCCAAGGGGGGGAAAGAATCTTGAATGGTTTTAATTTTTGTGACAAAGAAGTCAGCCAGCTGCCTAATCCACTCTTCTGTATGAGAGTGTGAGAGGGCACCTGCGGCAGGATCAACAAACTCTTTAACAATTCTAAAAAGTTCCCTACTCGTGTTGTCCGCCCGGTCTATTCTATGCTCAAGATATTCCTTTTTGGCTTCAGAGATGTGTTTATGGTACTGTTTTATGGCATCACGGTACTTTAATTTCTCCTCTGGGTCGTATTTACGACACCAGAGTCTTTCCGCCTTTTTACAGTCTTGGCGCATTTTCCGTAGTGTGGAGGTAAACCAAGGAGCGGAATCATGGCAGGGAGCTATTCTAGTTGCCTTCCCCGGAGCTAGCTCCTCAAATCTTGTTTGCAGCCATTTCTGAACAAAGTCAGATCAACCTCTAAATTCCCTATAAATTTACACGGGTGTTGGCCAAGAGCATCCGATAGCATATCTGCTGTCACTAAATAAAACGCTCTGGACTGATGAAACACATCCTTTTGTGTTCTATGGCTAGTCCTAACCTCATATGAGATAGCAAAATTTATTAAAAAATGATCAGACCAAAGGACTGGGAACGGCAGGGACACCTCTATCGGCACCGTAGAAAAAATTAGATCTAACGTGTGGCCTTTGACGTGGGTAGAACTATCAATAAAAGGGGCCAGCCCCAGCAGTGCAGTAATATCCCGCAGCTTGAATGCATCAGCATCCAATATCGAGTCCATATGTAAATTTAGATCGCCCAACAGCATACAGTGAGCTGATCGCATGCAGGGTACGGAAAGGGCCGCCTGCAAATCTTCGAAAAAGGTGCCAATGGTCCCCGGTGGTCTGTAAACAAGAAGCCCTGTGCATGTCTGAGAGGCAGAAAGACTAAGTGAAAAGCCTAAAGCTTCACATCCTGCGATGTTCTCCACAGAGAAAGAAGAACACCCCAAGGCCTTGTCCACTATTAGGGCCACCCCTCCACCTCTGCCCCCAATTCTATCTTTCCTTAAGATGGTATAATTAGAGGGAAGAGCGCAGGCGACATCCGGTTCGGAGCCTGCCCCCAGCCAAGTCTCAGTTAAGAATAGACATGATAAATTGGAATCAGCAAGAAGGTTCCAAATGTCCTGAGAGTGGCGGGGCAGGGACCTGGTGTTCAATAGAGCACAGTGGTATTGCTGAATGGGAGATAAGAGAGCAGGAGTTGGCGAGGCCGTTGGGCGCCAGCCACACACAGGACAGCCTTTTCCCAAAAGACGACCTCCGGGGAAAAGATATTTGCACCCCAAAGGATGAGACCGCAAAGCTAACAGAGCATCCGCGCTGTAGGTAAACATCCCGGAAGGTAGCGAATAACACGAACTTCCAGAGCAATGGAGCGCCCCTGGCCAAAATGAGCCGATAGCCAGAGTCCCGCCTCGCACGCCTCAGAGACGCTGACGAGCGCAGACGGGCAGGACTCTGGCACGACTCAGGCGCAGGGAGGGCGCGACCGCTGCGCGTCACCGCTGCGCTCTGCAGGCGAGCTTTAAATAGTGTCGTCTCGGCGTCCCAGGTAACCTGGACGCTCCAAGATGGCGCTCGCGCTTCTAGCCCAAGCCAAGATGGCGCTGACACCACAACCTCCCGGTATCCCGGACCCGCCAAACAGCGGTGATGATTCCACAGAATTACAGTGCAGGTGAGGGCCAGGACCCAGTTAAGACCAGGGGAGAAGGCAGAAATTAAAAATAAATTAAATCCAAAAAACGGGGATTTTAAAAATTACACAGAGCAAACGAGCGCGCGACCAGCGCGGCCAGCAGCAAGGCGCCGAAGTAATTCTCGGCCTCAGGAACCTAAACAGGCTCACCTCACGACCAGCTCGCCCTAAATAGCGTCGTCTCGGCGTCCCAGGTCACCTGGACGCTCCAAGATGGCGCTCGCGCTTCTAGCCCAAGCCAAGATGGCGCTGACACCACAACCTCCCGGTAACCCGGACCCGCCAAACAGCGGTGGTGATTCCACAGAATTACAGTGCAGGTGAGGGCCAGGACCCAGTTAAGACCAGGGGAGAAGGCAGAAATTAAAAATAAATTAAATCCAAAAAATGGAGATTTTTAAAATTACACAGAGCAAACGAGCGCGCGACCAGCACGGCCAGCAGCAAGGCGCCGAAGTAATTCTCGGCCTCAGGAACCTAAACAGGCTCACCTCACGACCAGCTCGCCCTCAATAGCATCGTCTCGGCGTCCCAGGTCACCTGGACGCTCCAAGATGGTGCTCGCGCTTCTAGCCCAAGCCAAGATGGCGCTGACACCACAACCTCCCGGTAACCCGGACCCGCCAAACAGCGGTGGTGATTCCACAGAATTACAGTGCAGGTGAGGGCCAGGACCCAGTTAAGACCAGGGGAGAAGGCAGAAATTAAAAATAAATTAAATCCAAAAAATAGGGATTTTTAAAATTACACAGAGCAAACGATCGCGCGACCAGCGCGGCCAGCAGCAAGGCGCCGAAATAATTCTCGGCCTCAGGAACCTAAACAGGCTCACCTCTCGACCAGCTCGTCCTAAATAGCGTCGTCTCGGCGTCCCAGGTCACCTGGAAGCTCCAAGTTGGCGCTCGCGCTTCTAGCCCAAGCCAAGATGGTGCTGACACCACAACCTCCCGGTAACCCGGACCCGCCAAACAGCGGTGGTGATTCCACAGAATTACAGTGCAGGTGAGGGCCAGGACCCAGTTAAGACCAGGGGAGAAGGCAGAAATTAAAAATAAATTAAATCCAAAAAACGGGGATTTTTTAAATTACACAGAGCAAACGAGCGCGCGACCAGCGCGGCCAGCAGCAAGGCGCCGAAGTAATTCTCGGCCTCAGGAACCTAAACAGGCTCACCTCACGACCAGCTCGCCCTAAATAGCGTCGTCTCGGCGTCCCAGGTCACCTGGACGCTCCAAGATGGCGCTCGCGCTTCTAGCCCAAGCCAAGATGGCGCTGACACCACAACCTCCCGGTAACCCGGACCCGTCAAACAGCGGTGGTGATTCCACAGAATTACAGTGCAGGTGAGGGCCAGGACCCAGTTAAGACCAGGGGAGAAGGCAGAAATTAAAAATAAATTAAATCCAAAAAATGGGGATTTTTTAAATTACACAGAGCAAACGAGCGCGCGACCAGCGAGGCCAGCAGCAAGGCGCCGAAGTAATTCTCGGCCTCAGGAACCTAAACAGGCTCACCTCACGACCAGCTCGCCCTCAATAGCATCGTCTCGGCGTCCCAGGTCACCTGGACGCTCCAAGATGGTGCTCGCGCTTCTAGCCCAAGCCAAGATGGCGCTGACACCACAACCTCCCGGTAACCCGGACCCGCCAAACAGCGGTGGTGATTCCACAGAATTACAGTGCAGGTGAGGGCCAGGACCCAGTTAAGACCAGGGGAGAAGGCAGAAATTAAAAATAAATTAAATCCAAAAAACGGGGATTTTTAAAATTACACAGAGCAAACGAGCGCGCGACCAGCGCGGCCAGCAGCAAGGCGCCGAAGTAATTCTCGGCCTCAGGAACCTAAACAGGCTCACCTCACGACCAGCTCGCCCTAAATAGCGTCGTCTCGGCGTCCCAGGTCACCTGGACGCTCCAAGATGGCGCTCGCGCTTCTAGCCCAAGCCAAGATGGCGCTGACACCACAACCTCCCGGTAACCCGGACCCGCCAAACAGCGGTGGTGATTCCACAGAATTACAGTGCAGGTGAGGGCCAGGACCCAGTTAAGACCAGGGGAGAAGGCAGAAATTAAAAATAAATTAAATCCAAAAAATGGGGATTTTTAAAATTACACAGAGCAAACGAGCGCGCGACCAGCGCAGCCGGCAGCAAGGCGCCGAAGTAATTCTCGGCCTCAGGAACCTAAACAGGCTCACCTCACGACCAGCTCACCCTCAATAGCATCGTCTCGGCGTCCCAGGTCACCTGGACGCTCCAAGATGGTGCTCGCGCTTCTAGCCCAAGCCAAGATGGCGCTGACACCACAACCTCCCGGTAACCCGGACCCGCCAAACAGCGGTGGTGATTCCACAGAATTACAGTGCAGGTGAGGGCCAGGACCCAGTTAAGACCAGGGGAGAAGGCAGAAATTAAAAATAAATTAAATCCAAAAAACGGGGATTTTTAAAATTACACAGAGCAAACGAGCGCGCGACCAGCGCGGCCAGCAGCAAGGCGCCGAAGTAATTCTCGGCCTCAGGAACCTAAACAGGCTCACCTCACGACCAGCTCGCCCTAAATAGCGTCGTCTCGGCGTCCCAGGTCACCTGGACGCTCCAAGATGGCGCTCGCGCTTCTAGCCCAAGCCAAGATGGCGCTGACACCACAACCTCCCGGTAACCCGGACCCGCCAAACAGCGGTGGTGATTCCACAGAATTACAGTGCAGGTGAGGGCCAGGACCCAGTTAAGACCAGGGGAGAAGGCAGAAATTAAAAATAAATTAAATCCAAAAAACAGGGATTTTTAAAATTACACAGAGCAAATGAGCGCGCGACCAGCGCGGCCAGCAGCAAGGCGCCGAAGTAATTCTCGGCCTCAGGAACCTAATACACTTCTTTCACTCACCCCTGACCCTTGCACTTTAGCAATAGAAAAGGCATGTGCTTGAGTCATTCGCCTTGCTGTGATGAGATACCAGTGTTAAATGTGGGAGTGATAGTAAGTGAAGGCTTATGTGCTGGGTGAATAGTCAGTGCTTTTCTTTCATAAGTTCCATTTGGCAAGCCAAATATGTAGTTAAGGTTGAGCCAGTTGACAGTCTTAGGAGTGACATGAGGTGCTTAGGTTTTTATATGATGACACACGTATAGGTAGAACGGTAATATGGAATTATTTGAACAACTATTTCAAAGCTTATTTGTTTTATATGATGCTCATGAAATAATGAACAAACTATGTTTTGTCATAATAAATTGTAAATAATTAATTGAGTCTGTTGTGTAGTTCCTAGGAGTCCTCCAGGACCTGTGCATTTTGGATAACCTAACCTGAGGGCTTGGTGTCCCGACCGCTTTCGGACACCCCTACAGGATATGCAGACTGTTAGACCAGCTAGCTCTACAGTGCTACTACCACCCCCTGTCTTCTGCAGTGGCATAGGCAGTTTCTGGCAACCACTGAACATGACAACCCTGATTCCTCAGTGATCGTGGAAAACAGTACAGTGCGTTTTGCTCAGACGCTCATGCTGGCTTTCTCCTAGAAAATACACAGGATGGCGATTAGGAGGTTTCAATAAGCATTTATTGGTCCAGCGACAGCCTGGTGTAAAACATATGTGCTGCAACAATCAGGAGACAGAAGCATACAAAAGAGATTGCTAGTACCAATATAGTGAATAGTAGATACATGTCAACCATAGTGCTAATAAGATGACCATAACAGTAGCACTTGCATATTCCTAAAATGTGTGTCCTAAGTAATTTGCCTAAATGTACCTAGCCTAACCTGGATGTGTATATGCGTATAGCTCTGTGTATCTGTATGTAGCCAAGAAACCGCTAGGGATGAACCAGTCCATTGCCTGATGGTTGGGAATGAGGGACCCCATCTCTGCTTCGAAGATGACAGCCCGCCAGGGATGTCAGACCGCTCTGTGTCAAAGATTCAGCATGCAGGACCGAGTCTCAGATTGGAAGGAATGCTCCTCTAATTTGTAGGGGAGAGTGAGGGTCTTTTATACTAAAGTGGTCACTCCAGGGTTTTACTAGAATCAATATGTTTTTAAAACAATCATGGATGTTTTGAAAACAATCAATAATGTTTTTAAAACAATCACCAATGCTTTTCTAAACAAGTGCGATCATGCACAGCTGGCTGTTGGCCAAGGATGAAAAAAGTGGTGACCCTTATACACAATAATTCTGCCGTGCCGGAGGACATGTTTATGTGCATCAGGTACAGGGATTATGTTAGAGTACCGAGAGCCTGGTGTTGAAGAGACAGGAGCAAGATATTAGGTAAAAGGTCGCCTGTTTAGAATTGTTATTGACGTGTGGATGGGACAATGTATGTAAAATGGGGTCTACAGGACAGGACCATCCTAAAGGACATGACACCCATTCCTCATCAAAAGGTCAACAAGGTCAGTTAGGTAATGACAAAGCTAACGCTATAAAAAGGCATACAAATAATTTATAATAAAACTTAGTAAAAGCACTTTAAAAGCTTGAAAAAAAGTCCATAAAAGAAGACTCATTTTCCCCAAAAAAGCGTTCAGAAAGGTCCGCTAATCTTGTGTACCTGGTTATTATTACACTGAGCAACTTGAAAGCCATTTAAACACTCAGTTAGAGCAGAGAAGGAAAAAAAAACAATGTCAGTTTCGGCCTTCAATTCAGTAAATGTTTAAAAAGTTGGCGAACAGTTCCCAGCACAGGAGAGACCAAATTGAGAGGCTAAATTGTTTATGAATCCTGCGCCGAAGACACAACATCGCTGAACATTATATCCACAGGTGGCAGTCCCTCCAGAACTTCCAGTATCATGTTGAGTGAGATGTGCAGCCACCGGTGAAGAATTAGATGCCTACACGCCTGATACTGATGCCTGTAACTTTGGAGCAGAGCCGATTTCCATTTCAACAGGAGCAGAGTTATCCCGTGGAGGCTCCAAGAATGGCGTCATCATCATGGGAATATGCTGGGGACAATTGCGCATGTGGGCCTGCAAAGGCGCAAGTAGCACATCTATGTCCGGCGGCGCAACCAATGAAAGTGCTAGACACAGGTCCAACACACAGCCAAATCCGCAGAAGAAGCAACAGAACACAGGCAGGACAAAGTCTAGCCAGACTGGTCTGAAAGACAGGAACGAATGCTCACTCAGCTCTTGAAGCCAAGGTGTAGTCAGGGGGAACATCATGTGCTCACAACAACGTCATTCCAGCAGAGTTCTCTCTGTTTCCTGCGGAAATGCGACGTCCATTGTGAAGCAAGAGTATTAAAATCAGGATGCCCGCTATCAAAAGCAGGACCAAAGGAAGCCCACCAAAAACGCTTCCATGTACGGAGTGTATGAAGGCTGGAATTACCCCGAAGATGGTCTGAAAGGTGGTTAGGAGACCTGATCCAAGTCGCTTAAATAAATGTATGATCCCATTCGTGTCAGACATGTTAAAGATATGATGAACCATTGCTCCGAAATGGATTGGAAGGTTCGTACAGGTCAGGGCCTGTATCTCTGCTGAAGACCTTGTCACCTGGAGATCAAAAGTCTCTCGGGCTGAAGTTAAGGCCACATTTTGTTGAAACAACAAGGCTTTCAGTCTGCTCAGCGAATCCAACCTTACACTGGAAACATTCAACTATGTTTAAAAAAACACCCTTAGAATGTCAAAAGCATCCCCACCCGGATATTCACTACCCTTCCTTTTACCATATACAGATTGTGAATGTAGACACCCTTCCAACCTGTTCTAAGGCTCATGGAGCATTGTCTCCAAATACACAAGTATGTATTCTTGGTACTTACTCTTCCACCAGCAGATTTTGGGTCCAGTAACCTATTTATATCCATTGAACCACAGTGCTTAGCAATCTGAATATAGAGCGTGTGTTTTACGTTATGTGTTTGTGTGTCATGTATTGTTACCTTTACCTGCAGGACACGGCACTAGTGTATTACTACACGGTAATGGCTAAAAGAATACATCTATATCATTCACTATACATATCACTTTTCTTTCAGGTCACCAAATTTATTGCTGGATGCAACATGTGTCTTGTTGTTTTAACATTGTGTTTTTCTTTCAGATTAACATATATAATACCTAGTGGGTATTGTATCTTGTGCATGATTTACTGCATTTTCTATAAATAACAGCACTTGTATATATCACTGCACACATTCACCTACTCAACCAACATTATTTCGATAGTATAGTGAGAACAGAAGGGATCTGTTTTTGTCCTGAAGAAGATGCCTATGAGCTTTGAAAGATGTTGACAAAACCAGGAGGGTTCGCTCATTAAAGCGGGATAACTCCGACTCACTCTTTTAATAGTACCAGCTCCAAGGAATATTAAAGTTACTAATTCATAAGAGACGGATATTTTTTAATACACTTCTTTCACTCACCCCTGACCCTTCCTCTCACTAATTCCTACATCACACATAGTACTGAAGATCAGTGCTCCCACGTAGGCTCGGTCGTAGCACGCCCTATCCCGCAGTGGAACGGGAAGGCCCCCATGATCAATCATGACAACAAGGGCCCTATTGGTATGTGAGGGGTATTTAAGCAAACACTGTGAGTTCCAACCACTGTAGGAAACACACTTGACCTGTAAGTACATCTTTCTGAAATCTATCTAAGGGTGGATCCTTGTGTTTTTTTTAAACATTTCTAGAGAAGGACGTATCTCCAGTGCCCTTTTTTGGACACTACCTCTTCACTCCTTCTCTCGTTCTTTATAACATTCAACTATGGCCACAGTGGTCCTCCCTGACTGTGAAAGCTGGGGGAAACTATACTTGCTTACACCAAACAACCCTGAAGTTTACCGAGACTAGATATGCAATGCCTGGCACCATTCCACAACAGCCTTGATCATTCAGTACTAAATAACATCCATTCAAAAGTAATTTAAAAAACTAATGAATCACAGTAGATGGGGAACCTTTCAAGTAGCAAGATAAGTTTGCTTACGATGCATTACATGTTCCATGCAGCAACACTTCTTTGCACACTGAAGACCCACAGAAAGCCTTGCCGCAGTCAGTACCACTTCAGCAAACTTCAGTGTCCTTATTTCTGCACCTATATCTAGATGGCAACTCTCAGGTTTCCTGTATGTATACTTCACCTAATGCTTCATCCCTACCCGCTTGGATGTATCTAAGGCAGTATTGGAACTGAAATGTCATGAGTGGCAGTGTGATATAGCCATGAATTAATCATTCAGTAGATGGAAACTCAGCTACAGTGAAAGGTAACTTCTCCAATATTTCAATGTTAATGTATCTCCATGGCATGTGGCCTTAACACAATGATTGCAGCGTCCAGCTTAAAAGCAAAATGGAGCATAATTGAGATTGAGATTTACCATGTTGTGGAATAGACAAATCCTTTTCCATTATGTAGATTGCCGAGGACACAATGTTGCCCAGTGAAGAAATACGTGAAGAAAGTGTGGTCATACCATTGTCTACCACAGCCAGGGCCTTTTCTAGGTTAATCCTATCAATTTCACATAATCTCTCAAAAGCATCCTGTTGAGAGACTTTCCACATTTCATTTTAGATAGCATATAAGAAGTATTTTTTAAGTGGTTTCTTGGGACCTAACAAGAAATCCCTAAGATCCATGTTGTCAGCTTGAAAGGACAAGTGCTGTTTCACCTGTTGTAGTGTTGAGGTTTTAGCCATTCTAGGCACAACTTCCCATCACTATACAAAGTCACTACCCCTGGGTTGTCACTGTGTACATAGTGTGGGCCTGTCCTATGAATACTAAACCCTTTGGTGGTATCCTTGAATCTTGATTGACACCTATTTGTGTTGAAAGGCCAAACCAATTGTCCCTTTCAATTGAGAGCTGATGAATTGTATGTACCATTGTGTATCATTGCACACAGCACCTCCTCACTAATAAGTGTGTCATTTGATATACCTTCAATAGGAATGGGTAAGGGGATGTATGGTGCTTTTGGGTCTTTAATTTTTGCAAACACATAGCAGGTAGTTTGGTGTACTGGTCTGTTCAGGAATATTATCTGTAACGTTCTGATGTAAGCTCTAAATAAAGTCTCTGTACCCTGAACCTGGCAATATTTCGTCCCATAGATGGATTTTGTGTCTATCATGTCCCACCAAAAGTCAAAACCTGGTATAGACAGTCGGGAGATGACAGGTCCTGAATATATGAACTTGGTGTTGGTTAGCATCATTTCCTTCGCAGGTGCATTTGTCTGTAGTAGCTTATAGTAGTATGACATTGGGTTTGATTAATTGAACCCTGAAAAGTATGCACATTTCTGTGCGAATGTGGCAGAACTTCCTTTAGGTGGTGTCGGGCAATGTTCCCATTGATGGTACATGTTTACAGCGCTTGGAACACTAGTTCTCTGCAAAAAGTGATGACCATAGTGCTGGTAACAATACATACTGTCGAAGTCAGGTGTATCCTCATACAATTCCCTGTAAGAAAATGTTGCAGATTATTCTAAATCTGAGAGCATAGTATTTACAGTCTCAATGTCTCAATCGTCAGAGAGTGTACTTGGGGTAATGAAATTATTCATTGAAATTTTAAACATGTGTGGAATGTTCAGTAGGACCAAATACATCATATGAAGCCCTATCCCAGACTATACCATCCAGTACTGGAACTGCTAAAATGTTCACTAGGGACAAGTCTCTCGGTTCACAGATGTATGTAGCTTCAAGACCAAGTTCACAGCTTGTACTGCAGAGCCTTGTGGGAGGTAATGTCCATTCAGTAGTAGGAAAAAGACAGTTACTATGCCAATCCAAATTAACAGGAACAGGATCCCTAATGCAAGTCAAACAAGCAACCAAGGGGACACAAGTTGAGTCTTTTTCAGCCAGAGATAGAATTGTCGAACTTTTTCTTTCTTGGAAATGGGTGGCGTTTGCTCAGGTACACTTGGATCTGAAGAAAAGCCATCGAAGTTGATGAAGTAGCCAGACGCAGTTTGATCTATCTTTGGGAGCTCAGCAATGCTTGTAGAACTGACAGTTGCTTCTTGCCAAGACAAGTTGATGTATACTTCATTATTGGGCTGAATTGCAATTTGCGTTTCAGTTTCATTTGAATGTTGTTCAATTTCAACAGGAGTGATTCGTACTCCATTTTTGGCTACTTCTGCATCTTACACAGAGGATTCTTGAAACTTTATTAGTCTTTCCATCTGAGCTTCCTGTATAGTATCGAGAAGAGATCGGCAGCTACTCAGAACTCCACATGGCCTGCTGTTGAGAACAGCCACATAGTGTGGTTTGATTGGATCAATGGAGACAAATCTTTTTTCTTTTCTGCCGGCAAGAGGCGGAAGAAGTACTGTTCTTGTTCCTTGAATTGCCTTGGGAGGTACAGGTGTTCTGTAGGATGGCCCAAACTCCTTTTTGTCCACAATCTTTTCTCTGACCAGATCCCCAATCTTCAGGACCCAGGCAGGTCTTGCCGGTAGCGGTTTCACCTCCCCAGGAGCAGTGCGTTTTACTTGGACGTTGATTTGTAATGCCCGGAATTCATTGAGTTCCTATAAAAGAGCCAAACGATCATTCAATTCAAATGGTTTTACATCCGCCACTGTGTTGGCGCTGTCAAGGTCAGGTACCCACATTCTTGTCCCAAACAGGATTTCATAGGGGGTACGTCCTCCCAAGGATTTTCTTGGCATATTATTCAGTGCCCTCTGGACCCCATATTGGTGATTGCCCCAACTACCACTAGCACCTAATACCCTTGCTGTTAAGAATTGCTTTAGGTCCCAGTTTCTACTCTCCACCACCCAATTTCTCTGAGGATGATAGGGGGAGGAGTCCCACAAGGCACGCCCATACTTTCCATAGTTTCCTTGTAAGCCTGAGAGTTAAACGCAGGGCCACAGTTGGAATGTAATGTGCCAATTGCGTATGCCCAAGGAAAACTCGCAAATACTTTCTAACAATTTGAGTGTCAGCCTAGCCCAGAGGCCAAACCCATGGAAATCTAGAGCATGAATCCACTGCCTCCAAGTTGTACTTGTAAGCCCCAGCTGAATTTAAGTGGTTGCAGTGATCCAAATAGACACATGCAAGAGGTCTGTCTGAAAGGAGTAATGGTGTTTGTGGCGGCCATGCTACGGTAGAACCTTTCATCTGCTGGCAGACGTCGCACTTTAAGACACAAGCCTTTGTTTGTTTAGAACAACTTGGCCACCAGAAACTCCGCTTCAGGATCAAAACTGTAGCAGTGACTCCTGTGTGTGCAGACCCCAGACCTTCGTGGTCAGCTAGTAATAATCCTAATCTGTGATCCATGTTTAGTATAACTTTATTCCCCACTCCTGGAATCTGAGCATAGGTTGTGTTTTGCGCATCTAATTTATAGGAATATTTCAGTGGAAAGCACTTTGGAATGGCAGATTCGTTCTTTGAGGCATTGACAGCTATCAGCATGTCTCTGTCTGTCCTCGTGCTAGAATATGTGATTACAGCAATCGAAACATTTTGCACTGTCGCCTTCAGTGAATTCCCTTCAACATGTACGTCAACATGTTGATGAATCAAGGTGTGAATAACTAGAGCACGTGGCAGGCACGCTTTGCCACTTGTTCCCAAAACAATTTATGTTTAATTGTGCAACCCTTGGAATCTCTAAACCAATTCTGGCACCAGTAATGGAGATATTCATTGTAAGACTGCACACAGTAAAATTAATCGTACATTATCAGTGTGGGGAATTCCTGAGCTGTATACTGTAGTGCCAGTATCAGGGCTTTTAGCTGTGCCAATAGTTGTGTACAATCTCGTAGATATTGCGTAGTCGGATTGCTTTGATAAAACTTACCATCCCACTTAAGTCCCTTCACTATCGCACATGCTGTACTACATTGCTAATTACTTCCAATGGCAGGCTGAGCAGATCCATCAGTGTAAGTGATATAATCCTATTTTTCTAAAGGCAAAATTTCATTTAGAAGACGGTATTCTTGTTCGTACTGCAGGAACGCTTGCGTTTTTAAAGTAAAATTGTACCTGTAACCTACATATGTTGTAGTGAAAGAATTAGCAAATTGTATCCATCGTGGATGTAGTGCTTTTGCATTTGGAATAGTCGCTTTGGTAACAGCTTCTGAAGTTGGTCCTAGGGTTACAACGATAATGCGTTTCCCTTGTGCTAGGGCTCTTTCTCTCACTACAACAGTCTGTACTGTTGTCAGTATTTTTTCTGTTGCTGCAAATCGAATTTCAGTATTTGTATACAAATGTGATTTGTATGCAATTGGGACCATCTCACCTTCTTTGAAAGTGACGTAGGTATACCCTGATAAATCCGGGATGACCGATATCAACAAGTTGTATTTACATGTGTGTGCAAATGTTTAGATGCTATCATGTCAGCCTGAACTGAATGGAGAGTATCTCTGTGTTGCTCTGTCCACTAATGCGGTGTGAAATCATGTCAGGTTAAATCATTCAAAGGTTTTACTCTTTCTGCATAATCTAGAATGTATGTTCTACCAAAATTTAGAAATACTAAAAATGGATTGCAAACTTTTGAGGGTCTTTGGAGGTTGGAGCAGCGTGCACTTTTCTAAAAAGTTGGCTGCCAGGCTCTTGCCTTCACTTGACAGTTCATATCCCAAAAATAGGACATTAAGATGGGCACTTTTTACATTTGTTTATATTAAATTTGTAGCTCAAGTTGGCAAAAACCACAATTATGTTGTTCACCCTGCTCAAGTGTTCAAGTAATTCATCGTATATCAGATAAATGTCATCTGCATAGGACACTGCCTCCTTGTTCTTATACCATTGAGGCAAACGACAAACTATCGCTAAGTGCAGAACGCAGAAAACACTGTCAAATATCTGCTTTCTGGAGCTATATTCTGGCAGAAGAATCCATTCGAGATATCTAATGTCGGTTTGCATTTTTTCCGCACAATGTTATTCATTAATGCGGCACTGTGTGCGTTTTGAACTGCAATGTCCGTGTGCATGTGTTCAAATGTCGGTAATCTAAAACTGGACGATATGAATTGTCAGGTTTCATTACTGGAAACCAAAGATTATTCATTGGGGAGGTTCAAGTCTCAATTACACCTTGCTATTCAAGTTGGCCAAGAATTTCTTTGACCTGCTTTTTTGCATCATTTTTAATAGGGTGCTGTCTCTGTGGATATGAATTGGATTTTCTGGTGAGTAATCTCCACGTCCAAGCCTACATGGTTGCAGTATAATGCCAGAGCTAGCGCCCACTCCTGCACATATAAATGTTTTAATGATTCTGGAATGAGTTTTTTTTTATTTTATTGACAGGAGTTTACATCCAAAACAGTGCAGTCATGGCAATAATACATCAAGAGACAGAAAAAAAAGAGAGAAAATTAAAATCATTACAGCGATCAATCTTAGAAAAAAAATTCTTATGAGCTAACAGAGCAGGTAATGGAAAAAAAACAGAAAAGAGACACAGAAATGCTAATCTTCAAACAGGTAAAAATACCATAAGCATGAGTGGAATAAATAAGCTTATCCTACGATTTCAATTTCTCAATTTCAATTAATCCAATCTTTGACCGGTGCCCATATCCTAGAAGCTATCGCCCTCCTCCTCCTGCCCTTTAAAGAAAAGACTGACACTTTGAGCCTACGGATATCTAATAATCTAGCTCGCCAATTCACGAAGGTGGGAGCTTCAGGGGACAACCATTGAGAAGTTATACACAAACGGATCTGGGACATAGCTATAAACAAAAAAGCTGATATATGTTGTGAATTTCTGACTTCTTCATTGACCCCAACATTCACACCAAATATCACCAGTTCTGGAGACAGATTACAATTAATCTTGAGCGTTGAATTAATAAAACGCTCAATGTCTGCCAGAAACCCAGAAAGGGATGGACAAGTGTAAAACATGTGAATGATATCCACTGCACATAGCCCACACCTTGTACAAGAATCTCCCTTTCTACTACCCCATTTTGAGATTTTGGCCGGTGTGTAATATAGGTCTAACATTGCCATATAACTTTGGGTTCTAAGGGTTCCGGAAACCAAAACCTCACTGGCAAGCTCCAGAGCTGGTCTTAAATCAATACCTGTCCTTCCAAGCTTACCTTCCCACTTAACACTTTGGAACAACAAATCATCAGGAAAAATAGATAATAAATGCTGATACAGCATTCCTATTCTAGTTCTTTTTTTAATGAATTCTATAATGTGGAGTTTATCTAACATGGTAGGTGCAGCCTTCAGAGATTCATGAAGAAAGCTTTGAATCTGAAGATATTAAAAAAAATCACGTGATAAGAACTTAAATTTATCCTTTAAAGAAACATAAGATAGAAATTGACCATCCACAACTAAATCCCCTATCGCCCGAACTCCAAGCACTTGCCATCTAAACATCATTTGATCCTGAAATATGCCAGGTAGAAGTCGAGCAGCTTTAACGGGGGTATACATATTCAAATTGGGGATACGTAGATTCCGCCTGATTTTCCGCCAGATAACAAACATAGCCATTATGATATCATATCCACAGAGACAGCACCCTATTAAAAATGATGCAAAGAAGCAGGTCAAAGAAATTCTAGGCCAACTTGAATACCAAGCCATTATGACCTTGAATCTCATTCTTTTATAATAGCTTGGTTCTAACACCTCCAATAGAATACCCTTGGCTTCAGCACCTAAGCCTATCTCAAAGGTGGTTGGACGATTACATAGTGGCCCAACTGCCTTATCTCCAAGTAGCGGTACACCCAGTGTCTGAGCCATAGCAGCCCAATAATAAAGTAATAAATTTGGTACAGACCAACCACCCCGATCCCGTGGCAGGCACATCCACTTAGCTGCCCGACGTGAGCGCCTATACCCCCACAAAAATCTATAGCAAATCCTATCTGCCTTACTCAGACTACTTCGAGACAATTCTAAAGGAATCGTCCTGAAAAGGTATAAAAACTTTCGGAGTACTAACATTTTAAGGACACTGCATCGACTGTATAGAGAAAGATGAAGGTGGTCTAACCGCTCTAATTTAGTATTAACCGCCTCTACCACCGGGAGGATGTTTAAATCCGGAATAGCTTCAACTGGGGCAGTTATACGAACCCCAAGATATATGGCTTCTGTGACAACTGGAGCATCGGATAATGGCATATCAGGTGTCTGAACTACCCGAGTTTTAGATATATTTAATTTGTACCCTGACACTGCACCAAAATGCTCAGCCGAGATCTTAAGTGTGTTGAATGCAGAAGGAACATCGGATGTTAAAACGACTATATCGTCTGCATACGCTAAGGTGCAATACGTCATGCCACCAACCCTTATCGGTATTATGCCCTGATTCGCCTCTATCTCACTCAGAAATGGATCGATATAAAGGTGAGCACGGACACCCTTGCCGTGTGCCCCTGCTTAAAAAAACAAGCTGGTTCGTTGACTGGAGATGCGAAGTGCAGCTTTTGGGGAGGAATACAGTGCCTGAATCGCCTGAATAAATTCAGTACTAAATCCCTTCCACTGAAGGACGGCCCACAAGAACCCCCAGGAGACCCTCTCGAACGCCTTCTCAGCGCCCAACATGATCACCCCGAGGGGAGAGGCCGTGACCTGTGCCCAATCTAATAAAGCTATGACACGCCTGACATGGTCAGACGTGTCCCGCCCAGGGATAAATCCATGCTGGCGCATACAGACCAAGGGAGTGATCACCCAAGCTAGCCTAGCTGCCAGAATTTTTAATTTTAGAATCGCTATTAATTAACGGTATAGGTTGAAAGGATGATGGTAAAAGCTCCGGTTTGCCTTTATTTTTAAACAGAACTATAGTAGTAACTTGCCAAGATTCTGGGACAATACCCTTCTGTGCAGCTCTAAGTACATTAAGCAGGTCTAACCGAATCTCCCCCAGAAATATCTTATAGAACTCAAGAGGCACAGCATCTGGACCACAAGCTTTACCATTAGCTAAGGACTTCACTGCAATTTCCACCTCATCCTATTGAATAGGAGCCGATAAAAATTCACTCTGCTCTTGTGACAGCTTAGAAGTATCAACTCCTGATAAAAAGTCCTCCACTTCCATCTCTATCCTAGGACTCAAAATATCCTCCTTATACAGATTGGTATAGTAATTCAAAAACACTACCTCTACACCCTCTTGAGTGTCGTGGACTACCCCCATTTGATCTTGAATTTTTACAACAAGACTCTGTACACTTCGCTGATGGAGTCTCTTGGAAAGAACTCTGCCAGAGTTCTCACCAAACTCAAACATCGTTGTACGATATCGAAGATATTTTGTGGCAAGGTCCTGTCCAAAAGACTCCAAAAGTCTGGCTTTCATGATTGCAACTTCCTGTTGACAAGACTCTATGTTGTGACCATGCTTGCTTAATTTTAAAAGCGAGTTCTACTTCAGCATCCCTTAACGCCTTCACACGACTCTTAATCAACTCTTTTAGTTTCTCCTCGCAGGCTAGCTTTCAAAGTGTCCCAAACGGTCTGATCTGAAGCAGTGCCCCTATTAATATTTTAAAATTCGACTATCCATTTCCTGATATGAGCACAATAGGCCTCGTCCAATAACAGCTTTCTTTCAAATGTCCACTCACGTGGAGGTTTTCAAATCCGTGGCCATGGGCATTCTGCTATCAATGGATTATGGTCCGATAAAATCCGGGGAGGAGAGAAAATGGAAGAGACAGCTGCCACTTGCTCTGAAAGAAAGACATAATCTAACCTAACATATTTATTGTGGGGATCCGAATAATATGTGTATCCATCATCTAATTTATTCTGCAAAAACCATAAATCTATAGCTCCATGCTCCTGAAGTAGAGTATGGAGCGCTTTAAACACTTTAGGCTTCCTACCAACATAATTAACCTCTTTTGCAAGATTAAAATCACTTGTTATATTGATATTCATATCCCCACATAACAGGAGTGAGCTGGGCCACATAGCTAACTCAACATTTAGAAACTTAATCACCTCAGGATCGTCAATGTTAGAACCATAAACAGTGCATACCGTTAATAGTCTACCACCAATTGAAAACTCAGCAATAACCCACCTCTCCATTCAATCTTCCCGGACCCCTACCCCCCGCTTCATAAGAATAGCCACTCCTCTTATCATAGAAGATTGTTTGGAGCATGCTATAAGATCAAACCCCGGTATCTTCAAACAATCCCACAAGGTATGTGTGTCTCCTGTATACATAAAATGTCAATATACATATTCTGTACAATTTTAGCAAATAAAGCCCGCTTCTTAGCATCGTTGAGACCACACACATTCCATGTGCCTATAACAACTTTACCCTGCCCCATCTAAACAATCAAAACGCAGCTTGCTTTGTAACTCCCAATTTTTCAATACATCAAAAATAAACATATAATCATTTTGATCTAAATACATTGCCATTTCTGCAGAGACGTTTGTAATCCTACTAATCCTTACCCCTGCCTCACCCTCCCAACACCAGCCCCCCTACCCCTACCCTACCACCCAAAGAACCCTACCCCCCCTTCACCCCCCCCATCCCTTATAACACTCCTAAGTGGCAACAGGATGAAGTCCTTGTGATGGAAAAAGCAGGTGGCCCACTCCCACACGGGTTCCCTCCCCCCATGACACAAAAAAAGAGGGAGGGCTAAGGACAAGAACACTAGTTATAATAATTTTCTTTTTTTAAACACATATTTGACATAATGAGAGAAGAAAAGACAAGTAAAAAAACAGCCCATATAGAATCATAGACATTATTACTCCATCATACATCTAGCGCTTGCCCCATCGTCCTCCTACTCTACCTGAGAAAAACACGAAATACGCCCAGAACGGTAACTCCATATTCTGAATTTATATCGTAGAAAGGAATTCCTTAGCCTGTATTTAAGACATAAAGAATTTTGTCTGCCCTTGCCAAATGACCTTCAACTTTGAAGGGAAAAGCAAAAAAGCCTGTGCCATCTTTGCCTGAAAGGGTGCAATCAGCTGGCGGAGCTGCCACCTCCGCTCCACTGTTGCTGAACAGAAATCTGTCCGGACAAAAAAATCACAGCCCTTACCTCGCCTTTTCCTATCTGGCCTTGCTAACTCATATAGTTTTTCCCTTACTAAGAAATTATTAAGGCATATCAGTATTGCACAGGGCTTATCCCCAGTCTTTTGCCGCTGTTTAAAAGGAAAGAGATGGGCACGGAGGACTTCAAACTGCCAGTCCCACTGTAGAATTTTCAGAAATGCCTCTTGGAAAAGCTCAACCACAAATTGCCTCACGTCCCCCCTTCAAGGCCCTCCGGAACCCCTAAAATTCTAAGATTGTTTCTTCTCAACCTATTTTCCAAATCAGTTAACTTCCATAATAGTTCCTCTTTCTGTGCCCCAATTAAATCTGTTGCATTCTTCTGAGCAGCTAGAGCATCTTCAAGGGTGGAAATCCTCTCCTCGGCTTCCCCGATTCTCGTTGCTATTTCTGGCGCCAGTCCCCATTGTCACTGCCATCATCGGTCCAGTCAAGATCAATCTCTTCTTCATCCAGAGATGACCCAGTATGCTCTGAGAGAAAGAAAATCTTTTCGCCTTCTATCTCTTTACAGAGCTGATTAGTAATATCCACAGCCTGGCTAGTAATATCGCTTAGCTTATCACCAATTATACTAGCCACAGGCGTATGTTCCAGAACTGGCGCTTCACTTCCTAACTAAACTACGTTTCCCAGAATGCAGATCACCGGGTTGCTCAAGTTCATAGTGGAGTCCATTCTTTGTGAATTTTGTGCCAAATAATCTTCCGTGCTCCCCTGTCCAGGGGCCACAGATATCTTTTCAGCTTTTTTCTGTACAAAGGGGGTACTGCCATTATTGTCAGCACATGCAGATTCAGACATCGTCGATACACCCCTGTCTCCTCCTCAGTAGCCTTTAATGCACCCTCAGTCGCTTGAGCTACTCCGCCAGGATTTTTAGACTTAGAATTTACCTGACAAAACAAAGCAGGTACCGTCTTCGCGCCTCCTTTTGCACCTCCTTTTGCCGTCGTTCTATTACGGGCTGCTCCTGCTGTTTTCTCGCTGCTCCGGTCTTCCCTCAAAGTACTTGCTGACTCACTCTGTGTCTCCCGGCCGTTCAAAGACCCCCCGGCGGCAGCTGCGGCGGAACGCGCTCTTACTGCTAGCGCAGCCTTAGAGATGACCTTTGGCCCCATACCACCGCCGCCGATACGAGAGCACTGAAGAGTTGAAACCAAACGCCACACAGCGCGATGAGACGCCTGATTGACACTAGCCGGATCAAAGCAAGATAGTCAGGTAACCAGTCTAAACATATCAGTCGGTCCGAAAATTTGGAATCATATTCCCTGCATTTCCTTGCTCTTATTTTGCTGGAAAACAGTAGCTGGAGAAACCGCCTGAAAAGCATATTGTGGCTCGGTGAGGTTTCTGTGTGAGAGAACGCCAGCTCACACAGCCAAACGAGCGGCCGCCATCTTGCCTCAAGGCATTCACCACTTGGAGCTTGAAATGAGGTTGGAGAAAGCAGGCAAAATCTACGCTTTCCTCCTTTGGGCAATCCATTACAAACTCATGCGGCTAATCTTTTTTGGCTAGCAGTGTGTCATATTCATATGTCAAACTCTTTCAAAAGAGACCTTTAATTTTTCTTGAGATGTCCCCCTCCATTTGAAGTGTAATTTTGTACAGTCTATGTTGAACACTAACTCTCATATCAGGTGTTTCAACCGTGATGTGTTCATTCAATACTGCTTCCACCAGAAAATCCTTCAGGTTCTGGCAAGCTATTATTACTTGTGCTGCGCTGTCTAGAATCATCAGAGCCCATTCCCTGTTCAGAAGCTGAGTCCTCATTAACCTGGCCATGTCTAATTTTAAGCCAGCTACTTTCTTCATTTTCAATTGAGGTTTTGCTTTAGGTTGCTCTTCCTGTTTGATGATATAATCTGAATTTCAATGTGTTTCCATTTTTGTCGTTGGTCGGTCTTCTTGCTTTTGTTCTGATAGCCTGTCTCTCTCCGAATTTTTTGATGGACCTTGAAAGGAACATGGATCAGTGTCCTGATACCTATCAGATTTCCTAATGTTATCATGATTCCTAAGACTGTACCTCTTTTTTTCGAGGACTGCCGTTGGGGAGACCCGCATCTTGATCATGAATTCTTTTCTCCATTGTTATTTTTAGAATTTTGTTTTCCCATTTCTTTTTAGAAGAAGTGGTTGCTTGCTTCGAGTTGTCCTTGTCAGGACTACCCGCCATTTTTGGCTTCCCTGCTTTGGTTCCCTAATTATCTCTACCTAATGCAGCATAGGTATCTTTAATCATTTTTGGTAATTCTCGCTCTTTATTTCTAGGTGCTATTTCTCTTAGGTGGCTGTGTATGGCCACTGCTGCTGCCTCCCCCTTTATGTTGCTCAGCATGATTGTAGAGACTTGGGCAAAATCACCCATCAGTTTCATCCCCAAGTCCAGGGCAAGTCCTGCCTGTACTCTTTCTGTATCTGTTTCAAAACATCAGGATCAACTGCCAAGGAAGGGGTACTGTGTACTCTGACATAAACGGCAGCAAAGATTGTTCCCCAAGTGGTACAATCCTTGATCGAGGGAACCATCCCCATTGACAAGGAAATGGTTGGCATTCTATGTTTTTCCTCCGGACCCGTATGGGGAAAATCAGCTTCCAGCTAAGCAATGTTTTGTGCTATCCAGAACTAAATTTGCTCCCGTTTGGAAGGAATTGTCAGCCAATGCACAGAGTATATCTGCTCAGCTGAGGCAGATTTCCATTCCCACTTCAGATATCTTTGAAAAGGTGTGAGTAGGGCTTTCTGAGAAAGCACGACTTAACTACTCAGATTTTCACAGTTAATATAAGAACCAAACTAATGTTGGTGGTGCCATGTTATGTAGTTCTTAGGAGTCCCCAGGACCTGCGTGTTTTGGATGACCTAACCTGAGGGCTTGGTGTCCCGACTGCTTCCGGAAACCCCTACAGGATATGTCAGCTGTTAGATCAGCTAGCTCTACAGTGCCACTACCACCCCCCTGTCTTCTACAGTGGTGTAGGTAGTTTCTGGCAACCACTGAACATAACAACCCTGATTTCTCAGTGATCATGGAAAAGAGTAAGTACGTTTTGCTCAGACACTAGTGCTTACTTTCTCAGAAAATACACAGGATGGTGATTAGGAAGTTTCAATAAGTATTTATTGGTTCAGCGACAGCCTGGTGTAAAACGTATGTGCTTCAACAATCAGGAGACAGAAGCATACGAAAGAGGTTGCTAATACCAATATAGTGAATAGTAGATACATTTCTACCATAGTGCTAATAAAATGAACATAAGCCGTTCAGATAAAAACAGTAGCACTTGCATATTCCTAAAATGTGTGCCCTAAATATTTTGCCTAAATGTACCTAGCCTAACCTGGATGTGAGGGGTATAGGCATATAGCTATGTGTATCTGTATGTAGCCAAGAAACCCTTAGGGACGAACCAGCCCCCTCACCTGATGGTTGGGAATGAAGGACCTCGTCTCTGCTTCGAGGATGACAGTCCGCCAGGGATGTCAGACTGCTGCGTGTCGAAGATTCAGTATGCAGGACCCAGTTTCAGCTTGGAAGGAATGCTCCTTTAATTTTTAGGGGAGAGTGAGGGTCTTTTATACTAAAGTGGTCACTCCAGGGTTTTTCTAGAATCAATATGTTTTTAAAACAATCATGAATGTTTTTAAAACCATCATAAATGTTTTTAAAACAATCATCAATGCTTTTCTAAACAAGTGTGATCATGCACAGCTGGCTGTTGGCTAAGGATAAAAAAAAGTGGTGACCCTTATACAGAATAATTCTGCTGTGCCAGGGGACATGTTTATGTATGTCAGGCACAGGGATTATGATAGAGTCCCGAGAGCTTGATGTCGAAGACACAGGAGCAAGCAGCTAGGTGAAAGGTCACCTGTTTTGAATCATTATTGTTGTGTGGATGGGACAATGTATGTACAATAGGGTAAACTGGACAGGACCTTCCTAAAGGACATGATAAGTCATATATATTGGTTGCCAAATTCTATAAAAAAATTGATTCTGGAAATGCATGTATTTATATGTGGCAACTGCATTTATGTATATCCATTTTTCAAATTGCACACCTTTTAATGTTTGTATGTTTTGTATAATAACCAGACAATAATGTAATGTGTGTATATAGTGAGGTAGGGGAGACGGATCCCAATCCTTTTCTTCACCTCTATTTTGTGGAGGCTAGTTGTAAGTATTTGTAGACTTCCCCTACAGAACCTGTAGTTCAATTCAACCCTAAAGCTTGGGTTTCTTCCATTCCATAGCCTGGGTCCCTTCGCTTTTGGGGTGCTGCCACTGTGTTTCATTCATTTTAAGGCTTGCTGGATACACATACCAATTGCCGGTACCTTTGATGGTCAGAGTGTGGTATCAGTGGGTATTAGTTTTGGTAGGTAGATGGTTGGTGTTGTGTGTATTTTAGAGAACTTTCAACCTAATTATTGGGCCCAGTGGGACTCAATGTAGTGATTTTTTTTAACTGTTTTTTTGTGTCCAGGCTATAACAAGTTGAAGAACATTTTGATAATGTGATATTAAAAACTTTTTTTAGTATATTGATGAGATACTTAGGAAGCCCTGTGTAAATGATCATACAACCATCTTAGAGAGGTGTTTAGAGTTTAGCAGAAGGCATACTCCATCAAAACATAACGGATGTCCCATACACTCTATTACAAGTACCATAGGCTATAATGCAATTGTAATGCAGCAGACGGGACATCTGCCACATCTGTAATGGAGTATCAAATCTGCCAAACTCTAAACAAGACCCTTAGTGTGCTCTAATTAGTGCTCTTGTCTGCTCAACCCAGAAGTCAGCTTTAGGGAGGAAAAGGAGGATTTAACACAGCAGGGAAAGCTATAGGTTGATTCACTTGAACACCACATTTTCCTGGAGACAAATGTAGAGCTAAAAATTGAATTCTATATTCTTTATTCTCAGAACATGATTGGAGGTGGTTCAAGGCTGGGGGTCTAATCAAAAGAATCTGAATCAGGTTCTACTGCTCTTAGTGCAAGGATCAAAGTCTTTGCTTCATTTATGCATTGGTGTTTTCGACCCACCAATAGAGCAAATAGTGCCAGTTTTGAGTGATTTCGCCCGTGTTCTTTAGTACTGTTTACAAATCCGTGTTTACTTTGGATCTGTGAATATTAATTTGTAGGTTCACCTGGTAAAATTCTATGAGCTGTGTTAAAAGGAAAACATATATCTTATAGCAGGGACTAAAGAAGGATGATCCAAGTGGCACTTCTAATTTCTCTATGCTTGATGATGATTAAAAATGTCATATCTAATATTTGTGCTGCAGTAAGATAAGTGGGATCAGATCCATTCTCGGGCAGATTTGTTAATGCCTGTATTCATAATACAAAACGAATACAGAAAAATAAATGATCACACAGTTTTTGTTTACTCCTCTATGTGAGGTGAAGGTCTGATTCAAAGATTCCACTTATGAAAGATAATAAAATGTGAACATGTTTGAGCAATCTCTGAATGTTAATGGATTTACAAAGTATTCAAGTACTCCCAGAATTCTGATGGGCATTGATTTGCTAGAGGACTCCTGTGCACAATATTTACTGGTGTCGCATTTTAAACATGTAAAATTCTGGTTGAGTAGTATCACAAAAGTATTCCTGTACAAGTAAACTTTTACTTTGCACCTGGAGCTCGGATTTGCCCATGGAGACACCAATTTCCCCATTTCACCCTTAGATATTAGATTGTTCCATCTCCATTCCCACCTTTGAAATCCATTTATTACTGCCTTTCACGTACAAATGCTCGTGTTCTATGGTGTGAAGCTACCTGCAAAGGCAAAGTGACTATCCCAAACTCTTGCAAGATATCAACAATCCCACCCCTAAACCTGAACCTGAGAATAATTCAGCACTGTGGCCAGATTTCTGCATCAGTAAGTGTACCTTTAGAAGGTGAAATGCTGTCAAACCTGATTGTTCATTATTTGCTTATTTTGCACACCTTTATTCAACTTCATTTCTAAAAATATTTTGTGACTGATGCCCCAGAGTGGAAATGGTCTAAATTAACCATGAAGGCTTTTCAATCTGGGACCCTTGAAGGAGCCTGTATGTAGGAAGCTGTTTTGCGATTGCAAACACTACGAATTGCAAAAATCAGGGTGTATGCGACCGCAAAACAGACCTTTCCTATGTAGGAAAGGTTTCCGTTGTGCAAAAATGGGAATCGTTAATTTAGCGATTACCAATTTTGCGTACCAATGATTCTGCAAATTTTTGGGTGAAATCGCAATCTGCGGCACATAATTTGTTATATTCGCTACTACCGTTCTCGCTAAATGCGAATTTGCAAACTGAGATGTAGGTAAAAGTCGCGAATTCCGATTTTCCGAAATTCGCAATTTTGCACTTCTCAATTACCACCAACTCTGAGCAGGTGGTAACCAGGTGCTACCTATTTAAACAGGCCCACAATGCCACTGGGATTTCCCATCATGGCTGGCCTGTATGTGATAGCCTGGAGGCTGCGACTCAGAGATGCTACACAGAGAAGGAGACACCAGGAAAGGATCTATAGAGCACGCATCACCCTCTTCCAGCTAACTGAGAAGGAGATCCATGTGAACTACAGGCTACACCCAGATAGCATCCCGGATTTAATAGAGTTGCTGACACCCATACTGGAACACCCCACAAGCAGGGCACACTCCATTCCCACCCATGTCCAGGTTTGGTGCTCACTGCACCTCCTTGCATCAGGGAGTTTTCAGGGGGTGATAGCCACAGCAGGAGGAGCCTCTCAGAGTGCACTTTTGCGCTTATTCCATGCTTTCCTTGATGCAATGGTTCAAAGGCTGCATCCCCACATCCAATTTCCCAGCACACAACAGGCACTAGATCAGACCAAGCAGGAATTATATCAAATAGCCCAATTCCCCCACGTCATTGGCTCCGTAGATGGAACCCATGTCGCACTCTCACCCCCATCACAGAATGAGTATGTGTTTATGAGCAGAAAGTCATATAATTCCCTGAACATCCAGGTAGTGTGCAACGCCAAACATATAATCACTGATATTGTGGCAAAATACCCAGGAAGCACACATGACTCATTCATGTTTCGCCACTGTGGATTAAATCGCAGACTCACAAATGGTGAGTTTGGAGAGGGCTACCTGCAATGGCTTACAAACACACAACCAGTAAAGGTTTGAGCTGGCAGGACAGTATTGAACATAAATCTACTTATACCCTGCAGGTGAGAGTGCGTATGCTGTGCGTGACTACATCCTCACACCGTACCTGAATCCAGCCACTGCAGGTGAGCGGAGGTACAACAGCACCCACAGAGCCACACGCTGTGCCATTGAGAGGACCTTTGAAATCCTTAAGAGCCTTTTCGCTGCCTCCATTAGAGTGAAGGTGTGCCTTAGTACAGCCCTGAGACATGTTGCAAAATCGTTGTTGCGTGTGCAATGCTTCACAACATCGCTACCAAGAAAGGCACCCCAGTGGATCTGACAGATTCAGACACATCAGATGAGGAGGGACCAGCTCCCCGTCGCAGACCAGCAGGTGGGGCTGGGGAGGCTGCCGTGCTCCTGAGAAGAGGTGAGATCACACAGAACTAATTCTAAGTGAGTAATGAGGACACAATACCACACAATGGTGCTTAACTGGGATGTTTATTTCATTTGGTGTAGGAATACATCTGTCACACAGCATGACTTTATTGTGATTGCTTGCACATGTTTGTGCCACAGTGCTAATATTTCCATCAACCAATAAGTCAATATGGAATGTGTTGCTTCACACATAGCAATAAGTCATTGATGTATCTTCACCTCCTACATGCCCACCCTGTTGCCTCTGGCTCAGGGTGCCCACTGCACTCCCTGGAGTCATCATCTACTCTCCCCTGGAGCGCACTCCAGCATCTGTCCGGTGGAGTTGGTGGAGTGATTCTGCTCCTGCTGGACTGTTTGTCCGTATCCATTGTGCTAAGTGGGCCTATGCCACATGTCGCAGCTGCGCGCATTTAGTCCACGGAATGTGTAACCTGCAACAGGACCCTACCCATGTCCTGGCAGCAGTAGGCCATCTCATGCTGTATACTGACACATCTTCGGGCCAGCAGGGATGTGTCGGTTGACTGGCGGTTGTGTACAAGTCCAACCGGGTGTGATAAAGATGTCTCTCCCTGCGCCTGGCTGCCCTGTCTCTCCTTATCTCCATGCACAGTCTTTCCAATGCGCCTGTCATGGCCATTACACCAACCCGCAACTCTGTCATGTTATGATTATGTGCAGCCAATTCGCGCTGTATTGATCTTATTCCTTTGACTTACAGGCGCTGTGCTTTCAGCATGCTGCCTTCAAGGCCCGAGAACACCGTGTCTTCATTGACAGGAGCAGTGCTGGTAGACGGCCGTGCCCTGCGTCTCGACCCACTCCCTTCTCTGGACTGTACAGGGGACTGTGTTGTCTGCAGTCCTGCACGCTGCCTCTGGACTGGCTGTGCCTCTCCTTCTGTGTCTTTTGCGTCTGCCTCCAGCAGTGGTAGTGGTGGCACTATGTTGCATCGTCTGCATGGCGCGGGGTTTGCTGGTCTTGCTCCGCCCTGCTCCTCCTGCCCTGCCTCGTCCTCATTTTCTGGTGTGTCCTCCCCTTCAGCCAAGGTTTCCTGTGTTGTTGGTGGTGCTGTGAATTTAAATACACAAATTATTTCTGTGTCCTGTCTCCCATTTGTAATGAATTACAGTTTACAATTTTCAATTCACATGAGTACTATCTTTCTGTTTTCTTAATTTCCTGAATGACTCATCACTATTCCACCTTTCTGTGTTTCACTGGTCCAGGTATCGGTGCATGTGACTACAACTCCCATAATGCATATTAGGGTGTGCTTGTGGAAATGTACTGGAGTTTCACTCAGGTTTGGTGTCTGGGGTGTGAGTGGGTTCGGTATGTATCAGGGGGTTTTGGCATGCATCTTACCTTGTCGGGTGTCTGTATATTCGGCGCTGTCCAGGTCAGACACGCCACTCACACTCTCAGGCTGAATGGTGCCCTCCACCAGCTCCTCCAGGGGTGTTGAGTCTGTTGCTGTGGACGTCCATCCACCGGCCTTTTTGGCCTCGTCCAATCTCGTAGCCACCCTCTCCTTTGACCTTTGCTGCATGTCGTACCACCTTTTTCTGAGGTCTTCGACTGAGCGGTGTGCCACGTCAGTTGCATTTACTTTCTCCTGAATGTCAGTCCATATTTTTCGTTTTCATGCCTCTAGCACATGTAGTGAACTTGTTCCAAACAGGAGGTGATTGCTGCTGACTATTTCCTGGGTGAGGACCTCCAGCTCCCTTTCGCAAAATTTTTGTTTCCTCTTTCTGGGATTTTCTTCCTGCTGCTTCCCTGTCCCCTGGGACTCCATTTCTCCTGCTTTTCGTTGCTGAGCACAAATCTCCAACTCCCCTCACAGGCTCTCACTCAGCTTCTGGCAATCAAGTGCAGCATGGGCAGTCACACTTCCTGGTTGTGATGTCATCATTCTGCACCTGAATTGCAGATTCCCGGAATTGCGATTCCTTAATTGTGTCCTTGCAATTAAGGAATCGCAATTTAAGTAATCGCTATGTAATTCTGCGAATTTTTGGGAATCGCTATTTTTTGCGATATTTTACCTATATCGGAATTAACGATTCTCAAAATGTGATTCGCAGAAAATCGCAATTTCAGAATCGCAAATTAATTTTTACCTACATATGACCCTAAGTCTCAAGTTAGTACGTTTATTTCAAATTTAAAAAACAGATTAATATAAAGTAATTTGAACATTATCATGTAGAAATTCAATGCAAATGGTGTGCAGCCAAATCTCCAGAAGCGATTTACCCTATATAACAAAAAGAAAACAACAAAATCAATCATAGCTACTTAACCCCTTCCACGCTCATGACGAGCTGGGCTCGTCATGAGGTAGCCTCCTCGCACGCTCATGACGAGCCCAGCTCGTCATGTAAAGTGCGTTTTAAAAAATCTCAGCGTGCGAGCGGAATTCCGCCCGCACGCATGCGGTTAAGTAATGAGGAAACAAAACTTAGCATTAGATTGCATACATTTGTCACTGAAATAAGAATGAAGCCACTATCTATCCCTACACTACTCTAAAGTGACAGCCCTAAACTAAAACAGAAATTTAAAGGTAAGGTAAAATAGAAAGGTGTCAGCCATCAGAGTCCTCCGTAGAATAAGCTCCAACATTGGTTAAGTAGCATAAAGAAACACTAACAAAGAGAGGAGGTCTGTATCTCAAGGCTTCCAAAGTCCAAATGCGGACTATTGCTCACTATGTTTCATCATACGCATCAGTTACATCTAAAGTACATCCCACAAACTCTACTCAGTAAATATCCATAACACGTACACACATTGGCTTCTTTTCACCACCTCACCATTTCCATAAATCATTAACTCCTCTGACCTTGGTCTTGTCTCCTTTCCCCATAAGAACTTGCCTCCCATTTGTTATGGCATTCCTTTGTGCGAGTTGTTGCTTCTCATACCTCACTATCTACTAAGAACAAAGACCCTTTCTCTCAACTAATAAAGTCTTGTCCACCTGCAGTGGGAAAAAAAATACATGCAACATTTCTACTGCAAGAAGAAAATACGAATTCAAATATTTAACCGAGATGTAAGCTTGAAATCAAATACCGCTCAGGCCTAAAAGTTAGGCTAAGTTAACAAGTGCACAGGTTACATTATGTGCACATCTTTTTGCATAAATAATCAAAATTTTAAAAGGGTACTTTTGGTAATTAATACAGTAGTAAAAATTATTCGCTTAGAGATTCTAAACGCATGTTCACAAACATTATTCTTGAAATATTAACATGGAAGCTTCACAATTTTATAGGTTACGTCTCTGAACACACATATACATTGAATTAGTTGCAGGAATTTTTTAAGTATGCTAAACCACCACTCATAACCACTCACATCAAACATACGTGAGTGCAAACTACATATGATTATAATGCACTCCTAACACATCTCACAGTGGAGTCATTTTTACACCTCTCCACCCTCATGAAGAACTTTTTACAAGATAAATGAAAGATGGCCATGCTCCTCTTAAAAAGAAACTGAAAATGGCTTGACAATTTCAGAATCCTGAAAATCAAGACAAATATTTCATGTGGGGTCCAAGGTAAGTATAAAAAATATCCTCCGGGTAAAGCTAAATCATAGCAGCTCCAGCGACTGGCGCCATCTAAGGGTATATCCAAGTTAGCTTCCTCAACATCAATAATCAGGGCAGACTTGCTTCAAAATCTCTAACTAAATGTTGCAGCAGAGTTCAGGCTCCAGAAGAGCACAGGGCTCGGGTGTCGAATAATAACCTCTCTTTGCCCACCCTTCATTCTGATGGTCCTGCGGAATTACTCAGGGTTGATAGTCAACAGGGAATGTTTCTGAAGCTGCACAGTATTGTTGTAATAAATGTATTTCCAGTCATTAAAGAGAGTTATGAAAAAAACTGCGGCCTGCACTTTGCATGTAAAACGTACATTTCTCACAGAGCTGCAGCAGTTTCTAGCTTCCAGCGCAATCAGCATACATGCTCACGACTAAATAAGGAAGCTACGTCACACATAAGATAATTTCTGTGTGCAGATGGCTCCCCTGTTTTTTGCAGGAAGATTTAGAGGCGGGCACTAAAACACCTTCTGTTTGTCCTTTCAGAATCCCTGTAGTGAATTTACATGCATGTATATCATGATGATATCCCTGTTCTGGGATTTAACAGCTATGTTTTGGTAACTCCCATTCAAATTCAATAAGGCTTCAGGAAAGGGTTATGTTTCAGCTCTGTTGAGTCCCTTTGAAGCACCATTTTACATGAACAAACACGTGCTCTGTTTGCCTGACTGAAATGAAGGTACGACATTAAGAATGGACGCTTTCATCTGTGTGATAGCTAAGCACTGGCTTCGCCATTTGAAAGCACTCAAATGCAATAATTTGGCATTCAGTAAAGTGCACTCTGGAAATGTCACGTACTTTCAATGCATTATTCATAGCCATTTATGTGCTATTTGGCTGATACACACATATGGGATGTTTTATGCAAACCACGCAAAGTGCAATTCACAGTGCTGAGAGCAAGAAAGCTGCAGCGCGCATCTGGTCTGAGCCTGCCCCCGGGTTACAGACGTGCACGGCCTTTGGGGCATTCCGGGTCCACCCAATGTCTAGGAAAGGGTTACTTTAACCTCTCTATTAGAGCGCCATCTTTAAAACACACGAACACAGGCCTAGCCTAGCTTTACACAGAATGGCCGCAGTGAATTTTTATATCTGTCCAATAAAAAGGCTTTATGACGGTGATTTATCTGCCCGCAGCAAGCAGTCTGGCTAATAAGCAAAATATTTAAATGGGCACCTTAGCTGGTTTTCTTGGAATTCCGCTGGCAATTTCATCACGTACCCATGACTCACGCAATAAAAAGTATTGTGTGCAATTAATTTCATTCCAGATTATGGGCTGGGTAGTACTTGTTAAAAAGCAGGACAGAAGACTGGTCAGTAAATAATAACCACAGGCAAGACTTTGCCCCAGTATCCAACATTTATATATTTGGACTCCTAAATTCTGAAAGAGATCACAAAAATAAGGTCGACCTATCCTTTCTCATCTCATCTATGATTCTAGAATTAAAAGTTACAAGTGGATGAATCCATAGATGTTTTATTGATATACTAAAAACACTGAAATGATAAGAGAAGGACTTTATGGGCCTTATTACATGAAGGGATTTACTAAGGGTTTGTGCTAAGCGATGTATACCAATGCGAACCATCGCAAACAACTGTAAACTGCAGCAACACATCAACTTTCACGCGCAAAAGGTATTTTATGCTAAAAATTGTCCCTCAGCTGAGTGTAGTGATGGGAAGAACGTAGAACCATGGTAGGTCCTATAGAATGTAGATTATGTAGGTTCTATGTACATATAGCAGGGGGATAGAATTTTGAGGCATTATTGCTATGCTTTACTGATACTTGTACTGAGATGCTTTGCGGTATGAAGTTGTTTACCTAGCTCTGTGCCTTCACTACAGAAATTGGCGACGAGGATGGGATAATTTCTGTAGTGAAGGCACAGAGACAGGTATACTGTGCAAGAAGTACTTCTTTATTAGCAACCTCGTACTGCAAAGCATCTCAGCACAAGCATCAGTAAAGCACAGTAACAATGCCCCAACAATCTATCCCCCTGGTATATGTACATTGAGCCTACATAACCTACATTCTATATGACCTTCCATGGTTCTACGTCCTGCTCATTAGTACACTGAGCCAGTGGAGGCTCCTGGAGGGAGTGCTGTGGGGCGGTGGGGCTGGAGAGGGGCAGGGTGGGGGGTAGTAAACTCCGGCATACAGCCGAACGGAGGTAAGTAAGTAAATACATAAATAAAACAAATTACATTATGTGCGCTGCATTGCAGCGATGCAATGCTGTGCGCGCAATGTAATTGGCTTTATTTATTTATTTACTTACCTTCGTTCGGTCGTATGCCGGAGTTCACTACCCCCCACCCTGCCTCTCCCCGCCCCGCCTCACCGCCTTGCAGCACTCCCTCCAGGAGCCACCACTGCACTGAGCCCAAACCCATTTGTGCCATCTCTCTGCTCATGCATGTCTCGAATGATTCTGTGCGAAAGCTTTAGGTTTTGGTTCAGTCATTTTTCCCAAAGTAGCATGATCTGCCTTTGTCCCAAATCATAATGCCAAAGAAAATCGGGCACAGGCAAGGGGTCATACATTATATCGCCTGCTATAACTACATGTAACTTGAATGCTTTAGGCCTTAAGTATTTTTTTCTAAAGACAGTGGTCCCCAGACAAAAAATAGTTGAAAGACAATAAGTATAGACCCAATCAGTACTATATTGTAGAAATCTGTCCAGCCGGATGGATATTTAATGTACAATCAATTCAATATTTACAAAGAATAAACAAGAAGCAGTTTTAAGTGAGACACAAGCCTGTATCCAACTTTAGCAAGAAAGACGTACAACATAAAGTGAGGGTTCAGGCAAGGGAAAATGTTTGTTTTCAGCACAATCCTCATAGAACAAACAGAATATACAGTAGACACCATTACACAAAAATTAGGACATTTTATACAAGCGTACATGGTGTACAAGGTGTCGACGGCGTTTCAATCCCTTAAGAAAATACTGGGATCATCTTCAGGACATTTTAATAAGCATGCCTGTTTACATATGACTTAATTGTTTGAACTATGGGAGAAATTGAAGGAAGAAACGAACCTGGAAATTTGGAGTTCATTTACATACAGGGGAATTCGGCGTACGTCAAGGTGCTCGTGAGATTGCCTATAGTGAGATTTCCGGTTTAGATGCATGAGGCTCCTCTATTTAGAAACAAGCATGTGAAAATGAACGTGCAGTGATAAATTCTAGAAAGGGTGAGGCGAGCAGACAGATAAAAGGAAAAAAAATGCCGATGATCAGGATGGAAGCGAGAACAAGGGTATTTTCAAGGGGTAAAAATAATCTTAGTTGTAGCCATGTGGTATGTGGCAGTTACACGGAAATGTGTGGGATTATTCAAGCAGGATAGCCTGAACAAGACCGTGTGCACTTCTGGCTTTCATACAAAATCTAACAAGAAAAAGTTATCTCATTAGTTTAACCATGAATTTTAATTGAATTTCAAATAGCATTCATGATGGGTTATTGAATGAAGTACAAAAATCATTGCATCATGACAATTTGTACAACGACATTGTTTCACAAAAATGACATTGATAACATTGTTACATTGTTTGGCGCGACAGTGGCGATTGGTGACCTTCGGCCCAATGCATTTCGGGACCTCGTGTCCCTTCCTCAGGGGCCACTGAAAGTAAACACAAGCAAACATGCTTTCATCTGAATCATAGAAAAAACTAAAGATGAAACAATAAAGTGCAAAACAGATACATGGAGCCAACGCGTCCAACGACACCCCTGTAGACTGGAGGCGAAAAGAATTGAAAGTGCACATGAAGACTGAGCTTGTAGGTTAGTGAAGTGATCCAGTATGTCGTAGGAACGTGCAGTTCCAGTACAGGTAGGCAGAGAAAAGAAAGGATATTTATAGACGGATACTGTGATATCAGTTCTTGAGCATCACTGTACATGATGGTGTGATGTGCATACCTTTGTGCTGTGTTCAGGTTGCCAATTTGTTGATGCCGTGCAGATATCTATGTTTGCTGTTTCCTTGTCGCATGCACACTAACAGTAACCTTCACTTTTCTCCCCACGGGTCCTTTTGAAATCGCCGGTGTAAAATCTAGCAGTCAGTCTGCTTCTGTGACTTCATTCAATGACCCATTATGAATGCTATTTTAAATTCAATGAAAATTCATTGTTAAACTAATGAGATAACTTTTTCTTGTTGGATTTTGTATGAAAGCTGAATAGACATACATTAGAACTTTGATTTAGTAAGTGTAACACTCACCAGCAGTGCACACGGTCTTGTTCAGGCTATCCTGCTTGAATAATCCCACACAGTCATGTTCACATGAGGGACAGCCAGCCCTCTTACACTGTGTGGCACACTTCAGTGAGATTCATTGGTTGACTTTACCATTTCTATACACCTGATCAGCTGTTTTCACTTTTTGGTGTGCAAGTGCCAACCGTTTTTTTTTGCAGTTACACGGAAATTACAGAATTTCCAAAAGTTGGAGTAGCACATTAATGCTATCTCATGGGGACCTGAGAGGTAAGATGAGATCGGCTTATCCTGCAGTCAATGGCCAGGCTGTGTTTGGAGGCAAGATAAAGAGTGACCGGCGTGGGACCATATAAGTAAAGGTCTGGGTGCAGGTACGAGGGGTGAAGTACTGGTAGGCTGAGACCTACAATGGGTAGAATAATTTTAATAAAGGGAGGTATATACGTTGGAAGTAAACGTGGCGTGCAGGGCGAGCGTGCTTACCGGGTAGCAGGGTTCCAAAGTGACAATAGTTCAAGTTGGAGCAAGCCGATTGTGCGGACTGCAAGTTAAATTCTTGCACCAGTGCTAAAGGGAAGGAGTAGTGGGGTGGTTAGGGACGAGAGACCAACAAGTGGGAAGAACCACGGCATGTGTGGTGACCAGGCTTACCGGTTAGGAACATCCAGAATGTAATTTAGCAATGTAAACCATGCAGCGGATGCGGTCTCAAGTAGGGTTCCGGAACCATGCTGTGGGAAGAAAGTGGAGGGATAGATAAGGATTGGAAGTGTAGCCTGTGAAATGATGGTGAGTAAATAAGGCGAGCGCACTTACCGTCTCCAGTCTTCAGTCTGTCACAACATGAGTGTTGCCGGTCACAGCAATGACTGAGCCGAGAGGAGGCACTTCCAATTGGAAGAAGTAGGTCAGGGGAGCGGGGATATGGAAATGGAGGAAAGACTCCTGGTTGTCAAAACAGTGGCCATCTTGGAGTGTGAAGGAATCAAGGTGCAAGGCTAGCTGTAGTGGAGAGAAAGAATAAACCAAGTAAGAGAAGTTTTTTCAGGAATAGCAGAGCTAGTACAAAAAGGAGCAGGACAAACCTTAGTGCATTCCAGTAGAGATACAATCAGCTATACAATTAAAAAGCCCATTAAGACAAGAAAATGGAAGAGAGACTCCTAGTTGTCAAGAACAAGGCCATCTTGGAGTGTGCAGGAATAAATAGGCATGGTTAATTGTTTTTCGTTAAATGCACAATATATATCAGGAAACACGAAATATTATCAGCTGAAGATAACTTTGTTGTCACTGTTATTGTTATGTCTATGTATTGTCTTCATTGTCTAGAATGGTTTTAGAGTGAATGCTGCTATGATTGAAGTATATATGTGATTCATTTATATTCATATTTATTGTACCACTTTAATAAAACAATATTTGTACCTGTTTATAATATTCTGTTTATGTCCCTTTATGTCTAGCAATGTGATATTGTTTTTGAATATATTTGAGCTGCCCGAGGTTTTCACAGTCTCATTTTTCCCTGCCTAGTGGAACTTTAACCCTTTTGCAGGGGGCCCTTGTTATTTACTTGGTGGTAAGTTAAGACAATGCATGCTACAGACACCTTTTATCAGCTTTTATATTGTGGACAGGATTCTGGAGGTGTTAATGTTTGACAAGAAGGTTTGCGTATATTTGTTTTGTGGCATTTTATTTTTATCGGTGGTGATATGTGCAGGGGGCCATACACCTCAGCACTACCACAGGGATTCCTTTTCTCTGTTTCAGTCTTGTTCTGTCTAAAGTTAATAAATTAGCTCAGAGAAATTCTACATTACACTATTGAACTTTAGACACCTCACACAGAAATAAACAGGCGTTTGGCCCTTCTTAATACAACCCCTGTTGTTTTTGTGCTGCTGTGTTTTTGTGCTGCATCAATGCAATGTGCTTTTGATGTGTCGCACTGCTGTTGTTATGCTGCATTCGGTTTTGAATGCTTTGCTGTGCTAGTCTGTGTTATGTTGCTCACTTTAGATATATTAACAAATGCGCCGACTGATGTAATTTGTATTTTCTCCTTGTCATTCAAAGCATTGAGATAAAAATTTTTTTATCAACTATGATCAATCGATGGGAGTGCTCTGCTTTCTTTATTTAGATCCTTCAAGAACCATGAGGCTGAGGTTTTTTTTTACTTTTCAGTATTTTAGGAGCTAAGGTATTTTCCATTGATGTAACTGAGTGTGCATAGTGTATGGTGAGATGATTGACATCTGTAGATGTAGTAAGGTATGAAATTTACATTCAAGCTCTGAGTGGAGGCAGTCCTTGTCAAGGTTTCTCATTTCTCTTGTCCAAAGTTTAGGTCTTTTGTGTTAGCTATTAAGAATGTGTTTTTATTTGAGCTTATCAACAATCTGGATGAGATTTGAAGTATGAAAGAAGGGATTGGGACACGTGTGGTGACTTAAGAATCATTGGACATTTATCTAACATAAGATAGAAGAGAGGAACCTGGAAAGGGAGACATCGTGAGCAATGTAGGGCATGAGAATAACCATAACAAGCAAGTTGTAGTAATTCTATAAACATATCTTATCTTTAGGACCTTCGACACAATGGAAGAAACAAGGAAAACAATGTTACTGTTATTTCTCGGAATTGATAGCTTCAGAGTTTTATCATATGTGTTTTCATTTTGGTATGTGCAGGAGGTGTATCCACTTAAACATCAGTAGCTGTTATTTGTTGTTTGTGTTAGAGCCTTGTAATCTGTCTGATGTCATAAACTTTAAATAAATGACTGAGGAAAATAGGAAAGATTTACAAAAACATTCACCCATAAACTCTCATCAACCCACCACCCGTAACACTCCACTAAACTCCCCTGCCACCTCAAAGGCAACCTCACCTAAAGCTTCAATGTCATGAAATCTATTGAATCCGAAATTGACAACCTCACCATTTTTACAGGATCCCTGACCAGCGAATATCAGGGATGCCATCACCACTCCTGATAAGCACAACAGCAAACAGCTCACATAACACAGACCTACGGTGCATTTTTGAAAGTTTCATTTTAAACACACACATGCCCTTTGGGCATGTGTGTGTGAAAAAAGCACTTTAAGGTACATTTTAGGGGTGCAGGGGGGGGGTCCGTTGGACCCCCCTCTGCACCCTTGAAATTGCATTCTCATTTTGCGATTCCTTAATTGCGAATTACAAAATGAGAATGCCTTCACATTAATTCCTATGGGCCTCTAGGCCCATAGGAATCAATGGAAAGGGATTCCTTCATTGCAATTAAGGAAAATTAAGGAATCGCAAAAAAAATTGCGATTTTTTAATGCATAGCCGTTTGCGAATTCTTAATTGCGATTCCTTCATTTTCGCAATTAAGAATTGGCAAACGGGAACATTAATGCGTGTGGCCATAAGTCTGGCACTGGCTGACTTGAACGGCATTTGGATGTACCATCACTGACATTTGATTTATTCTTTATTCTGCTGACAATGACAGCACTTCAATATTAATAGTTTGTAGTAAGCAAATCTTCCATATCTGCTCTGGAACAGAACAATCTTCACTGATTTTCTTGTTTGTGCAAGCAAATCAAAGAGATATTATTGCTTTTTCATACTGTGAGGATCTGGATGAATTATATGATATGAGCAGGTAGTCTTATGAAATACACTTGCAAGACCTTTATTGAGTCCAGTCAGGCTCGTTTGAATAACTTTAAGCTTAACCTTGGTTTGCTATGGTTTTCAGGCAGAAAGGATTGAGCAAAGTTACTTAGGGGTCTATTATAGTAGCGGGTGGATTGCCACAGCCTGTATGGCGATAGAGATCTGCCTACCATTACCTACCGCCCGCCTCCCATTACCCCCCACGATATTACGATGGCGGAGGGGGGACCCCGCCGGACAGGAAGACAGTATGTCGGTTTTCTGCCCATCGACGAGTCGACCGGGTGGAAAAGGGACTGAATATGGTGGCGGTGTCTGCAAGACACCGCCATCCATATTACAATACGGGCAGAGAAGTGCCATGGATAGGCATGCGGTACCTGAATGTGGGGGCCTGTTGCGGATCCCCAGGGTGTTGGTGGGATGGGGGTGCACATGGGGGTACCTATGGTACACCCCTGCATTTGCATGCACATCGTGGCAGACACTGCGCAGTGCCTGCGACGTTGTGCATGCCTGTGCACAAGGTGCAGCCACAGCATTGTGGTAGGCGGTGCTGTGAGCGCCGCCCACCACAATGTTGTGGATGGGGGATGTCACCGTGGCAGTGGCATCCTAATTGCCGGTGCGGGACCGCCGCACCACTGGCAGCCGGTCTCAGCATCGTGTCCACCCGCCATCCTAATAGACCCCTATGTGTGAAGCATTTAACAGTCCCAAACAAAGAAATAAGAAAAACCACAGACCACAAAAGAAACAGGACACTCATTTATAAAACAAGATTATATTTTGTATACATTATTAGAGTCCTTGATGAGCAAATTCAATTGGAGGGTTCCAGATATACAGATTTTTAAAGGTTTTACAGCCAGATTCACCAAACAAAAATCCGCTCGCAAAGGGCCAGATTCTGAGAATCTGGCCCTTTGCGAGCGGTATTTTTGCATTTGGGATGCATCATCCCAAATGCAAAAATCGCTAATTAAGAATTCGCTAAATTGCGATTCTTTGCATTTAAGGAATCTCAAATTGAGATTCCTTAAATGCAATGCATGAAAGTGAATAAAAATGGTGAATTCGCTATTAGGGCACGCAAATTACCATGAAGTACAACTTCATGGTAATTTGCAAAAACTTTGAAAAATGCACTAAAGTGAATTTTTCAAAGTTTCATGGTGCACACACTTGCGTGCGCAACATATGTGCACACATCATTTCAAGGGTGCAACAGGGTGTCCTTTGGACACCCCTGCACCCTTGAAATCGCAATCTCAATTTGCGAATCGCTCATTGCGATTAGCAAATTGAGATTGTCTTCCCATTCATTCCTATGGGCCTATAGGCCCATAGGAATGAATGGAGAGATATTCCTTAATTGTGACTCGCAATTTGCGAGTCGCAATCAAGGAATTATTAGAAATTGCTATTTTTAAGTGATTTCTTGATGCATAGCATTTTGCTATTCCTTAATAGCGATTCGGTATTTTTCGCTATTAAGGATTAGCAAAATGTGTTCTTGATGAATCTGGGGGTAAGACTATTACTATTAATTGCAAACAAGCATTAGCCAACAACATGTATGTATTATGTTCAAAAGTTTGTAAAGGTCAGTTTTGCTACTCCAGCCCAGGTTAGGCAACCACATCTGACAGGATGAAGCTCTAGGGGACCAGTAAGGATATTTTTGGCAGGTATCTGATCACTAGAGAATTTTCCAGTCCAGTTCCAGCCTTTACAGCATGACATCATAGACTATAATGTAGTGGCCATGCTCCTGGGGTTGCTGGATGAAAAGATGCTCAAAGGTGCTCTGGTTGCGGTGCAGTTGATGGGGATGCCTGTGTGGTGGTTCCTTGGTCCATGGATAAGATGGGGCAACTTGGTCCACAGATGTCGGGGTCCCATGAAGTCCTCATTCTGGGTGTAGAAGGAAATTGGCAGCTGGACTTCAGATCTCCAGATACAGTGGTTGGAGACTAAAAATTTAGTGGGGGCTAGTGTACCTCTTTGATGACCAATCTGGACTCGGACAGCACTACGAGGTCCTCCTAACTCGGGCACAATTTTTTTACTTCAGGGATCGATCTATTGGTCTAGCAGTAAATCGTCTTGATTTGCTAGCAACTTGCCGGTTTGGACTTCTTCAGCTCTTTTGTCCTGGAGCTGGTTCCAGGAGATCAGCAGACTAATCATTTGAGTCACCTCTCTGGCTAGGGGATCAACATTTCCCAGAGATAGGAGCTACAGCCATAGTCCAAACTTCACTATCCCAAAGTGCAGATGGTGCAGTCTCTCTTTGTCAGTTCCAAGGGCAGCAGGGCAATCCTTCATTAGTCTTCTTTCCAAATCCAATTTTATCTGTGGTTCAGGGTGTCATATTTATCCTGGGAAAATGCCCTGAAGGGGCCACATGGTCACTAACCAATGGGCAACCAGGTCCCCTCCCTCCTGGTGACAAATGTACAGCAATGTGTGGCACCTAACAACTTTCTTTTATTTTTCCTGTTGTTCCCAGTCCCCCTTCTTTGTGATTTTTCGTGGTTGGCACCTAACAATCCCAGAGTGCTCTATTGTGCCCACTTTCAAGATGTTGACACTCTTCCACTGCTGTTAGTAGTCTCTTAACCTACCCTTAAGGTGTGGCTACCAATGGGCTCCATGCCCACGGGAAAACCGGTTTGGGCACTGGTCTTCCCTCTCTGGTCCTGTCTCCAGCTAGTCTACAGGAACAAAAGGCAGCCCATCTGGAGTGTTATCATCATTTCCCCATCAAAGGCGACTTCCCCATTGAAGCTCGTCTTTTAGGCTAAGACCCCGAGTTGGTACCTCTGAAGGGGAGGTAACAACTCACCCTGCAGCAGGCTCTGTTTGATCCTAAGCCTAGGAATCGCTCGCACCACTCCCTAGGCAGGCAGAACGCTGACTGTGGGTTGTAGCCCATGTGAGACTACTGGGCTACAGAATGGCAACTTTCTAAAAGTTTACTTACTTTAATAGTGATGTTGAAATCGACCTGGGCTTCAGATCGAGTTTACTGCTGTGATTACTTTGATACATTACCCAGCTAGGTAGTACCATTCAGAAGTTAACCAGGCTAGGGTGCCAGCCTCAGCCCTTGTTAGCCACAGGGGCTACTAACCTTTCCACAACATAAACAACAAATATAGGGGTTTTGCACATATTAACTACATGTCCTACATAATAATATACAGCTCCTTGCCTTAGGGCACTATAGGCCTTCCTTAAAAGGAGACTTACAATATATCATTAGGGAGTTGGTGGCTATGCCATTAAAGGTAATGGCAACAAAGTTGAACTGGTATTGTAAACACTGTCCTTCCAGTCAGCAGTGGAATCCCGAGAGTCATATTGCACCTTGTCTCACACAGGGTGGCACAATCAGTGCTGCAGCCTTGTGTGTACATTCTGTCTTCCATGCCCTTGGTACACTGAGTGCCATATACTAAGGACTTATAAGTAAGTCAGTTCTTACATATTGGTTATCAGCCAATTCGACATACACTTTGTAAGTGGTTAGAACAATGGCACTGAGGTCTTGTTAGCAGACCTCAGTGCACTCTCACAGTCAAAAAACTAAGCGCATAAGTCCAAAAATGTGGAGGGTTGCATGCAAAAAGAGGCATTTCCTAACACTTGCTACAATTCAGTGGTCAAATTCAACATATACTTTTTTCCTGGACATCAAAAATCCCCTAAAGTCAATCTAGAGAGGGTTAAACCTTTTAGGGTTTGCTAGCGATCTTTCATCATGAATAGTTTAGTAAAGAAATGTCCTCTTTTCGACCCTGCTCTTCAATTCTGTGTTGAAATCTAATTTTCTTCTGGTGCAAATGGCATTGGGCACAGGCATATTTGTTGGAGGTAAGTCAAGTCTGCTTAGTTGACTGTGACTGACAATCATTAGGAGTGGATAGGCAAATTTGTGGAGTTAAAGATGGGGATTTTTCATGTCTCTATAGTCATAGGTTGCCTGAAATGTGATGGACTTCCATAATCATTGTGTGATCTTTTATGGAGCTGTTAAAACCTATGCTTAACACAAAGCAGAAACTCTGTTGATTCCTGGACCAGATGGTTGGTAGATCGTTTGGTATGTCATTCTCCATATGTGAGGGGAAATATCCCTCCCTCCAGCAACAGAATCTTTGTCAATGACATTGCAAATTACCAACTCTTGATAGATGTCTTGTTTTTCCTAATAAATTGCTTTACCAGAATTAAGGCTAATAGGATGAGATTTACCCTAATTTCAATTTCAAAATCATAGACTCTTCCATTATTCCTGAAGATTTCCTGTGAATTACAAAGGTAACATCATATTTAAAGATCTCAATAAAATATACCAGCTAACTTAGTAGGCATTGTCTACACATTTATTAAATATTAAATATCGCAAAAAAAATGCAGTCAATTAAAGTTCATGGCTGCTTCTCTGCGATCTCTTTTTGGATGAACTAGAACTTCTTAAAACTAAAATGAGAAAACTGATATTGTCATTCTGGGAAAACAACCCTCTGCTTCGTTGTCTGATTAGTGACTAAACGTTCTGGGTTCACCACGACTCTCTCTAAAGCCTTATGCAAACTTGGCATCACCCTAGACCATGGCCTTCTGTTTTCTGTTTATATGAATACATTTTCCCAAGAATCACTTGAGAAAAAAGTCCATAATTATACAAGGAGCAACATCAGCATGACTGTGACTACTGTTACCTAGTAATACATTCAAATAGCTAGATATACACATTGAAAGATGATTACTAATCAGCTGAGCTTTTAAAGTCCTAAAATTCTCTTTAGTCAATATTTAAAGAAGACATTCTCTCAATGAATATGGTGTAAATGTTTACTTCGAATTTGAAGTTGTAAAGCAAAATTACATATTTTTACAATATTAGTAATCTATTTTACATTAACATAAATGTTGTTTTATTTGTATATTATTATTTATTTAATTGTATTACATACATGTGATTTTTACAAGCATTAATATAACTTACATTTGAAGCAAAGAGAAAGTTGCTCTTCAAAAATTATTATTATAATGTTTTAATAGATAACTAATTTAAAACATGTTATATGTGTTTTGTAGATAGCAAAAAAGTGTTTTAAACTATATTTGATGGGTTGAGGGTTTACTGGAGAATAGGGTTTATAGTATGTTAATTTAAAGTTATTTTTATTAATACAATGAGTAATACTATAACATTCTATTTATTCATAGTATCTGTAATAATTTCATTTAATGAACTAAAAACAAAAAATATTTGAATTGTCATATTGGTGCTAATTTGTTTCCCCCGGAATTTTTATATAGCGAAAACGTGACTCAAAATCAGGAATCAGAGCGCTTTACATGAACACTAGTTGCGTTATTTTGTAAAATGGAGTATGAATTGTATTGGGGTGTGTAGTGTTATATAAGGTTGATGCACTTAAATACAATTTAAGGGCTTTAAGTGCTAGTAAAATGATAATGAGTTATTGTTTTAGAAATACTTTTAAAAGATTGTTTAAAATTAGGTGATTTTCGTTCAGTATTTAAGTTAAAGCTTAAGATGTATATTATTTTTTGTAAATTAAAAATTGGGTTTTCATTTGTTGTTGTATATGTGTGTGTAACGTAATAATTTTATGGTACATATTTTATTTGTTTCTATTTTAATCAATGCACCTAATCATTTCTGATAATATACGTGTTAAAAATAGACCAATTTTAAGTATAAAACATATTTTTTAAAGTAATAATATTAAATCGTATTTTTTATGTATGTTGAATTAGAATTCAAATAGTGCTGTAAAACCACTCTGAACATTTGCATTCCCTATAACGTTTATTGAATGGAGTTAGAAACAGAAACCTGATGGTACAGAATATATGCACCTTCCTTTATGTTAAGGGGACTGGAGTTAGAATAGTAATTTAGAACACCCAAAATATGTATTTTCTACAATATTTGTGTGCTTAGAGTTAGAACAGTAAAAATGTATGTCCACAACTATGTACTTTACAAATGTTTGTTGGACTGGGGTTAGAGGGGTTAAAATAGTAATTTAAACCCGCCTTAAATATGCAGTTTTTTAAATGTTTGTGAGATTGTGGGTCGATTGTGCTAATTGAACTACATGAACATATGCACATTTTTCAATGTTTATTTTATTGGGGTTAGAATAGTAATTCTGCCCCCCACCACCACCAGATATATGAAGTTTTCCCAATGTAAATTGGATTGGAGTTAGGAAAGTAAATTTGATCGCCCAACATATTCACTTTCTCCAATGTTAGAGGAATTGGATTTGGCATAGTAATGTAAACCTCTAAAGTATTCACTGCTCCCAATGTTTGTAGGATTGGAGTTTGAAACTGTGCCCCAACTAATATACGCATGTTCCTCAATATTTAGTGATTTTGAGTCAGAATAGTATATCTGATCTCCCACAATATATTCACTTTCAAAGTGTTTGTTGGATTGGAGTAAGAATATTAAATATGGTGCTCTGCCATACATACACTTTCCCCACTAATAGTGGGTCTGGAGTCAGAATAGTAAACCTGACCCCACAATTTATACACTTTCCATAATGTTAGTGGAACTGGAGCTAGAATAATAATTTAGTCCATCCAAAACTATGCATTTACCCCAATATGTGTGGGATTGCAGTTAGACTAGCATCTATGCAACCCCCAATATGTTATATTATGTGTATTTTTATAGTGTACATATCACCCGGGAGGGTATCCTCATGCTCTATATGATCATATGCACTTTCTGCAATGTTAAATATGTATGCAGAACGTATAACTCATGCCACCACCATCCACAGTTTTCTAATCAATAATTTCATGGCAAATATTGCAGTGATATCAATGATGTCATAGAAGATGTCATGAGTGACGTAATATGTGTGAATTTGATTTTCAGTGCATGAAGAGCGCGAAAGATAACTACTATTGAGCATGAGTTATAGTTATGTAAGATAACTATAACTGGTGAATTTCAGATGTGTTTAGAGTTTAAAACATTACATTGTTTCTGAACCTTTCACATAACAATACATTTGTTTAACCTTTGTATTTTTCAGTGAATTTCTAGTTTTTTTTTTAATGATAAGTAATATTTTATCACCGTATTTAAAGATAACCTCCCACCGCGTACAGCCTTTGACAGTGTGCAGCTAGGGGGGTTGGCCAAAGGGCTTGGCCTGTGTTCAGCCCCTGCAGCCAACTCCTGCCAGGCAGCTCACCCCACACTGCACACAGTCTTTGGCCATGCATGGCGAGGAGTTGACCACAGGGCCTGGCCTGCAGCCAGACCATGCAGCCAGCTACCGCGGGCATCCAAACCTCCCCCTTTGCACCCACCGTCCACAAGCCACCCTATATATAACACCCTATATATAAAGCCAATCTATCATCTTTCTCCAAAAATTGCCTATAATTTTAATCAAATCTATATTTCAATAATGGCTTAAAAATATTTCATAAAGTTGTATTAAACTACATGTCAGAGACTTTTTCTTTTTACATAGTTTTTATTATGACATTTTGGGGGGTGATGTGCCATGGTCGGAGACATATTATTTTTTCTTTAAAATATAAATAAAACAAATATATCTCTTTTCTACCTTTTCACATATTACACCCCAAAAAATGCAGTGGTAATACACCACATTAGGGCATTGTATGTATTTTATGTGATATATCTTTTACACATAAAATTCAACAAGCCCCTGGGAGGCACTAAAATCCCAGCTGTAGAGGAAAAGCTCCAGCCCTAAAATTGTAAATTCTCCACCCGGACCAGTCCGGTTTCATACCGCATCGCAACACGGCCCTCAATCTCCGGAGGCTCCATGCGGTTATGGCGCGAGTGCACTTGCTCACGGAACCGGCGGTACTTGCCTCGCTTGACGCAACTATGGCGTTCGACTCCCTTGAGTGGAACTACCTATGGGCCGTGCTGGCTAAGTTTGGGTTTGGACCCGAGTACATTGGCTGGGTCCGGCTCCTCTACTCTTCGCCGCTTGCCAATGTGACGGTGAATGGTCGACTGTCTGCCTCTTTTGCCTTGCGCAGGGGCACCAGACAGGGTTGTCCGCTGTCGCCTCTCCTGTTCGCTCTAGCGCTTGAGCCGTTGGCAGCATGGATCCGGGTCCATCCCGATGTTGCAGGTATCACGTGGTCTCCGGGATTTGAGGATCGAATATCGCTCTATGCCGATGATATCCTTTTATACCTTACCTCTCCATGCCGGTCCCTGATTATGGTGTTTGACTTGCTGGGCACCTTTGGTGGCTACTCAGGCCTAGTCATTAATTGGTCCAAATCCTCTCTCTACGCGCTGTGCGGGGATACTCCGCGCCTCCCTCGTGGCTGTACTATCCAGATTGCACAGCAGGGCTTCAGGTACCTGGGCATTTATGTTTCAAAGGATGCCCGTGCACGATATGCTCATAATCTGCTCCCTCCTTTGGTGAGGTTGCGGCGAGACGTTGAGGGTTGGAGGAAGCTACCGATATCTCTGTTGGGCCGGGCGGCACTGTTCAAAATGATGTCCTTGCCGCGGTTCCTCTATGCGCTCCAGAACACGCAAGACCCGGTGCCGGCCAAGTACTTTGGAGAGGTTGAGAGCCTACAGCGTAACTTGCTGTGGGATGGTAGGCCACGGATATCCCTGACGAAGTTAACCATACCGTGGTATGATGGCGGTATCGCCTTGCCTGACATGCGCCGCTATTACTGGGCGTCTCAGCTGGCGGCAGTTAATCACGGTCTCTACGGACCGGCGGTCAATCCTGGCTATGCCATGGATCGTTGGCTCGTGAATGATGGGAACTACTACAGGGCACTATACTCTAGGTCTCTGGATCGGAGGCTGACTGGACCCACTAAAACGGCGGTACATGTGTGGAGGGCGGTGACCAAAACTTTGGGTTGGCAGGGTAAGCTCACAATGGCCACTCCCCTATACGACTCTGACCTGTTAGGAAATCTGTGGCACTCCAAGGGATTCGACAGATGGGATCTCATTGGTATTTCGAAGGTAGCAGATGTTATGGTCAGAGGGGAGGTGAAATCCTTTGAGGCGCTACAGGCCGAGTTCCAATTGGGTAAAGCGGAATATTTCCGTTATGTACAGCTTCGACACGCTCTCACTTCTTCTATGCCTGTGGGTGAGAACTTGCCTGCTTCGTCTCCGCTGGAGGACAGAGTACTGGACGGCCATATGCCGGACAGTGCCATCTCCTTGACCTATAAAAAGCTTATAAACGTGAGGACTGATCTGCTGGTGAAACTGAGGGGCCTTTGGGTGAATGACAGGATTGAAGTGGATGATGAGGAGTGGCAGTCAGCGGTTTCCTCCCCTAAGGAGGTGGCCATCTCAGCTAGGCTGAGACTTGTTCAATTGAAGGTGCTCCACAGGATCTATATTACAGGCCCCAGGCTTATCCATATGGGACTCTCCCATGACGGGCTGTGCAGGAGGGGATGTGGCGTAGTGGCGACCTTCATGCACATCATTTGGGAGTGTCCGGTAGTGGCCTTATACTGGGGTCGTGTACATGAGGTTATGAGAGATGTGACTGGTGTGACCCTGCCTGCGGAGGCCCGGCGCTGTCTTCTGAATATCTGGGGCCCGAACGATTACAATGTGGCCCACACCCGCTGGGTTACCCTGGGCAATATGATAGCCAAAAGAGACATTGCTCAGAAATGGGGCGCTTCTGCGCCCCCCACGATCGGCCTGTGGGAGACCAATATGGATTGGTGTATGCTCCGTGAGAAGACTGTTTATGTGGCCCGGGGCAAGCCCAGGATGTGGGGGTCGGTGTGGGGAGCGTTGAACTCGTATAGGGGGGACATCTGTGTACCCCCTGAGATGGTACAGACTGATGTCTGATTGTCTCCATAGCTCCCCCTTCCCAGTGTTCCATGTTTGGTATCCTGACTTTCTGCTCCCCGTCTATATTGCTTTCGAACAGTATGTTGTTGATGTGATGTGCGATCCCCGGCCCCTCCCCGCGGTATGAGCCTAGAATATTTCTTTTGCCCTCAGCTTTGTTTCTTCTTCTTTGATTCTTTCTTTTGTTCTTTCCTCTTTTTCTTTCTCTCTGTTTCTCCTTTTAGACTCTGGTTGTGCTTATTGTTCATTTTTGTTTCTATTGTAAAATTAAACCTGACCAATCCTGTGCCGTGTTTTTGTACATGGTTCCGCACTACAATACGATGCTGCCTGGCCTCCGGGATGTATGGCTGAATAGCGGTGTACTTATTTTGGTAAATAAAGGTTTTCCCAAAAAAAAAAAAAAAAAAATTTGTAAATTCTCCTGGGGTCATGGTTTCAATGACCCAGGTGGCTGATGATTTTTTTCTAGTGTTGCTGGGGGGAGGGGGGGTGCTGCAGATCTCCCTGCAGCCAACCCATAACTTTAACAAAATGGTGGTGATGTCCGTTCTCCTTCTAATAACATCACCAAAAACAAAATATATGTCTGTAGCCCTCTCAGGGCATTATTGTTCATTCCTTGAAGAAGCAGTGAATAATAAATGTGCGGTTGTGGCAGCTCATTTATTATTCATTTTTGGCTTTTTTTTACAAAATGTTTCTGGGTATCCCACATCCCACCCTGGATAACACCTATTTATTTTTATAATGGGCTGTGGGGGAGCACCATGACTCTTGTGGGCCTGCCTGCTCCCTGCAAGCGACCCATTTCATGGGGCCACCAGGAGCTGGCATTTATTTTTATCTAAGGGGAGACCACTTGGGGGTCCCCGTACCATTATAATTTTTGAGGCTGCAGTGGGAGCTCAAGGGCTCCTGGGGCCCCACCAGCATATTCTTGATTGTTTTAAAGTGGCATGTCCCGGTGCCCACCCTGGGCATGCCAGAACTCTTTCTTTTTTTTAATTTATTTTTGCAGCTGCGGGTAAGAGGCGCGAGCCCCCCCACAACCACACCAGCATTTTCTTTTTTTTTAATAGTGAAATGGTGTGCCCCAGTGCCAATTCAGGGCACCCCACATCTACTCCGGTTTTTTATTGTAAGTAAGGTGCCCTGATGCCCACCCATGGCACCCCGTAGGCTGTCCCTCATTGGAGGCTGAGGGGCCTTTGCAATTCTGCTGGCTCCACTACTCGCACCCATTGTGGGTGCAGCAGTGAGCCAGCATTACTGCAAGCCTGCAGGGGCACCTTTCTTTTGAAGCTTGCGCTCCCACACGGTGGGAGAAATGTACATGTTCCCTGCCCACACTCGTAGATAGGGAACCTCACCACCAGGCCTAGGAGGTCAGGGAATCCCTACGCTGCCCACTATGTCTTCTTTTTTTGTTTTGTTTTTTTAGGACTCAGGGCTGAGGCCCAAGTCCTAAGATGGCTGCCACCACTTCCTGATTGGGATTGTGACAGCCAATCAGATCTCAGGCTTTGCTTTTCTAGATGTACGTTGTTTTGATCATTAATTGCTCAAAAACTGACAGATTTAGACCAAAATACAAAAAGCACTCTTTCTCTTTCTCAACAACCATTCCAAAGACAACCCATCCAAAATTCCCAATTTGAGGGCCCTGGCAGCCCCGCAGTTAGAAATATACCTTGATCCTCTGCTGATAGCCATGACTTCCAAGCCACAATAAGAGTACAGTTACTGAGCAGGGAATCTCATCTAGAGACAAACTCCCATACTATTGTGTAAATAAAATGAGCATGAGCATGAGAATTACTAACAAAGTAAAATACTAATAGGCTCCATGAAATGCGCCAAATGTGGTCATCTATGACAAATGAGTCATTGACTTTACAGATTACCAGTGCATTAGGTACCGTGTTGTGAGGAGATGCGCAAAACAAAAAGTGTAAGGCATGTTTACAAATGAAATAAGCACCCAAATGACACAGCAGGGATAGAGCATGTCACAATCATATATGTTGTAGGCGTGATAACCAAGAGAGAGATGTATGTCACTAGTCCTAGTTGAAGGAATCAGATGCAGAAGTAGTTCAGACAAAACATAATGGATGAATTTGGAGGATGCTGAAAGATATATATTTAAAACTTAGGTTGTGCCAATACACTCCTATTTTCCATAACCATAATTTCCCCTAGACAAATGGCAGCTTCTTGACCTTCTTGACTCTAGGAAGGGATCTGGGAAAAAGGACTTCACAGAAATGCTGGAAGCAGGAGCACCATAATCTCTCAAGACATGTGATGATTCGCCTCTGCAATTGCATTGTAAGGTGCTCTTCAGTTGTAGAGATGCAAAGTGTTAGAAATGAGGGTCTCTAGTTGGCAGAGGTAGGTACTTTTGTCCAAATAGGGACCCTTCTTCCTAGTCAGGATAAGGGAATCACACTCCTAGAAAAACCCTGCTCACCCCCTTGGTAGTTTGGCATGAGCAGTCAGGCTTATTTTAGAGGCAGTGTGTAAAGCTAAAATATCCAATATTTTTTTTACCCAAGACAAGACCAAAAACGATAAAAATCCACAATACAGTACTTAGAAATCTTCAGTTATCAAAGTAACCTTGAAATAAAGTTCCTTGTAGTTGATAGCTCCATACGGGGCTATCACGGCATTGTGAACAAACAAATCCAAACAGTTCTGGCTGACAGCAGCGTCGCAGGCCAGCTAGAGTGTCAGGAAGACCCACAAAACAGTACCTTAAGAAATGCAGGTTGTCTGCGACCTCTCGTTGTGCTTCCAGAGCACAGCATCCACAGGCGTCGGTTCCGGAGGTAGGTGCAGGAGTCATCGGGACCTTGAAGTCACTAGCATTGCAGATCGAACTCCTCACAGTTAAAGTCAGGAGCGCAGGAGTGCTGGGGCCAGCAGCCTTTGGGTGCTTCAGTGTGAAGTGCAGTGGTGCGGTGTGCGATGCCATCAGGTCACGGTGTGAGCAGCGGCTCAATTTCAGCGTCAGATGGCATCGTTGGCACCGGCGTCAGGAGGCCAAGGCTGCGGTGCGGGATGAGGACGGTGCATCGTGTAACTTACGAGCGGTGCCCTCGTACAGCGGTGCCAGCTGCGGCGTTGATTTTGGCGTGGAGCAGTGTTGTCGGGGCGGCGCCGTGAATCGAGGCGATGCAGATTGCACAGGTCACGGTGCGAGTAACGGCTCATTGGCATCACTAGCAGGTGTTGTCGGTGAGACCAGGGTCACATGCGGCATTGCGGCGGTGCCCTCTGCTGTACCTTCAGGACACAGAGTTAGCAGCGGCATCGTAGATGGCGTCAGGTTGTTTTTCAATTGCAGCACAAAACACACAGTCCCCAGTGCTGAGGGCAGAAGAACTTGAAGTCTTTGCTGTTCCTGAGACTTCTTGAACAGGGAGCAAGCTCTACCTTAAGCCCTTGGAGAAACTCACAAAAACAGATTTGCAGAAAGTTCAGTCCAGTCCTTTCACTGCCCAAGACTGAAGCAGCCACTGCAGGCCAACACAGCATTGCACGGACCAAAATGGTAGTTCCTCCTCACAGCTTCTCCAGCTCTTCTTCTTGGCAGTCTTCTTTGTCCAAAAGAGTTCTAAAGTACAGGGGTTTGGGCCCCACTTTTAATAGCCCAAAATCCTTTGTTCTCTCAGGCTGTTGTGTTCGATTATAGATTCTGTATGCTTTTCCCGATTCATGCCCTTATATAGATATAATTCACATTTCCCTTATATAGGCATAGAAATCCAGTCCTTATTTAGGCATATCCCATGCTACCCAAATACAGGCATGGCTACTTACATCCGTTCATCTACGTCACAACGATTTCTTGGAAAATCAGACTCTTAAGCCAATTAGAGACTTCCCCTTGCCTCGATATTGAGTTCTCCAAGAACTCATTTATTAATCATGAACATCTATTCATTAGAGGTTCATTCATGACGTTCATATGCCCGACTTTTACGTCAATACTTGCATTCCTAAACACCTTCAAGGTATAAATATACTTTCACTTGCTATGGCAAAGCACGGTGTGGTTCGATGCAGTCCGACTACCTACTTGCACGATGCAGCTCGCTACAGCAAGTGCCGAAGGAAGCCAACTCCCCAGCTGATGCACTGACTAGAAGCTGTCATCCTCCTGCCGAGAATCCAGCTCCAGTGTTTCTGACTCCCCTTGCGGCGTATTGGGAAATCGAGTCCCGGGAAAGAGATACCAACCTCTCTCATTCTAAGGTATGGAGCTGATTAGAACCTAGAGAAACCTTAGGCAATTCTTCCCAAAACTAAACCTATGCTAAACCAGCACCTACTTCTTCCCTCGTACTAGACCTAGGTTAAGTACACCGGGGTAGGCCTATTTTAGAGGCACCAGTTGAGTATTTTAGCCTGTGTTATTTATGTATGTATTTTTATATATGTCATAGCAACAGACAATGCTATTACAGTAATATTTTATAATACTGTTTGCGCTGTATGCATTATACTTCGCATTCTGTCTAATGATTGTAGCAGTTCATATCTCTTGCATGAGAAAGAAGTCTTTTCAATAAACCATTTGTATTGAAACGCCTGTCTCTCTATTTCTGTGCAACTCTGTAGAAACGAAGCATGCACGATCGACTCAGTGAAATAGTTATCTATTGTTTAACGACTCTGAATATAATATTCCGACTCTAAGGGAAACAAAGATGTCATGTTTATGTGATTGTCAGAGACTAATCCCTTCTTGTTTATTCGAGAAAGTTTCTAGTGACCTCTGAGTTAGCTGGCACACACAATTAAGTTTAATGTACTCGATAGAGACATACTAACCTAACTCCTATGTCAAATCTATAGTGTACAATATTCCAATGCGCAGAGCCTATTAGGGATATAGGAACTACACTACATGGCACCCAACGGTTTGGTAAGCCACTAATTTAACGCTAGATACTGAAGTAACTCAATCGTGCTTTTCTCAGAGACCCCCTACTCATAATACTCCAATAGACGTCTGGAGTGGGTAAGGGATAATATCCGCCATAGCTGAGTAGGACTAAAAATCCTATGAATTAGCTTTTTGGTTTGTTCAACGTTGAAGGATACCGTGTTCCAAAATATTGTGCACCTTATCTTTGTTTCCTTGAAGCTTGCTCTGCAAACTTTCATTGAAATGGCAGACCAGGATAACGCCTCAACTGCAGCTGCAGATGGAGATGCCGTACCAGTTTTTAACTTAACAGGTTTCCAAGAAACCGATGAGAATGCTATAATCATTCCTCCAAATTTAAGGAAAGCCATGACTATAAAACTTATAAAACCTGGCCTAACATCAAGAGGTGGTAGGGCAGTTTTTGTGATAGGGCACATGAATATCAGCAGACAGAGGTATTCTATTCATGGATAGTCTTTCCTGAAGCAAATCCAGTAACGAAAATGTTTCACTTTCTACAAAGAAGATGAACCACCGAATGAATATATTCCTTTCGAGGAAATTGAAATTCCACTCACATACCAGGAGCATGAGCTCTGGTTTAACAGCGCCCTAAAACATTTAAATCACATTACCAGGCTCGGTCCACTAGGTAGACCAGGAGAAACGTGGCCGGTTTTAGCTGGCTATACACCACATCCTGACATAACAACATGTCAGACGTAGAGTTACTAGCTCAACTCAAAGAGTTAAACAAAATCTACAGACAGTTGGTACAATATGTCATGCAGACTTTTTCAGTCCAACCTACAATAGTTATTCCACAACAAACCTCTAACCAGGAGAATACACAACAAATTACACCACAGACTTTACACGCAGTCATGGGTAAATTACCCACAAAACGTGAACAAATTTCATTCTGGATAGCTCAAAAAATTACTCAAATCGGAACAGTAATTCCTAATACTAGCCCTCATGAAAAACACAGAATTTTAACAATCTGTTTACTAAACGGGATCACACCACATCTGGAGGACTGCACCACTTGGGGTACAGTCTTCACTGCAATCTACACTAACACACATGGTGTTCCGTCCATGGCAGTATTACTGGATGTCCTGAAACAGATTCAAAATGAATACAGGACAGAGCCTTCTCTAAATTTAGGTATGAAGTTACTGAAAATTTTTAACCAGGTCTCATCAATAATATTATCCAATATTAAAGGAGAAGCAGCATCAGTGGTGATCCACCAAAAATTAACGGAATTTAATGTAACAGAACAACCACAAGAACTAGCCAGAATAATTGAAAAATCCTATGAAGAGTTAGACAGAGACAGTTTGGGTGGGAAACCAGTGAAATCACAACTGTCTGAAAGTCCTGAAAAGGTCTTTACTAAAAAGACTCTAGCACCTTCTAAAAAGAAGTGGGAGAATAGCAAACAAACTTCAATAGAGAAGAGTTCTCAATCCCGAGGTAGGTCTCCTCAAAAGGAGCCCTCTGAAAAGAGGTACAACCTCAGGGATAGGGATAATTTGAGAAAACCTTATAGATATCAAGACACTGATACACGCTCCTCTTGTACCTTTCAGACTTTTTTCACAGAAATCCAAAAGATGAGGACGGTCAGAAAACAAAGAAGAACAAGTGAAGTCCAAAGACGATCGACACGTTCAGAAAAACAAAAACAAAAAATTCACCAAAAAAAAGGTAGTAGGTCTAAAAATCAAACATGCCGAGGATCTTGAGGACACAACCCAAGAATGGAGAATGGGCTCAGACAATGTTGGACAGCACAGCAGAAGTAATAATAGCTTGCCAGAACCTGAAGGGACTTCTGGAGACTGGACTTGAATGAAGACATTGAAGTTGAAAATGCAGACAGCAGGGTTAGTTCTCCACATAGGTTATATGAAATAACACTCCGGATGGAGGGAGACGTACAAGAAAAGTGAAAGCACTCTTTTGGAAGCGACTCTCTAAGGGTTTTGACATACTTCTTGCTGAAAAAGACTGGCCACCGGAATTTGTCAGGGAGTGCCTCCATGGCGAAGACATCATTATGCCAGCCTTCTCAAATCATATTTCAATTCATTTAAAGTATACTTACGCCAGGAAATGGGCAGTTGCCCAAGCCCCAGCATTATACAAAAATCATGTAGGATGAGATGAGGATTCTACTCACCATAAAATCCAGTTGAAAAGTCAACCAACCGTGCAAAGGCAGTACCCAGTTAAGCAAAAAGCTAAAAAACAGGTCAGGGAGATCACAGATCTACTTGAATATCAAGGGGTGATTGAAATATGCACTTCATCGATGAACAATCCTTTGTTTCCTGTATCCGAACCAGACAATACATATCGTCTAGTATTGGATTACAGACATCTAAACTCTTGTTGCAAAACATTTGCAGTGTAAAATGCACACAGTACAGAATTAATGAATGACATTGTTCGTAAAAAATATAAAACAACATTAGATATTTCTAACGGTTACTTTTGTCCAAATATTTCAACAGAAAGTAGGTGTTTGACCGCTTTCTCAATAATTGGGACACAGCGTCAATTCTGTCATCTCCCTCAGGGATTCAAGAATAGTCCGGGGTTATTTTAAGCAAGGGTAACAGAGTTACTACAAACGTATGATGACGAGGCATTGTCATATGTCAATGATATCTACATTACAGACGATGACCTGGATAGGCACTTGAACAGAGAGAACACCATTATACTTGGCTTTGCCTCTGAGGGGTATAAATTCAATTTTAAGAAATTGAGAATTGCCCAACTCAACGTCCTATTTCTAGGATACAAACTATCAAGTGAAGGCAAAAGCATGGCAGCCAACTTTCTAGAAAAGTGTGCGCTGCTCCAACCTCCAAAAACGCTGAAAAACTTACAGTCAATTCTAGGTTTCCTAAATTACAGAAGAACTTACATTCTTAACTACGCAGAAAGGGTTAATCCTCTCTACAAATTAATCAAACCTGATTTTAAAACAGTAAATTGGACACAAAACCACACAGAGATTTTGCGTTCACTTCAAACAGACATGTTAACAACAAAACATTTACAAACACACGTAAACGTATGCAATTTAGCGATGCGAATCATTCCGGGTCAATGAGGATTCACCTACTTAACTTTTAACGAAGGTGAAAAAATACCAATAGCATACAAATCACATTTGTAGACACAAGCAGAAATGAAATTCACTTCTACAGAAAAAATTCTTACAGCTGATCTAACCATTGTGGCAAGAGAAAGAGCTCGAGCACAAGGGAAAAGCATTATAGTAGTAACTCCTGTACCTGCATCAATGGCAGTGACAAAAGCAAGCATTCCAAATGCTAAAGCTTTACATCCGGGATGGATACAATAGGTTAATTCTCTTACTGCAACAGATGTTGAATACGTTTCTGATCCATATTTGAAAACGCAAGCATTTCTACAGTACAAACAAGAATGTCCTCTGCCTACTGAAATTCTGCCCCTAGACCAGTATGAATGTATAATTTATACTGACGGATCAGCACAACCCGCTACGGAGGGTAAACTAGCTTATAGTGCTGCATGCACAATCAATAAAGGTCGTATGCGCAATGGTAAATTTAGACCTGTGGTCACAAAAACCGAATATTTCTAGGAGATTGTACAGCTCAGCAAGCTGAACTACAAGCATTCAGAATGGCACTTGAAAATACGGATCGGAATTCCCCACACTCATAGTGTGCGATTCATTCTACTGTATTCAAACATACAATTAATATTTACAGAATTGGATTCAAAAGGGGTTTTAAAGATGCAAAAGGTGGCAGTATAAAGCATAAAATGCTTTGGGAACAAGTAGTTCAGTTACGAGAAGGACTACAAAACACTCACATGATACACACGCTGAGTCATCAACGTGATGGCTTTCACGCTGAAGGGAATTCATTAGCTGATGAAGCCGTGAAGGGGGCTGTGCAATCGGCTGCCGTAGCTGCAATCACTCGTTCAAAAACTAAAATAGACAGTGAAATAATGCTGGCTGTCAATGCTACATGCAAAGGCAGCGGTGCAGTGTTACCTACAGGGTTTCGACTCATATGCTCATATATAACTGATAAAAACAATGTTCTATTTGCTCGAATCCCTGGAGTGGGGGATAGGGCAATTCCAAACACGGAACCTAGATTAGGACTAATCCTAGCAGCACATGAAGGGCTCGCCTCTGCTCATGCAGGTGTTTCCGCCACATTATCATTATTAAAACAAAGGTACTGGTGGCCAGGCATTAGGAAACAAACCCAGAACTATGTTTTGGATTGTGAAATATGTCAAAAAATGAAAGTCTCTACTGTAAAAACGTCCTGCACAGATGCCCCTGTTAATCTCAGATAAACCATTAGTGTGTATGTACCTGGACCACTGTGGTTCCTTACAAAGAGATGGTAACTATAAATATATCATGGTCGCAGTGCATTCGTGTTCAAGGTTCCTTTGGATGTGGCCTCAGCGCTCGTCTGACGCTCGAACTGTTATAAAAGATTTGTGAGTCTTCATCAGCACATACGCAATTGACATGCTACATTCTGCCCAGGGTCCTGCGTTTAGCTCAGGAGCTTACAAAGAAGCCATGGCCAGTTAGGGCGTTGCATTGCGGTATTCTAGTCCATTCCATCCTGAGGGAAATTTGGTTGTGAAGAGAAAAAACCTGGACATAAAGCAATCTATAACAGCTAGGGTAATAGGTTCGGGTGACGGTCAAATATCTAATAAGTGTCCAACGTAGTCTTCACAACTTGCCAAGAATTTCTCTAGGGGGTATCACTCCATATGAGGTCCTTTTTGGGACAAGAATGTTGGTCTCGGACCTTGATTGTCACACATCAGTGGTGGAACAAAAGCATTTTGATATCAAAGATCATTTGGCTGTTTTACAGGACTTAAATGAACTAAGAACGAAACAAAGCAACGTGTTCCTGAAGCCAACCCCACTGGGGAATAACCAACCATCCCAGCAAGGCCTGTCTGGATCCCGAAGCTTGGGGATCTAGTCAGAGAGAAGATCGCGGACAAGAAGGAATTTGGGCCTTCTTACAGACAACCAGTACCTGTCCTAGCAATCCGCGGATCAAGAACAGTTTTGCTGCCGCCCCTTGCTGGTAAAAAGGAGAACAGGTTTGTGTCTATTGACCTGATCAAACCACACTACGTGGCCGATACTAAGCAGTAGGGCAAGTGAACTCCGGCCAAGTAGCAGATGCACTCCTCTAGGTACTATCCAAGAGGTTCAAACTGAGAGACTCCTCACCTTTAAAGAATCTGCAGTGAGAAAAGAAGGACTAAGCAATAAAGGTATGGAACTCATTCCACTTGAGACCCAAATAACAGTTTGTCAAGAAACACCTGTCTACAATGAAGTAACCAGTGACCAAGTGGTTCCAGGGATTTCAACAAATCCGGATGCTATCCCAACTATTGACAGAACTGCCTCTGGCTATTTCATTAACTTTGATAAGTTTTCTGAGGATCCCAGCGAACCTGAAACAACGCCTGCAAAAAGAACTTTCAAAGAACAAGCAACTGACCTTTTTCATCACTGGAAAAGACTAATCTGTTTTCACCATGGATTGAACTTTGGATTGTGTTGGGAATCATGTTTCTTCTACTTTGGTTAGCTCTGGTAATAACTCTGGGTATGCTGATAAATGGAAGATATATCAAAATGGACACCGCAAGTAAGAACGTCAACTTACTCCTCAAACCACACAAATCATCTCATCTTGAACAGAGAGAATTGTCAGCAGTGAACCTCACAGCCGTTCCTATACCTGATGGTATAGCTTGGGAGAAAACAGAATATGACATTTTTGGCCCGTTGGAGCTATTGAAGATTCTACACCAATTCAAGATTTCATTGAGTGACTTTGTTTCATCTAGTACCTTTTCTGATGATTGGGACTTCGAGACTGTTAATAATATGATGTCAGACTTAGAAATGTCTGCAGCCTTCCCAAATCATGAATATTTGAAAGGTTCTTCAGACTATGAACACATTTATTGTTATAACCATTATGGTCATCATTTCTTGCACAAATCTGCAAATCCTAGAAATGTATTTATGTATAACCAATGGGAACATTGTCCTACGCCACAAAAGGGTAGCTCAAAAACATTTGCTATGAAATTTCCATACTTTTCAGGGTTCAATGTATCCAATCCAGAAACATTTTACTTTAGAAATATGAACAAAACAGGAAGGAAAAGTATGTTGACCAATACCAAACAGATTTATTCTGCACCCTTTTTTGCCCAACTGTCTAGACTAGTTTTCGACTTTTCGAAAGACAACATTGAGACAAAAACTGTCTGGGGTACGAAAGATTAGCAGATACAGGGTGTTGAAGTTATGTTTAGAGCCTGTATCATCACTTAGCAAATTATGTTTTTGAATGACACTGTCCAACAATCGTCTTGCCTTGGATTATCCAAGATCAAAGACATGAACAATCCGTCCATACCTAAACATCTACACCTGAGAGTGATAACACTTCAGAGGGGGAGGTCGACGTACATACTATTTTGCTTCACAACAGAACAGATCCAGATTGGAAAAAATGGTTGATCTGGCCTACAAACACAAACAACTGTCAAGATGGATTCCTGAACAAAACACAAGGGTTTAAAATCAATAGGCCAGACCCATGATATGTTCAAAGACAGCATCCTGGAATAGTAACAACATACAGTGTAGGGTAGCTCTGCCTTGATTGGCTACAAAATCTACACTTAAGGATGTAAAGCAACACTTATCTTTACTTAAAGATGGCCCAGATTTTGGGGAATTCTTGCTAGGACCAAGAAAACTGTGTCGAAAACGTTTTATATATGCCGGTATATATGAAATGAAATGAATGAATGAAATGAAAAGAATTTTTATAGAGCGCGAACAGATGCCCTGAGGCATCCAGGCGCTTGTAAATAGAATGAACCTTCTGCTGAAGTAGATCACTGGGGGGTTAGGTAATTTTTAGTTAAAGAGAAAGGTTTTTAATTGTTTGCGAAAGATTGGTAAATTGGGATTGGACCTTAAATGGAGGGGAGAGAGTTCCACAGCTTAGAAGAGTTGTAGGAGAAAGAACGGCCTCCTGCCCTAGATCTTCGTATCTGTGGGACAGCGACTAGGAAGGCTTTGGAGGAGCGAAGCTCTTTCTTGGGGTGGTAAGGAGTGACCAGAGAGTGATTGATCGCTGGGCCGGATTTCCAAAAGACTTGGTGGGTGATGCACATGGCCTTGAACTTAATTCTTTTCCTAACGGGGAGCCAGTGTAGAGTTTTTAGGCCAGGGCCTTTAGGGTTTCTGCGGGGGATTCCAAGCAGTGTGCGGGCTGCACAGTTTTGGATCCGCTGAAGTTTTTTCAGGCAGTATTCAGGTGCCCCTGAATACAGGGCATTGTTGAAGTCAATACGAGACTGAATTAGACCCTGGATGACTACCTGTTTTGCCTCATCGTCCTGATCATACCAGAGCATGTTGCTGATAGTTTGGTGACTTGTGTGTTAAATGTCAGGGATTTATCTAGCCAAGTGCCAAGGCTTTTTATGTTGTCTCTGGGTGCAGGGGGGCACCTAAACTGGGGGCCACAGTAGCTCTACGGTGGAGGGGGCTGAGGGGCCGAGGAGCATAAGCTCGGTTTTATCCCCATTGAGCTTTAAGCATGACTTCGTTATCCAGCTCTTTACCTGCTCCAGATAGGGAATCAAACTGGTCTGTACTTGCTGACTGTTCTTGTGCGCAAGGGAGACCACTAGCTGGGTGTCGTCCGCATAAGTAACGGTCCTAATACCATGCGGACGAACAATCGCTGCCAGTGGTCTCATGTATGCGTTGAAAAGCGTGGGGCTTAGTGAGGAGCCCTGCGGCACCCCACACCCCAGAGGCTTGCTTGAGGAGACTGAGGCTCCTTCGAAGACTCGGAAAGTACGGTCTTTTAAAAAGGACTTGAGCCAGGCCAGGGCTTCTCCTGAAATTCCCAAGCTCAGGAGGCGGTGAAGGAGGATTTCGTAGTTCACCGTGTCAAAGGTGGCGCTAAGGTCAAGGAGGATCACTGCCACTGATCCCCCTTGATCTAGGATCCGCCTTGCTTCCTCTGTGACTGCTAGCATCGCCCTCTCCGTACCATGCTTGGGACGGAAGCCCGTCTGGGTGATGTCAAGCAGGTGGTTGCTCTCGAAAAACCTGGCTAGGGAGGTGTTAATGTGTTTTTCAAGGATTTTGCTTGCCCAGGGGAGCAGTGAGATAGGGCGATAGTTGTTGAGGTTGGCAGGATCGAGGTTAGGTTTTTTCAAGAGTGCTCGAACCCTGGCATGTTTCCATGTTAGTGGAACTGTGCTGGTCACTATCGAGGAGTTCAACAACTCCAGTAGTGTGGGAAGAATCACCAGGCTAACCGAGATCAGTGTATTCGGTGGAGCAGGGTCGCATGGGGAGCCAGATTTTATTTGGCACATTTGAGACTCGAGTGTAGCTGAGTTTAGCTGTGGGAAGTGGACTAGGATGTTATGAGGAGACTCCTCTGCTTCAGCTACTGGATAGAGTCCTTGGGGGGGTGGATCTGGGTCAATATCTAGAAAAGATGTGTAGATCTTGTATACCTTAAGGAAGAATAAATCAGCCAGATCGTCACATCGGGGGGGCTCATTGGGGTTGGCGATCGGCGGGGGGGGGAAGCGTAGTTAAACTTTTTACCATTTGGTACATTTCTTTGGGCTTACATTTCGCTGCCATTATTTTATCCTCATAGTAAACCGATTGTGCCGGTTTTATTGCTGATTTATAGGCTCTAATGGCCTCTCTGTAAGTGGCTTTGTCCGTGGCAGCGTAGCTCAGGCGCCACTTTCTCTCCAGCCTCTTGCAGGTGCGTTTTTTGTCTCTAAGTTCTTCTGAGTACCAGGGCGCTGTTTTATGGTGCCTTTTTGAGCGAGTAGTACGGAAGGGCAATATGGTGTCTAGAGAGTTCGTGACCCAGTTGTCATATTCGTTGTTGCCTTTAGAGGGATCGCCATTAAGTACGGGCCTAGTTTTGGTAAGTGCGTTGGTCCAGTCATCCAGACAGAGTTTGGACCAATTCCTCATTCTGCGGGGGATATGGGAGGGCGGAGCGCACTTGCGCGTTGTCCAGGTGAGTGGGATCAAGAAGTGGTCAGTCCATGGAAGACGACTGAGAGTACCGATTGTTAGCTGTGTGCAATTGCTGAAAACAGGGTCTAGTAAATGGCCTTTTATGTGTGTAGGGGAGGAGACAAGCTGCTCTAGTTCAACTGCCACTAGGCTGGTTGTCAACTCTGTGGCGATATTGTCCTGTGTGTTGTCGAAGTGTATATTGAGGTCGCCCAGTACTGTAAAATTTGCCGGTGAAGTGATTAATTCGGCACAGCAGATGGTAGCGCTGTATGGAATTGTTTGAGTGCTCCAGGAGGGCGGTAGATGAGGATGCCGGTGAAGCTTTTGTTAGGGGAGAATTCAATGACAAAGTGTATGCTCTCACAGTCTGCAATGGGCTCCGAGGGGCAACGGCAGGTGTAAATGTCTTTATAGATGATAGCGAGCCCCCCGCCTTTCCCCTGGACGCGGTCCAGGCGGGCAGTCTGGTAACCTGGTATAAGGGCTTGAACCAGGTCAGGCTCTGAGTCCTGGGTGAGCCATGTTTCAGTCAGGAAGACTATGTCCGGCCTGAGCTCATCAAGCAGCATTGATATTTCCAAACTGTGTTTGGGTAGGGATCTGCAGTTTAACAGCAGCATGTGGTAGTCCCGCAGTTCATCCTTGTGAGGAGGGCTGATGAGCTCTGTCTTACAATGAGGACACAGGTGGGGAATTTCCAGGGGGTGAAACGCTTGGCAACATTTGGTTTTTGTACTGTGCCTCAGTTGGTAAAGAGAATCAATGCTGTACTACCTCTTTGTTCCCAATGGTGGGAAGGGGTTGGGGTGGTGGCCCCTAGCCCCGGCCGGCCGCGGACGGGCGCAGACGGGCTTGCCTTTGGCGCGCCTATGGCACGCTGGCTGCGCGCCCGCTGCGCGCGTCCGCTGCGCGTCTGGGGAAGGCACATTGTTTTTAAGGGGAGGGAGGGGGTGGCCTCACGGCAGTGGGCGTGGCCTGTGGGATTCCCGTGGAATGGCGACAATTGTTCTCCGACCCGCGGCAGCGCTTTAATCGGCTGCGGGGGGAGAACAGAACAGATTTAGGAGAGGTAGTGCCCAGGGAGAAGTGAACACTACACACGTAAAAACAATCAATTACAGTTTTAAAAATCGAGCGTTGCTCCCGGCTTTCCGCCTCAGGAGATTGGTTCAGCTAATGCGAGCGTGATGGTTCAGCGCGGCTTACATAGTGAAAAAGGGGCGTGGCCTCACTGCAGTGGGCGTGGCCTGTGGGCTTCCCGTGGAATGGTGGCAATTGTTCTCCGACCCGTGGCAGCGCTTTAATCGGCTGCGCGGGGAGAACAGAACAGATTTAGGAGAGGTAGTGCCCAGGGGGAAGTGAACACTACACAGGTAAAAACAATCAATTACAGTTTTAAAAATTGAGCGTTGCTCCCGGCTTTCCGCCTCAGGAGATTGGTTCAGCTAACGCTGTATATAACAAAATGTGGAAGATTACGCAAGTAAAGACTGCAGAATGAATACAAGAAAACTATTTAATTAATTTAGAGAAATCTCTCTCTGTAGTTGACAATGGGTTAACGACTCTGTCGTCCAGGATATATTCATTGGACAGCACAGTATCTCCCGCCATAGACATCAAGGAACAGGACTTGGTCATGCTGCAACATGGTCAGTCGCAACTACGTTCTATCATGCTATTAGGCTGGACGTTACAAAGCTTTCATTCAGGCTATGTGCCTTGGCGTTTAATCAATACTACGTCACTGTTTTCAGAATTCAATCTCACTGATAAACAGATCAAACTGGCACAAAGGGGAGCAGACTATATGGTGCTAAGCATTGAAAAACTGGAAAGATTGCCATTTATAGTAGCAGAAATACCAGCTACTGAATGGATAATACATGGAACAATCACTCTGCCTGTTACAATTTTTCATTTTCAGTATTGCCTAAAACACATACCAGCAGACACATGAAAGGTTGAGTAAAGAATACATGAAGACATCCTGGGAAATACCGTACACACAGAGATGTTGGAGTGGGGGACGTGAAGTGTTTCTTAGCGGTTCAAACTGTGAAAACGCACTGTGTTTCTCTCCTTTGTCAGGGTATTAAACTACACGGGCCTGCAATGGTTCCTCTAACAACTTATCCTGTCACCTGCAAGGTTCACCAGCTGCGGTGATTGATCCAATTTTTGGACAGCTTTCAAATGGGAGTTACCTCATGTTGAACGATCACAGCTGCTGTGGCATGTTGCCAGGTATGTCCACTAGTCAAACAGAACCTGCTTGAATGCTAGGGTGCACTGTTCATATGCCCAATCTGGTGCTATATGTGTTACATTTATCCAATCAACATTTCACTTAGTGTAAAACAATATACCAAAGGTTTCATCAATAATTAATAAGTTTAACATGATTCCTCAATTGTGCATCCTCCGTAATGTGAGGTTAAACACATTTCACAATGAGCGAGACAACATTACAATGTGTACAAAAAAGAGGAGAAGTTCTTCTACACAGAATAATCACTAGTCAAAATGATATGTGCTATTTTATTAGCAATTTCCAATATTCAATTTTCAATTCTTCAGCACGGCATCCAATGCATTTCCCAATGCATTTCGGTGCTGGCACCTTCATCAGGGGAACACTGTGAAAACATATATGTACAATCCATGTTTTCCATGTCTAATAAAGTTTTCAAAATGACAAAAATGAATTTAAAGATACAGTTGTTTAACAAAATTATGTTTAACAGGATTATGTGAAAACACCACTAATCAAAGTAGAGGAACATGAAGTTAGTCCCAATCTGATGTGACATTTCTCAAAACACTATGTAACCAACATGTGCATGTGACCAAAACTATCAAGTTTTTTCTAAAAGACACACAAAGACAAATAAGTGACATGAGAATCTCCAAAGTTGTGTAGTGTAAAAGAGTGCACGAATGTGATGCTAATCCACACAGGGTGGCATGCTTAATGTGCTTTTAGAACATAAGTGGTTTAAAGTACCTAATAATCTTCGGACAGCTCACCCACCTAAGATGCTTATGGACACAGCCCACTGTGTGGTAGCCTTATACTACTAGCACGGAAGTCGCATACTCTGTATCACTAAATGACATAAGCCAAACACACAATGTCCAAAATTAGCCAAAGTGACATATGAACAATGTTTAAAAGACAAGGCCCAAAGTTACGTTAAGGTATCTAACTTACATACTCCTGTGCTTGTATTGGCAAAACACCGACTCTCTCCTCTCTCTCTCGTTAAATTGGAATTCCAACAGTGTAACTCGTGCTGCAGAGAAAAGACGCTACAATCAATGCCCGAACCTAAAGCATAATAGTCCACAAACTCCAAACGAAAGGATAACTAGTCTGCACACGATCTTACCTAAGGTTTAAAAAGTATCCATTCCTTCGTAGTCACTCGCCCTGTAATGGTGTTAAACACCAAGGCGTTCTACACGCTTATGTGTCTTCTTCCGCATTAGCGCATCGTTCGTGAGATCACGGATACAACCAACAGACTCCCATTGTCTGTATGCTGACCTCGAACGGAGAACAGACTCTGCGATCCACCTGAACTCTAAATTATTAATGCCACTCAAGCGCTTCATTATTGGGCAACAAATCTAAAAATTAATCTGAAAGAATACAAATGAGGTCACTGGACCATTTTGCAATAATATAAATAACAAAGTGAAGAGATGGAAAAGTGAAGGAAATGAAAACTATAAAATCGCTGAGCTAGTTGCCCCGAATGTCTTAAACTGACGTGTTCTAAATAAAACATACTCTAAACTCCACGAATTCGTAACCAACGGAATCTCTGTGAGACCATCAAGTAACCTAAATCTATAAACTTAAGTCCATGAAATGACCATGGCAGCTCACCCATATGTCTTCATGTATAAAAATAAGTGCTATGTGATTCTGTTATCGCTCGTCTTTTTGAAAAAAAAACTGTAATGCGGTCATATGTACAAATGAACCCAATGCACATTTATCTTGTAAGAAACATCTATCTCTTCAGGATTTACACCCCCAGTAGGTCTCTCCGTTCGGCATCCAGCTTCCTCCTTCCCCTACCTCGCACCAGAACAGTTGCCTGGGGGGACAGACGTTTCTTGGTAGCCACGGCGAGGCTATGGAACACGCTCCCTCTCTACATCAAAACCAGTCCATCTCTTTTGATTTTCAGAAGACAGCTTAAGACATGGTTATTTGATCAATAATTTCCCTTTAGTCATTTCAGTCAATGTATAATCTTCTGCGCCGAGACACCTTCGGGTATTTGTGCGCAATACAAATTTAATAAACATAAACATAAACAAAAGAATATGTATAAAAAAGTTGTTACATGGGAAACCATATCAACTACTATACATGCCTATTTACAGAAAACACGTGAATTCAATTTTATCATTCAAACCACAAGGACTCATAGTCTTAAAAAATCTGATCCAAAATGCCTCTCTCTGCGCCAAGTGTCTGTTTGTGTCCACATGTGGCTGGGCTGACACCTGCTCTAATATGGTGAAACGTAATTGAGGTATAGTATGCTTCTGCTCTTCCCAGTGTAGTGCTAAACATGATTTCACATTAGCAGTTCTGATCATACTCTTGTGTTCTGTCATCTGATTTTAACTTTTCTGGTGGTTCTTCCGACATACACAAGTCCGCAAGGACACTTGATGGCATATGTAACCATGCTAGAATTGCAATCTGATGTATGTTTCAGCTTGATTTGTTTCCCTATGTGTGGGTGTGCAAACTTAGCACCCACAATCACCTTGCCACAGTGACCACAGTTGTGGCATTTTCGCATCCCGTATGTAGTGTTTGACATACTGTCTGTGTTTGTCTTACTAAGTATCTCCCTAAGGTTTTTGGATCTCGAAGAAGCAAAAATGGGACTACTTTTAAACACTTCCTTGAAGTCATTTTTCTGCTCTATTAATTCTCACCGTTTCTGAATGCACCCCTTGATTCTCGCAGCAGCTATAGAATATTTCAAAACACAAACTTCTCTATGAGATGTGGATTTCACTGTCTTTTGTAATAGTTGACATCTATTACGCTGTAAAGCTTTCTGCTTGGCCATCTGTAACACCTCAGTAGGATACCCTCTCATGGAGTACTGTTGGGATAGTTCCTCAATATCTCTCTGGGCTTGCTCTTCATCTGAACTGATCCTTCTGATCCTAATGAACTGTGATAAGGGTAAATGATTCTTAAGGGTGAATGAGTTAAAACTGTGATAATGTAGAGCATTGCTCCTGTCCATTCGTTTTTTAAATACCCTGGTCACTAAACTGTTCTCTGTCCTTTCAATGAGAATGTCCAGATAGTTTATGCTGGTTGAATCTATTGTGTAGGTGAATTTTATCTGAGGGTGACAGGTGTTTAGCATGAATATAACATTCTCAATTTGATTCTGCGTTCCTTTCCATAAAATCAGGATGTCGTCTATGTATCGGAGGTATAATAGCAAATGATCCGTCCAATCACTGTTATGCAGAATATGTGTGCGTTTGCATTGAGCCATAAAGATATTGGCGTATGTTGGTGCCCCAGTAAAACCCATGGAGGTTCCCATCTTCTGTAAGTAGAATTGTTGTTTCCATGTGAAATAGCTGTGGTAAAGGCTGAATTGTATCATTTCCAATAAAAAATTGTTTAGAGATTCCTCATAATCATGCCGCAACAACATCTACTCAAAAGCTTCAATACCTTCTCCATGGGGAATGGAAGTGTACAATGCTGATAGATCAATTGTTCCCAACCAGATTTCTGTATCTGATGGTATAGTAATGTCATGTAGCTCATTTAGGCAATCCGTTGTGTCTTGCACATAGGTGACCCAGTTTTGCACAAGCGGTTGTAGGTGGTGATCTAGAAATGTTCCCACTGGTTCGTACAGTGAGCCACATCCTGCCACTATAGGGCGGAATGGGGGATCAATGGAATTTTTGTGCATTTTCGGGAGCATATACATATGCGGCCTTTTTGGGTAATCAGTAATCAGAAATTTTTAGGTGTTTTCCTCTGTCCATCCAAGGTCTTTTGCTTTCTTCAGAATCTGTAGTAAAATTGTTTGAAATGCATTCGTCGGATCAGATTCCAAGAGTGTGTAGGCGTCAGTATCCTGTACATGCTGGTCAACTTTGGATTCATAATATGTGGTGTTCATAATCACCAATGCTCCACCCTTATCGGCAGGCTGGAACGTCAGATTTTTATTAGTAGCCAGGTTACGTAAGGTGATCAACTCCTTTCTTGGCATGTTATGCCGTATGCGTTCCTTCCGGTGTAATGCAACCAAATCTTTTTTAACCAATAGTTCCAATAGGTCAAGTGTCTTATGCGAAATAGGAGATATGAAAGTGCTTTTGGTTTAAAAAAAATTTTAGACTCTGCCAGTGATGTTTCTTGTGTTACATGAAGAAAAAAACAACGCAATCTCAATTTTCGCATAAATTTGAACATCGATACTTCTGTTTCTAATTCGTTAGTGTTATAAGTAGGAATGAATGACATGCCTTTATTTAAAATAGACCATTCATGAGATGTCAGTTCAATGCTTGAAATGCTCATGATTAGTTCCTCTTCGGATTGCGACGTGTTCTGTTTTGTTTTTTGACCCCTTGTCCCCTTCTGTTTCGTTTGATTTTCCCACTGCTGCCTCTTCCTGTGGGTGAATGGTTGTACGTCCTATTTCTAAAAAAGCCTGTTTCAGTGTCCCACTGGTGGTGGCAGTGTCATCTGTGATTACAACAGTTCTGGACTTGACTTCAATCGGAGGGCATGTCGGCAGTGTATCATGTTCTGTTTCAATGCGATCTTCCGATTTGGAGGGTTCTGGGTTTTTAAGAGTACGTATTTGTGCGTACATGTCTGCCCAAATATATACTTCATCCAGTTTATAATCAATCGTGTCCCGTCGAAATTTACGCTCATGCACCTCCTTTGCGTGTGAATCAAGTGTTTCATTAAGGTCTTTAAGGGTTTTGTCTAGTTCTTCCAAGGTCATTATTGTTGCTAAGTCGGTTTTCAAATCATGTATTTCTACTGAAAGTTCCTTGAGTATATCAAAAAGCTCTTCTATAATCAGAAGTATCAAATCTAAGGAACTCTTATTCAATATAGCGTACCATTTAGTCATAAATGGTTTATTAAATTTAAACAACATAGGTCTCAATGTTGTACGCAGTCCTCTAGGAATCCGTTTTGCCTTGTGGCATTGGATGAGGGTGGTGGCATGTACCGGTTGATTGCTTTCTTTTCTAAGGGTGTATTGTAGCTGTCTCATAATTGATAATGTTGCCAGGTATACCATATCTACTAACTGTGTCACCCAGGGTCACTTGCTGTATGCAAGTATTGTTTCCACAAACCAAGACAGTCAGGAAGTCGCCTCTATGGCCTTCACTGAACATTTGTTCTATACAAATTGAATGAAAGCCATTCTTTCGCAAAAAACTGTGCCACTGACCTCGGCCAAAGGAGTTCTGCTGAGATACATGCCCTTTTGAATACAAACTGCCCTATTGTATTGTATTGTATTAGAGACCTATATAGCGCAAAACTGTCACCCTATGGGTATCCTGGCGCTTGGACCCTATACATTTGACCCTATACATTTCTCAGAAATGTTAAGTCGTATCTTAAAAATGTCTGATACGAGCGGTATTGTACATCTATTAAAGAACGTGTTTTCAGGACTGTTAGCATCTTTTCAAGCAGTCCTCGGAATATTTCGCACACTCTGTGTTTGGCGGACTGCCCCTTTTAGGACTCATTGCAGGGATACTCTTTTTGCTCCTTCTGCTACGATATGGCCAGCCAAATCTCCAGCGCCACTCCAAGCACCATAGAGAGAGCTCTATTGGAGATGAAGTGTCGTGACCGCATCGTTCAAATTTTGGGGTTTCCCCGTCTACGAGAATTAAATACCACATGGTTTCTGTCATTCAGGCCAATCTGGTAAGATTGCATCTTACCTGTTCTACGCTGCCTGCTATACGGAGAAGAATGCGTGCTAGACACCTGTCTGACACTCCCATCAGTCATGCCAACGGATGTTGATACTTTGCTTGAGGGGGTAACGGCCCATGCTCTGTGTTGTCCCCAGCGGCTACCAATTCTGATGATGGCATTTATTGAGATCTCACAGAAGCAAAATGCTGATGCTGAGGTACGAGAGGAAACAGCAGGTATGCAGGTACCATCCAATTCGAACACTGCTGATGCAACCTATGCTGAAGGCGATGCTTCACATCTATGTGCGATTAATCTTCTAAACGAGGTAATGCAACTTTTGCCTACAATGATAGACCACTTTTTTTCTACAGACATAGAAGATTTAGGGCCCGATGTAGGTAATCCCAGATTACCGATTGTTAAATACCGAATCATACCGATTCGGTATTTAAGAACTGGCAATCGGGATTTAGGTAATTTTACCGATTTTATTTCCGAATCGGTAAGTTTTGGTAATTACCGAATCAGTATTTGCCTGTAGGCCCATAGGAATGAATGTCAATTACAGAATCGGTAAATACCGATTCGGTAATTGGGGGAAACATTGAAGGGTGGCAGGGTGTCACTTTGACACCCTGTTGCACCCCTCAATTGTGCATGGGTGCACATGTTGCACACATACATGCCCTTAGGGCATGTGTGTCTGCAACATGGCACCGTTTTAAAAGCAAAAAAAAATGCTTTTAAAAGGGTTTTCATTATTTACCACCAACTTCTAGTTGGTGGTAAATAACGACTTCTTAAACCCCTGTAGCACTGATTTAAGTGCTACCTACATGTCAAAATACAGAATCTGTAATTTTACCGATGCGGTATTTTACAGAATCGGTAAAATTACCGATTCTGTATTTTAACATGCCCCTACATCTCCATCTTCAAATACCGGTCGGTAACAGCCGAAATCGGCCGTTACCGACCGGTATTTGGCTACCTACATCAGGCCCTTCATGTTTGCTCCAAGTCCTAACACTGACTTTTGATTTTGGCACATAGTGTTCTGAGATACTTTGAATTTGACCTTCATGAGTTACAAAACAAAGAACTTTTTTTATGATTAATTCTTTTTTTTCTCCAAATTTATATTTGTCATTTTTTGGCACAAGTAATCTGCTTATAGTAGAACTATTGATAGAGAACAAGAATTCATTGAATACTTCCAGAGACAATATATGACCTCGTCCACAAACAAACAGTTTTATGTAATCTGACATGAAATGGTTTCGGCCCTTTTTCTTCTGTATTTATGAGCCATTTCATAAATGTATATTTTTATGATTCATTCATGTTTACATTTCAAATGTCGAACATATGCTATAACTGAATACTTGCTTAAATGTGTACAGCACCATTGCAATAGTTTGATACATTATTTACAATGTGTTTGAAACATGCTTTTAGCACTTTGTGTGTAGATACGTTTTAAATATGTTATCATGTTTAGAATTTAGTAATGTCATTCATACGAAAGTGGAGTGGGCGTTGTGTTCGATTGTAGATTTCGTATGCATTTCCCGATTCATGCCATTATATAGGTATAATTCACATTGCCCTTATATAGGCATAAAAATCCAGTCCTTATTTAGGCAGAGCCCATACTACCCAAATACAGGCATGGCTACTTACATCTGTTCATCTACGTCACAGCGACTTCTTGGAAAACCAGATTCTTAAGCCGGTAGGGACTTCCCCTTCCCTGGATATTGATTTCTCCAAGAACTCATTTATTATTAGGGCTCCCAGTTTTCCGTTTAAACGGATTTTACATATAAATACAGACGGAAAACAATTTTTCCGTTGTCTGTATTTATATGGAAAAACGGCAAAATACTGAAAAATGTTGCTGCTCTGGCGTGCTCGAATCTAGAGTTATTTCCCCATGCCCCCTTCCTTCTGCTGGAAATTCTTTCCCGGGCACACACAGCCGCACCCGAGTGCTTCACAGGTCTTTAGAAAGACCATTTACTTGAATCGAGGCTTTATTGTTCTCAGGGGCGGATTCTTAATAAGGGCGGGGGGCTGCGCCCCTAACTCCTTTTGCCTCCTTTATTTGTGTAATTAAATAAGTGGCTCGCACCTGTTGCAGAAACAATCATCCTGCATATTTCTGACCCTCTCTGTGCACGAGGGTCAGGCAGCGTCAGCACACAGGCACATGCTCTTACTGCGCAGGTTTTTCAGAGCTGGAGTGACTTCAGCCTTGGTTTGAAACCTTGGTCAGAATGTAATGCCACTCCTCCTGCCTCACGTATCCCACCCTCGCTGACTGACTGCCTCTTGGGCGCTTCAGGCTGCAGCCTGTGAATCCCAAGAGTGTGTGTCAATCACCTTTCTTCCCAGCTCGTCACATCATTGCTGATCATTGGGTGGATCTGCAAGCTTCATTGATCCCACCCTACTGTGACGAGTTGGGAAAGGGGGCAGCAGTAGACGCAGAAGTTAGTGACGTACTTGCTGGAAACAATGGGGAGAAAACGATCGATGAAAGTGAGATACGTAGAGCGAGCCGAGTAATGCCACTGCATGTTCAGCTCAGGTCAGTGCAGCGAGTTTGTCTCTAGTCCTCTGTGAAACGTGAGCAGTCTCCAAAAACTGAGGGTTTTAGTCTTCTTGGGAGTCGGGTTGTGTTTATTTCGCCTGCAGCTAAAGGTGCCTTGGGTGGAGGGGGCGACTCGTGAGACCTGAACAGAGTTGGAAGTGGGAAAAGAAAATTCAATTTCTTCTGAATTGCTTCTAGTCATTCATGTTTTTTAGGCAGCAGCACAACGTGGAATACAGAATTGCTTCTGTATCCCTATCTAACTTTTCATGTGCATCACAGCAGTTTAGCGTACAGTACGTGTCTCGAAAAGTGCATTGCTTTTTAGTACGTGACCTTTGCTTCCCACGGGTACGAATAAGGAATACAGAAATGGTGAGCAGTATTCTATATTTACTGCGTGTTCCGAACCATTCACATTCCAATTCAACACGCACTGACTGACTTTATTTGTTTACGTTTTCAACTTGAAAGCTGTAAATGTGAGGCAGATCTGAAGGACCTTTATTTTTATGGAATGTGCTGCCAGTAGCAGTTACCTAGAAAAACATTTTTAGGCCTGGATTAGATATATAAAAGTCTGTTAAATACTGCATTTGTTTCAGTCCTCACAAAACTTTATTTCCAAACGTTGGGCATTGTCCTCTTAAATATTTTATTTAAGATACATTGTTCCCCACATTTCTATGTTTTAATACTGTAAGTAGTTCAAGGTAAATATTGTTTGCGTTATTAACCATTATACAGATTGTAACAGAGCTTTAATCTAACAGTGGCTGAGAGTGTGCATGATGGCTTTCTATTGTAGAAATACAACTAAGAGACAACCTAATGCCCCCAAGAGTGCTGTCTTTGACTACTGACGGAGTTTAACACAGTAATGCTCTGGTCGGCACAAATTAAGCACTGATGGTGTGATACTAAAGGGTTTTTATAGCAGAACTGAGAAACATAGGTACTCTCCTTTTCAAATTACTCAGCACCAGACCATTTAAAGCACTGCTAAAGCCACGACAAACCGTTAGTTTAAGTGAGCGCATGTGGGCATTGACAATTTAAATAAATGTGGAAAAATACTAGCTGGAGCGTTGTCTTTTGCTTGTGGCCAAAATAAATATGGATAAATAAAATAAATTTGGATAAATTCAGACGGAAATGGCAAAAAAATAATTACCATAAAACCGGGAGCCTTATTTATTATGCATGAACATCTATTCCTTAAGGGTTCATTCATGGCGTTCATATGCCCAACTTTTACGTCAATACTGGCATTCCTAAACACCTTCAAGGTATAAATATACCTTCACTTGCTATGGCAAAGCACGCTGTGGTTCGGTACAGTTCGACTACCGAATTGCACAACGCAGCTCACTAGAGCAAGTGCTGAAGGAAGCCAACTCTCCAGCTGATGCACTGACTAGAAGCTGTCATACTCCTGCCGAGAATCCATCTCCAGTGTTTCTGACTACCCTTGCGAGGGGTGTTGTGAAATCGAGTCCCGGAAAAGAGTTACCAACCTCTCTCATTCTAAGGTATGGAGCTGATTAGAACTTAGAGACAACTTTGGCAATTTTTGGCAAAACTAAACCTATGCTAAACCAGCACCTACTTCTTCCCTCATACTAGACCTAGGTTAGGTACACTGGGGTAGGCGTATTTTTTAAGCACCAGTTGAGTATTTTAACCTGTGTTATCTATGTATGTATTTTTAGGTCGAGCCTGTCCCATTCCGCAGGAATGGATAGGATCGAATTCATGTCGGCAAAATCCTCTTCAAACTAAGGGGTTTCAGCCCGGCGTTTTCTTGCAGTTCACGTGAACATGCACGAGCATTCACGGCCAGGGCTTCTCCTCCCCTAGCAGCACTCCTCCCACACCAGCAACTCCCCCCTCCCACACCAGCACCTCCCCTCTCTCTCCCCGCAAACACAGCCTTGCCATAGCAGCACTCCTCCCACACCAGCACCTCCCCCCTCCCACACCAGCACCTCCCCTCTCTCTCCCCCCAAACACAGCCTTTCCTTTCATTTCTCCTCCCCCTCCCCTACCACAGATCGTGTCACTCTGCTGGCCGCCACACTCGGCGTCTGCATTTTGCCATTCCCCCTCCCCCACCACAAAGCACGCCTCGTATGTTAGTCCCTTCGACTCCACTCTGCTGGCCGCCATGTCCGTCCTTCCTCACTCTCACGAATCCACCTTTACCCCTCATTCTTTTATCTTGTTTTCTTGTCCACGTCCGCGCGGCCACAGCACAGGATCACTGCTTGCAGCTCCAGCTCGGATCTTTTGATCAGACAGGCTCATCCTTGAAGAGTTTAAAGCAGACTGCACATTCACGCATTTATCTGAGGTGCAGAAAACCGTGTTAGAAGAGCGTTTCAAAGCTGAGTAACCTTCCTGACAAACACAGCCGGTGCTCCGGTTCGCGGCCACAACACAGGACACAGCCCCTTCTGATAGCTTGCCTTCTCTTGTTTTTCCAATTATGCCTGCATGCCATTGATGAGCTTTTTTAAATGTTTTTCTTCTTAACAAAAAAAGTGCGCAGTTCTGATGCCGCCCGAAACATAGCGCTTTGTTTTGTATTTAGTTAGACTGTGTAGCATAGCCCTTTGTTTCGTATTTAGTTAGACTATGAAACATAGCGCTTGCAAAGTTCTGCCTCTCACACGGATCTGTGAGTGCTTTCAGCTCTGCTGCCTGTGGCGTCTACTTGCCCCTCTCTCTCACAAGGTACACAGAGTCTACACCCCTCTCTCTTCGTCTCTTTTCTCCCTCTCTGGCTGGTCATCTCTCTTATTCTCCTGTTTCCCGCTCGCTCGCTGTCCTGCTCCCTCTCTCTCGGTCTCTTTTGCTCTCTTTCACATTGTCTCGCTTCTGCTCTAGATGTGTGTCTCTCTCTCTCTCTCTTCCTCTTATCCCTTTCCATTCTGCTTTCTCTCCTCTCTCTTTAGCTCTTATCCTTTTCTTTGTTCTCTCTTTATATACCCTCTCACTTTATTGTTATTTCTCCTTCTGTCTTTTTCTTACTCTCTCTCTTCCTTTCTCCCTCCCTCATTTCCTCTCTCCCTCTCATCCTCTCTTCTTCTCTCCCTCTCATCCTCTCTCTCTTCCTCTCTCCCCCTCTTCCTTCCTCCCTCCTTCCCTCTCTCTTTCCCTTCCTCTCTCCCTCCCTCCCTCTACCTACTTTCCTCCCTCCCTCCCTTCTCCGCCTCTTCTCTCTCTCCCTTCCTCTTTCCTTCCTCTTTCCATTCTTTTCTCTCTCCCCACCTCCCTCCTTCTCTCCATCCCAACCTCTCTCCCTCCCACCTGCCCTCCGTCCCTTCCTCCCCTTCCCTCCTTTACTCTATCTGCCCTTCCCTCTCTCCATCAATCCCTCTTTCCGCACCTCCCTCTCTCCCACCCTACCTTTCTATATCCCTCCTTCTCTCTGTCCCTCCCCCTCTCCCTCCTTTCCTCTCTCCCTTCTTCCCTTCTTCCCTCTCTACTCCCTTTCTCTTTCCTTCCCTTCCTCTCTCTGTTCCTCCCTATCTCCCCACCTCCCTCCCACCCCCTCTCTATCCTTCCCTGCCTCACGCTCTCCCTCTCTCCGTCCCTTCCTCTTTCCCTCCCTACCTCCATTCCTCTCTCTGTCCCTCCCTCTCCCTCTCCCCCTCCCTGCCTCTCTCCATCCCTCCTGCTCTCCCTCCCTCCCTCTCTCACTCCCTCCCTCTCTCCGTCCGACTTACACACGTACAGGCACGAGCGGAGGTGCCATCTGGCTTTCCTCTCGCTCTCCCAAGTGCATGCGCCTTCATCCGCCTCTCTGTGCCAATATACGTCTCCCTTCAGCAGTCACCTCCCTGCTTTTCGATGCGCTCAAGTGTTTCCCACTTGAGTGGGCACCTCCCCTGCCAGCCACTCACCCATGTCCCTTCTGGCATTAACTACTCGCCCCCTTGGCACTCACCCTTCACCTCCATGGCACTAGCCCTTCACCCCCCTGGCCTGGCAGCTACCCTTTGCCCCTTGCACTCACCCTGCCCCTCCCTGGCACTCACTCCTCACCTCCCTGGCACTCACCCTTAACCCTCCTGGCACTAGCCCGGTTTCCCCAAGAACAACAAATAACAAGCATTGGTATAGCCTATAGGTGTCGTCTTTAGGACCTTATAAGTGTTTAGCCACGCAAAAATTGATGTTGCACCAGCGATATTGTGCTGCATATCAAAATACTTATAAGGTCCCAAAAGCGAGATCTATTGGCTATGCCAATGCTTGTTATATATGTCATAGCAACAGGCAATGCTATTACAGTATTATTTTACATTACTGTTTGCTCTGTATGCATTATATTTCACATTCTGTCTAACAATTGTAGCAGTTCATATCTCTTGCATGAGACTGTTCAATAAACCCTTTTTATTGAAACGCCTGTCTCTCTATTTCTGTGCAACTCTGTAGAAAAGAAGCATGCACGATTGTCTGAGTGAAATAGTTATCTATTGTTATCACAACTCTTAAGACATTATTCCGACTCTAAGGGAAACAAAGTTGTCATGTTTATGCGGTTGTCAGAGACTAATCCCTTCTTTTTTATCCAAGAAAGTTTCTAGTGACCTCTGAGTTTGCTGACACACACAATTAAGTTTAATGTACTCGATAGAGACATACTGACCTCAGTCCTATGTCAAATCTATAGTGTATATTATTCCAATGCGCAGAGCCTATTAGGGATATAGGAACTACACTACAAGGCAGAGAGTGTCTGTGCCCAGCCAGAGCCAGTTCTGCCCTCTGTGGTGTGGCCTCCTGACAGGGGGTGGAGATGGCATTGTCAGAGGCAGACCAGGCCCATTCAGATTAAAGTAAATCTCCTCCTGCTACTCTAAATGAGCCCAGGTTTATTCAGCCCTTTCCTGACCCCCCGAGATGATCTGGAGCCACAACTCCTGTCATCCCCAGCGTAGGCCTGCTGGATGGCTGAGCAAGAAAATACCTACTTTCAAAAGTGGTATTTTCGAACACAAAATGTAAAAGTCACCTTCACTAAAAGATGCATATTTAGATTCTGATATCAGGCATACTAAACTTTTTTTTGTACCTAGTTCGCAGGGCCAGTTATGTTTATAAGATGTTATTAATAAACTCCCCATTCAGTCCTATGGGAACAGGTAGCTTTGCAATAATGAAAAATGAAATTGGCAGTAATTCACTATCAGGACATGCCACGCACACCACTGCATGTCCTACCTTTCACATACACTGCGCCCTGCCCACAGGGGTACCTTGTGCTTACCTTAGAGGTGACTAAGATACAGAAAAGGGAAGGTTTAGGGCCTGGCAAGTTGGTGCACTTTCCAGGTCGACATGGCAGTTACAAACTGCATGCAGAATCTGCAGTGGCAGGTCTGAGTTTAACTTTTTACTGGCTACTGCTGTGGGTGGCACAACCCCTTGGTGCAAGCCCACCAGTAGCATTGGATTTACAGGTCCTGGCTCACGCAGTGCACTTTACTAGGGACTTACCAGTAAATCCAATGTGCGAATCATGGAAACACCGACCCATAACAGAATTTACAGCAGGAGCACTTGCACTTTAACACTGAACAGCAGTGAGAAAGTGCGCAGAGACACTAAACCAGCAAAAACAGAGACAAAACCAGGTCACAAAGCAAAAAGACAGGGGAAACACGCCAAAAGATGTCAAGTCTAACACAAAGCAATAACTGTGTTACAAAACTGATTTGTCCTACAATGTTTTTTCAATTATGTAATCCAGAGGCCTCGTGCAATTGCATGTATGCTATTTTCTTTGCAAAGGACTTTCTTTGACCTTTGCTGCTTGCTACATTAGGATTTGTCATCCGGCTTTGCGGACCTATGATCTTGTTTGCTAAGAAAGTCAGTGGCCAGTTATCACTAGACTTCACTCAGTTGTCACATAACACCTGCAGTGGAGTCAATAGACTTTTCCCTGGACAATATAATTTTCAATTTACACAGTTGATGAGGTGGGTGTAAAAGAATTGGAAGATTTACCTCTAAAATATGTAGTAAATGTAGTCATCAACTTATTTAGGACATTGGAGTATGGTGGATTTGAGACATCTGCCAAAATATATTGGCTGTTCCCGCCGCTCTATTTAGAGTGTTGAGAACCTCTATGCACTTTGAACTGGGAACATTGAACATGTGCTGCTTGCCACTTTTTGTCTGATATCCCACATCCACTAAACTCTTAGAGAGTCCCTTAGTGTGCTTTCTGATTTATAATGATAGCAATGCCGGAACTAACTGTAAAACGAGAATGAACTGTGTAAATAGCAGTACTGCTGCCTATTTTTATTATACACCTGTCTTGACTTCTCGAAACCTCACATAGCTATTCGCTCTCTTTTATATATGTTCGAAAGCAGCATTTACTATGAAAGGTGGCTCGATGACTGCACTGATGAGCTAGCCCGGTGATTACAGTCTTCTGCCACTGCTGTTTTCTTCTCGTCCTCCACATGCGTTAATATATATTAAGATGCGGCATGTTAAGATGGCGGCTATAAATCAACATCTTCCGAGTCCTTCCTCTCTGTCTTCTTCCAAAGAATAGTAGAAGGTGAATGGTATCTTCATTCAATGGGCAAGATAATTAGACTTTGGAGTATGCCTCACCCTGCTTTGTGCTTAGAGTGAGGCCTGGAATGAGGCGTACGCTATTGGGCATTCCTAAAGATCTCAGCTCTCAAGCACAGGGTGACAGTGTGGGTAGGAGTGGTTTGGGTAGTTCAAGACTCTTCTACGGTGCTTTAAAGCACTTTTTTTGCGCATGGTGCAATATCACATCATGAGTATTTGGAGAAACAAAACAGGAACGCGTACACTGAATACAGTGAGGGATAAAAGAGCGAATAAAAAAAGCACGTATGTTCTGCTTTTCACTACTTACTAGAGTCTGTCCAGGCTCTTTGTGTGATGTCCACGTGATAGCCTTTCCATCTACAGCGTTTGTTCGCCCAGGAAAAAAGGGGTAATTCTTCCTGTAAGAACTGCCTCTGTTATTAAATTATAAAATAAATAACAAAGTAAAACCTAAAGATGGCAACCCGGAGGTTCAGTTTAACCTCTAGAGTAATCTCGCGAAGGGGTAATGAGCCTGTTTCCCTGCAGCCATATGCATATATATATATCTTATAAGACGCCATGCTCTATATATAAAATAATTCCTACATCAATTTACACCACAGACTTCCTTCTTCCATTATTTTCTACACTGTGAGGTGTGAACTATTACTTTGTCTCGATACCCAGGGGCTTTGCCTATATGATTTCGACAACAAAAACCCACTAACTTTTTAACAAATGGTTTTTGGCGATTTAAATAATTTACTTCTATTACACTGTGAAGATTTCAATATTGAGTTGAGAATTATCTGCAGTAAATCAGCATGAGTATATCGAGCACAAAAATGCTAATAATTCAAACTTCTGCCAGCGGCCTAATGCATAATTCTCCTTGCATTGAGCACAAGTCTTCCAAGTGATGGGCAGCCTCTTTCCATTCGGGAAATAAAAATATGCAGTTTCTAAACTTCTACGGTGCAATGATTTGCTCAAATGTGCTGCAGCGAAAATATGTTATAAAACTTACAACTTTTAAATGAGGTTTTCCTAAGAGGACTGAATATCTGAGAGTTCAGTGGAAAATAGAGTCAACCTCGGAGTGATTTTAGGTCACTTTGTGTATGGAAATGCCACTTTCTGCATGATCAGCCCCAACTACTGATGCTTCTGATCTTTTGACTCAAGCAGAGCATGAAGCCTGCTAACTGGACCTCAATACCAGTGCTCTGACCCTTAAGCATGTATGTTTGATTGGCCTATTCAAAAGTGACATAGGATAACTTACTTATAAGTCCATAGTATATGATACCTGGGGTACGAAGGGCCTGTAAGTTAGCGTGCCCCTCGGGGGCTGCAGCCCTTATGTGTCACCGTGGGTGTGACAAAGTAAAACATGCGCCCAGCATGTCACTACAGACTGGTCAAGCAGTTTTACACTGCTAACTCGAATTTGCCTTGTAAACTAATGACAAAGACCAGACCTCTATTTCTAATATGTATACGGTGCCCCTGCAACATACCTATCGAGACCTAAGGCATGGTGCTGTATATTAAAAAGTAGGACTCATATTTTCATAAGTCCTAACAGTAAAACCCCAAAATATTTGTTTTTGGTATGTAAAAAGTACTAGTCCATTGGCAAGTATACTGGTAACACCCTGACAACTCAGCTGTGCTAGCTCCTGAATGGGACTACTAAACTTCATACTTCAGAGTAAAAAAAAATCATTACATTAAACCCGAATTGTTGTCCAAGTCAAATTTAATGCAACTTTTGCGTAAAAGGCAACTTTAGAAAGTTGCCAATCTTTTGCCCACATTTCCCAGGGCCATTCCCAGATGCTGGCCACAAGACAGGCTTCTGCCCCCCTGTGGAGAAGTGTGAACGAATCCTAGAAGAAGAAATAATAGAGGCCTGCTTTGGAAAGAGGTGTCACATTTCCCTTGCAGGAAGCTTCACAGGGTGCAAGCCTTAAAGTTGAGCTTGATAGGGGAAGCTGCTTTTGTGTGAAGGGCAAATGATGAGCACACATTAGAGGGGCTGCCCTTTTCTTTTAGATAGGTTGGCGATGGGGACAGACAGGGGAAAACAATTGCCCCCAGGTAGCCACACCTCTAGGGTTGGGTTACCAAGCTCCGCACACCAAGAAAACAGTTTGCCATCTTGCCAGTGGGCAGAACATTGTATTCTGGGAGAGCTAGTCATATTGGAGGAAGTCGTCATCAGACGTGAAGAGACCTAATTGTCCATTACCTAATAATTTCCACATCTTCTGAGGGCACTTTCTGGGCATAAATATGGCACCCCTGGCAAACAAACCTAATCTCACATTTGTACTGGAGAGAGGCCAAGAGAGGGGCAGCTCTGCTTTTCCCTGGACCTGGCAAACATTGTCTGACACCAAAGATGGGGCTGCACCTGCAGTGCCTGGGCTAGCACAGAGAGGACTGTGTTTGTGGTGCCCCACTTCAAGAAAAGTCATCCTTGAGCCTAGACAGAAGAACTGGACTACAAGAGTCAGTTGGCTGACTTCCTGTTACAGCTCCACGACGACAGATGCTCAATAAGTATGCCTTGGCTAGTCAGTAGCCACAAATCCGTGATTGCCACTGACCACCGACCTACGGCCTGAGTGACCAAGTTCTGATACTCAAAAGTTGTACTCAAGTCTGCCGGATCCGGGAGGATCAATGGAGTGCAGATTGGTTACCCTGTCCAATAAGGACACTAGCCTCCACCAAAGGGAACCACTGCCTTTTTTGTAACCAGAAACCAGAAGTCCAGTGGCAACTGAACATTTGCTGGACCAATGAGGACTACAAGGGACATCGACCCCTGTGGACATAGTTGTTCCACCAAGACCATGGACTGTGATTCACCCTTAGAGCCTGGACCTGGACTGGACACTTTTTGGTGACAAGGCAACTGTTCTTCACATCCTCACTGGTCCCTTTGAACTACTTTCTGCTGAAGCTGGTCACCAAGAGTACAGAACACAACATTATAAAAGGTGTCCAAAGTTTCCAAAGTTTCTGCTAAATGCTGTAGTTGCCAATGCTTTTTAAAATTTTGAGTGAAAAGCTATGATTTACGTTTTACTTAAAAATCTTTAACTCCAGAACCTTTCAGTGGATTTTGTTCCTTTTAGCTATGAAAACTTAATAAAAATAAGATCTTTTTTATAAAATGATGTTGTGTTTCTTTTGTGTTGTATGACGTTCTTAAACAATTGTTTTGGTATTTCCAAATGATTTGCACGTGTTCCTTTGTTTAAGCCTGGCTGTTCGAAGCCACACCTACCCATGGGTGAGCTAAGGTTTTACAAATGAGGCTGACTAGGCCCAAGCCTGTATTGTGAACGTAGTACACGGCGAGGTCACTCAAACACACCTTTTAATACACCACTTTCCTCACACCTTGTTTTCAATTAGAGTGTACTATGGGTAATTAAGAGAAATTAGGTGATATATTGTGAACAACAAAATGTACAAAAAACTTCAATTTTGGGTTACTAAGCCTCTATTGCTTATTGCCACCAAATCAAACTTTTGCAATGACAGCACATGTGAGGGCATTATCATAAACATTAAATAAATAGGAAAATAAATAATAAGTAAAGAAAAAGAAAATATCCTTAGATTGCATGGAAACTACAGTTTTACAAATTGGATGTAATCTCTTGTAGATTCTAAAATCTCTGACAACATCTTTCAATGACACTGAAGAGGGCTTTCGAAAATAGGAATTAGAGTTCTCTTTACCATACTGTATTTTTATGTGAATTGCACAGTTTATCAGTAGCCACTAGGGGGTTGAGGGATTTAAAAACTAAGCGAAAAGGGCTCATCGTGGAAAGCACAATGACAGAGGCCATATTTGTGCCACATCTATAATGTTTGGATGTACTTGTGTGTTAGAGTGTGTCACAGTGTGAACATTAACCTTGTAAGGATACACAGAGTTGAAGTTGTATTAGAATGAATGAGGCAGAGATCCAGATCCAAATTACTCTGAATGAAGGGATAGAGATCAGTAAGGAACAGCAGCCTCCATCTCTGTGTTTGCACAATGCTGACATTGCAGTCTCCATTACTTAGAGGGACAGGGCTACACTTTCAATATAAATTGAAGTAATGCACCGGTCTTCTGAATACTAGCCTGCTACATTCAATATCTATATTCAAGTATTACAAACTGTGAGTCATGTACAATTTCCATTTTGTGAATGGATAACATGCCCTTTGCGATATAGGTGTTCAGTTAATGGTTTGTGACATCCATTTTGATTCCTTCCACTTGCTTCCTTTTAAAATGCAAGAAGTTGCAAAGTGTATATTGTAATTCGCAAACAGATTTCAGACTCATGGTGTATCTTTAGTTTATTTTGACTTTGGTTTTTGTTGTCATATGCCTGTAGTAGCTTTGTGCACTGCAAGCTTTGTGACCCAAAAATCTTTTGTGCATCATAAACAAGGTCTTCAATTGAACCTGTACTTTGACAGGGAGCTAGTGCATGGATATCAGGATTGCATTAAGCCATGCAAAGTGGCTTAGTGCTGCCTGGTAAATATGGAGCAGGCCCCTGCCTCACAGGATTGTCACAAAAGGTGATGCTCTGGTGGCACAGCATCACTGTAAAGGAGGCCCTATGAGGTGGTTTCGTCCTGAAGCATATTGAAGTATACCGCGCATCTTCAAGAAGAGTCAACTGTTACTTGCAAATAAGCCTGAGGGAACCGTTTTTACACTTTTTTTTTAAACCTGTGATCTTCGAGATCTGCTTATAAAATTGTCTGTCGGCAAATTTAGTACATTTAACTTTATTTTTGTATTCTATCAAAACATTTTAATTAATAAAAAAAATACATGTAATCAAAGAATGTAACTTTGTTTACAATCACAAATAGCATTCATATGTTGAACTTTACTGACACCCAGATTTGGATTAAGGAGAGAAGGAAAAATATGGCGGTGCCAAAATTCTTAATACCGCTCACAGATGTAAAGAAAACTTCTAGTTTCTCTTTTTTTGCAGTTTACAAAGCTTTTGAAAAGTATCATCAAAGTACAATTAAGACACAGTGTCTAACACTGTTGAATCCTGGTGAGAACACAGGGGCATACTTATGAAGGTTTTGCATCAATCTTGGCCACACAAAGGCCACACAAGGGTGACGTAAAACCAAGACACATAACCTAAGTCATATTTATCATGCCACACAAGAGCACCTTGCATAGCCCTACAAAGCTTGATAAATCCAGAGCAACACATTGCAGTGTAAATTGCTTCCTTGCGTTACTGTGCCCTGGAAAGGCGTTCCATGGGTGGAGCGTGGTTGTTCCTATGTTTTCACCCATGGATCTTGACGCAGTCCCACATTTACAAACATTTGTAAATCTGAAAATGCCTCAAAATACTATGCTTCCTCAGGTGAGGCATAAAAAAGGAGAAATGTCTTTATTTCTACTTGACACCTGTCAGAGAGGAGGAGTCCCACGCATTCAGCCGCAGCCAGCCGCCAGTGCAGACCGAGCAGAGTTGAGCAGAGCCGTGATTGGAGCCGGCATTTGTAGGAACGGTGCGAGGTACTGGGGTTCGAGCTGTGGGGGTCGAGCTGAGCGGTTGAGCAGGGTAAAACTCCACAGGTTGGAGCGGCGGTGTCAGATCTCCATTGCTCCTCCGCTCCCCCGCTCTAAGTTCCTCTCAGTTCCTCAGGCTCACTCACCATCCTCTCTTCCTCCCTCATGCAGCGTGATGGGCAAGTGGTCCAAGCCGCTCAGAGTAGGGGATTAGAGGCCCGCTTCAAAGGACGACCCAAGCAGACCCAAGCAGACCCGGCCTGGACACAATCAGAGGGGGTATAACCAGCCAGCCAGACAGCCAAACCAAGAGTTTCCATTTCAGCACATCTACTGGTGTTTCCGGTTGCACCGGTTGTACAGCAGCACTAGGAGGATTAGCACAAGGAGGACACGAGGAGGACGAGGCATGGGCTTATCCGAAGCAGCTTACTCCTCAGCCCTCAGCCACTGCCCCCAGGCTTGGACATTGGGGTTCAGGTGATGACCAAGCTGGGGGGTCCAACTGGCCGCAAGCTGTGACCTGCGGTCAGCTTCGGCGTCCTTGCTTTTCATCGCAGTGCGAGGTCATAAGGGGTATGAGCGGAACACTGCACCCTCTGAGAAGCCTTAGTCAAATCGGCTCACTCCCAATGCCTCACTGCCCCCCCTTCACTGCCCCCTGTTGCTCCTGTGTTCTCCCGCTCCCGGCCAGCAGCCAAAATTGCGGTCAGGAAAAACCAGAGAAGCGCCTCCACCCAAATCAAAGCACAAGGTTAAGGAGGAACTCACGGCATCCACCACAGCACCCACCATATCCCTTCTCAGCATGCTCCCGTTAGTGTCTGGTCCATCATGCAGTGGAGATCCGTACTCGCTGTGTGAGCCAGCAACCTCAAAATCCCCAACATCTTCAGCCGGCGCAACCCAACCTGAGGCAAGTGTTGAGCCAATAGCAACTCCAAAAAAAACTACAGAATCGACCACAGACACCAAGTGGAAAATAGGCACCACAGCCTCTCGTACGACCTATACTAGGCCCCATTCAGGCCACAACAGCAGCAAACGGGCCCTGATTACTGACTTTTTAAAAATCGCCTTCAAAACAACTTCGAAAACAACAACACCTCTACCACCAAAAGACTCCGAAGGGAAACATATCACCTAAATCTTTCACAGCCTCCACACGCAATGGAATCACCATAAGAAGTGAGGACGACGGGAGCGGCCGACCGACCAACAGCTGGGTAGCCACACCCAAAAGAACCCCCAAACATCCACCGTAGTCCCAAGTCTTCAAATTCTATCTTCAAAAGCACTCTATCCCCCGTACCTGCACCAAAGGCCAAAATCAGTTGTAATTGAGGCACAAATTCATCACCACTTCCAACCTCTTCAGTCTCTCTCAGTCCCCCCCTGCTTGCAGCCACCACTCTCACCCTTATTTTTATCAAGCTTTCATGACCCTAAAAGCCTCAACGATGGTGCCACCACTCTTCAACCGACCACAAATATCATGAGTCCATTTGGCAATTTGACCACACTATCAGGTGGCTGCCACCTCAAGGCGGAAAAACCTGCCAACCCCAACACAAACAGCAGAGACAGGTTTACAATCTCCACACCAGCTGGAAGCTACACACACAAAGGCCAATATTTAAGCTAATCTGAATCACTGGAGGAATTGTTCTTTCAGCCTGAAACACACAGATCCACCCCTGCACTGCCACTCCTTCAAATTAAGGACAGGGAATAAGGAACCTATCTTGCACGTCCCCCAGAAGTCAGAGCAATCCACTTCCAGCCTTCACCAGCAATACGGAATACAATACTCAGGCCCCTTCTGGAGAAACCAGCTGTTCCCCAACATCCTTTGTCTGGCCACTCCTGCTCAACACTTTAGACTCAATCGGCAAAGCTATGATCCTCCACGCCAATAAGCTCAACACCCAAGTAGATCTTTTAAACATTCTAGCAACTCACGTCCAGGGGATTGCACAAAAACTACATAGCTTCAAGAAGAGGATCACAAAGGTGCAGAAAGACCAAGAAACTACATACCAATCGTGCCACTACCATTGCACTCAAATCATTGATAAACTAGCCACGGTTCCAACCTTACTGACAGACCTCCTGGACACCCCGAGGGAAGCCCTTTCAAACAAATCTCCCAAGACAGGGAAAGTTCACGAGGCCCCACGGGAAAAGGAAACGGCAAGCCCCAGGCTCATGGAAGGACAAATTATCGGCAGCAGGGTATTTCTCCAACTTCAATCTCAGTTAATGCATCTGTACCTACGGCCACAAACGCCCATGGTAACTCTAACACCTCGGCCTCCCAATCCTTTTACAACTGTGATCAATCTCCAGGAAGGCCGCAGAAAGTAATTAAGCCATTAACCAAGCCGGACAAAAAACGCCTCAGAAAAGTGAGAAATAGTAAACAACCAAGACAGTCAATTAGCGTAACTACCATCCAACTTGAACAGGGAAGGAAACCAAGCATAAAAGACCAGGTCCCATACACTTTGGAAGTAATAAGTAACAATGAATCCTTAATCGCCCCACTCGACTCCCTCACAACACTTAGCAGCCCAAATCACACCAAAAGAAACAAACACCGCCAGATAATTTATAGTTTATTTAAACCTCCAACCAGGAATGAGAAGCAACACCTTAACACCTCGGTTTAGCAAACTGCAAAAATCGTATCTCCTTCCAGGATCAAAATGAAAGAACTAACTACAACGTGCCCTGGAGAGGCCAACACGACAAAGGATAATGCCTGGAAAGACAGCCGCAACCTTTTACAAAATCGACAACTCAAGCCTGGTAAGCAATGTCACCACCAACGTAAAGGTCAACAATACTCCCCCACAAAACAATACTGACATCTCCCCGCACTTGCCCTTGACGTGCTCAGGGCCCATAGGGGGAGCTACAACAATGAAAAATGGTGCTGATTACACTCCAGAGATAGAGATCACACAGAAAAATGAAAATTGACTTTATTCCCCACTACTTCTCAAGGGGCAACCACAACATCCTTAACAGAAGCGTTTTGTTAAAACTATTCAAAGCGCTCCCTCCTTTGAGCCACATTAACTCCAGGGACATTGAAAGTATTGAGTTCTATCAGAATCAGCATTCCGAGGAATTCCAAGAATCAACTATCGCCACATTCACCGACTCCCTCTTTATTGAGCAGATCTTCCAGCAGAGGGCCCCATTCGAAAAATGGGGCATTGAGTTAAAAAAGATCAACCCCCGTGTTATCCCAGCCCACTACACATGCCTATAAACCCAGTGGGTCTGTTAAAAGGCGCCAAAGGTCCGAACACCCGAAGTCCTCTTTCAGGCATAGATTCTAAGGCTAGGACAATCACATTCACCTTTGTTCACCCGGAAGCCAGTCAGTCCACTTGGCCCAGCCCAGGCACTTAAACATGCCTGGTACTTCCCAAGCCCGGCCATGAAAATACCCACATGTTGCCACTAACTCACTCAAAGGCTATAAAATCTGCTCCTGGAATGTGTTTGGCCTCGGCATGAAACTAGAAGACCCTGACTTCATGGAGTTTATTACACAGTATAACATACTCCTCTTCCAGGAAACATGGTTAACTAAATCCACTCTCCTAGTAGTTTACAAGGAATTCCAGAATCTGGCCACAAAGGGGACTAACCAAGGGAGAGCAAAAGGGGGCCTTTCCACCTTCATTTCGACCGATACCTCCGGACTCGCCTCTGCCTGCCATAGATCTTGACTCCCCCTGGTTGCTATGTGTCAAACTTAACATCCCACTTTTCACCAGTATACTGATCATGAACATTTAAATTCACCCCGCGCTCAAACAAAAACGGGCAAGTATTGATCATTTATTAGCCTCGCTTGCCACTCTAAAACTAGCCTACCCCGACGCTATCATCATTCTGTCAGAGGACTTCAAAATGACCTTACTGCAAGAAACGAAAGGCACTAGGGGCAGACTCAGGCCAAAACCCGAAGTGACACCTTTGGCAAGCAATGCGCAGTTCACCTGTATGATCTCTCAATGCGAATGCTTATTGGTCACACCCCGACAGACACCGCAGCAGCATAGACAAGGGTCACTCAAAAGTCAGCATCAATTATCGACTACTCTTTCACGGACCGCAACCTCGCTCTCAACGTCATGAACTTTCACATTTTGGATAGAGCAGAGAGCGACCACCAACCGCAATCCTTTACGCTCCTAAGAAAAAACATAAAACCAATTCTCATGATCGCAATGTCACAACAACTCCATTGCCACAACCTCAAATGTCTCACCTGGAAAAAGGACAATATAAGCATCTTTATATATACCTGTATCAGCATCTTGGAGAAATCCAAAACTGAACCATCCAGCATTCAGGCCTAGGAGTCATTCACCAGAGAGCTAAATCTAAAATGTTCTAAGCAAGTAACTGGCAGAAAAGCAGGAACATCATCAGGGGCATTATGGTTCACTAAAAGCCTCAGAATTCAAAAACAAAAATTGAATAAATATTTACAATAACTAAGAACTCAGGGCATATCCTCCACCCAAGCCCAACTGCTTCTAATCTCCAAAGCCAGAAAAGATCTTAAAAGAGACATTAAGGTGGCTAAGAAAGCATTCCATGAACATCTCTGGGCAAAACTCCATCATTCCTGTAAACAAAGAGACTCTAAGCTCTTCTGGGAAATCACTAACCAGTTAACACATGGCAAGAACTGACACCACAAGTCGGACATCATGGAGGAAACATGAAGAGCTCACATTTAATTACTTTATAACGAATATCCACCCCCAGGCATCGCTGATCGTGGCTCCCAACCAAGTAAAGGAGTTATTGCTAAAGATCTAGTAAAAAACGACTCCCCCTCCGATTCAGACTTTCCTCCGCAGATCCTCAAAGAAAAAGTCTTAAAAACAATTAAAAGACTGACTCTAACACGATTCCCTACTCCTGGAGCGAAAGCATTCTAAGCCCAATACACAAATCGGGCTCTCGTTCCGATCCTTCAAATTATAGATTGATCGCATTAATCGATGTGGAGGCTAAAATAAACACATCAAACCTGCTGGCAGACTTAGAGGACTGGGCGGCGAAACCAAACCTTATTCTTCACACGCATATCGGATTCGGTCCAGGATGGGCACTCTGGCGAACATTTCCGCTGTAACCCTCCTGGCCAACCATGCCATTGCAAAATCAAGGCCACTGTATGCATGTTTCATCGACCTTAAAGCGGCCTTTGACAAGGGTTCAGAGCCAAGCTATAGGCAAAAATGTACAACTGGGGTGTCCCAGCTAAGCTGCTGGAGGCCATAATCAACCTGTACTCTCAGACGTGGGTCCAGATCAGGAAAGGAGATGGGCTCAACATCACCAAGAAGATCTACACACTCAATGGGCTGAAACAAGGGTGCATGCTGGCACCCTGGCTCTTCAACATGTACATAGCTGATCCGGACGAGCACCTTCGGTCAATTCAATCTGACCCTCAGAAACTGTGCACAAAAACCACACCCAGCCTTCAATACGTGGATGACATTGTTTTACTAGTGGAAACTTGGAGTTTATACCACCTCGGTCCAACTAACCATCAATCACCAAAGAACGAAGGTGATTCGCTTTAACAAACACCATAAAGCCGACAGCAAATTTACTTGGACCTTGGACAAGCTACCATTGACCGAGGTGGATTCATCAAATTGATTGCAAACTTACCTTCAAGATTCATCTGTCCTAAGGCCGCACGAAATCTAAACAGCTGCAGTTTGCCTTCAAAATTTAAAAAAACAAGCTTGCAGGCGGCTCCACTGGTCACCTAATAAAGGTAATAGCAGCAAAATTCCTGCCCTCCATCTCATATGGCACAGAAATCTTGAACGGCAAGGATGGTACAGTCCTGAACCTGGAACAATCAATTCTTTTCAAGAAATTGTTTGCAATCCCCCGGCATATTTCGCAAGATCAAATTCGACTTGAATATGGCCTAAGAAACCAGATCCCCGACAGACAAGGTGCACTAATCAAGTACTATTGGAGGATGCAGGATTCAGAGGGAAACATACTCACCCACTATTGTTGGGTAGAAATTGAAAAGCAAGCCTGGCTCAAAAATTCAATCTTTGAAGCTCTGAAGGCCTCACTCTCGGCACTGAAGTTAGAGGAGGTATGGCTTACTGTTCCTACCTACTCCAGCTTTAAATTTGTGGTCAACAAAGTTATAAAACGGTATTCTTTATCATTGGATAACACAATCCTAGAAAAAAAGAAACACACCTGGTCAGTGATAGAGGGTAAACATCGCTTACAACGATGTTTTCACAACGCGGTACCTTTACACCGCGGCTGTGACAACGCAAGTCGTTACCACGACTTGCGCTGGAGGGCGCTCAAGGTCTAAAAATAGTTAATTTACTATCCTAACACCTTCCCTAGGGTCCACGGGGACTGGTGTTAGAATAGTAAATTAAACTATTCGAAATCCGCGCCCCCCCAACGCAAGTCGTGGTAACGACTTGCGTTGTCACGGCCGCGTTGTAAAGGTATGCGTTGTGACGGTACGCGTTGTACCGTCATATATCCGTGATAGAGGCATACCAGAGGTTGCACCTCCAACCCTACTTGCTAGACCACTTCCTGCACCAGAAAAAGCACTTCTTCACACTTCTAAGGCTTGGGTCATATGCATCAAAGGATCTAACCCCGAAATGGAAATACGTATGGCAATCAAAGGAATGCCGCCTGGGCGGAGCTTGGGATGAGTCCTTGCCGCATCTACTATGCATCTGCCCCACCCTAATAGAAACACGCAAAATGGGCCTTCGGGAGGTCTTCAGGAAGGAACAAATAAGAATTTGTAGAGCAGCAGTGATTCACTGTCTCAGGGGCTCATCTATCCCTCTGTCCTGCAGAGCCATAAACTTTCTAAAAAACGCAGCAAAAGAACTGGCCAATGCAGAACCCACTAACCAACTCATGCATCACTAGACCATTTGGCTACGAATTCCTTCGACAGTCTTGCTTACATGTTAACACTTTTTAAAATAACGCCTTCTTACATCTCTTACAATAATAACAATAATATATATCTTTGCATGTTTTATTCATGGCGGTTTTCTTACCCTTTTATGATTTTTTATAATGAAATCAAATAAAAGTATATTTGACATTGACATACTTGTTACTTTCTCTTTCTATATGCTGCAAAAAGCCTCACAGGATATATTTTGTGATTGAAGGTGCTCCTTCCTGCACACAAACAATCCTACTTACAACTCAGGCACCCTGGCTGTGTTGATGCTAGGCAGGACATTGTGCACCAGCGCAGGGAAAAGACAGGAATGTGCTACATGTTGTTATGTACTGTGCATTCCTGCCCTTTCTCTATCATACAACGCCACATATCAAGGTTTGGCTTTAGTTTTGCCTATTTCTCTCACTGTTAGAAATTGGATTAATACTTTAGGAGCCGGAACTCCTGGCAATTAAATTAACACAGTCTGATTAGCCTGTAACACAGTTCAAACCAGAAATATGGATGTTTATTAAGTTTTGAAGCAAATAGCAAAAAGAATCATCGAAGGCAATCGTCCTTTGTGGTAGACTAGGAATAGGTGTGATTTCTGGCGTACTGCTGTGGCTTGGGCATTTGGTAGGCCCACTGGGTCACACCAGTCAAAGTTAGTACATTGGGATGGCTTTACTGAAATAAGGGATGACAGACAAGGAAGGAACTGACTTAGTAGGTTTATTACTGCCCCATCCACTGCTGCAATCAATCTGGTCGTTCTCTCTTCAAACCCAGAGAAACATTACACATTAAAACTTGCTATGACTCACAAAGGTGTGCGAGTTATAGCACGAGTCATACTCATCACAGTTACTTTTATGGTTCTCAAAATCCTTCATCAGGGCAAGGCAACATGCTGAAGCCAGCGAAGTTCCATGTGAAAGAAGATATGATATCACTGAGCTGCCTCTGTTTTGGCATCAAATTCAGGACAAACTTGGGCTTCCAACTGCTGAGGATACTTTGCTACTAGGGGTCAGTCTTGACCTCGCCCTGGTCCCAGATCTCACTTTTGGACCTATTCTCTATTATGGTTCTTGTTGTTTTTGGGGAGGTTGGCAATACAGGAGGCTGTAGTTGACAAGGCCTCTGTGGGATAGATACTTCTTTTAGGGGTACTGAGATAGCTTCATAGACCATATTATAGCCATTGACTATAGCCAGTGCGATCACGCTTTCACAGTCAGCTGTGGTGCCTTGTTAAGCACTCTTGGATTGAGGAAAATAACTGGATACCAACATAACTTGATACTGCAAAGAGACTTCTGACCTCTCCTACTGGATCCAGATAATCTGGGAAGGCATCCAGGCACTAGGCCTGTCAAATGCCAGGTCTCCCACAGAGTTCTGCGCTTTCTACTCATAAGGATAAAGCCCTTCTCCAGGAATGCAGTCTTTTGGAGATTAGGAAAAATCAGGCTATAACAATCGTCTTTCCCTTTTGCTACACCATTTTTTCTAAATTGACCATAGGTGTTCTTATATGTACCATCAATTTTATAAAAAAGGACCACAAGTTTATGCATTCCTCCCATTTACAGAACTTCTGTTATTTTAAAGGTCAGCATCCTGAATAGTATTTTCAACTTCCAGAGCCAGGCAGAAGCAGGTTACATCGATATGGATTCATTGCATTGTTGGAAACCTATTTGAATTTGTAAATGTCTCACATTTTAAAAGATCTTTCAGGTTCCAGCTAAAAGCCAGTCATTACTATGTTCGATCCAGATTGCACAGTATAAATATGCAGCACAACATTTTCAACAACAAAAAGGCCAAATTAGTAAAAGTTTAATTTAAGAAAATTCATTAAAATTGGTGGATTCTTAAGAGATTATGAGACCATGGTGTTCAGTTGAAGTACAAGTTGTAAAGTGATAGAATGTATTAGAGTTTTTAAAATAGCAGTGACGGAGTACATACCGCTGTCATGGGGTCAATCAGTGACAATCACTATTTTTAAAAAAGACATAAAATCCGAAGCTATACATTATCACCCCATTTTGCTTCTGGATTGATCAGTTAAAGTGATGAGCCGAATATTATTGGTGAGACTTGAAGACTGGGCCACTGAAAATTAGATACTCTCACCAACCTAATATGGTTTCAGAAAAGGGCTGGGAAACCTTGAGCAATGTGTCAACTTAGAACTCCTGATAGGCAAATATAGGCACGGTAAGCAGGGAAGATTATACCTGTGTTATGCTGATCTTAGCAGTGTGTTTGACCTTGTTGATCACACTATCTTGTGGCCATCCCTGCTTAACCTTGGGGCCCCTAAACAAATAACTTTCTTCCTCGCAAGACTGTATGAGAAAGTATCGTGCAAGGTGCGATATGGACAGCGTGGTGAGTTTGAGATTAAAAGAGGTATCCACCAGGGCTGTCTCTGAGCACCATTACATTTCTCTCTATTTATAAATGAAGTTCACAAAGCACTTCGATTGGTACAGGCAGATGCTCACCAAATTGCTGGCAGCCCCGTACCCATCTTACTTTACGCAGACGATGCAGTGTTGGTTTCTAGAACCCCAGGTGGCTTACAACGATTAATTAACAAGGCAAAAACTTTTATCATGGTCTGTGGCCAGAAAACGCAGAAATGCAAAACCTTCTATATAGAGAGATCATCAGTAGAATCTGTTAAAACCTTTTGTTACCTGGGAATAACCTACTCACTTATTGGGAATTGGATGCACAAACTTGTCAATGTTCGCTCAAAGATGGTTAAGAGTGCCCATGGGATCGCAGTAAAACTAGGCAATCGTTGCATTAAGGATATAAGGCTAGATGTGTTGCCACAGCCCTTTATGGTGCAGGGGTATGGGGTCTATTAATAACCAGATTCTACCATACGAAGAAAATTCTTTCCTAAAATGCCTTTCGTGTCCCCACATCAGCGTCTACTGAAATAATACATCGTGAAGTAGGATTAAACTACCTATCAGATCAGATTGCCATGCGACCTTTACTGCTATGGAGATCCATCTGGGCCAGAGATGAGACTAAATTTACCCCATCCTTCATTAAAGACTGCCTACTCCTGGACAAAAGTTCACGTATCTCCTGTCTTAAATATATCGATGATTCGTTTAGTAATTTATTTAATCTCCAGATCCAGGGAGATCCAGGTTGTGTGACAACCTTATCTAAACAAGAGATCATGGATACCTTTTAGCTCATCATAATACAGAGACTTGTAGGAGAGCCATAGGGAAGCAACCCACCTTTGCCTTTTATCAACAGAATGAGCTCAGCACGGAATTCCAAGATTACCTGTGTACGCAGTGACTAGGCTCTCACACCGCTTCGTCTTGACTCACTTGAGACTCGGTATAGTACATCACCTCGTTGCCTTCCCTACTATGAAAATGTGTGCTTCTACTCGATGCCCCTGTCATGGGCTATCAAAACAAAGCACCATACACTTTATGATTTTCTGTAAGTTTTATTTATCTCTAGGACGTTTTTATCTGAAACAACTTTTTTATAAAATTCAATGTGAGAAATACCCATGCTGCTATGAACTTATTGGTTGCTCTTAAAGATCCTGCAATATGATTTCATGTTGCTTCTTTTATTCAAAAAACAATTGCTGCCAGGAAAGGCATTGTGCTTGACAATTAACTAACCTGGTTTATGTATTGGAATGTTTTTATACAACTGTTTTAAATTTTTGTTCATACTTTTATGGTTGCCATATATACAGAATAAAGCTCTTTTGAATTGAAATTGTAATTTTTTTTCTGTCTGCTTGACAGATAGACAGGGGCCCTTGTGTATCTCTGAGCATTTTAACTGCTTCCCAAACAGGAAACAGGCATTGACATCACTTTGGAAAAAACAATCCAGGGCCCTTGCCCAACTGCCTACCCGATGTTTAACCAACATTCCCATTACCAGGGTTGTGTACAGGAGGCACAGTTTGTTATTACTCCACTGCAAAACAGAATACAACATTATTGTCCTATTTTGAGTTTCAATGGAAAAATAAACATGCAAATTACAGAGCTGTGTGAGAGAAACCTCTTGGGCTCCAAATATTTAGTTCCCTAGTCTCCAAGCAGTATAACTTGCACACAACTGGTGCTTTGAGTATAGTCTAGCAAAATGAGTGAAACATAACAAATCTTAATTAGAATAACAAGAGATACAAATATTTCAATAGGTGAACTGTGGAGGGCACAAGCTTTGCTGGAGAACTTCCTGCCCACAGAACTCCATGCACATAAATGACTAGTCACGGACCAGACACTTCTACCCAGTCCATTTTCATAACATGGTTTACTTTGGCTGAGAGTTACTACTCATAGAGTAACCTTCTGCATGTGTCAACCTCAGAGGGTAAAAGGGTATGTGTGAAATGAGTACCATTTCGCAGGATTGTGATAGAGCAGAGATTACATCAAATGATATTATTGATAAAAGAAATGATTATGACAAGTTCTGTGTCAACAATAGAAAACGTGTGCAATGTTTCACGTTCTGAAAATTGATATAAATGTGAATTTTAGTTACTGTGTCGTAAAAGCACGCAGAAGAAAAGATAGATTTTAGACATGTTATGCATTTCATTAATATAGATGTGACTATTATTCATGAAACACTATTTTCACTTATTTATATGTATTAGAAAAATGTAGGCGAAAAATCTCACATTATGGATTTTATTGCTAATTGATTTGATTTTCATGTAAAGAATATGAAAATAACAAGACTAAAAGAAATTATTATGATTTAGTTTGGTTTGTTCATGTGAAAATTAACTACAATATCATTTTATGTAATAACGTGTGCACCGAAAATAGTTAGATGTGTTGTCATGAAACTTCTAAATCATGTATTTCACATATGTATTAGTCGAATAACACATAATCAACAAAGATTTATATGCATTTTCTTAGATGAATAATGTTGGCAACAAAAAAAATGTATGAGTACATTATATTGGCATCTAGTAATTATGATCACAATTAAATGTTTATTAATGTATTTCTGTTATATTTTGAATTCACATGCTAGCTTCCTAATAATATAATTGACAATTTAACATGATCTTGTCATATATTAGACCAAATTTCATGTAGGCCTCATTTCCTTTTTTCAGTGAAGTGAGGGACTGAACATTTCCAAAGCGTAGGAGAACTTCTTGCAATATCGCAAGTTGTTTTGACATGATAACAGGTTTCCTTTGACATCTCCCGGACTGAACAGTGCACTTCAAAACATTTTGTTACACTCTGGAACGGCTGCTTGGGAAAGATCCCTTATGATCCCTTATGCTTTCTTTCTAATGGCCTATTGTTTAATGTGTCATATGCTTACATGACCTAAGGAACTACGTAATCGATTCACCACATTTATACGGATTTGTCACTTCTTTATTGCCACATCACCCTATTGTGGATTAACCAATTAACTGAATGGTCTGTCAAAATGAGTTGATGTCAAGGGGTGTTACCCCAGAAACAGTTACAGTGTAATTGCTCACATTTTGGATGAACATGCAAGCGTCTGGTTTTTGAGACTTTAGGAACTTGGACTTGATACTGTTGACAGTGTCCTGATGCAGACTAAACCTTTTCGGATGAAGAGTTTAAGTCACGTCACTGTGACTCTTGCTGTTACAGATGGAAACTGAGATAGATCACTGTCTTGACAAACTTGACTGGCTACTTGGAACCTAGTTGAACTCTTCTGAGAGTCTTAACTCAGGCTCTCCTGGCTAACTATCCCTATCTATAAATACGCTGTACGTTATCAGAATCTACTTTGGCTGAGAAAGATTTCCCCATCCACTCATCTTATTCTCTCTGAATCTCAAAGGCTTGGTATATTTCATTAAATCCTTACTAATTGACTATTAGAGCTGTATGACACTTTATTGAATTCAAATGTTCTTTACCTTTTAGACTGAATTACTAAACTTTAACATTTAATCTGATTCTGCTGTTCTGTCTCGTCATTCTTTGAGAGTGAATAGTTGCTAATGAATTGGGAAAGACTCTTCTGTGAGTTGTTGTAATTTGGTTTACAGTTATCCTATTCCTGGTTCTCATTAAGTAACTGCTCATTCCCCAACTATCCCACCACTTTCAGCACAGAGCAAGATCCATCAGAGGACCTAATGAATACATGAGAAGCATAAGATAAAGTAAGGAAAAATGTCTGTAAGGGTCCAGTAAACACTATAGCAGTTGTAATAGGAGACCTATGCGATGTCTGGGGATATCACTGTTCCTTCAGTTTCGTGAGTTCTCATTCTAAGCAAACCATATGTTTCTACTTACTTTCCATGCTGCAAAATATTTGGTTTTATCTGTCATCAGTCATAGCCCAAATACTGCCCGTACTCCTATTTGGACAGTCTGTGAAATGTATTTATAATGTAGCTAGTTGCCTCTTGCTACAAATTATTCTCTGTTCATATTTCACCTCAAATTTCCTTTTCATCTTCAAAAAAATCTGTATTGTGTTTCAATGTAGACATTTGGCCAGATTTGTCAACACTGGACAAGTGTAGTTTCACCAAATGTAACACAAACCAGTTCACAGTGTTGATTTGGGATGTACAAGATTTGTACTTGAAAGTACCTCTAAAGTAATGTAGCTGCTTTGAAATACTTTGCTCCAATGGCACATCCCATATAGGTGGTAAGTGGACATTTCAGTACAACCACCCATGAATTCTGATGCATAGCCCTATCTACTAATATTTGTAGACATGCTGGGACAAATTGGCCCAATAGGGTGTTTTAGGGGGAACCAGAATACAAAATAGTCCTGGGGCATTACTCAACTTGCCTTTAATGTAGGAAAATGAGACCGAAGGTTGTGATCTGTATTTACTATAATGGTGTATGTGCACATGACTGATGATGTTGTGGCTTTGTTTTATTTTAATTATGATTATGAAAAGATAAAAACTCAAGAAACAGAGAAATTTAAAAAAACATTTCTGGACATGTCTTCTTGTCAAAGAAATTATGCATCCTTGTCGAAGGCGTAAATTTATAGAAAAGGTGTCTTTTCTCCACACTTTTCAAGCACTAAGAGGCCTATTACGATGTTGGCCGGATGCTGTAGTGGTATGAAGTCTGCCTGACTATTAGTTGGCGGTTCCACCCACCAAATTAGGATGAGACCGCCCTATGGGCAGTTTGGAACATAAATGTTTCCATTGCAGCTTTTGCGGTAGCCAGAAAAAAGGCTGTAGCACCAGCTGCAATATAAAAATGGATGTTTTCAAACATCCATGCACCTTGTGCCAAGCACCATGTGCTGCTTGCCAAGTGGTGCATGGATGTTTTGGGGGGGCACCACAGGTGCCCCCTAGGCACCATGTTGGAAGCCCAGGGGGAACAGGGGCCCTGCATGGGCCCCCCAAAGTCACTTTCCATCTGCCTTTTGTGTCTGGCAGTTGGACCACCATAGAAGGGCTGACGGAAAGGGACATCGTAATCCCTACAACAGTGCCTGAGGAGGCACCGCCCCTATTGTAAGGATTATGGTCCCACCACTGACCCGACCATCTCCTTGAGCCCATCGGAACAGGAGCGGTCGGTCCCTACCCCAGATATCTCTGACCACTGGATAATAATCGATTGGTCGGATCTCTTCAATGGATGTCGGTGGGCCTGCTACCAACAGCTTGTCGGTGGTGGGCCCACTGACATCGGAATGAGGGCCTAAGTGTGTTCTGCACCATACAGAACACATCAAAAATGAGTAATGTTTACTGTATGTTTAGCATAGTTTTTTGTACTTGAAGAGTTGGATCTTTCCAATACAAAATCTAGACATCATGCTAACATCCTTGCATTGTGGTGTATGAGTGTGTGTGGGGGGCAAGGTAGCCTAAAGTGTTTCAGTGCTGGGGCAGAGAGCAACAGTACCATATCCTAGTAGATATGGATCCGTCCTGCTCTCTATCATTTTAAAAAAGAACGACCTCCTGCCCTAGCTTTGTAACACATTTGATTTCAGCCAGAGCATGATGGCAGGACCTCAATGTTCATGTGGGAATATAGAATTCAATTTTGTCCTGCAGAATTCGAGGACCACACTTATGTAGCGCTCTGTATGCAAAACACAGTAGCTTAAACTTGGCCCTTTGACACACGGGTAGCCAATAGAGCTCCAGCAAACATTCTGATGCTGGGATGTATTTGCTTTATTTACAGACCAGCTTGTCAGCGACATTTTGGATCACTTGCAGTCGGGAGAAAAGATACACAGGCACGCCTACATAAAGCGCATTCCTGTAGTCTAGTTTACTAGACAGTAGTGCCTGGGTAATAGTCTTTCTATAGCTTAAGGGGATCCATTAGAAGAGTCTTCTTAATAGTTTTAGCACCTAGTGACAGGGGCCACCAGGTGTCATTCCAGAGTAGGTGAGCCCCTCCGAAGAGCAGGATTTCAGACTTCTCGGGGTTTAGCTTCAGACAGTGGTCCATCATCCAAGTTGATGTTTCTGAGAGGCTGTTTACTAGGTTATTTCTCGTGTCCTCGTGCTGTAATTCAAAGGCAACTTGTACCTGTGTATCATCTGCATAGGAGCAGATACTAAAGCCCCATTTCCTGCCAATCTTAGCAAATGAAGAGACATAGGTGTTAAAAAGGGTCAGACATAAGGAGGCTCCCTGCGGGATGCAATAGTTGATGTTTTTTGAGCTGGCCCATTTGAATTTTTTGTGTTCTGTTGCGTATAAAGGAGTTAAATTGAAGTGCTTTTGAGTGTAATCATTTTTTTGTGCAGGAAGCTCAGCAGAAGATCGGGAGATACAGTATCGAAAGCTGCCCACAAGTCAAAGAGGATCAGGCCAGCAGCTTTTCCCTGATCCACCCAGGATCGGATGTTATCTGATACTACAAGTAAGGTAGCTTCTGTGCTGTTAGAAGTGCTAAAGCCATTCTGGGATGGATCCAAAAGATCATTGGTTTCTAGAAAATTAACCAATTGTTTGTTGACCAGTTTCTCCAACCAAAATAGTTTCCTTCCAGAAGTCCTGGAATATTGGGACTTATTGAAAATCTGTGTAACAAATGGACTTAGAACTGATGCAAGTTGAGAAAATATAAAGTGGGGCAGGGATCAAGCGGAGATCTGATTTGACCATGGTCATTGCTTTTAGGACCTGCTCTTCAGAGAGAGGGGCCAGGTTCCCTACGTAAGCGTGTGGTTCAAGGTGTGGCACTAGAGTTACCCAGTCTAGTTTGTCGGAAATGGCTTGGCTTTTGAAAGAGGAGTAGATTTTAGAGATTTGATCAGTGAAGAAATGTTTGATTATCTCGCAGTTGTCGCTTGAAGGGGTCATAGTGAGGGACATACAAGTAGGTTTGGAGAGCTCCTTCACAATTTTATATAACTCTTTAGGTGAGTTACAGTTGTCATCTATTCATTTTGCATTATATTGTTTCTTAACACTTTTGAGAGCATTATATTAAGTCTTCAACTGGCCTTTGAAGAGCAGTCTGTCTTTACCTTCTTTAGTAAGTCTCCATTTATGTTCTAGTGCTTTACATTTCCTTTTCATTTGTCTCAATTCTGATGAATACCATTTTTCCGATGGTATTTTTCAATTTGGTTTACTACTTCAACTGGGGGCACACTGGTCCAATGCATGAGTGATTTTGGAGTGTAAACATTCAGCCTCTGTCTGAACAGGGAGTGTCCTAGCAGTGTTTAGGTTGTTTAAGGAAAAGTGGGGGGCAAACAAGTCTGGGGTAATACGATTCCATGCACTATTTTTCACTGATGATGGTGTAATCAAGCAGGTTGGCTTGGATAGCAGGTTAAAAGAAAAGGAAATTAGAGAGTGGTCAGTCCAGGACATGGGTATAACCTTGGAGACATTAATGGATTCTGTATTTGAGGACAACTGGTCAAGTGTATGCCCAGCAGTGTGAGTTGTTCCTTGATCCATTGCTTTAACTGCAGTATCTGTATGTCATTTTCCAAATGTTTACCTAAAAAGTCATCAGAGTTTTCATGATGGATGTTAAAATCGCCTATGACTAAAACATTGCTATGTTTTAGGCAAGAGGGGAATCATTGGGACAGTAGTTTAGTGCTAAAATCGGATTATATCCTGGGGGGGTTGTAATTGACTGCTCCCCCCAGTAGTCTATAGTCTCTATTGGACATTTGAAATGCTAAAATCTTATGTTCGCCTATTGATGCCACTGACTCAGGAAGACAAGTGAAGCAGTCTTTGAATAGAACGGCGTTTCCCTCTCCCTTCTGTCCTATTGTATAAGTTTGTATTCTACTGGTAGGGTGGTGGCAATGTTGGGGAAGTTGTTGTCATCCAGCCATGTTTCTGTGATAAACGCTAGGTCAGGTTTTATGTCAGCTAAAATATGCCAGAACTCAAGTCTTTGGGCATAGACCTAGAGACTAAGAGTTGCAATAAATACAAGTCAGCTGAGACTCGGCCAGAGAAGTGAAATTCCTAGCATGCTGATCTAACAATGCTTGGCTGTCACATTTACAATGAAAGCATGAAAATGAGCCTTCCATATTCTCTGGTGAGGTTTTCACACATGGTACATCATTATCGTGTCGGGTTTGGCCAGTTTAAGGAGCATCACCCTAGAGTAATGGTGGCGGTTACTAGGCTCTGGTGTAAAAGGGGCAAGGTTCCTGGTCCAGTTCGGATGCAGACAGGCTTGCATTTGGCATGTCTTTGGTGCACCAGCAGTGCGTCCGCTGCGCCTCCACACCGCAGCCCCATTTTTATAGTCAACGATTACTAACAAACTAGAACGCTGCCCCTCCAACAGCGCTGCTTCCAGTGACTTCCTGTTGCGCAGTACCTCAGTCGCGGTATGGCGCCCTCCCAATTGAGTCAAGTACAAATACATTTTGCAGGCTTTCAATTCAAATTCAATGCAATTCAGTTTAAAACAATTTGATTTAAAATTCACAGTGTAAGGTTTGGTTTTAGAAGTGATTTAAAGTGTAATAGTGCAAAGCGGGTTAAGAGCAGAAATTGGCAACCTTACCTTCTCCGCTCTGCTGCCCCATTTTTATAGTCACCCATTACTAAAAAGCTGGAACGCTGCCCCTCCCACAGCACTGCTTCCTGGGGCTTTCTGTTGCATAGTACCTCAGTTGCGATATAGCGCTCTCCCACCCTCCCAATTTAGTCAAGTACAAGTAAGTTTTGTGGGCTTTCAATTCAAATTCAGGGCAATTCAGTTTAAAACAATTCAATTTAAAATTCACAGCATAATGCTCAGTTTTAGAAGTAAATTAAAGTGCAATAGTGCAAAGCCGGTTAAGAGCAGAAATTTACAACCTTACATTCGCTGCGGCCCCATTGTTATAGTCATCCATTACTAAAAAGCTAGAACACTGCCCCACCTACAGCGCTGCTTCCAATCACTCCCTGTTGTGCAGTACCTCAGTCGCGGTATATCGCCCTACCAATTGAGTCAAATACAATTATGTTTTGCAGGCTTTCAATTTGGATTCAATGCTATTCAGTTTAACACAATTCAATGTAAAATTCTCAGCGTAATGTTCGGTTTTAGAAATAAATTAAAGTGCAATAGTGCAAAGAGGAGTAATCGGCAACCTTACATTCGCCGTGCCGCGGACCCATTTTTATAGTCACCCATTACTAAAAAGCTAGAATGCTGCCCCTCCTACAGCACTGCTTCTGGGGGCTTCCTGTTGCGTAGTACCTCACGCGATATAGCAACCTCCCACCATCCCAATTGAGTCAAGTGCATCCTTAAAGGGGTTTTACCTGCGTCATGGGTCGAAAGCGTTATCGTCCCCATTTTTAAAAAAGAGGATAGGGGGAAGGCAAACTGCTATCGCCCACTATCTCTACTTGACTCCACCTTCAAACTGATGGGCCGAATAATGCTGGAGAGGCTGGAACATTGAGAAAATGAGAATAACATTTTAACAGAAACACAGTATGGGTTTAGAAGAGGCAATGGGATGATGGAACAATGTGTAAATCTTGATTTCTTGATAGGAAAGTATACGTTAGCAAAGGATAGGGCTTTACATCTCTGTTTTATTGATCTGACCAGCGCTTTCAACCTTGTCAATCACTGTAAATTATGGCAAACCTTGAAAGAGCTAGGGGCACCTATTGAAATATTTACATTTTTATCTCAAATGTATATACTTTTTTAACTTCTAGGGTACGGTTTGGCAAAATGGGGGAATGTACACTTGATTTTAGGGTTATGCGTGGAATTAGACAGGGTTGGTTTTAGCCCCCCTTTTATTTTGCCTATATATTAATAATGTAGACCCTTTTTTACAAAATTTGACTGTAGACGCCCCAAAAGTTGGGACGCGTCCCATGCCTATATTGCTCTATGCTGACGATGCTGTTCTAATATCAAGGACGGAAAACGGTCTGCAATCGTTAATAGAAAACTTTGCTTCGAATAAGACTGAAAAGGATTTACAGTTAAATTTAAAGCAAACTTTTGTAATGAAATGTGGGGAAAATAGGAATGAAAATCGACAACATCACATGGGCGGTGTCACCATTAATAGAGTTTTATCTTTTTCTTATTTGGGAATGCTTTTTAACAGTAGTGGTACCTGGATCTCGCACATAGAATCTTGTAAAATGACATTTTTTAAGAATTACCAAGAGTGTTTTTAGATTCTCTGCAAAAATAAGCAATAAACCTATACGGGAAATTCTTGCTTTGTACCGGAGTAAATGTGTTTCAGGGGTATGTTATGGGGCCCCTATTTGGGGGAGAGCAAATATCGTCCCCCTACATACCTTAGAAAATAAGTTCTTAAAAAGATTGTTGGCTGTCCCTAGCTTAACCACAAACGATATAGTCCATAAAGAACTGTCTGTAATTTATATAAGCAATACAATACATATGGCAGGCCTTACCTTTTGGCAAGGGGTAAGGACTAAAGAAGAAACAAAATTTACAAAAGACCTAATTATTGACTGTCTGGCCCTTGACAATAGAAAGAAAATACCTTGGTTAGAGAATATTCACAATTTACTAACATGCTGTAAAATAGATTATGTCAGAAAACCCCTATATCTATTCAGGACCAAAGCAAAAATGACCTGAAGTTGAAATAGCTTAATGCTATGAATAATGAAAGAGAAAGGGAAGCCGCCCGAAAACAGAGTGTTGTTACTTACTGTGATTGCCCACTTATGGGGGGCACACAGTTATATCTAATATTGGTAAGAAATACCCAACACAAATTTTATTTAACAAGGCTAAGGCACGGCACGCAACACTATTTATTAGCATTCCCTAGAATGGAAAAATAGTGTCCTAAACTCCCAAATTGTCCGTGTGATGGAAAGTCTCAACAATCCACGTTGCACCTTATACTCTTCTGCAGTTTTTATAAGGACATCAGGAAATCTGTTTCAAGACCCCTCTTTTTATCTAACATGGTTTATTATTATAAACATGCGTTTAATCTTGTATGCAGCCTGGAAAATGCGAAAATGATGAACGTTGTTAGCCAATTTATACAGTGTGCAATAAGGAAAAGAAAGGATTACTCGCATCTGGATGCATTGGTCTATGAGAATCCTGACGATTTAATGTAGTACTTATTTTTAATTAAGCTATTTTTATATACAGTGGCACCTTGCACTTTATATAGCACTTTGTATTATCACCTATGTATCTGTTTTTAGGACTCATGTCATATGTAAAATTAGGTAGTTCAGGTTAGTCTAGCTTTCAATCTTTCATTATGAATTGGCGTGGCATATTGTGCTTTATGTATTCTAATGCATAAGCACTTTCTTGTCTTATATCTAGAGCTCATTTTTCTTAGCCTTATCTCCAACTTTCTGTCCTTGTATAACATTTTATTTTGCACTTTATATATCTCATGCATTTGTACGTTGCATCCTGTGATATAGACTATTTTTGCACATAACGTATTGTATGTATTTTGGTTATTTATATAGAAAAAGTGTTTTTAAATGTATAATTGTCTTGTTATATAGGATTGTTTTTACTGATCTACCCTGCTTAGTATGCTTTTATGGTGTAATTACCTGCACCGAATAAAGCTGATTTTGACTTTGACTTTGAGTCAAGTACAAGTAAGTTTTGTGGGCTTTCAATTCAAATTCAATGCAATTCAGTTTAAAACAATTCAATTTAAAATTCACAGCGTTATGCTCGGTTTTAGAAGTAAGTTAAAGTGCAATAGTGCAAAGTGGGTTAAGAGCAGAAATTGACAACTTTACATTCTTTGCGGCTCTGTTTTTATAGTCATCCATTACTAAAACAGCTAGAATGCTACATGCGGGCGGCATTGAGGTACTGCGCAACAGGAAGTGACCGGAAGCAGCGCTGTAAGGGGGCTACAACGCTGCTTCCGGTCACTTCCTGTTGCGCAGTACCTCAGTTGCGTTATAGCGTCCTCCCAATTGAGTCAAGTACAAGTACATTTTGCGGGCTTTGAATTTAAAATCAATGCAATTCAGTTTAAAACTATGCGATGTAAATTTCACAGCGTAATGCTCGGTTTTAGAAGTAAATTAAAGTATAATATTGCAAAGCGGGTTAAGAGCAGAAATCGGCAACCGAGGGAAAAGTGAATCTGAATGTAAAGGTGAATAGAAAGACATTTGAACTCTTGTCCATACTGTTATTAGTTTAAAACACACATTTCTAACACATTGCTACACCTCCACATGGTTAACATGAAAAGAACCAATCAGATTAAAGTACAAACAAATAAAGCAAATTCATTACTTTTCTCAAGCTACTAAACAAAAAAGCTTCCATAAATGTGATTGAACTAGCAGGTATCAGTATCATATTGAGAAACATTTTTCAAGGATGTGCTTTACAGGTGCTTCACAACAGCTCGTTAACAGTATACAAAGATTACACAAAAGAAAACAAAACACTGAGGACACCCTGATATTATAAGTGGAGTCGAATCCTCCTGAAATAAAAAAACATTAAGTAGGCAGGATGCCAACCAGACATTTAACTATCTTAAAATGTGGCCTACAGAAGTTAGAGGCAGTTTAACTGTGCAAAAAAAATGTCAATACATATGTGTGTTTCATGCTACTGTCGATATACCTGCACAGCATTTAGTTATGAAAAAAGTATTCATCAAAGCTGTTTGACCCAGTGAAACCAGCCTCCAAGAGCTACAACCTAGCTGGAAATGCCAGGTGGATTAAAAGGACTGTCTGGCCCCAGCTCAGATTACCATGCAAGAAATGGACACAATTTGTTGAACATAATAGCATGGGCTTTTTAAATGTTTTTCACATATTTATTTATTGAGATTGCCTGTAGTGTGTACAATACAGATAGCCCTGTTTCTTGGTATATGTTAATTGTTATGTTATTTGTAGCTTATATAGTGCGTAATCACCTACAGATCTCTTAGCGCTTGTAGAGAAAGCTCAGGTGACTTCTACCATCCCCCATGAGCACCAAACAAATGTATTGGACTATAGCCAGGACTTCCCTCAACAGATGAGCAGATTCCTAAAAGGAAGGAGGGTGGGTTCCTTACGGAGGTTCTCTGGTAATTCGTTCCAGAGTTGGGAAATTAGGACAGAGAAAGCTCTGCCACCTTTAGATGCCATTTAGGCTCATGAGGGGGCCAAAAGGCCCGCCGCGGGCGAACGAAGTATGGGTCCCGGTGCATATTTCACCAGGCCCTCCTTAATATAGCCAGGAGCCTGGCCATAGATGGCTTTGTGAGAAATGCAAAGGCCCTTGAGCTTGGCCCTCTGTTTGACCGGGAGCCCGTATAATTTAGGCAGCAGAGGGGTGGCATGAGCCCTTCTAGAGAGCCTAAAAATCAGCCTAGCTGCGTTGTTCATGATCACCTGCAGCTTGCTGATTAGTTTCTCAGGAAGGCTAATATAAAGGGCATTGCCATAGTCCAACCTGGACACGATCGTGGCCGACACAATAACCTGTAGAGAATTATGTGGGAGCAGGTAGACAGGTTTCCACAACTGTCCCATTATGCCCAGACAACTGCCAACCACCGAGGCCACTTGATTGGTCAGGGAAAGGTTGGCATCGATCTTAATGCCAGTATTTTAACGATATGCACTGGCATAGGGGCAGTGCGAGCTCTTGTGGCCAAAAAAGGTCATTCCAGGGGTTACCTTTAGAAGAGATTACAAGGACCTCTGTTTCATCTGGATTGACTTGTAATGAATTGGCTGTCATCTAATACACAGTGTATCTAAAGATGTTCTGCACACAAATCTGAGCCTGTGGGGAAATATTAATCTGCAGGATAAATTGGGTGTTGTCTGCATAATTAAATACTTGCCAGTCCATGCCAGCTAGGGCTGCCACTAATGGCTGGAGATACACATTGAAAAGGAGAGGAGATAGAGCTGAGCCCTTGGGGACCCCACAAGTGAGATCACCACTTTTAGATTTTTGTTCACCCAGTTGGATCCTTTGGGACCGCCCCAGCAAAAAGGACTCAATCCACTGGTGGGCCAACCCGCAAATACCTCGATTGGCAATCCGAAACAGGAGTTGTGCAAGGTCGACTGTATCGAACGCCGCTGACAGATCGACCTACAATCAGGTTGCTCGCCTCTTTGTTATCGGCTCTATCTCTGAGCTCGTGGAGCACAGCCAACATCACTAATTTAGTGCTGTGATGAGCCCTGAAGCTCGCCTGCCTCACTTGGAGTAGTTGGTGTTCCTCTATAAAAGATGAAAGTATTGTGAGGACATATTGCTCCATAACCTTTGCTAAAAAAGGAAGCTGGGAAATGGATCTATAGTTTTTAAGATTGGCCGCCTCATCCCCTGGCTTCTTCAACAGTGGGGTGACCCTGGCTTCCTTCATGTTAATGGGCAGGTAACCTGTCTCCAAGGAGTGATTAAGTAGAGAGAGGATCCATCTTCCTAGCCCAGGAAGGGCCATACGAAAGATCTTTGGAGGACAGGGATCTGCAGGGGAGCCCGATTTGATGCGGTTCATCAGGCATGATAGATGAGCTAAATCTAAATTAGGATAGACGGTGAGCTTCGCACCTGGGTTACGGGGCCTAGAGTCTGGTCCAGGTCCATCTCATTTGTTGGACTGTTATCTATCTCAGTGCAAATATCCTTAACTTTTTGAAGAAAGAAGTCCTGAAATGTATTGCAGTTTGTCGACTCTGCTGACAATTTCTGTTCTGACTTCTGGCTAAGCTCTTTCTAAATGTTTCCCTCTGTTTGTTGGTAGCGTCCGCGATTCTGGCCTCATAATATTCACCATTTCTGGCCATAATGGCCTCTTTGTATAGGGTTAGCATGGCTTTGTAGCTAGCTGGATGATATAATTTGCGCCATGATCTCTCAGCTTGATGAAGAGTTTGCTTCTTTCTCCGCAGGTCTTCATTAAACCAGGGGGCTCCCTTTGCCCTTGTCTCTGACTCTTTCCCTCCATGCCTGTGCTGTGAATAACGAAACTCTTAAAATTAGGATTTTTCTCAGTTTAGGAGTCCTAAAGTTAGGACTCCTAACTTTACTACTACTAAACTGAGAAACATCCTAATTTTAAGACTTTCGGTATTCACAGAAGGCATGTAGGAGTCCTAAAGACATGAGTCCTAACTTTACTACTACTACACTAAGAAAAATCCAAATTTAAGACTTTCTGTATTCACAGAAGGCATTTAGAGTCCTAAAGTTAGGACTCCTAACTTCTGTGAATACCGAAATAAGTAAGTGCCTTCTGTGAAAACCAAAATGAGTAAGTGCCTTCTGGGAATACCAAAATGGTAGTAAGTTTAGGATTTTGTCTTAAGTTACTTCTGTGAATCGGGCACAGAGAAAGTTTCAGCCATTGCCATTTCAAAACCAGGCGGTTTTAGCCATATTGAAATCACATTGAGGTCTGGTGTGGTGATAGAGGTGACCCCTCCCATAAAAACACCCACTGAGATGATAATAGATAGTATGGATTTGATTAATTTAGGGAACCAGCATCCACAGGAAGTCACTGCCTAACCATTATCAAAAAGAGAGCAAAAACTCCAGAGAAAGGCATGTAACAAAAAAACAAACACATCTTTTACAAAGTCAACTCACAATAACCAACCTTGCAATTTATTTCCAATTGTTAAAATTCCTATCTATTGTGTGGCATTTCACCAGAATTTTGCCTTCCTTTGCTGAAACAATTTTTGCTGACCATAGCGCTCCGCTCACTTTACTCCTGCTAACCAGTGGTATAGTGCTTGTGCTCTCCACACTAAACATGTTAGAATAAGTGTACTCCTAACTGGCCCTTTATTTACTTTTATGTCCCTAGTAAACGGCACCAAATATACCAAGGTCTTAAAATTAAATGCTACTAGTGGGATGCAGCACTTGTACCACCAACTAAAGTAGCATTGTAAAACATATCTCCACACCTGACACGTCAGCCTGGGTGTGCATTTTTAAACTGCCATTTCAAGCTAGCAAACCAAATCTTTTGCCAAGTTTTAACCTTCCCTTTTAGTACCCAAAAGTCACTTCTAAAGTAGGTCCATAGGTTAGGGTGCATGGCATTTAAAAGGTAGGACATGTATATTTAATATTTCATGTGTCCTGGCATTAAAAAAGTAATGATGCACTGTAACAAGGCTGACTCTCCCATAGGAGAATACTGGGTTAAACTACAACAACTTCTAGTGATAAATTTCAGTTTTAGTTTGGAAGCAGCTAGGAAAATGATTCATGCATTACACTCCCACCAACTTTTAAAGGCAGGGGTTGTTCATCTATTATAGATTACATTTTGGTCTCGAGATCCCTGGTTAACAAAGTAACTAGTGTAGGGATAGACTGGAACAGCTTCAGTGACCATAACCCGCTTGTTTTAATGCTTATATATAGGGCGGGCCCAGGACCCAATGTCCACCGCTTAATAGGGGAGAGGGTCACCGATCAAGGCAGGATATTGAAGTGGTCTAGAATAGATGGGGTAAAATTTTATAAAAACTTAAGCAACAAGGGTCTGCGGGCCATAAACGACTGTTTGGATCTGGAAGTACAGGGCACAAGATTACTAGAAACGTTTGACCATATTGTAAATCTGATAGATGGACTATTAAGGACCAATGCGCCCACACGCAACCTGGTCAATCCCCGGTGGTTTGATCAGAATTGTTCTAAAGCACTGAGGGAACTGAAATGCTCTCTTAAGTCAAAACCACGGGATCCACAAAAAATTAGGGCAAGCAGAGAGAAATACAGAAAAGAGACCAAAAGGAGGAAACTCGCCTTGCAGGCAGAAGCTTGGGCAGATCTGAGAGAGGCAGGGGAAAGAAGGGACCTAGCGGGGTTCTGGAGAATCATTAATAAACCGACCTTTTTAGAAAATGATTCTCCGGAAACAGGGGCCAATATCCTACCGGAGCAGTGGGTTACCCACTTTAGGAGTTTGTATAACCACGAACCGGGTATCCTTGTAGAGCCACCAGCAAATCAAAGCCAGGCTCCCCCGGTAGCATTCACTCTTAAGGAGATCATGGGAGGGATGGAAAGTCTAACTAAGAACAAAGCCCCGGGTCCGGACGGAATTCCCCCTGACCTCTTTCTTAGTAATATAGACCTATGGGCCCCCCTGATGACTAGGGTCTTAAACACCGCTATCTCCTGTGGTCTCCCCCCATCATGGTCTAAAGCGATCATTGTGCCAATTTTTAAAAAGGGCAACAAGGACGATCCTAGGTGTTATCGGCCTATTTCCCTGATTGACGTTTCGGCTAAACTTCTGGGAAGGGCAATTCTGAATAGATTGTCCGAGTGGACCGAAGAGAATAACATCTTCTCGGACACCCAATATGGGTTCAGGGCAGGGAGGTCCACTAGCGATCAATGCCTGAACCTATATATGCTGACTGCCAAATACACTCTGGCCAGTGATGAACACATTTATATGGGATTCATGGACCTGGCAGCAGCATTCGACCACGTCAATAGAGGGAAGTTGTGGGACATGATGGCAGGCTTGGGGATCGAGAGTGGTCTAATCACCATATTAAGAGAGCTGCATAGCGACACCACGGCTAAAGTAAGATTTAACAGGGAGGGGGGATTGTCTGACTCCTTTTCATGTAAAAGTGGAGTCAGACAGGGTTGTATCCTTGCCCCTTTTTTGTTCTCCCTTTACATTAATAATCTGGAACAGTCTCTTTTGGGTTTAAAAACAGATTCCCCAAGGGTCGGGTCGCGGCATATCCCTGTCCTGCTCTATGCAGACGACGCGGTCTTGCTTGCGCGCACACCCCGAAGCTTGCAAATTTTGATAGATGGGTTCGTCAAGTTTATGAGTGATCTGGACCTATCTGTCAACTTAAGTAAGTCTTACGTGCTCCTGGCAGGCAAAAAACCTTCTTCTAAATCCTCTTACACAATAGGTACCCATCGTTTAGAGGAGGTTAAAACGTTCTCCTATCTCGGAGTAACCTTTGATGGTGCTCTCGAATTTAACCCCTTGGTGGCAGAACGCTGCAATAAAATGATTGCCTCCAATGGGGCTATAGCCGGTTATGGTAGGAGGCTGGGCAGGTGGAGCCCGGAACAGGTGATGATCCTGTACGGCTCCATAACATGTTCTAAAGTAAGCTACGGGGCAGAAGTTTGGGGCTTTGTGAATACTGCTAGAATTGAACAGGAAGAAAATAGACACATGAAATCTATCCTGAGGGTACCACCTAGTACTGCTGGATATATAGCGCATAGGGAGCTAGGGAGGCCACACCTGGTTGACTTATTAAAACTCAGGCCAATTGTGGCGTGGCTAAAAATTTGGGCAAACCCAGATGCATATTTAAGCAGAGAAATTCTATTGGACTGCTTGGGTAGGACTCACTGCATGCGCATCCCTTGGCTTAAATATGTGAGAAACACTCTTGAAGAGTTAGGGTTCGGAAATCTCTTCAGGAACCCCACAACCATCTTAGCACAGCACAAGAAACAAGTAGGGGAAATTTTCCTAGAGCGGAAAACCCAATGCCGTGCGGAGGTTGAAGGAGAGAAAAAGACCGTGAGGGCTTATAACTTGGTGAAGAGAGTGGAGGGTATGGAGCCCTATCTGTATCTTGTGCATAACGCACAGGACAGATTTCTTATGTGTCGTTTTAGATTGAACTTACTTCCTTTTATGTTGGCTTCTCCAGCAGGTTTTACCATGTCAATTGAGCAGAAGGGACCCTGCGGCTGCGACAATCGGTCTCCGCAGGATTCCCTTCATTTTATTTTGCTTTGCCCCTATTTTTCTATGCCCAGGCGTAGATTTCTAGTAGACATATTAAAAAAAGCCCAATTGGAACATGCCAGGGATGCTTTAGTCTATTTGCAACAAGCTTCCGACCCGCTAACCTTATGTTGTGTCATGAATTTTATCAAGGTGGCGGTTCGATTAAGGATGACGAGGGGAGAGGAATGAACGACCTGGGATTTTATGTTTTAAATTTATGGCCCTGTATGTTGGGATTTTTACTGTATTATTTATGTACAAGGATCTTGACTAAGATTTAATGTCTTTCTTATCTATGTATATATATGTGTGCTTTTATGGTGTTTTTTAATCACCGAATAAAGATTAAAAAAAAAAAAAAAAAAAAAGATTCATGCATTCATTTGAATGTTTTATAATACTAATTTTAAAATAAAACTTTTAGTAAGTTAGAAAGTTGTACTTTTCCAGTCTATTCCCCTAAAGGCCTGTCTGCCAGTGTCCAGTGTCCCATGACTGCTGATGGTACTCTTGTATTGAAATGTGGATGGCTCCTAGACAGTGGAAAAAGAGCTGGACAGCCTGGTTGATGTGCCTAGTCCATTCTTGAACTTCAAAGGATACCTACTCAGTCACTTGCGGATGGAGCTCGCACCTAGGCATACCTCCCTTTTATCTTCCTAGACAACTTGGCCCCTAACCCAGTAGAAGGGGAAGCTGCCTCAGAATTAGTTTGAAGTGACCATTAGAGCAGGTTTGCCCATTATCATAGCCACACCTCTGAGTGGGCACAGGGATCTCTGCCCAGAGGAAGAAAAGTTTTACCATGTTAGATTTAGGAAACAATCAATCAATCAATCGATCAATCATGACATTTGTAAAGCGCACTACATACCCGTGAGGGTCTAGGTCTTGAGGAGTCTTCTGAAGGCCGGTAGGTCTTGGGTCTGCCGTAGGTTGGTGGGGAGGGTGTTCCAGGTCTTGGCGGCGAGGTGGGAGAATGATCTGCCGCCGCCGGTCGTTCTTCAGATACGTGGGACCGTGGCGAGGGAGAGGCTGGTGGAGCAGAGCTGGCGGGTGGGGGAGTAGAAGTTGAGTCGTCTGTTGAGGTATGCTGGGCCGGTCTTGTCGAGAGCTTTGTGTGCGTGGATGAGGAGCTTGAAGGTTATCCTCTTGTTGACGAGGAGCCAGTGCTGGTCTCCCAGGTGGGGTGTAATGTGTCTGCGGCGAGGGATGTCGATGATCAGATGTGCCAAGGCGTTCTGGATTCATTCCAATCGTTTTAGGGGCTTGGCTGACGCTCCTGCTTAGGGGGCGTTTCCGTAGTCCAGCCTGCTGGTGACGAGGGCCTGGGTGACTGTTCTTCTTGTCCCGGTGGGGATCCACTTGAAGATTCGGAGGGTGTTGAAGCAGGATGAGGAGACGGCATTGACCTGCTTAGTCATGGAGAGGGTTGAGTCGAGGATGACCCCCAGGTTGCGTGCGTGGTCGGTGGGTGTCGGTGCTGTTCCTAGGGTTGTCGGCCACCAGGAGTCATCCCAGGCTGAAGGGGTGGACCCTGGGATGAGGACCTCCGTCTTATCCGAGTTTAACTTCAGCCGGCTGTTCCTCATCCATTCGGCGACGGCCTTCATTCCTTTGTGGAGGTTGGTTTTGGCGGTGTGAGGGTCTTTGGTGAGGGAGATGATCATCTGGGTGTCCTATGATGATCAGCTGGGTACTATTGGATAGCTTACAGTAAAACTTACAGAAGGTGATGCAAAAGAAGGTAGGGTCACGCCTGGCAACTTTTACCTCATTGGTTAGGGAGTGGCCAGGAGTTTCCCCCACCTACAGGCTGGCACTAGGCATAAATGTGACCTCCCCAGAACCCTCCTCCGAACACTCCTGGAACTGTGAAAATCAAAAGATGGACTGCTCTTCTGTCTGAAACCAGAAGAAAGCCAAGACCTGCATGCCGGAAGCCCTGGACATCAGATGTGACTCCAAATGTCAGTTGTCTGGCCTCTTGTTTGAGCTACAGACACACAACAAGCTTCCAGAAGCCTCTCTTCCTGAAACTGCCTAGCAGACCAGTTCCAGCTGGACCTGTCCTGGGCTGCTGTTAGGGTGTACACTTTCTGTCCCCAAACTTCAAGAAGTGGCTTTTAGAAACATTTTGGCAACTTTTTGCCCAGAGAACAAACTGAGACCTGGATAGCCATCAAAACCACAGCTATGGATTGCGAATCGCCAGCCAGCCTCAGCTTGCATGTTTGCCCTGATGATGTGACTTCCAGAAAGGTTTCTATCTCAAAATGTAAAGAGCTTCATCGGGATCAACCCGAGCAGCAGACAATTGGCATTTAAGCCTTGTCAGTCTCAGACTTCGGACTTTTCCTGCTCTCAGCTTTCCAGCCTACATCATCAAAGTTTCTATGTCAGAGGATAAACTTTTCACCGAGATAATCTGGGTCCCTATATCCAATTCACACTCCACTGCAGTTCTCCTTAAGTTTTGACTTTGACTCAGCCTTGTGTGATCAGATAATTGATATCAGCTCTTTATGCATTATGGTGCAATTTCTAATTAAAACTTTCAAAATTCATAAAAATGCATATCTCTGATTCATTTTGGTGTATGTATTAAAATAGTTTATATTTTTGTAAATTGGTTTTGGGATTTTTTTGTGTTGTGTTTTCATTTTATTAATGTTTGACTACTGCATAAATACCTTACACATCATCTCTAAGTTAAGCCTGACTGCTTTGTACCAAGCTACCAGATCGTTAAGCACAGGTTACTTTAGCAAACTTAGTGTTTCACCCTGACAAAAATTGTGATTATTATTTGAGGTGGGATCTCACCATCTCAACTAATACTCACATTTCTTGAACCAATCTTTCATTTCAATGTAAAAAATGAGTCATCAACCAAAAAAGTAGCAGCAACTTCAATTAATAGCAGGCCATTCATCTAGCATAAACCTGTCTTTGAAAAGCAATAGAATGGTAAGGAATCTATGGCTAGCTAGGAAAATATTCAGGAATTTACTGTGTCAGAACAAAGTCCTAAATCGAAGTGGGCCGATGATATTAGACTGACACAATACCCAAGTGCCATTCTTTAACAACTAGCCCCTCTTCTGGGCCTAAGCCTGAGACCAATAATAATTTTACACAACATCTGAAACAACAAAAAATCCCTTTGCATGGCAACCTTGGGAAACTGACAATTATGCCACAGCTGCAAGAAGTCATGATAAAGAAATTTCCAAACCAAGGCAATGCACAAGTATTAAGGCAATTACAACCTCCATGTGTGTACATGCAATAAACGTGCCAGTCACTCCTAAGGATACATTGCAAAATTAAATCTCAAAATCCCAGTTCGAAATAAACAGACAAGTTAATTAGTATCATTCACAAACCAGTTAGAATAAATGATTACTGTACCTCTTGTATAAATCCAAAGGATCGTTTGACTTTTGGAACAGAAATAATATCAACAACTTCTAAAATTCACTTGAGGGGCTTTCTCAAATGACATGTCGTGCAATATAATAGCCATTGACTCTCAGCCCCTGAAAACACAGAAGAATGAATTAATCTTGGTTATCTAGACTTGTGTCAAGCAACAGGCAAGGTACTGTTAAGAAAACAGACTTTTGCGAATTGGGGAATCAAAGTTTCAGAAGCTATAACCTTGTTTCCTAACATTCTGCTTCCAACACCTGTCAATGAGCAAAGCCCTCAGCTGTCCAAACAAGTGGGGAGAAACTGAAATCCAGTTGAATTCGAGTAGCCATGTTATAATCAGATGTGCAATTGGTGCAGAAAAATACAACTGTAAAAACTATAAAGCAATTTTAAGTATGTCTTGATTCTGATTTGAATAACAACATTTACTGAGAACTTTCCCAATTTCTTCTCAGAAATCATTCACCATGGTCAAATCTAGTTTTTCTAATATGCTTTGGGAGTGCTAGGGAAGAAGGTTTAAAACAATATATGTAGATTACAATGTTTATCAATCTACTAAACCGCTATTTCAGGAAGTTGCTAGAGTAACATGACATTCCTTGTTTTTTTTTACACTAACCCTCGGTCTGTTATTTCCCCATGATGTACCTCCTAGCTACCACTTACAGATTAGTCAAGGCATGTACTGACACCTTGATCAGATTAATACATTCAACAACATAATTCATTAAGGTTTTTTTTTCTTTTCTGTGTTGTAAGAGATCTATATGTCTTCTAAATTGTTTGCATGTAGAGCTGAAGTGCTATTTCTGATAAGATGGAAGAAGGGTCTGAGTTGCCTTCCTGTAGTATATCAGAGTCACCCACTGAGTTACGTAAGGATTGTGATATAACAAGATAATCAAGTCTAGCAAATTTGCCATGAATGTTTATTTTTTCCAGGGTTCGATCAGGGGTCAACATTTCTGGATCACTTAAGACATTTCTATATGACCATCCTGTTAGTGGATCGGCAGGATAGATGTGTCTAATACTGGATATATAACTACATTTCGGTCATCAGCCTCAATACCAATTGGATGCCTCTCTGCTTCAACAATGTCCTGTTGTAAACCTGAAGTCTCGCTAACCCCACTGCACTTACACCTCTTTTTAAACATAGAGGATAGAGAATTATACACAAGAGTGGCTACTCCACACTAGCCCAATTGCTCCACCTGGGATGGAAGCCCTTTCCGTACAACCCAATCCTTGTATCAACCTATATGTGTGCATGACAACCAAATCTCTGTCACTTAAAGCAATGTCACAATGTGTGACCTTAAGGAATTAGTTTTTTTTTCATTTAAATTAGCTAAGTATCACATTTGGGGATTTAATTCAGATGCTCACAATTCATACGTTTGGACTAAAGGGGCAAGTGCATCGCATAGGTTTATTTTCAAGAAAATTACAGGTACAAACCCCTCTTATTTGATTGGTAATTTTATAATTAGTATAGTTCTTTAGGAGAGAATTATCTGAGTGTAAATCCCCAAAGGAAAGTGTTTAGTTAACACCTATTGCAAATTACTATATTTCACTATGTAAGTGTTTGCTTAAAAGCCATTTTGAAGCACAGAGCCTGCTTTTTTAGCACGTTGGTAAGGACAGACTGTCTCATTCTATCTTTTTCTATTTCCTCCTGCTTTTGTTTTATTGATGATGATTCTGCACAAACTTCTTTGCAAATATTTAATTCCATTCTCAGTGCTATAGACAACAAACAGAAACCCCTGATGTGTGCAATGGCTTCCAAGAAAAAGCAAACAGCGTTCTGCTGAATTACAGTGACCAGTGGGAAATGAATTTATTCACGAGTTCTCTCTAAAAATTGCTACATGGAGATTTGCAGTAACCTTTTTAAGCTCAAATAGGTTGGCATTTCATGCCATGTTACAGGAGCTTGCAGTTATTCCAGGCTCAGCACGTTCTAATTACAGGTCAGTCTCCAGTGTCTCCATGGCTGCTGCTCCGTGGTATAGATAATAAAGTAAGCTGATAACCCCCTACCTATGAGCAGATGACTATCCCCAGGATAATTATTCAAACTTTCTACTGCTGGCGGGGAACAACCGTGCTGGGTAAAATATAATGCCTGGAGAGGAGTTGAATGCCCTTCGCTATGTAAAGAATAACAGAGAAGATAAGTTTACAGTTTAAATGTAATGCTGCTTTTGGTATTGCCTTGCAAAGTGTAAGCTGATGATATGCAAGGAATACTTTAGCATACATAGATTATTTACTATGGGGTCTATTCACGACAGCATTTTTAGTAAAGCAAGTAGTATTACATGAGTACTTTTTTTAAAGGGCCTCAACAGATCCAACTTGCTTTCTGTAAAAGTGCTAAGAGGGGACAGCCCTTTCTATTTATACTAGTTTTTGTAGTAACCACGCTCACAGTGGTTTGCAGGTAATAACTTGTTTTATTTATAAGTACATCTTCATTGTCTTCCCTAGAACTTCCATGTGATGCCATTCCATTACATCATCAAGTTCTACAATGGAGGAAAGATATTTTCACACATCTGCCCCTCTTACAGGGAAATCCATTACAATTGATAAAGTAAGCATTATAAAAGATAATGAACAATATCATACTTGACATATCATTTGCACAGAACTATAAATAAAAAATGGAGAGATCCCCACAGTAGAAATTGACAAGAAAACAGACAGCTATTTATTCAGTCGAATTTGGAATATTAACCTTACAATGGTTACCCATACTCCAAATCCCCACAATAGAAATTGACAAGATAACAGACAGTAAGTTATTCAGTCGAATTTGGAATATTAACCTTACACAGGTTACCCATCCTTCACTCTCTTCCGTCATCCAATGTGACCACAGATTTCATAACTTTAACCACTCTTTATGGCTTAGAAAATGTGCTCTCCTTTCTTAACAAATCCCATTCTTTTAACCGCAACCCAATCACCACATTTCATTCCAACAATCTTCACTCCCTTCCTCCTATCATAACTTCCCTTGTTGCGTTCATGAGATTCTTTAACTCTTGATGCAATCCGTTCACGATCCACCCAGACTGATTTTTCTTTTGCAACCACACAGGGGACTACTTGGTTGCAGGCTCTCTACCTTTCAGAGCCACAAATGGTGAAACTCCAGTAACAGAATGAGGAGTTACTCTATTGGCCCACATCAAATTGGACTAGTTCTTCCTTCCACAATAATCCATCAGCCAAAGATAATTGGATGTTGTCTACAATAATACGATTGACCCTCTCAACCAATCCATTTGCCTGAGGCCTAAATAGTGCCACCCTATCATGCTTGATTCCTAATCCTGTAAGAAACCTCATCATAATAGTAGAAACTAGTTGTACCCCGTTGCCCGTGACCAAAGGCTTAGATATCCCTTCCTCCAAGAACACCTCTTTTAGAAACTCAATCACCTTCACAGACATAATGTGTTCCACAGGCCTGACTGTAAACCATTTACTATGGTAGTCTACTAAAACAAGTAAAAACGTGTTCCTGACACTTACTCTTTCAATGGGCCCCAAGAAATCCATTGCCAACTTCTCCCAAGGTCGATCAGGAACCTTTACACATCCTAGGGAGGTTGACGGATCACTCTACACTTATCACTGTTGCTGCCTGCCAATCTCTAACAATCTCTTCCACCTATCTATCCATTTCAGGCCACCAAAAACATTGCCTAATTTTCCTCTTACACATGTTTCTGCCCAAGTGTCCTTCGTGTACAAGCTTAATAAATCTCCCCTCAACGTTCTTGGTGGAACAATACGGTTGCACCTCAAGACCTCATCCACTTGAATACTCAACTGATCTTTCACATTAACATATTGTTTCCACACTTCACTTAAGGCTGAAAAATGTTGCCAGCCACTACATATTGCGGCTTAAAGCTCCATGTACTCTCCATCCACTCTCAATGCTTCACTCCACTCTTCCTGTCTTAAAGCCAGCTCTCCATCAACAAGAGTAGACAAAGAGTCCACCTCGATCATAAAAGAAATATCTTCTTCTTCATCAACTGGCATATGCGACATGCAGTCGGCTATGACATTCCTTTTACCTCTGACAAAATCAATCAAAAAATTCAAATCCATCATAGACAACAACCATCGAGATATGTGCAGAGTCACACTCCCTTAAAGACCCTTACCACCTTTAAAAATATTCAACAATGGCTTGTGATCTGTCCTAAGAATGAACGGCAAGCCCTATAGATAAAATCTAAAATGATTCATTGCCCAACAACAAGCCAGGGCTTCCTTTTCGATAGCAGAATATGATCTCTCTGCACCCTGTAGACAACGCGCCATCTCTCCCCATCATCCACCATCTGGGTCAATACAGCGCCCAACCCCACGCTAATCACATCAGTTGTCAACATAGTTTTCCTTTTAACATCAAAGTGACCTAAAATATGCGCACAAACCAGTGACGCCTTACCATCTTTGAATGCTGAGTCATATGCCAAATCCCACGCAGACAGACAGTACTCCCTTCTTTAACAGCACTCGCATAGGTTCAACAGTATCAGAAAAATTGGATACAAACTTAGAACAATACTCAGCAAGACCAAGAAACAATTTCAATAACTCCTTATCAGTAGGTTGAGGAGCCTTTATAATACTTCTTTTTGGTCTTATTCCATTGGCGGATATCTTGTGACCAATATAATTCACCTGTTCCTTTCTCAGTTTACATTTCTCTTTTTTTATAGTTAATCCATGCTCAGCAATTCTTCTCAGCTCCTCAAACAACAATTCATCATGAATATTAAAGGACCAACCCACCACCATAATGTCACAAGACCCCGTGCATCTCCTGAAATATATTTTGCATAATCCTCTGGAACACCGCGGAGGCTAAAGCCAATCCAAATGTCATTCAACAATAGCGGAAAGCCCCCAGCGGTGTGACTAAGAAAGTCAGGAGCCGTGATTCCGGATGCAGATTCACCTTGTGGTAGCCGGCAGACATGTCTAAAACACTGAAGATTTTTCCACCCGCATCAAACTTAACATTTCTGCTATATTGGGGAGTGGTTGATGATCAACCCATATATTCTTGTTTAAATTTCTCAAGTCTATGCGGGGACGAATTTGTTGCCCTCCTTGGGAGCAACGACAATTGGAGAGAGCCATTCAGAGGATTCGATGGTCTCAATAATCTTACACTCTAATAATTTGTCAAGCTCCTTCTGAAGCGGCTCTCTCCTTAACAATGGTATAGGTCTAACCTTATGCACCACTGGAACAGCATTTTTCTTCAAAATTATGAGGTGAGTGAATTTCTTCAGCATACCTAAATCATCAGTAAAGACATGCGGATATGATAGCATCAACTTCTTTCCCCATTCCGAATCAACATCTAATACAGCCAACTTACACCCTTGCATAGTTTCTACTACCATCACCGGTTCTCTACCATTGGGATCAAGGATAATGTTAAGGTCTTTTTGATTACTCCAACCCAAAAGATTAGATCCGTCTTCCATTACATACACCCTACGATGTACACTGTTATTCTTGAAGAATATATACATCCATTCCATAACTACAATGTTAATTCTCTTCCCACCGTAACCCAATGCTAATATAGCAGGTCATTGCAATTTCTTCATGTCTTTTTTTTAGATCCTTCTCATACATATCCATAGATATTAGAGTGAATAGACTGCCTGAATCTATCAATAATTTGATATGAGTATTCCCAAAGGTAATATCACAATGAGGTTTTTCAGTTTTCCTACACTTTCCATTAGTGTACTACTATTGTCATTGACGAGTACCCTGTGACTATGGTTAGACATACCACATTCATCAACAGATAGCATCATTTCTTCTTGAACCTCTCCAAGATTCTCTATTGCTTTTACTCTTGGATTATGTACCTTAAACCTGCACATCTTATCTAAATGCCCTTTCTTTCCACATGACCTACACATGTCATGTTCCTTGCCCCACATGCAAAACTAGAAGCAATGTGCCCAGGACAACCACACCTGTAACACATGATCTTTCTTTTCTCCATTACATTGGGTGCATTCTTTTTATTGGAAGCACAGGAATTCTTCTACTTTAGTTGACCTTTTCATTTTAACATCTTGTACATCAAGTGCAACAACCTCTTTTCCCAGAGATTTTACAGTTAATTTCCCATGTCAATCTCCTTTATCCAGACAGCAGTGTGTTCCGTGCTCCAGGCAATCTGCACTGCTTCGTCCAATGTAGGATCCAAGGATAAAAGTCTTTATTTGTCTTTCTTATCTCTGGTACATCTCACAATTTGATTGCAAATCAAAGATTCCATTAGACCATGAAATTCACATGTTACTGCCAGACCACGCAATGTCGTAACATAGCTCATAATATCTTCATCATGAGCTTGTGTTTGACAAAAAAATTGTGTCTTTCAAAAACTACACTTAGGGGGTCATTATGATGGCGGATTTCCCACATACTCCGGGCCGGCGGAAGCCACCGCCGGCCCGGAGTATGCGGGAAATCCGCCAAGGAGGCCTGAAAGACCCACCGCCAAATCAGGATGGCTGGTGGGTCTCACAATCTGTCCGCCGCTTTTCCGCCGCGGTCGGAAAGCGACCACGGCGGAAAAGCACTAACATGGCAGGCGATGTCTATCAGACACCGCCAGCCATATTAGGATGTAGGGAAAGTAATGCTTTTCCGCGGCGGCTTTTCCGCAGTGGAAAAGCATACGGACAATCACTTTGGGGGCCCGTTGCGGGCCCCCTGGGTGAAGGTTGCGTGGGGGGTGCACATGGGGGGTACCTATGGTACCCCCCTGCCTTTGCGTGCACGAAGCGGCAGGCACCGCGCGGTGCCTGCCGCTTTGTGCATGCAAATGCACAGCTTCCGTTTTTTACATTGCGGCGGGTGCTGCTTCAAGCAGCACCCGCCGCAATGTAAAACATACAGGATGTGACCGCCAGGGTGGCGGTCACATCCTAATTGCCATGGAGGGACCGCCGCTGCCCATGCGGACGGTCCCTCCTACTCAGGGGTGGCGGACGGACGCAAGTCCGTCCGCCATCCTAATCGGCCCCTAAGTTTGGGTGTAAAATGCTTCTCCAGCATTTGCAACAACATGTCATACACATTGACAGGTTGACCATTACCAACTCCCAAAGTCACTTCAGGAAGATCGTCATATATTCTTCTTCCTTCCATCCCTAAATGATGTATCAATATTGCTTGCCTTCTCAGCGGTCCATATTGGTCCCCACCAATAGCTAACACATAGGTGTTAATAATATTTTTCCACCTTTTCCAAAGGATGCTTGGTTCTCCAGGAAGAGGCAAAAAATAAGGTGTAGCAGCCATGCTCTGTTCTGTCATACCTGCAATAAGAAGATAAACACAAAAAACTAACACAACTAATCAAAACAATAAGCTATAACAATGAACCAAAATAACAATTAAAAATAATACCTTAAGAGGTTAGTTGGCTGCCTCGCCCCCCTCCCCCCTTTCTTCCCTCGGCAACGCACAACGGTCTCCTGGGGGTACGTACGGAGCTGCGATAACTGGTAAGGGAGCGTCACTGGGTCTGGTTGGTCCGGTCCTGCCATTCTAGAGTGCAGCCATTACCAGGGACAAGGGAGGCAGCGGCTCTACTAAGCAGGGGCCGATTGATAAGTTTACCCGCCTGGAGTCGGGGTCAGGGGCCTCTGGGGGCCAGCCGGGAGTGGTCCCGGACAATGCTGACCTCATGGCCGCTATCACCCAATCCAGGGACATGTTGGATGCAAAGATAGGGGCAGTCGGAGGGGACGTTATGCTGTGCGGCAGGACTTACGCAACGCAGTGTCCCGTATCTCTGAGGCCGAGATACGCATCTCAGGGGTGGAGGACGGCGTCACAGAATTGAAGCTGAAGGTGGCTGCAATGGAGACCATCCAAAAGGGCCTTACACTCAGAACGGAAGATGCGGAAGGACGGGCCCGACGCAAAAACCTCCGCTTCGCTGGGTTCCCGGAGGGCTGCGAAGAGGGAAACATGGAACGCTTCCTCACGATCTGGGTGCAGGGCTGGCTTCCTCCTGAGTCTCTGTCCAGTTGCTTTGTAGTGGAACGGGCCCATCAGGCACTATTGCAGAAACCGCAAGTGGGGGCCCGCCCCCGGCATGTCATCGCCAAACTATTGAACTATCTGGACAGGGACACTATCTTGAAGCAGGCCCGTGCCAAAGAACCCTTGCTCTTCAACAACGCTCTGATCCTGATATTTCCCGACTATGCGCGGCAAGTTCAGCAGCAGCGCCAGTCTTTCATGGCCGCTAAGGCGTGGTTGAGAGAGCCTAAAATTCCATATGCCCTGCTCTTTCGGGCCTGCCTTCGGGTGGTATTTTGCTCACACACCCATTTTGACAGCCAAGAAGAGGTCTTCTGATGGATGGATGAGACTGTGCGGGTGAGGCCCCATACCCCACCGGGAAGACAGTTAGACTCATCCGTGAGTGACGTGGCTCGGGGAAGTCCCCGTGGTTGGCGGCAGAGAGGTAACAGACGGTCGAGGTCCAGGCTGCACTCGCAGTCCAGTAGAACGGCCTCCTGTGTGGGGCCGGCCCTGGGAGATCAGACATTGGAACCATAGCGGAGGGTGCCGGTGGGGCCCAACACAACTTCACCTGTTGGATACCGGATTGTCCAGAACTGGGCTTATGTTACCGTCAGGTGTGAGCTGGCGGGAGCCCGACCTGAAGTGTATGGGCTGTGAGTTGGGGACCCATTGGTTGGGGCGGTGTCCATCCCCCTGTTGGGAATCGGGGATCAGCCCTGCCGCGACAGATACTTCAGTGTTTGGGTTGAGGTATGGGGTGGGGGGGTTTGTTGGGAAGGGGATGTTTTGGTTTTCAGGTCGCACTTTCAGCACAGGTCCGATACCAGCTACTAACACGCCACCGAGGCTTAGTATTTGGGTTGAATGACGAGGTAATCCCCAATGGCTAGTACGCCCGAGGGTGGGCAAGGGATGCAGGGGGGCCTTCATATCCTAAGTTGGAAAGTTCGAGGGTTTTAGATAAGGTCAAGCGGGGGCAATACTTCAACACGCGAAGCGGTCACGGGCAGACATTCTTATGTTGCAAGAGACGCACCTCATGGGCACGAAGGCCCCATGCTTGCAACGGTATGGATTCCAACAGGTCTTTCATGCAGGCTTCCTGAGGGGGTTCCCGGGGAGTGGCCATATTGGTGCATCATAGGGTCCCATACACACAGGAACAGCAATGGTCAGATTTGCAGGGGCGCTATTTGTTTATCCTGGGTAGGATTGGGGAGGAACCCCTGATACTGGGTAGTGTATACACTCCACCCCCGTTGCAATGGAATCTTATCAAGTGGCAGCGGTCATTGTGGACGGATATGCCCAATGTAATGTCAGTAGTGGGTGGGGACTGGAATGATTTTATGCAGGTGGCACAGGACAGGTCGGGGGTCGGACACGGTCCCAGATGTGATATACCGACAAAACTACATACTCTTGTGATGGGGATGGATTGGGTTGACACATGGCGGCCGGTGCATGGCACGGCTCGGGCTACACCTACCTTTTGGCATTCCATAAAACCTTCTCTAGGTTTGACTATATATTTGTTCCCCGGACAAGGGCGGGTAGGGTGGTGGCAGCGGGGATACTGCCTCGGGGTATCTCGGACCACTCCCCTGTGTTCATAGAGTTAGATACCGGCAGGGGAAGGTAGCCGTTTTGGTGGAGCCTAGCGGTGTGCAATCTTCAGAACGCGGAATGGACAGCCCATATGGGAGGAACTGACTTGCAGTGAGGCGAACATAGAGATGCTTGAGCAGCAGAACCTTGAGGCTGGGAGTGTTCTGGGAGTGAGGCAATTGCTCTTGGCCCGACGGTACTGTGCAGCCATCCTGATGGAGGAGGCACGTCAGGTCTGGCTGGCAACGCCCAGTAGGGTGTACCAATGGGGGGACAAGTCTGGTAAAATGTTGCATCGCCTATGTCAGGGCACTTTCCATGCCCAGGCCCTACCGGGGATACTGGATCTTGTGCGAACCCCGATTATGGATCCTCCGGCTATAGCGGAGAGATTCGCTCCGTACTTCGCCGACCTCTATGCCCCACGGGAGTGCCAGGAGGCTGTCACAGTCGAGAAATTCATTACAGATTTGCCACTCAAGGCGCTGTCTGATGAGCAGCGGGACGAGCTGGAGGCAAGCTTGTCGGACGAGGAACTGGGAGCGGCCTTGGGAGAGCTGAATCCCGGGAAGGTGCCCTAACCCAATGGGTTTCCGAGCAAGTTTTTTTGTCTATACAATCTGCAGCTGGCCCAGCATTACCTGGCTGTGGTGGGGGAGGCGCGGGACAAGGGGGTGCATCCCCAGGACTGGAGGCATGCGGAGGTGGTAGTGTTTCACAAGCCCGGGCGCCCCCCGGAACATCATGCCTTTTATCGCCCCATTTCCCTTTTGAATGTGGAGGCAAACATTCTGGCAAAGGCGCTGGCCAATCGACTGATGCCCCACATTGCATCGCTGGTGCACCCCGATCAGGTGGGGTTTATGCCCCAGCGGGCTACTCGGCACAATATTAGAAGGGCGCAGGTGGCGGTTGCGGTGATTCAGCGACTTGGGTAGCCCGCGGCCTTACTTTTGGCAGATATGGACAGGATGTTTGATTCCCTGAGCTGGGTATACCTATTCGCCCTGCTTCCTAGACTCAACCTGGGCCTGCGATTCCTTTCCTAAGTGAAACTACTATATACAGGCCTGACAGCATCAGTGCGAGTTGCGGGCGCAGCCTCCTCCACCTGTGCAATTCAGAGGGGGAACGCAGCAGGGATGTCCCCTGTCGCCATACGTGTTTGCCTTGGCTTTGGAGCCCTTGGCGGCCTGGGTGCGCATAGACGCACAGGTGCGGGGGTTGAGTGGGACACGGGTCTCTCTGATAGAATAGTGTTGTGTGCGGACGACGTTCTCTTCTTGACGGCTGTACACAGAACAGGGCCACGGTTTCTGAGTATAATGCAGATCTTCGGGGAGGAGTCGGGTCTATATATGAATCCCCGTAAATCCACACTGTATGTCCTGGGCAGGCAGATGAGGGTGGGTGCATGGGCGACCGTGGATCCGTCGACTCTTGGTGGATTGAAATATCTGGGGGTGGTGCTCTCGGAGGTACCGGCAGTGGCCTGGGAGCACCTGTGAGGGAGTGAGTGCGGGCTGACACTAAGTCCTGGTCTCGTATGCCCCTGACGCTATTCGGTAGATCTGCAATTTTTAAAATGGTAGTGCTCCCCCGACTCCTCTACCAGCTGCAGAACCACCTGTATCTGATCCCACCTAGATGGGTCCGACTGGTGAACTCTGTGTTTGGGCAGTTTCTGTGGGAGGGGGGAGGGTGCAAGTGGCATTGCATACCTGCTTCCTCTCTCTACCTACTGTGGGGGCGTTGGCATCCCCGGATCTCCTCTCATACTATCAGGCCTCGCACCTACTGGTCCTCAATGAGTGGTGGTGTGGGGACAGGGGGACCCGGGGTACGCACTACAGCACTGCCTTATGAGCCAGCACACGCTGCACACAATCTTGTACTCGGCGAGGCTGTGGAATGCGCTGCCGCCAGCTACATGGGTGGTGTCCATGATTTGGAGGCAGGCGCTGTGGCACATGGGCTGGTGGGGCGTCTTGACCCGGGAGACTCCACTGTGGTACAACGAGAGGCTGCCTCAGTTAGCGACCCTTCTGGGCTTTTGGGGATGGGACGCTGTTAGAAGCGGTAGTCTCTAGTTGGCAGAGGTATACACTTCTGACAAATAGGGACACACCTTTTCTAGTCAGGGCAAGGGGATCACACACTTAGATAACCCCTGCTCACCCCCTTGGTAGCTTGGCAAAGCAGACAGGCTTATCTCAGAGGCAGTGCGTTAAGCATTTATGACCACCTACAGTAATAAAGTGAATACACTACAAATGGACACGACACAGTAGTATTATAAAAATAAGGATTTTTATATAAGGCTTAGCACAAGACCAAATAACGACAAAAATATACCACAGTCTCAATAAATACTCTTGGAAGGAAAAATAGTAGTTCAAGCACGGTTTCTTCTTAGCACAAAGTCTATAGTAACAAAAGCAACTCTTCTTCTTTAAATCAAAGTTCTTGGCAACAATGTAACCCACACAGGAGTCACACGACGTCGAGGCAAAGATAATCCAAAGGTTCGGCGTCGACCGCGAGGAGCGCTATGTCGAGCCCGGAGTCGCACAGACCCCAACAACACAGTACCTTGGAAAAGTGAAGCACTCGAGGATCAGCAGCGTCGAGATGTCCGGTGTCGCGTCTTCGGCGTCGATCGGGCCTCAGAGTCGGGGCGTCCTTCAGCGGCGTCGACCGAAGTCAGGCAGGAGCAGCGCTCACGAGGTGAAGCAGGATACGGCGTCGTCGATGTCGATGTTGCAAGAGTGAGCAGCGCTCACGGCGTCGAGAGGGCTCGATGTTGATGCGATCAGCAGCGGCGTCGACACAGGGTCACTTGGAGCTGGAGCCGAACTCGCTACTCACTGGCGTCGCTACTGGCGTCGATCGGGCCCGGCGGCCAGTGTCGAAGGTGCGGGACACTGGAGCCGTTACTCACGATGTCGAGCTGGATTCGGCGGCGTCCGTCGGCGTCGAGATTGCTGGATTCTTCAGAGGTGCTGGATTTACAAGTTCCAGCAAACAGCACTTTAAGCAGATGAAGTCCTTTAGCCCTGTGACTTCAACAGGAGACTGGCACTCTTCCAGCCCTTGGAGATTTTCTTAGCAAAGATTGAGAGTACACACACAGTTCCTCTCTCCTGGTTCCTTGGCAAAAATAAAGAAGCAATGCAGGATTCCCCCAACAAACAGCACTCTGGCAGAAGGGGTAGGCAGTCCTTAGATCAGCAGGCTTCTTGTCCTTGGTTCAGGTTTCCTTGTCAGAAGTGATCTAAATTCTTGGTTCAGGGGTCCTTCTCTTATACCCCTTTTTGGCTTTGATCCCTTTGTCCATGCAGGGGAATTTCCCCCCATCTTGGGTTTGTTGTGGGTGTTGCCAGGCCGAAGCACCTGGCCTATTTACTGTGCAGGGCAGAGTCTTCAGCCGCCCAGCAGGAGCGGAGCCAGCATTGTCACTGGCAGGGGCAGGGCCATCAGTTGCCCGGCAGGAGGTGGGCCAGGAAAGTCCCAGGCATGCACAGAGTCATCAGTCGCCTGGCAGGGGGGGCGGAGCCAGCATTGTATCAGGCAGGGCAGGCTATCAGGAGCTACTCTTCCCCTACTCTCAATGCAAATGCCCCACTCATCCCACACTGACTCATTCAGACCTCTGGAGCCACCCAGCTCCTGTCACACGCACACCAGAACCAGCAGAGACCGGTAGACAGTTAGACAAGAAAATAGCTACTTTCTAAAAGTGCTATTTTCAAACACAGAGTCCAAAAACCATCCACCCAAACGGATGCGTTATTAAACCCTGAGTTCAGGGATACCAAACTTGACATTGCACCATGCTCCCCGAGCCCGCTAGGATTATAGCATTAATAATCCTGGCAGCCCATTCTAACTGATGGAGAGCAGGTAACCCTACAATAGTGAAAAACGAATATGGCTGTAATTCACTATTAGGACATGCCGACCTTGTCAGGCTTGTCCTACCTTATGCTTACAATGCACCCTGCCCTTGGGCCTACCATAGGGGTGACTAACATGAAGTTAAGGGAAGGTTTAGGGACTGGCAAGTAGGTGTACTTGCGCAGTCCTCGTGACAGTCAGACTGCACGTGGTCTAGCAATGGCAGACCTGTAGACATACTTTTACTAGGCCGCTCTTGTGGGTGGCACAACATGTGCTGCAAGCCCACTACGGCATTTGTATTTACAAGCCCTGGCACTCCTGGTGCACTCTACTAGGGACTGACAGTAAACCAAATAAGCCAAACATGGAATCCAGTCAATACAGCAATTTCACATAGGGAGCACTTGCACTGTGGCACTGATCAGCAGTGGCACAGTGCCCAAAGCAATGTAGCTTGTCTCCTTTCTGGTGAAGAATTGGCTTGGTAGTTTGGTCTGCCCTGTTCCCATGATGCACTGGGCCAGGGACAGACTAATTTGCATATAGCCAGGTTCTGAGCTGGGATGGGGCAGTGAGATAAATAACGGTGATGGATCAAGCCCTGATCTTTGGACTGGGTAAGAGTGGTCTGCTTAATTCAGACACTCTGTTCATCACCACCCCCTTTTCTGTATCGGCAAAGCAATATACCAGCAAAACATCGTAAACAGAGGAGGAAAACAGAAAAAATGGAGGAGACACTCATGCCAATGATGCCAGGTCTAACACGTGTCCCCTCCAGCTGAAATGTGGGGAGAACTACCCTTACCCTAGGGAGTCCTCATCACTAAGGCGGAAAAATCAGGACAGACCATCAGCATTGGCGTGATCTGTGCCAGGGCGGTGTTCCACCGTGAAGTCCATCCCCTGTAGGGAAATGGACCACCTCAACAGCTTTGGATTCTCACCCCTCATCTGCATCAACCATCTGAGGGGCCTGTGGTCTGTCTGAACCCGGAAGTGAGTCCCAAACAGGTAGGGTCTTAGCTTCTTCAGCGCCCAGACCACAGCAAATGCTTCTCTCTCTATCGCACTCCACCTCTGTTCCCTGGGAAGTAACCTCCTACTGATGAAGGCTACAGGTAAGTCTCGGCCCTCTTCATTCACCTGAGCTAGAACAGCCCCCACGCCATGCTCTGAAGCGTCCATCTGGACAACAAATTCTTTAGAAAAGTCGGGTGCCTGGAGTATGGGTGCTGTGCACATTGCAGTTTTCAGGGTGTCAAAGGACGTCTGACAGGCGTCAGTCCAGATCACAAGTTGTGGCTGCTTCCTGGAAGTCAGCGAAGTCAAGGGGTGCACAATGTTACCATAATCCTTGACGAACCTCCTGTAATAACCCGTGAGACCCAAGAAGGCTCTCACCTGAGTCTGGGTTTTGGGCGGTGCCCACGCCAGGATGGTATCAATCTTGGGTTGCAGGGGGGCCACCTTTCCGATCCCTACTTGGTGCCCCAAGTACACCACTGAACCCTGCCCAATCTGGCACTTACTGGCTTTTGATTGTGAGGTCTGCTCTGCGCAGGGCCAACAACACTTCCTGGAGGTGGCGCAAGTGTTCCTCCCAGCTGGCGCTGAACACTGCGATGTCGTCCAGGTAGGCGGCACTGAAATCCTCCAGTCCAGCCAAGACCTGGTTGACCAACCTCTGGAAGGTGGCAGGGGCATTCTTCATCCCAAAGGGCATAACCCGGAACTGGTGGTGCCCATCTGGTGTGGAGAATGCTGACCTCTCTTTTGCCCCATCAGTCAAGGCGATCTGCCAGTACCCAGACGTTAAATCAAACGTACTAAGGTACCGGGCAGCCCCCAACCGATCTATGAGCTCATCAGCTCTGGGGATGGGGTGCGCGTCAGTCTTGGTGACTGAATTGAGTCCTCGGTAATCCACACAGAACCGAAGTTCTGGTGAAGCACCAGGCGCTGCAGCCTTTGGGACCAAGACCACTGGGCTGGCCCAAGGACTGCTAGAGGACTCAACCACCCCTAAGGCAAACATTTTGGAGACCTCCTCCTTGATGTATGCTCTGACCTTGTCAGTCACTCTGTAAGCCTTGTGCTTGACAGGAGTGCTGTCCCCGGTGTCCACATCATGGACACACCACTGAGTGACACCAGGAATCAAGGAAAACAGATCAGGGAATTGTCCCAACAGTTGGCGACAATCCTGCTGCTGTTCAGGGGTCAGGGTGTCAGAGAGGACAACACCATCCACTGACCCATCTTGCTCTTTTGCAGACAAGAGGTCAGGAAGAGGCTCACTCTCCTCCTCCATTCCAGCATCTGTAGCTAGGAGCATGCCCACTTCGGACCTTTCTAAGTGGGGCTTTAAACGGTTGACATGCAGGACCCGCAAGGGGTTCCTGGGAGACTTCAAGTCCACCATGTAGGTGACATCGCTCTTTTTCTCCACAACCTCAAATGGTCCAGTCCACCTGTCCTTGAGCGCACAAGGTTCCACAGGGGACATAACCCAAACTTTCTGTCCAGGCTGAAGCTCTACCAGAGTGGCCTTCTGGTCGTACCACCGCTTCATCTCCTCCTGGCTGGCCTCCAGATTTGCCTGAGCAAGATCTCTGAAGCGCCTAGTCTGGTTCCTAAAGGCCAGCATGTAACTGTATACATCCTGGGGAGGTTTCCTGGGAGATTGCTCCCAGCCTTCTTTGACCAGACTCAAAGGTCCTCTTACCGGGCGACCATACAAAAGCTCAAAGGGGCTGAACCCTAGAGACTTTTGTGGCACCTCACGGTAAGCAAACAACAGGCATGGCAAGAGGACGTCCCATTTACGCCTCATTGGTTCTTCAAGACCCATAATCATGCCTTTAAGGGTACGGTTGAATCTTTCAACCAACCCATTACCTTGAGGGTGGTAAGGAGTGGTGAACTTGTAAGTTACCCCACACTCCTTCCACAGAGACTTCATATAGTTGGAAATGAAGTTGGTGCCCCGGTCTGACACCACCTCTCTGGGGAATCCCATTCGGGAAAAAACACCCATCAGTGCCCGTCCCACCACGGGGGCCGTCACCGTTCTGAGAGGGATGGCTTCCGGGTACCGTATGGCATGGTCCACCAAGCCCAGGATGAACCTGTTGCCCAGGGCTGTCTTGGGGTCCAGGGGCCCAACAATGTCAATCCCCACCCGGTCAAAGGGGGTACTGACCACGGGAAAAGGTTGGAGGGGAGACTTCTGCTTCCGCCCGCTTTTCCCACTTGCCTGGCAAGTTTGACAGGTCTTGCAATGGATATCTGTATCCCTTCTCATCTGAGGCCAATAAAAATGGGTGACAAGCCTGTCATAGGTCTTGTCCTGCCCCAGATGTCCAGCTAACGGGACGTCATGAGCCAAACCCAGTAGGAAGGCTCTGAAGCGCTGGGGTACCACCAGCACACGGGCTGACCCAGGCTCAGCAGCCTTAGGCTCGCTATACAGGAGGTCGTTCTCCCAGTAAACAAAATGTGACCCTGACTGATCACCTGAGGTTTGGGCTGAGGCCTGCTGCCTCATACCCACAAGAGAAGGGCACACTTTCTGTTCTGCACAGAATTCCTCCCTGGAGGGACCACCATCCTGCTGCCAGTGGGTCAGCTCGGGTAGGTCTCCCAGTTCAGCAACTTGTTCACCTGTGGGTTCCAGGGCATACCCCTCAAGGTTTGCCTCCTCCTGGACCACGGGAACTATGGGGGACGGTTTCCCGCGCCCCCTGCCTCTTCTCTTCACAGCTGGGTCCTGGGCCATACTTTCAGGCTCCGGGACCCCATCAACACCCTTACTTGCTGTCATGGATCGAGTGGTTGCACACACCCACTCTGGCACACCCAACATTTTCAAATGTGTCTCCCTCTCCACCTTAGCCCAAGGGGAGTCTTCTAAATCATTGCCCAGGAGACAATCAACAGGCATGGCGGGCTTTACAGCAACTTGAAGAGTACCTGAAACTCCCCCCCATTCAAAGGAAACTTGAGCTACCTCACACTCTCTCTGGGAGTTGTCAGCAGCTATCACAGGGTAGAATGCGTGGGGAACAACCTGCTCTCTGGACACCAAGTGACACTTGACAGCTGTCACACTCGCTCCGGTGTCTCTGAGAGCTTCCACTCTATGGCCATTAATGGTCACCCACTGCCTATATTTCTTAGTGTTACTAGGCAGAGGGGGTGGAGGGACCAATTCCATGTCTCCTAGAGAGACCAGGGACATCTCTGCGGGACCCTCCCCACCATGGGCAACCATCTCCTCCCCTCCCAGGGCTACACTCGCCAACTGACGGGGGGCGGCACGTGGTGGTGCACTAGAGTTCTTCAAGGGACACTGGGGATCATAAAACCGGTGTCCCACCTGCTTACAAGCGAAGCAGGTCATTGGGCCCCTACAAACAGTTTTACCTGTCGGGGCCTCTGATTTCTTATCTGGGGGAGGCTGGGAACCCTTCCCTTGGTTCCCTTGGGGATTACTTTGGGGCCCTTTCTGGAACTCCTTCTGTTTACCCTTGTCCCCCCCACTCTTCTGCTGGGGACCCTGCCCACCTTTGGCTGAGTCTCCCACTGGACCCTTGTGGACCCTGGTACTGACCCAGCGGTCCGCCTCCTCAGCAAGTTTTCTAGGGTTAGATATCTTGCTATCAATAAGGTGCTGGCGCAGCTCTGGAAAACAGTTATTAGACAAGTGCTCCCAAGCAAACAAATCATAAAGAGCATCATAACTTTCCACTTTGCTGCCCTTTACCCAACCATCCATGGCTCTGCAAAAATATGACACATATTCCACCCACGTGGTACCAGGCAACTTCTTACATTCTCTAAAGGCCTGTCTGTACTTTTCTGGGGTTAGGCCATACCTTAACATTAAAGCATCTTTCATATGAGTATAAGACATCCTATCCTCAACAGGCATGTCTAACAGGGTATCTCTTCCCTCATTCACAAAGCGACCCCACAACCCCGCTCCCCAATCCTTCTCAGGGACCCGGTGGGCCAACAATGCTAACTCATATGCTTTAAACCATTGACCAATATCCTCATTCTTCTGAAAATCTTTGATCACATCTTTGGGAAAATAAAACCTACTTTCTGCAGGCACAGATGGGATGCTGCCACCAGAGGGATTCAATTCTAACTCTTTAGCTTTGAGCTCCAACTCCCTCATCCTGGTATCACGCTCAAAAGCTAACTTCTCTCTTTCAAATTCTAACCTTTTGATCTCCATATCAGCTTCTCTCCTGCCTCTTGCATTCTCTAGCTCCAACTGCCCATTTATCTTAAGTTTTGCCATTTCCATGTTGTATGCTCGCTCCTTCGCCCTTTCTTCTCTTTCTTCAGGAGAAAGACCTTTGGAGGAAACACTGCTGCCAGGGGGAGAGGGGGGCCCATTCACTGGCACCTCCTCTTCCCCTTCCCCTGTCGGTACCACCTCCGGGTCAGAGGAATCTCTGGCCTCTACCCAGGCCTGCAATGCTTTGAGATATTCTGGTTTGTTTTTGCAGCCTGTGGTAGGAACTTTAAATTGCTTGCAAAAGGATTTCAGATCCTTTAACTGATAGTCGTTGATCTTACTCCTATCAAATTCCTCCACAACAACAGGTGTAGTGCCTCCAGCATTACTCATGGTCAAAACTGGCAGTTTCAAAAATCAAGTTCCAGGAAAGCGGAGAACAAAAATAGAATATCCAACCAAGTAGATTGTGAATGCGCTATGGTCTGCTTTCTCTATGTAGTGCACACTAATCACTGCACATGGGTCATAAATGCAAAGTTCAAATCCTCACCGCTGACCCACCAATGTTAGAAGCGGTAGTCTCTAGTTGGCAGAGGTATACACTTCTGACAAATAGGGACACACCTTTTCTAGTCAGGGCAAGGGGATCACACACTTAGATAACCCCTGCTCACCCCCTTGGTAGCTTGGCAAAGCAGACAGGCTTATCTCAGAGGCAGTGCGTTAAGCATTTATGACCACCTACAGTAATAAAGTGAATACACTACAAATGGACACGACACAGTAGTATTATAAAAATAAGGATTTTTATATAAGGCTTAGCACAAGACCAAATAACGACAAAAATATACCACAGTCTCAATAAATACTCTTGGAAGGAAAAATAGTAGTTCAAGCACGGTTTCTTCTTAGCACAAAGTCTATAGTAACAAAAGCAACTCTTCTTCTTTAAATCAAAGTTCTTGGCAACAATGTAACCCACACGGGAGTCACACGACGTCGAGGCAAAGATAATCCAAAGGTTCGGCGTCAACCGCGAGGAGTGCTACGTCGAGCCCGGAGTCGCACAGACCCCAACAACACAGTACCTTGGAAAAGTGAAGCACTCGAGGATCAGCGGCGTCGAGATGTCCGGCGTCGCGTCTTCGGCGTCGATCGGGCCTCGGAGTCGGGGCAATCTTCAGCGGCGTCGACCGAAGTCAGGCAGGAGCAGCGCTCACGAGGTGAAGCAGGATACGGCGTCGTCGATGTCGATGTTGCAAGAGTGAGCAGCGCTCACGGCGTCGAGAGGGCTCGATGTTGATGCGATCAGCAGCGGCGGCGACACAGGGTCACTTGGAGCTGGAGCCGAACTCGCTACTCACTGGCGTCGCTACTGGCGTCGATCGGGCCCGGCGGCCAGCGTCGAAGGTGCGGGACACTGGAGCCGTTACTCACGATGTCGAGCTGGATTCGGCGGCGTCCGTTGGCGTCGAGATTGCTGGATTCTTCAGAGGTGCTGGATTTACAAGTTCCAGCAAACAGCACTTTAAGCAGATGAAGTCCTTTAGCCCTGTGACTTCAACAGGAGACTGGCACTCTTCCAGCCCTTGGAGATTTTCTTAGCAAAGATTGAGAGTACACACACAGTTCCTCTCTCCTGGTTCCTTGGCAAAAATAAAGAAGCAATGCAGGATTCCCCCAACAAACAGCACTCTGGCAGAAGGGGTAGGCAGTCCTTAGATCAGCAGGCTTCTTGTCCTTGGTTCAGGTTTCCTTGTCAGAAGTGATCTAAATTCTTGGTTCAGGGGTCCTTCTCTTATACCCCTTTTTGGCTTTGATCCCTTTGTCCATGCAGGGGAATTTCCCCCCATCTTGGGTTTGTTGTGGGTGTTGCCAGGCCGAAGCACCAGGCCTATTCACTGTGCAGGGCAGAGTCTTCAGCCGCCCAGCAGGAGCGGATTCAGCATTGTCACTGGCAGGGGCAGGGCCATCAGTTGCCCGGCAGGAGGTGGGCCAGGAAAGTCCCAGGCATGCACAGAGTCATCAGTCGCCTGGCAGGGGGGCGGAGCCAGCACTGTATCAGGCAGGGCAGGCTATCAGGAGCTACTCTTCCCCTACTCTCAATGCAAATGCCCCACTCATCCCACACTGACTCATTCAGACCTCTGGAGCCACCCAGCTCCTGTCACACGCACACCAGAACCAGCAGAGACCGGTAGACAGTTAGACAAGAAAATAGCTACTTTCTAAAAGTGCTATTTTCAAACACAGATTCCAAAAACCATCCACCCAAACGGATGCGTTATTAAACCCTGAGTTCAGGGATACCAAACTCGACATTGCACCATGCTCCCCGAGCCCGCTAGGATTATAGCATTAATAATCCTGGCAGCCCATTCTAACTGATGGAGAGCAGGTAACCCTACAACAGTGAAAAACGAATATGGCTGTAATTCACTATTAGGACATGCCAACCTTGTCAGGCTTGTCCTACCTTATCCTTACAATGCACCCTGCCCTTGGGCCTACCATAGGGGTGACTAACATGAAGTTAAGGGAAGGTTTAGGGACTGGCAAGTAGGTGTACTTGCGCAGTCCTCGTGACAGTCAGACTGCACGTGGTCTAGCAATGGCAGACCTGTAGACATACTTTTACTAGGCTGCTCTTGTGGGTGGCACAACATGTGCTGCAAGCCCACTAGCGGCATTTGTATTTACAAGCCCTGGCACTCCTGGTGCACTCTACTAGGGACTGACAGTAAACCAAATAAGCCAAACATGGAATCCAATCAATACAGCAATTTCACATAGGGAGCACTTGCACTGTGGCACTGATCAGCAGTGGCACAGTGCCCAAAGCAATATACCAGCAAAACATCGTAAACAGAGGAGGCAAACAGAAAAAATGGAGGAGAGACTCATGCCAATGATGCCAGGTCTAACAGACGCCATCAGAATCTCGACCTTGGGCGATATGGTGGGCGATAAAACACTTAAATCCTTTTGGGATCTCCAGGAGGAGTTCCACATGTCTCAGATACAATTTTACCAATACCTACAGCTGCCTCATGTTTTATCTCCTAGCCTGCAGGGTCTCTTGTCCATTCCTGAGTTCAGCCCCATTGAAGCAAAACTCTTTATGGGGGACTTAGGGGAAAAAAAGATTTCGCGTATCTAGCGAACCTTGGTCATACACTGTTCCCCCATGCTTAAAAAACTATGTGGGGACTGGGAGGCGGATGTGGGCGGGTTGGAAGAGGCAGACTGGGCAGAGGCCCTGACATCTCCACGGGGGGCGGCCATCGCAATGCGGCTTAGCCTAGTCCAACTCAAATACCTTCACAGGGTCTACTTTACTAAGATGTGACTGTGGCTGGCGGGGATGATCGCCTCCCCGGTATGTCTGCGTTGTGATCAGGCGGAGGGTACATTTATTCATACAGTTTGGCAGTGTACATCATTTGATCGTTTCTGGAGGGGGGTCTTTGCTTGTCTCTCTGAAGTCCTGGGCTGGGAGCTCACCGGCAAACCACAGCTGGCACTGCTGCATGTCATGGAAGGGTGGGGGCAATGTCTACTAATGACACCTTCTGCTCCTGGGGCTCACCCTGACAAAGTGAGACATTGCTAAAGCCTGGAAGGAAGCGAGGGCTCCATCGGTGGCAGCTTGGAAAAATGGCCTGGACTTTTCCATGGGCCTGGAGCAGCCTATCTTTGTGGCCAGGGGGTGCCCGCGCAAACACTATAAAATTTGGAACCAATGGGCGGAGTATCGGGGCCTATGGTTGGAACCACCGGCAATGGAAGAGCCCTTGCTGCCAGTCCAGGCTGAAGATTCCATATGGGTGGCGGGCGTGGGAGTAGGGGGGGGGGTGGGTCGAAATCAGCATCATCTGAACATTATTCTTGCATTACTGTGGACAAGGCGGTATGGACTAGTGCGACCTTGGGGGGGTGGGTGTGGAAGGGGGGAGTTGGGGGTGGGTGCGTTACTCTTTTATGCTCCGGTATATGGGATTGTTGTTTGTGGGGGGGGAACAAAAGAATACAAAACAAAAGTCGTTTGCTGTCCTGGATGTATTGGGTTTGCTTTGGCAGATGACTCTGGTGTGCAGGACTCTGCATGATACATGCAAATTGACTAATAAAATTTGTATAAAAAAATAACTTAAAATAATTATTTAAAATAATAACACTGCAGATGTAATCCTCCTTTAACAGTGGTAATTTCATTTAACTAATGTAGAATAATTGTCACACAGACAGACAAATTCTCTTTTTGTGCAGACAGTTGAGAAATGTAAGGAAAATCATGTGTTCAGGAAGCTGCGAGTTCACGTCCCACATTATAATGATGCCTTGTAGAAGAACAGAGCTTCCGTAGTGAAGAGGACAAGAATGCACGTTATTCTCCAGTAAGATTTTTGTTATCTTTGCTTGTAATACTTCATACGCTCAATGCGCGTGGTCACAGCTTCTAATTCTGCATTGTCACAGCTTTTTAATCGGGCGTGCCCTGCTCCTCGAAGAGTGGAGACAGTTTCAACTCGCTCATACACTCGCACGGTCAGACGCATGTTTTGTTATGTTATGTTAAAATACAAAAGCACACATACAACGGTGTGGTTTCATGGCGCTACTTTGATTGATACCCAAGTCCTGGAGAGTTATACAGAAAACCTGTCGGAATAGCCAAGTTTTAAGGAGGCTTCTCATGCCAAGAAGATTGGTGCAAAAGTGAATTTCAGAGGTGAGGGAATTCTAGAACATTGGGGTCAAAATAGCATACCTGGCACCACCAGTGCGCTTCAGTTTAAAAGAGGAAATAGACAAAAGTTGTGTGTGGGGTGAGCAGAGTTTGCGTGCGTGGGGGCGTACTTGTTAATCAATTTGTGGCTTCTTCCTCTGAGTAATTTAAAAATAAAACACCCAACCTTGAAGGCACAGCGCTGAACAACGAAAGCTGATGTAGTTTCCTTAGAAGAGGAGTGACATGAGGATGCCTAGGTTGATGAACAATTAGATGTGCGGCCTGATTTTGTACCATCTTCAGACGTTTGGATGGGTAAAGGGGGATGCCGAAGTATAGCGAATTGGCATAGTCAGCATGGGACATAACCATGCCGATAATCACCTGAATCCAAGCTTCATGGGTAAGAAATTTGCAGATCTTTTTTATTCTCCTGAGTTGGAAAAAGCAGGTGGAGATCACGACCCATTTTGAGGCTTCATAGTGAGGTCTTGACTGATTATTACCCCAAGGCTCTTGGCCGAGCTGGGTGAAGAGGGGGACTGGCCCAGCTCCCTGGGCCAGAAATGAGGGCCTCAGGGAATTTTAGAGATACCACCTGTTAAAACCAACTCTGTCTTATCCGGATTAAGTTTTAGATGGTTACTGTTCATCCACATGAGCATCACGTATACTGCTCGTGGCACTTCCACAACTTTATTCCTTCGAGGATAAAACTTCGAGCCTTGTGAGCCACTGTTAGTTCCTCGTGCACACACTGGCTGCCTTGCGTATTCACAGCATAAGCACAAAGCAATGGCCACAAGCACGTTCTTTGAGACTCAAGCTCACAACCAACGGAACATCCACAACGACTTATGTTGAGATAACATATGTAAAAGGGCCTAGACATGCCGGTTTACTTTGAATAAATTAGAAAACGCTGGTAAAATGAATGTGCTGCACGCTGCTTTTTTCTTTCTTTTTTCTTTTTTTTTAAATGTTCCCAGCAAAGCTATTCCAGTTGGAAAGTAGTCTATATGTCCAGATTTTGTCAAGAGAATGTGGTACAATTTATTTGTTTTTCCTGGGCATTTAATTTATTGTACAATCAAATTGAAATAGCTGTAACTCGTGGTTACATAGGTCAAAATTCATTAGCAGGACTCCTCATGGAATTGCATTTCCAGGGGTGGAAGTCACTCAGTATTCTGCCCCCTGTGCGGATCGCTCATTGCCAAAAACTGTAGTAACCATGATCACAGTGGTTTGTAGGTAATAACTTGTTTTATTAATAAGTACATCTTCATTGCTGTACCCTCCAGCTTCACCAACGGACTTTCTTCCCTAAAAAATATGCAATATGAAATGGCAGTTGATACACCCCCTTACAGTCACATTGTAGCACCCGGTCACCCACCGCCGGGTGGTGGCCGGTCACACACCAATAGGTGGTGGCCAGTCACCCACCGCCGGTCCAGGCCAGTCACCCACCCCCGGGTGGTGGGCGGTCACCCACCGCCGGGTGGTAGCCGGTCACACACCAACGGGTGCTGGCGGTGGGTGACCGGCCACCACCCGGTGGTGTGTGACTGGCCACCACCCGGCGGTGGGTGACTGGCCTGGACCGGCGGTGGGTGACCGGCCACCACCCGGTGGTGTGTGACCGGCCACCACCCGGCGGTGGGTGACCGGCCACCACCCGGCAGTGTGTGACCGGCCACCACCCAGCGGTGGGTGAATGGCCTGGACCGGCGGTGGGTGACTGGCCACCACCCGGCAGAGGATGACTGGCCTGGACCGGCGGTGGGTGACCGGCCACCACCCGGCGGTGGGTGACTGGCCTGGACCGGCGGTGGGTGACTGGCCTGGACCGGCGGTGTGTGGTGGGTGCTGCAATCTGACTGAAGGGGGGCATCAACTGACATTTTGAATTGCATATTAAAAAGTATGTGTTAGCCTGCACCGCCCACGCGTAATGCGTGCACCGCCATGGTGACACCAGGCTTTGATTCAAATGATGCACCGTGGCGGAAGCGCGCACATGCGGTTGCAGATCTGTGACCGTGACGGTCCGTGCACATGTAGCCAATAGAAATAGGTAACGCGGGGCGCGTATGCGCATTCAAATATAGCGGAAGTCGTGCACCGCCACACCAGGGCCACTCATTGGCTCTTTTTGAATGAGGCATCTCGAGAAAACCAATAGCTGCAGACGTGTGCCACTGATATGAGCTCTGGGCCCTATATATGTGTGAATTTCCGCTGCACACATTCACGGATTTCAGCCACTGCTGCCTGGGACCATCACCTCGACCTGCTGCTGCTGAGATATCCAACAACTGCTGCCTGCGGCCATCACCTCGACCTGCTGCTGCTGAGATATGCAACAACTGCTGCCTGCGACCATCACCTCGACCTGCTGCTGTTGAGATATCCAACAACTGCTTCGGTACTGCCACGTTCGTGAACGTTGCCATGCAGGGAATGCGAGAGACCCGGTCTCGTCCCTTCTCCGCAGCGGAGCTGGAAGTCCTTGTGGATGGTGTGCTCAACCACTATGACCGGCTATACGGTGGCCCCGGACAGGTGGTAAGTGCAGTGTGGAACATGTTGGTGGGCATGAGGTGGTCACTGACTCCTGACTTCTGCAAGTTTAGCGGTGTGCTAAGGGGTCTTCTCATGTGTTGTACTGAGCATGGCTGCATGAAAATACGTGTTGCTCCTATCTGTGTGAATGTCAAACGGTCCACTGACGTTTCCCTCTTGTCTCCCATCATGGTAGGTCAAGCTGCACCTTTACAAGGCCGTGTGGAGGACTATAGCACATGATGTACGGGCAGTGGGGGCGTGCAAGAGACGACACACACACTGCCACAAGCGCTGGGATGACATTTCCAGGCTGAGCAAGAATGTTGCCGAGATGACACTGGGGATGATTCCAAGATCAACCCGTCTGGCCCGACGCACCATTACCCCTCTAATGCACCGTATCATTGCTGTGACGCATCCTGACCTGTCCGCCCGGCTGGGAGAGGATCAACAGCAAACTAGCGGGAAGCAGACTGTATGTGTGTGAGACTTGTGAGTGCATGCATGTATAGGTGCTCATGCACAGTAGTGACATCCGTGGTGTGTTTGTTTGGCTGCAATTGCATGTAGGTGCCATTAGCGGAGTGAGCGTTAGCCTCCATGTCCGCCAGGTGGTCATGCCACTTGCTTTGTATTTGAGGGTTCCAGGACATGCCTTTGAGGTCTGTGGTCCCATGGCATGACATGTGTGCTGGACTGCATGCAGTTGCCCTGTTTGTATTATGTAAATGTTTCACAGCCAACACCGGTTCTTTGCAATGAGGATGTCTGGTAGGGGTGGTTTGTGTGCAGGATGGGTGATACATGTTATTCGACTCTAAGGAAAGTTGTGATTTCTTAACATTCAATACGTGAGTGTGGCGCCTAGGTAAAACTCTTTTCTCTCTCTTTCAGCTTTGGCAGAGGGCACGGACCCACAGACTACGGAGATGAGTGGTGGCAATGCATCCGGATCCGAAATGACACACACGCAGACTGACACTGAAGAGGGCAGCCACGGAGAGGGGGACAGAACCGTACCAGAGGACTCACAAGTGGAAACACCATCTTCCTCATCATCAAACAGTGTTGGTGAGTCATCACTGTTGTCACAGAGAGGGAGTGGGCAATCAACACCTTCAGTCGGGACACAGCACACAGGGCCCACACTGCCACCCACTGCAACATGTACTGCTCGTGCTCGCCAGAGGAGGGGGAGCAGAGTTGCCTTCGGTGCAGGCACCGCAGAGCCTGCCCCTGTGACACAAAGTGCACTTTGTGCTGAGGCAGTAGATCTGCTGTGACAGCTGTGTGTAGGGCAGACCAACATGGTCAATTTTCCAAGACCACGATAGGAAGTTGGGGCAGGTGGTGGCATTCATGGAGGGGATGCATGGCGATGTTGCTGGTCTCCACAGAACAGTTCAGTCATTGGCAAACACTGTGTCTTCAGCCATTGTACAGTCGCATAGACAGGGTGCTACTTCTGTACCACCATCCACACCACTTGATGTTTCAGGGGAGAGTGATTTATCAGACCAGGCCTCTTATTCAGGTTATTTCACTAGGAGCAGCCACAGGCAGCAAGGCAGGGCACGGAGGGAGCAGACACCATCCCCTAGGACTGGGATATCTTTCACCGAAGACGACGTGAGCTACACTGGAGTTTACACACAGGATCATCGTGGGTTGTTGGTTGTTGCTACACAGGCATCCCCCACAAAAGGAACTGGTTGTTGCTACACAGGCATCCCCCACAAAAGGAACTGCCAAGGCAAGGGCACATCCCAAGTCCAGGGACACTCCTAAGGACAAGGACACTACAAAGGAAAGGGCACCTCCCAAGATCAGGGACACTCCCAAGGACAAGGACACTACAAAGGAAAGGGCACCTCCCAAGAGCAGGGACACTCCCAAGGACAAGGACACTACAAAGGAAAGGGCACCTCCCAAGAGCAGGGACACTCCCAAGGACATGGACACTACAAAGGAAAGGGCTCCTCCGAAGAGCAGGGACACTTCCAAGGACAAGGACACTACAAAGGAAAGGGCACCTCCCAAGAGCAGGGACACTCCCAAGGACAAGGACACTACAAAGGAAAGGGCACCTCCCAAGAGCAGGGACACTCCCAAGGACAAGGACACTACAAAGGAAAGGGCACCTCCCAAGAGCAGGGACACTCCCAAGGACAAGGACACTACAAAGGAAAGGGCACCTCCCAAGAGCAGGGACACTCCCAAGGACAAGGACACTACAAAGGAAAGGGCACCTCCCAAGAGCAGGGACACTCCCAAGGGCAAGGTCGCTTCAAAGGAGAGGGACACTACAATGGACAAGTCTGCACCCAGGGACAGGGCACCGCCCAGGGATCAGGGACATTCCAGAGACAGGACACCTCCTACATCCAAGGCACATCCCATGGCCAAGGGTTCTCCCATGGACACGAGCACCATCAGGGACAGGCATACATCACCCCTGGCTGCACTGAGGCTGATGTTTAAGGAACGTACACCACATGTGTCAGCGGTGGAATCCCCCCATACCTCTACTCCCATCCACGCCCCGCAGAAGCAGAGGAAGGAGTACACTGTTGTTGCATGCCCCATTACACATGATGCAGAGGGCAGAAGGCAGGCCCACAGCAAATGACAGGCAGGGTCCAGCACGTCCCCAGAGAGCAGACCACCACAAGCACATGATGAACCTTTGATTTCTGATGATGCCACTCCACTTACCAGTCCAGTCATGTCCGGGGTGCCCCTACATTTCACAAAGAAACGGAGGCACACACCAGTGACACCTGACCACCTCAATGTAGCTCCAGTACAGCTTTCCCCAGCTCCCACAGCCACACTGCCTCCTGGCCCATACAGCCCTGTGGCTCATCATTTCAGTGGTCCTAGTGGGTCAGCTGCAGTTCACTCTCATGTGTCAGTAGTGGCACTGTGTCTATTGTACGCTGTCATGCATCATGTAGTAGCACTGTGTCAGTTATGCCCTCCCCTGTTGCAGGTCCTGGCACTGTGTGTGTCCGCCACTCTCATGTGTCAGATGCAGGCATGGTATTTGTTGGTCACTGTACAGGGACATGTCCTGGCAGTGTGTCTGGGTCTATGGCTCATGTGTCAGTCAGTAGATCTGTGGCTGTGTCTCACACTCCTGTTTCTGGTGCTGGCGATGTGTCTGGGTCTAGGGCTCATGTGTCAGTCACTACAGCTGTGGCTGTCTCACGCTCCTGTTGCTGGTGCTGGCAGTGTGTCTGGGTCTATGGCTCATGTGTCAGTCAGTAGATCGGTGGCTGTGTCTCACACTCCTGTTTCTGGTGCTGGCGGTGTGACTGGGTCTATGGCTCATGTGTCAGTCACTACAGCTGTGGCTGTGTCTCAAACTCCTGGTGCTGGTGCTGGCAGTGTGTCAGGGTCTATGGCTCATGAGTCAGTCAGTAGATCGGTGGCTGTGTCTCACACTCCTGGTGCTGGTGCTGGCAGTGTGTCTGGGTCTATGGCTAATGTGTCAGTCAGTAGATCGGTGGCTGTGTCTCACACTCCTGTTGCTGGTGCTGGCGGTGTGTCTGGGTCTATGGCTCATGTGTCAGTCAGTAGATCGGTGGCTGTGTCTCACACTCCTGTTTCTGGTGCTGGAAGTGTGTCTGAGGCGAGTAGTTTAAGCACTCCACCAGATTCTGTGGTGTGAGGTTTAGTTGCCATCACTCACATGTCATTTTACTTTGTGTGTAGATAGACAAATGTAACCACCCTGACATTATTATTGTCCTTGGGACGGGTTGCTTGACACACGTACTTGGGTAGCCAGTGATGTACCTGCTCTGTTGGCCACAATGCCCTGTTGCTGTTCTGATACTGCTTTCTGCCCTCTCGTATGCTGCCAGTGATGTACCTGCTCTGTTGGCCACAATGCCCTGTTGCTGTTCTGATACTGCATTCTGCCCTCTCATGTGCTGCCAGTGTTGTTCCTGCTCTGTTGGCCACAATGCCCTGTTGCTGTTCTGATACTGCATTCTGCCCTCTCATGTGCTGCCAATGATGTACCTGTTCTGTGCAATGGACTGTTGATGCACTTAGCCCCTCTCATGTGCTGCCAATGATGTACCTGTTCTGTGCAATTGACTGTTGATGCACTTAGCCCCTCTCACGTGCTGCCAATGATGTACCTGTTCTGTGCAATGGACTGTTGATGCACTTAGCCCCTCTCACGTGCTGCCAGTGATGTACCTGGTCTGTTGGCCACAATGCCCTGTTGCTGTTCTGATACTGCATTCTGCCCTCTCATGTGCTGCCAATGATGTACCTGTTCTGTGCAATGGACTGTTGATGCACTTAGCCCCTCTCACGTGCTGCCAATGGGTATAAAGCAGGAATATCGACGGGAGAATATCGACTAGCATAAATATCGAGGTAAGAATATCGAATTTAAAAAATATCGTTGAAGTAAATATCGTTGTTGTAAATATCGATTTTGTATGACAAAAATATCGTCAAAATAAAATATCGTTGTATAGATTATCGTTTAGAGAAATATCGTTGAATATAATATCGACAAAATAATTGAATGTGTTATATAGTGTAGAAAAATTTGTTTTATGTTTAAATATTATTAATTAAATGTCTATTTTTACTATTATAGGGATCAAAATGTAAAAAAAAAAAAAATGTTTGTAAATATTTTAGGAGTGGGTTATTGGTATTATAGGGGATAAGGGTGGGTAGTAATTTAAAAAAGTAGTGTAAATAATATGTATAGAATGGTAAAAAATTCGAAAATTTTAATTTATTTTTTATTTTGAATTGCGAAATTTGAAATTTAATTTAAATAACAGAATTATTTATTTAATGGGTTTTTAAAAAGATTTAGTAGCGGGTTGTTGGTGATATAGGGGATAAGGGTGGGTAGTATATTAAAATATGTTAAAAAAAATTATAAATTGAAATACGAAAAAATATTATATTTAATTGATATTGAATGTATTATATAATAATTTTGTAATTAAGTGTGGGTTTTATTTATATAGTGTTTAATAAAAAATTCAATTGCTATAAAAAATACGAAATTTGAAATTTCAATATTTAAATTTGAAATTTGAAATTAGAAATTTGATTTTTAAATTATATTAAAATAAGTCAAGTGTGTAATATTTTATGTTTGTGTATTTGTTATAATATATGCTAAGAATGATTAGAAAAACACAAAAACAACCTTTTGGTTAAAAATTATAAAATTGTGAAAATTATGTAAAAATTTTAAACAAATTCGAAATTTTAAATTTCAATATTTAATTTTGAAATTTTAAATTTTAAATTAGAAAATTAATTTTTAAATTATATTAAATTAAGTGAAGTGTGTAATATTTTATGTTTGTGTATTTCTTATAATATATGCTAAGAATTATTCGAAAAAATTAAAAACAAAGTTTGGGTTAAAAATTATAAAATTGTGAAAATTATGTAAAAATGTATAAAAAATTAGAAATTTGAAATTTAAATTTTGGTGAAAAAAATGTGTTATTGTTATGTTCAAAAAACATATTTTGTGATTGTAATTTAATAGTCTATTTTGTAGTATAATAGATAAGAGTTGTTATTAATATATATAAAGTGATGTTTATGTGTTATAATATCACACATATTATGGTTTACTGTCCAGCAGTTTCCCTGACTTATGTAGGATTGGAGTTAGAATTGTTATTTATTATGGTTTCCTGTCCAGCACTTTATCTGACTTATGTATGATTGGAGTTAAAATAGTTATTTATTGTTGCTTACTGTTAAGTATTTTCTATGAGTTATGTTTTATATTTTTTTATTTATAAAAAATAATTTAATTTTTTTTTTAATTGTTAGAATTATTATTATATATAATGTTGTAATATTATTTTTATAAATAAAAAATATGAATATTTTCGACATTTTTACATACATATCACAAGTGTCAACATTTATTAAGTACAATAGTAATATAGTTTTGTACACATTTTTTTTATTCATACTTTCATTTGTTGATGCAAACATTTACATAATTTTCATACACCTTTTTCAATTGTTTGTTTACATTTTACATTGCAATTTTAGTCATATATACATTGTTATATTACATTAATTAGTATATTAAATTTTAATTTTTCTTTTTTTAAATTTAATATGTTAATTAATTGACATGTAATTGTATTTTTCTAAAGTATGTACATAAAATAGTGCTCAGTTTTATACATATAAAAAATATTTTTTAACAATCAAATACATATTTTTAATATACAATAATTAATTAATATATAAATATATTATATTTATTATTGTATATTTTACATTAATCATATGTTTATTTACAAACAATAAGTAAATTATTACAAAACATGGAAAATAAATTGCTATTCATCTCTATTGTTTATTTTTAATAATGGGGATTTAGTCCTATTTTTATTTTTATTGTGCTGCCATTTTGTTTTTTGAACTTCACTTTTTAGTCTATCTACATCGTTGTTTGGGTCATTTCAGAAAACGGAACCTCGCGGTTGGGAGCTGCTTCGTGTTGGTGAATGTAAGTTTATTTTACATTAATTTTAACTACATTTTAATACATTATAGAGCTAGTTGTAGTGTGTACGTGTTGCTATGTGTTGTACTTTACAGTTTAGGTGAAAAATACGTGTTATTTAAGGTCGTTATTGATAACGTACTTTCTTAGATATTTCTTATGAAATTAAGGTTTATGTATTGTGTAAATGAATTAGTTCAGGTGTTTTCCTATGTTTTATATGTTATGTTTAGGCTTTCTGGCTTTCGTATTTATTGTGGGTGGGTTTTGTTTGTATTTATTTACAGGTGTTCGTTTTGGTGAGCAGATGGATTTTATCTCGTATTTTTTGTAAAATACAAGTAAATGTTTCACTACATTTCTTGATTTTTCGGGATTTTGGAGAGTTTTTCTCGTGATTATTTTTCGGGTTTTTTATGGTTCCGTTCTCCAGAGTCTTGCTACTGGGACCCTCATAAAACAGTTGTATATTTGGCATTTTGTGGGGATTTTTTGTAAAACATGTGGATTGATTTTGGTTCTAATCGTTTTGAAACCATGTTCTTGGAACACATTCTACAGCTGCAGAACAGTAAAGTTATTATTATATTTTTGTTTGGGGTGGATTGTGCTATATTGTGCAATTTTTTTAAATGTCGTTTTATTATGTCTTGTAATAATAGATTACATTTATTTTTACATGACATAATTTAACTACATTAAAAAAAAATCGTTTTATTTATTGTTTGAAATGTTTTTATGTGTTGCTTGTTAAAGGATAGATTTGGCTATTACTTCTAAGTATTCAAGACCTTCGATACTTGGGTACATTCTTATTTTTTGCTGTAGGTATTCGTACATATTTAATGTTTGTTTACTTAGTTTAGGGCCGATTTTAGATAGAGATTGCTCTATTCTTAGTTCTTGGTAGCTTTGCTCTTTTTTGATGCTTTGGATTAGTTTATGAAGTGTGGGTTGTGTTCTTCCTATTGTGGCTTGGAAGGCATTATGCCATCCTTCGACCGCGTTGTTAGTTTTGGCTTTCTGTGCCATAGTACTAGCATACACATTCCACCATGGAATTTGGAATTTAGGTTGTCTGCGGTGGCCAGAACGATGTAATCTTCCCACCCAGGTATCTTCAAAATAGTCTAAGAAGGGAGTTAATTTTTTTTCATTGGTGCGGTAGAAAGGGCTGTCAAGTAGTAAATTGTAATAGTTAGCAACTTCTGTTGTTGGTACAAATGCCAATGCTATTAACTTTTTAATCTGATAAGCAAAGTTACTGTTTGTTACTGTTTGTTGAATATTCAATGCTTAAAGTAGATTTTTGTAAGTGCCTCCATATACTTTGGTTGTAGTGATAATAACACCCTTGTATAGATGTGTGAGGATATATTTTAAGTATAGCTTGAATCATGGCTATTTCAAAGTCTATTATTATTCTTTGTGGATAGTAATTATCAGTAAAATCTTTGATAGTTGTTAAAATTTCTACGTAGGTAGCATTTGTTTTATTTGGCAGCAGTGTATAAATTAAAGGGATATTTGTTTCTTGGTATTCACCATGGATGGTGTAAAGTTGATAGAAAGGTTTGGGACATACTTTAAAAGTTCCGTCCATCATCCAGGTTGCAAAAAGTAAAATTCTTTTATCATGACTGTGGTTATCATACATTAAGAATGTATCTTCATTGTGTGTAATAGTATATTCAGGATATATTTTAATGTCTTGAAAAGTTTCAGGTGCTGGTGGAGTTGGATCAGAATCTCGTTTTGTTTTAGCAATTAATCTTTTCAAGTTGGGTATTGAAGGTAATTGTCCTGTGACATGTTCTGGCACCTTGCTTAAAACATTTTTCAAAATAGTGGTGCTTGTTTCTTGTGAGCCTGTACTAGCTTCTCTCAATGTCTCTAGTGCTTCTCTTACTTCGACTTCTGTTACATTGGGTGGGTGGTTATGCTCATGTACATTTACAACATTGTTATCAACAGTCTGTGCTCTACCATAGCATGCAGTTGAGTAATATTTACTACATTTCCAGTAAGTTTTATTCCCTTTTAATCTTTCTTGGGTGTAGGTGTAACCCCATGTAGCTCAGCATTATTTTCCCTTTTTGAGAAGTAATAAAGGTAGCTCCTGTTGCCATGTCTAAGGTAGATCTGTGAAGACATATATATTTTTTTTAGTAAAAGTGAAAAACATTTCTTGAGATGTGTACGTTAAAAGGAAAAAGTGCAAAAACATACTTACAATGTTGTTTTCCTGCTAATTTTATGTTTTCTGTTCTTATATGTAGATTTTCACTCTTTAATGTTCTGTAGTTGTGGTAAAGAATAGTACAAAAAAAATGACTTAGTTTTATAGTTGTTTATCTTGTCTTTCTCATTATTAATAGACACAGTGGGTATACTTACTTAATGTAGTAGAAGATGTTGTTAGTTTAGTTGTAGATTGGTAGATGAAGTTTGTATATTCTGTAAAAGAAAGTTAATTTGTGTTATTTATTGTATTAGGATATATTAGTAGGTAATAACATATCAAGTCTTTTGCAACTTTACTTTGCAACTTTTTAAAATTATTTAAAAGTTTTCTAAGTAGACATGGATAAGGCAGTTCATAATTTCATTTAATTATTATCTTGTGGTGGTTGTTGATAGGATGTTGTAGTTATATTTAAACAAATATAAAGACCATGTTTTTAGTTTAGGGAGTCTAGCTACATTTCGATAGGTTTGTATGATAAATGAAATGGGACTTGACTTACTTGAGTTGTAGTATGCTGTGTTGTAGTCGTTGTAGTAGGTGTGTATTCTCTTCTTTTCAGCAAGGTAACCGTTTCCCTCCAAGTTTGGCAAAAAAATGGTAATTTAAGTTAAGTTTGTAATTGTATTTATAGTAGTGAGTTAATTAATGGTTATATTTGATTGGTTCAATTAAATATAATTTAAATTCATTGGCTGACAACATTAGTTTGAATTTGAAAGCCGTTATTTTGTAAAGAGTTAGTAGCATCAATAATAGTTTTCGATATTTATTACCAAATGTATTATATGTGTTTTATTTTAATGGTAAATATTTATTACAATGTTAAAATTAGTGAAATGTGATTTAAAGTAATCCGATAAGAGTGTATGATAGTGTTTGGTAATGTTTATATTGGTATACAACCTTTACAACGCAACTTTTACAACTTACTACCATTACAACCAAACTTTTACAATGCAAAAACCATTACAATGCATGTATTTACAAGGCATGTTTTTGCAACGTAGGTACCTTTACAACGCATATCATTACAACGTAAGTATTGGTAAGGATATAATTATATTTAAAATGTAATATGTTTGGGTTTTTTTAAGGGATATTTTTAGGGTTCAGGGTCAGTTTTGGCTTTTAGGGTAAAGGGGTATTTTTAGGGTTCAGGGTCAGTTTTGTGTTTTTGGGAAAAGGGGTATTTTTAGGGTTCAGGGTCCGTTTTCAGTTTTTGGGTAAAGCGGTATTTTTAGGGTTCAGGGTCAGTTTTCAGTTTTTGGGTAAAGGGGTATTTTTAGGGTTCAGGGTCAGTTTTCAGTTTTTGGGTAAAGGGGTATTTTTAGGGTTCAGGGTGAGTTTTACGTTTTTGGGTAAAGGGGTATTTTTAGGGTTCAGGATCGGTTTTCAGTTTTTGGGTAAAGGGGTACTTTTAGAGTTCAGGGTCAGTTTTCAGTTTTTGGTTAAAGGGGAATTTTTAGAGTTCAGGGTCAGTTTTCAGTTTTTGGGTAAAGGGGTATTTTTAGGGTTCAGGGTCAGTTTTCAGTTTTTGGGTAAAGGGGTATTTTTAGGGTTCAGGGTCAGTTTTCAGTTTTTGGGTAAAGGGGTATTTTTAGGGTTCAGGGTGAGTTTTACGTTTTTGGGTAAAGGGGTATTTTTAGGGTTCAGGATCAGTTTTCAGTTTTTGGGTAAAGGGGTATTTTTAGAGTTAGGGTCAGTTTTCAGTTTTTGGGTAAAGGGGAATTTTTAGAGTTCAGGGTCAGTTTTCAGTTTTATGGGTAAAGGGGTATTTTTAGGGTTCAGGGTCAGTTTTCAGTTTTTGGGTAAAGGGGTATTTTTAGGGTTCAGGGTCAGTTTTCAGTTTTTAGGTAAAGGGGTATTTTTAGGGTTCAGGGTCAGTTTTCAGTTTTTGGGTAAAGGGGTATTTTTAGGGTTCAGGGTCAGTTTTCAGTTTTTGGGTAGAGGGGTATTTTTAGGGTTCAGTGTCAGTTTTGTGTTTTTGGGAAAAGGGGTATTGTTAGGGTTCAGGGTCTGTTTTCAGTTTTTGGGTAAAGGGGAATTTTTAGGGTTCAGGGTCAGTTTTTGGGTAAAGGGGTATTTTTAGGGTTCAGGGTCAGTTTTAATTTTTGGGTAAAGGGGTATTTTAAGGGGTCAGGGTTAGTTTTTAGTTTTTGGGTAAAGGGGTATTTTTATTGTTCAGGCTCAGTTTTGTGTTTTTGGGGTACAGGGGTACAGGGTAAAAAAAAATATTTAATATATTAATTAAATAAATTAAATGAAATTAAATTAAATTTAATTAAAATCTATTCATTTTAATTAATTTATATTAAAAAAATTATTATATATTTACTAATACTTACGTTGTAATGGTATGCGTTGTAAAGGTACCTGTGTTGTAAAAATATGCGTTGTAAATACATGCGTTGTAATGGTTTTTGCGTTGTAAAAATTTCGTTGTAAAGGTATGCGTTGTAAAAGTATGTGTTGTAACGTCATACATAGTTTATATTACTAATTTATTTTTTCTTATTATATATAAATAAATAATAAATATTGTATATACATATATGTTAGAAAAGCTTTTTTTGAATTTAAATAACTATGAAAAAGTGAATAACAGAAAGGTAATGTGTATATAAGGTTATAAAGAAAATGACAATATTTTATTTATATTAATATGAGTAGAAAGGTAGTCGATATTAGTGTTGTCGATATAAGTGTAGAAGGTAATGTTATTTTAAATATTGTCGATAATGTAGTAGTCGATATTTATGTAGTCGATATAATTGTTAACGATATTAGAGTAGTCTATAAAAAAATATCGATATTTGTGTAAATCCTTGTTTAAGTATATGGTTACGATATTTTTGTAGACGATGTATTTGTGGCGATATTTTTGTAGGTCGATGTTTTAGTAATCGATATTTCATCATGGAACCCTGCCAATGATGTACCTGTTCGGTGCAATGGACTGTTGATGCACTTAGCCCTTCTCACGTGCTACCAGTGATGTACCTGCTCTGTTGGCCACAATGCCCTGTTGCTGTTCTGATACTGCATTATGCCATCTCATGTGCTGCCAGTGATGTACCTGCTCTGTTGGCCACAATGCCCTGTTGCTGTTCTGATACTGCATTATGCCCTCTCATGTGCTGCCAGTGATGTACCTGCTCTGTTGTACCCAGTGCCAGTGCTCTTGAATACTCTGCGATTATACACCTATTATGTTAAATAAAGCTAGTAAATCATATTTTGCGATTTGTCGTTGTCATTCCTGGTTGTGTACTTCAATTGTGGATTTATTGGTGCGATCGTCAATGTAGTTTCTCAAACATGACACTCCCCCTTCCAACGTCACAGCCCTGGCAGTTACTCCCCTTCCGACTGCAATTTGTGGGTTGGCGTACCTGCGTCGTCGTCGATGATGGTCCATGACTTGCTGGTGGTGGAGCACGAAGAGTATCGGAAATGCGTGTAGCGCTGGGTCCATGACGGCGATCTGCTTGTGGTGTGTATGTCCGCTGTGGTGATTCCGCCGTGTTCAGGCAGGTTGTTTTTCCGCAGTGATTTTATGTGTGTTTTCCTCCATCGTGATTTGGAGGACGATCGGAGACGTCATTCCGTACGGCGGTGTGTCTGGATTGGGTGCGTCCGCCTCGGAGTCGGGTGTAATTCCGCGGTGGTGCGTGCTCTTCCGCCGCGTACGGAAATTTGACAGTGTTTCCCATCCTAATATGGCGGACGGAGTGTCCGCGGCAGGCGGACAGAAAAAAGGCTTTTTCCGCCTACTCCGGGACGGCGGTCATCCTTCCGTCCGCCATCCTAATCGACCCCTTAGTGTGGAGTCTTTTTGTGTTGTTTTCAGTGTGTTACTGTTTGAAGTGTTGCTCAAATACGTTACACATTGCCTCTTTAGTTAAGCCTGTCTGCTCTGTGCCAAGCTACCAGAGGGTGAGCACAGGCTCATTTAGGGTTGGTTGTTGACTTACCCTGCCTACGATAGTCATTCCTGCTTGGACAGAGAGCACACCTTTGCCAAACAGACACCCAATTTCTTACGACGTCACATAACACAAAGTTTGGGATGTATATGAATTGCACCAAGCCTACTCTAAAGTTAGCAGTTTAGGGAAATTTTAATTAAACAACTGTTTATTCATCAACTGTCTCTATCCCAATTATTTTGACTTGGACTGTTGTTTAGTTGTGATAGGGGGTCACTATTTAGCTACTTACAAGTGATTAGAGCTGTGGAGCTGCGGAATCCTCTTGAACAGCTGATTGATATGGTTTAGCAAGTGATATACACAATAATCAGTGGTGGTGATGGGCAGAGATGATTGCTCCTTTGCATCCTTGATCCCCTGACCCACATTGCCTCGTAAGTGGTGCACACAAGCACTAGTAGTGTTGGTGGGCACTGTTGAATGAAGTTCTGTTAGGTACAATAGGCTTTTTGGATGTTATTACCATTTCACAGAAAGGAACTCACCCAGAAACCAGTAGACATTAGATTATGTGAATTGTTGTATATGGTGGCCAAAATATTTGCAAACATTTACTTGAATAAGTTGACCTCACTGGAAAATTGCGTCTAAGGTAAACTGTTATTAAGAATCAGTTTCTACAGCACACAGTGTGTTAGCATCAACATTATTAGGAACAAGAGCTTAGAGAAACACTTCTCCCACTATAAATCTTTTTCATTCAACCAAACAAGCTGAGGTCTAGTTACAAAAGCATTTTGTAGTAGATAAACGAGTGCTCTCCTAATGCTCTTTTAAGTCCCCTTAGATGCCTTTGTGAGTTGTCCCCTATGGCATCTGAAATGAGAACAAAAATGGAAACATTCAAGGTATATTCATATACATTTAGCACAAATAGAAAATTCTGTACCCTCTTTGCACTTTTACTAATAAGGAGCTTCACGTTTTAGTGACAATATACAAATCCATGCTCGATTACGTAAAACTGCAGCACTACTTTCCTTAGTTATAAATACTTTTATGAAGCACCTCACCTTTTTTTCAAGGGTATTAAGTCAAGATTTTTGTATACGTCATTAAAGTGAGGCAATCATGGTCCTTGTAATATGTTTATAAAAAGACATACTAATACCTGGTTGCAGGTTTGCAGGGGAAATAATGCACATTATTTTACCTACCCAAGGCAGTCAAACAAGTAAATTATGGTTAAACTTTGACCCACACAAATGATGTTATGGGCCACACATCTGGTATGATGCTTGAAAACACAACTCATACTCCCTCTTCGGTAAAAGAAACCTCATTTATGGTATGTGCAGATTGTATATTATTATTGTTTGCAACTGCAAAAAATAAAGATGCTTATTTACAAGCCCCTTGTGCCGTCGGTGCGTCACTTTTAATATGGGAAAAACTTTTGTACCGGCTGCGCAAGGGGCTTGTAAATAAGCCCCAAAGTACCTATCCCTATTTGGAACTTATTTTTACAGCAAACTTACATGGGATACAGAAAAAAGTCCGTATTAACTGAATAACACTTGGCACTCGGGTTGACTAATTTTAGCATTCAACATGGATGGAGGATGGCATATTGGAACTGTTAATTGTATATAGGACAATTTGCATAGCTCCATTGCACAGTGTTTCTCTGTGTTGGTGATGGTTGCAGTCAGATTTAAAGTTCTTTGAGACTAAATTCAAAACTTGATTATTAAGTTAGAGATAGGGTTAAAGTTGTTTGATGTAGCAGCTATAAAGACAGTGTTCTGCTAAAGGTTCGAAAGTCACTGGGCATCTTCCACCTCTTTATTGGCATAGATAAGGGAAAAGCTGAGCCTGGTAATGTCCATGCAGGCTTAGGTTGCTTATGTAAAGAGTGTTTAGCTCGGCTGACACTGAGGGTTGAATGGGAAAACTCAGTCACACCAAAAGACATAATCTTATTTCACTTTTCGATCAAGATACTCCTACAGTTATTGACCTTTAATTATGATTAAGCATGTCTGAAAATGTAAAACTTGACACCCAATTCCTTATATCACTTTAAGAAGGCAGGTCCTGATAACTAACAGTGGACTTCCTTGTTTCCAAGATTACAGATTAGTTACAAAACAACACTTAAAAATATGCCAGTTATGGTTAGTACCTGAGCCCTTAACTTCCACAAAACGCAAAGGAAACCATACACGAATGCACCAAATACAATGCTCAGGAGGACCTCATCCTTTGTGTTGGATAGGCAAAAACAAATGTCATAAATGATCTTACAGTTCACATTACATATTGTATTAACATTAGCACTATTATTCTGATGAAAATGAATATTTATTTATTTATTTATTTTAAATGTTTTATATAGCGCTGCTGGACCCAAGATTATCAGAGCGCTATACAAAGAAGGTAAACATAATAAGATAAATTTAACAATGGGCAGAAAATTCACAAGGGATATAGTATTACATTCAGAAGAGCTATGGGTGCAAAGAAACAGAGAGATAAATTAAGGGGAAGATGAATTTTGAAAGTTACGAGAGAGAAGGGGGTGTAGAGAGAGGGAGTGAGAATATGAAAAGAGTGAGAGGGGGTGGGGAGAGGTGTGGACAAGAAAAGAGAAAAGAGTGAACAGGCTCAGAGTCAGTAACATTAGATACCCCAATATTTGTTGAGAAGAAGTACTTTGAGTCCTTTTTTGAAGAGAGGGTAAGAGGGGTTGCAGCGAAGATCCTTGGGGAGAGAGTTCCAAATCGTAGGAGCATTACCAGAGAATGCGCAGGATTGGGTCTTTTTACATTTGAGTCTGGGAGGGATCAGGACAAGGGAGTTAGTGCTCCTGAGGGTCCTGGAGCACCCTGCTTTTTGTAGTTTGGTTGCAAGGTAAGAGGGGGTGTTTTGGTGAAGCGCTTTGTGAGTGATACAGGCAATCTTGTAGGTGTATCTTCCTTCTATTGGGAGCCAATTGAGATTTTTGAAGACGGGGGAGATGTGGTCAAATCGTTTACAGTCAGAGATAAGTCTAGCAGCTAGGTTGAGAAGAGATTTGATCGGTGCAAGATGGACTTTAGGGGTGCCGGCAAGTGTGGCGTTACCATAGTCAATCCTGGTAAGGACAAACGATTGGACAACGATTTTGAAGTCATCAACTGGAATATAAGGTTTAATTTTTTTGAGGTGGTGAAGGGTGAAAAGAGCACTTTTAGCTGCATTTTTAATGTGGGGGATGAGATTAAGATTCTGGTCTATGCTGATGCCTAGGGATTTAACAGAATTAGAGGTGGAGAGGGAGCAATTAAGTGCTTTGATATCATTGATCCAGAGTTGAATGGGAAGGGAATTGTTTTTGGGAGTGAAAAGGATGATTTCAGTTTTTTTCGGATACAGTTTGAGATGGTTCAGATGGAACCAGGCTTGAACTCTGGTCAAGGTATCATTGAGGTGATGAATGTCCTTGTGGTATTTGATCTCGTAGTATCGTCGGGTATCGTCGGCATAGAGGTGGTAACTGATTTTAGCTTGTTTGAGAATGAGGGTGAGTGGTTCCATGAAAAGATTGAATAGGTTTGGGGAGAGGATGGATCCTTGAGGGAGACCGAGTGAGACAGGTTGAGGTTTAGAGAGGTAGTGGCTGAGCTTGATTTGCTGTGATCTATTTTGAAGAAACGAGGAGAGCCATTTGAATACAGTGCCTTCCAAACCAAATCAACAGTCAGACAGATTAGCTGAATCAGAAGGTTTGCTGGAAAATCTGGACACAACTACAGACATAGGAGCAATCCTACTCAAGTTCCAAATGCGACCGCCATCTAGCTTCACAGCATTGCAAAATAACTTGATCACCCTGAAAGGAGGAGGGAACTTTGAACCAGCAGACTTCTGAGGGAAGTGTACTTTCACGGGATCACCAACAAGCACGTTAGTGTGAGCAACAGCAAACCTGGCATTGAAATTCATTTTTCTTTTGGTAGACTTGAGATCCTGACGTGCCAACCAATGAGCGTCCTCAGGATTCACAATCTTAGTACCCTTTCCTCTCATCCAAGACTCAAACATGCACTTGTTGGGAGTGCAACCCCTAAACAGCTCAAAGGGAATCTTGCCAGTGGTAGAATGAGGGGTCACCCTGTAGACCATGACTCGCGCAAGAATTTCTGCTTTCCAGTCCTTACTCAGCCCTTTGGCTAGCTGAACTGATTCTTTAAGCACACGATTGAACCTCTCTACCATTCCATTGCACTCGGGATGATAGAGAGAGCAACGTTTATGCTTAATCCCTTTGTTTGTTAAAAACTCCTGCATCTCTCTTGACACAAGCTGTACACCTTTGTCCATCAAAAGAGATTCTGGAAGTCTTTTGTGATGTCTCTAGTTTCTATACTTTGTGTGACCTTGATCACAGGCCATCTTGAGAACATGTCTATGAGTACCAGAATGTAGAATTGTCCTGTTTTACTAGAAACAGGCCCCAAGAGATCTAAGGCTACCTCTTGCCAACATCTTGTGGGGGTTTCTCATATAATCATGGGTTGCACTCTAGTTTTGTACTCTTTATCAGAGGCATTGCACTCTATGCAATCTCTTATTAATCGCTCAACAAGAATATCAAAACTAGGCCACCAGAAGTGTAAACACACCGTTTCCTTGGTCTTCGAGATCCCTTGATGTCCTTGGTGAGCTAATTGAACAATTGAAAAATCTTCGTCCTAATTGAAGAAGGAGGAACAAGTCCAGTACTTCTCCAAAGCAACCCTTCACTCACAGAAAGCAAATTTCTAACATTCCAAAACTTCCAAGCGCTATGCCGAGTTGCTTTTGGATCTCCTGTGGATGAGACCTTTTAATATCCCATCCTTGTCGCCAGTGTGAAGAAGTACAAAGGATCAGATTTGTAGAAGTACAGTCTTCTTTATTCAGGATACAGATATTAAAAGGTCTCATGCACAGGACATCCAACAGCAACTGACAGTGAGCACTTGGCAACCAGTACCAAGTGCTCTACATTCTAGATTTGAAATCAGTGAGCATTGTGATAGAAGAAAGCTAACAATACATTGAAACAAATAAGGCAAGTACCCCAATATTGCACTGCAACAGTGGGGCAGGCTGGGGAGAGATATTCATTTGGTGATCCCTCAAACCGACCCCATCACCATCCCAACTCGACTTCCCACCACAGCTGTGGTGAGAATGCTGTTTTATGTAGACCCAGACTTTTGTAGTAAGGTATTTAAAATGTACTGGCTTCTTGTTATCCCTTGCTATACATTTACATGTTTCCTGACTCTTCCTGGAAGCTTGGATTCATTCTAAAGTTGACAAAACGAAACGAGAACTTCAGATTTAGTGATGTCAGCCTATTTACCATAGCTTGTTGTGTCCTCATTTCAAATCCTCATCATATGCGTCCCCTGAGAAGAGCTTGGCACCAACTCATTGGTGCCTATATGGACTTTCTGTTTCATCATGTTTCCTGTCCTCCACTCATTGCATTGAGAAAAATTATAAAAACTTAGCAACAAAATGTACAAAGTTTAGCATTACATGTTTCTCCAGATCAAACCGTGCAGCGCTGGTCCATTGAGAAGACAAATGGCACATTTTTAATATGTCTGATGTTTGCCAGCTGTTTCGCATTACAAGTGTGTTAGACTTCCAAACGCTTTCTCCAGTGCCTGTTTTCTTTCCCAGTGATAATGACAGAGTTAGAAGTACCTAACTCAACATTACTCATTTCTTTTAGCTAAAAAGAACAATAATTAGAACAGACAACTTGTGGCCCGGACACTACAAGCAAATTGCGGCAGCAAATACGAGTCCAGTCTAGTGAATTATTTTAATAGCCATTGCTTGTGTGTTCTTGGGGTGTTCACTCTTGTGTTGAAGGCGGATATGGTTTGAAATAGTAATCAAACACTTCACCAAAATGATTATCATCGGACAGGAGTGTAGCACTGTATCTTTGAACTTGAGCTGTAAAAGGAGCCCATAAAAATGGGCGATTGTTTTTTAGAATGAATTTACCATAAAATATGCAAAGAAGTTTGATTTAATTAAAAATTTCTTAGCGACTTTAACACCCCAAGCCTTGATAACCACGTGGCCTCAACATTTACCAGTTGTGTGAGGATGCAGAGTTTAGACGCTTCAGGGAACAGGTCAAAGAAAATTGGTCCAGAATTCGGATTCATCCCTGGTGCTATTGGCGAGATCAGATCAGGTTTAGCTCATGCGGAGAGTCCAATATGCATATCTTACCATCCGTAACCCTGCACGCTGTCATGAGATACTGCTTTGGTAATTCAATTCAGCACACAGCAGAGTAAATCAAATTCTGTCCGGCCTTATTTTAAACGACAATGCTAGTATAATATCCGGGTAAGATATAATCGCTTTTGTCATGTCGGTAGAAAGCTGATATCCATAATCTGTGCAATAATTATCCTTTGTAAATGCCCTTGCCTCTGGCTGCCATTTTCATTATGGAGTGAATTGGTTGATATGTTTCCCTCAGCACGCATAGGAAATGCAGCCACTTACTTGCATGGAAAGAAATATATAAAGCTAAACATCTGAATGGGAAGAACAATCATATTAACATTTATTGCATTTACTGTACCATTATGTGCACTAAACTTTGTGCCCCCTGCGTTCACCCACTCAAACCGGATATTAGGGTAGATTAAGCTCTAATACGGCACAAGGCAGAGTGTAGCAATGTTTTTTGTGACTTCATGTCGATTACTTTTTTCTTCACTGGAGCACACAAATCATTCAGAATGCAATTCATTTAACTCCCGAAGCACTTTTTAAAACATTTACAGTCACATTTATTTTCCTCTTAGAAAGTGACATCAGCGACTTATAATTTTAACCCCTTATGTAGTAATGTGTCTGAAGTTTTGCAAATACATTTTTGAGAGAAAAATACAATTCTGGCCTTTTCACCTGCAGCTGGGCAAATGTTAGATATTTTGAATGTGAACAGCAAACTGGGAATCAGATTATAAATGTGAAATGATATTCATTTGTTACAGAGGGACGGTGCTTATTCGGCAGATTTAGATGTTCATATCAGGAGCATTTTTATTTTGCTGAACACGACTTGATTCTTTTGGCATCACTTTTCTTTTTAATGTGTTTGTCCGTTTCGTAGGGCATCCTTTTTTTTAAGAATAAGATGCTTTTTCCTAAGAATGGATTTAATTATGCCATTTCTTAGTGTGATGATTTGGGGGCAAAGTGAAGCTGATTTTCAATAATAACTATATCATATTTTGACCCATGATTAAAGCCAATGAGCCATTTGTATACGTTAGCACCGTCCTAATTCAGGGGAAACATCCATCACAACGCAACTTTTACGACGCACTACCATTACAACGCAGGATTTACAACGCAAGTCATTACAACGTCTTGCGCTGGAGGGCTCTGTAGCATAGGGAATAGTTTAATTTACTATCCAAAACCTTCCCTACTATCCACGGGGACTGGAGTTGGAATAGTAAATTAAACTATTCCACTATCCAGCACCCCCCAACGCAAGTCGTTGTAACGACTTGCGTTGTAAAACCTGCATTGTAAAGGCATGCGTAGTAAAAGCATGCGTTGTGATGACATACATCCTAATTCAGGGGCATCCGTTTTGCAAATGGAAGAGATTGGGATAATCTACCAAATCATTCAGAGGTCGATTCACAAAAGCATTTTGAAGTGTGGGAAGTAGTACTACTGGGGTATGTTTATACAAACTCGTATATGCCTTTAATTGTTTCCAAACAAAACATCCAACTCTTTATTAGTATAACTGTAAAGACCACGGCGATTTCTAATGGTCCGCTATGTTTTCAAGGTGCCACAGAATAATTAATTACGTTTTTGGAGAATGTAGTTGACAAAGAGATAGATGCACTGATTATTTTTTCCTAGGAAGGATAGTCTATTTGTAGAAACTATTGGGCATATTTACAAGGGGATATCACCACCATAACGTCACTTTTAGTGACGTTCTGGTGGCGATATTCCCTTCTCCCTATTTACAAAGTGGTGTTAGGCCACTTAACGTGGCTTAATGCTGCCTTGTAAATAAGGCAGCTTGTCATGCTTCATTTAGCGTGTAAGAGGCTGCAAAGGATGTTGCAGAGAGTGTTCTGCCGCAACACCCAAAGCTTTTTGACATTGCCCCATATTTACAAGGATAGGGCAGTGCCAAAAACTAAGGCCAGGTAAAACTTGGTTTTACGATGGAGATACGAAGAGAAATTATTTATTTCTTCTCGTATTCTACTCTTTCTGCAGCACACATAGAAAGAACAAATCGCTTAAAGATTGCTTATGTGCAGGAAGGTGTCCTTTCCTGTGCATGAACAATCACTCGTGCAGGTCAGGCACCCTTGCAACATGGCACAAGGAGGCCTGCGCTGGCGCTAGGCAGCTTTTTCAGTGCCAGCGCTAGGGGAAATGCAGGGGTGTGCCATATTTTTGTAAATACGGTGCATCTCTGATCTAAAACATGTTGGAGCGCAGTTTTACCAATTTTGAGTAACATTGAAATACAACATTTTATTGTAAATATCACCCTAGTTCAAAAAAACTTTCCTTTGAGTAAAGATTAATGACCAATGTCTTGGCCAGCAGTACCCTTTACCAGTAGCGGTCGGTAGTAGGAGTTACTGCAGGGCAGTGACGTGGGCAGGGGGAGAGGCAGCGTGGGGGGTAGTAATGTATGGATTACGGAGTTTTACAGGAAAGTGAACATTTAAATAAATAAAACTAATTTCGTTGCACGCACTGCATCACATTTGGCGATGAAGTGCGCGCAACAACATTCGTTTTATTTATTTAAATGTTTACTTACCTGTAAAACTCAGTAATCCATACATTACTACCCCCCACCCTGCCCCTCCCCATGCCCACGTCACCACCCTGCGGTAACCTGCCGACCGCTATTGCCCTTTACTTCACAAGGCTTCAAAAAATAAATTGCTTGCAAGATTACAGCTGTGTCACCTGCGGGGAGAAAAGGAAGAAAGGTCAGCAGATTTAACTTTTTTTCTGCTAATATTCAACAATCCACTAAACAGTAACATCACAAAATCGCTAGAAGTTTTCACTAGTGCAGTTTATTTAAATACTGATTTACACTGAATGATGGAACACACAGTAATAATCAATTTGCTAAGGGATTCTTAGGAAAATTGTAATAAATAGAACTGGTGATGACAGATAAAGAGTTCGTAAAATTAGTGGAGTACACTCTTTGTAAAGGCATGCAGCAAGTGATTATTTATGGTGTTCTCCATGGTTTTAAGAGTTACACTCATACACTGAGATTCAAGGCTATATTAACATTGCTTTAAAAAATGTGTGGTCTCTTATAATTCTTGGATTTGACTGAACAACATAATAACACCTACTACAGAAACATAATTGTCTCCTTTTCACGCCCTTGCAATCACACCTGCCAAGACATGTCCACATTATGAACTCACTCCCTGCTTTGCTTAAAATTCAATCTGCATTTCTGCCACTTGTCACACATCGCACTTTTCAGAAGGATCCACTGGCAGAACAAATATAACTATGCTCCTATCTGCTCAGTCTCTCATCTTGTTTGTGCACATAGTCCTCCTACTAACCCCACCTGATTTGCCTACATAATGCCCACTTTTGAGGTAAGTCCAATATTTACATTTTAAAATCAAGCAAAGGCACACCTTGCTCTACTAAACTGTCAAAGCTTACCCTCAGAAATCTCTTTTTTTACTTCAATATTCCTTAATTACATCACTTTTGGCATCCACACAAAATGTGTACTACTAAATATTGTCTTAACTCTTCTAAAAAAAAATTATGACCCTTTTTCCCATCCAAATATCACCCTGTGTCTGAAAGATTGGTTCCCTCTCTTTGGAAGCATTAGTAAAGCATATTGCTCTCCCCTTAGGGACCTACTGGCTTTGTCCATGTGTTGTAAAGCATCCCCAGTGTGATGTAGTGTCGCAAAAAAAAGCCTATCATGTAATTTTGTAGGTGTGTGCACAACGCATGTTCCCTTTTTAAAATTATGTATTTACTGATCCAACTTGTCAAATATGATGTGCTTGATTTATTTCATTATACTTGAACTTAATTATGAAATATTTTACTAAATAAGAAATGCGGACTTTAAAATGCATTAAAATGCCTTTTCCGTTAGGCCTGCAGTATTTCCTGGCCTATTGTGATGGCTCCTTGTTACCTTTTTACAATGTTGTTTTCTTTCAATTATTCACAGCAGATTCCTAAAAGAGCAACATACTTTCCATGTACATATTTGCGAATTAAATAATTGGAATATAAACTCTCGACTTAAAACAACAAAGTAAATAGGTGCTTTGTCAACTAATCTGTGAAGACGGAATGGACAGTTGTTTCTCATGAGGAGCATGGGAAAATATGGCATTGATTTTGCATCTGGTAAGCGGAAGAATGGTCACATGATGGTTAAGTCATCATACTAATGTCACAAATGGATAATTTGGAGTATAAAAAGTGATTTTCCAAAGAAGAGGGATGAAATCTCTCTCTCAATTTCCTGCCTACTCACCATAGCATCGGACTTTTTTTTGCCCTATGTCTTTTTGATTTGCTGATGGACTTGCCTGCTGGATGATTTGAAGCTGTCTGGTGAGAGATCATACTTGAACTTTCCTGATTGTAGCTCCACTTCCCTTTTCCATGTCTATGGACTTTTCCTTAGTGGACTCTAATCTGATCCCTTTTTCCCATTCTCTCACGTTTGCTGCGGTAGGAAACCCTAACCTTAACCATTCTCTTTATGGTTTCCGTTATTCAGCAATAGATTTACTTTGGCTAAATGTGTGGTTTCATACTACGTACTATAAGACTCATGACTGAACTGCTTAAAATGTTACTTATATGCATTGATTTTGGATCTTTACTACAGTAACAAATGTATCTAAAATTGTTCAGAGTCTTTTATTATATGTGTCTTAATGTTCTTTCCATAGAAACTCTGCTTACAATTATCATATTTCTAATGGATGATAGAGAGAGTCATAGATAATTTCCAGAACATCAGGTTGTTTTGCTCTTGTTCTGTGTCGCCACAGCAGAGCTTTGGATATGCATAATTCTGGATAGATTGATTTTCTTTAGGAGGTTTGGTCTTCCAATTGCAATATCTATGTCTATAGCATGGTTCTGAGAGTAGTTTATTTAAATTTTACCACTAATTTCTGAATTGCCTACTAATTTTTGGTCCTCCTTCGGTGGCCAACAGTTCAACATCCTGATTTCTCACCACTCACTGTGATGAAGCAAGGTCCATCGGAAGACCAATGCCTCTGTGGGTCAAGTATAGAATCTGAGGAAAGTGACAAAGTCATTGTTGGGCCCGGAAATGAAAGAGCAAAAAGAAACAACTTCTGCTGCAACAATCCCAATCTGAAGTTAGCACTCATTAAATGTAATAGGGTAGCCCAGTATTAGTCCATGAGAGAGACAGACCTTACAGCAAAAAACGTCTTTAGTAGTCTTTCACTGTCATGACATGTAAAACTTAAACACATTGGTCCTACTTTTTAAGTACCATGCACCCAGCCTTATTAGCTGTTAGCCTAACTTAGCGGTGACGTATAAATGATAAAAGGAAGGTTTAGGCCTGGCAAAAGGTTTATTTTGCATAGTTGAAATGGCAGTTTAAAACTGCACTACAGACTGCGGTGGTAAGCCTGAAACATGTTTCAAAAGTGTACTTTAGTGGGTGGAAAAAATGAGTGCTGCTTCCCACTAGTAGCACTTAATTTACAGGTCCTGGGTACATGTAGTGCCATTTAATAGGGACTTACAAGTAAATAAGATATGCCAATTATCAGGAGGTCTAGTTCTACCATATTACATGGAGAGAACTCAGGGACATTAGCACTGGTTAGCTGGGGTATAGTGTAGATTTATGATTTGGAGCTCCCAAGAGGGCCACATAAAATCATGGCAAAACAATAAATAGCATGCTATGAAACTACATGTGAAAAGAAATAGAAGAATGAGCTAAAGAATTATAAATCATTTGTACACATGATCTCATTTTTGTAGCAGCCACATAAATACGAATTCTATAAGTTCAGTAAGCCCTAAAATAATAAACATATGTGCAAATTAAACCATTATGAGCAGCTAAAAAATTGCTCACCCCACCATCAGCAATCTTAAATACATAATATTAAAGATTCATAAAGCCTTTAAAAAGTAAAAGAAAAAATGCGTATGAATGAGAAGCTTGGATATTGCTTTTAAAAAACATTGGCCGTAAAAAGTGATGGTGCTGACATATCAATGCAAGACAACCAAACAAAACATTATTCAGATCCTTGATCCCTGAGTTAAATATGTTTCAATCTTTCCCCGTTTTCTCAGAAGAGGACCAGTTTGCCATTAGCTCATTTAACGGAATCAATGCCTTCAAAATAGTGTTAAAAAATGGTGAAGTCCTTGGTCCAAATTCCAGGCCAAGTACTTCTGGGTTACTTTGGGGCGGCAAGATAAAGTTACCACCTCCAAACTTTTCTGCAATGTACAATTCGTGAGATCTCTCAGACAACTAATAGGGCTAGCAGTACCTTATAAAGGATTTTTTAATTATGAGGAAGAGAGAGAGAGAGTTCAAAACCACTTCCTGAAGATCATAATAGCTCGGTGCCAAGGTAAAATCTCGGGAAAAATAATGTCAACTCAAATTTGAGCCAAATGCTTCACTATTCAAGAAAACCCTCATTGAATCTTTTTCTCTGTCCTTAAGCTGATAGCCCCATTGGATCACGCTGGCTAGTCCTTGCACTTAGGATTTTGTCAAACCAAATTCCAAACTCATTGCTGGGGTTGAAAAAGACAAATAAAAATTACACAGAATTTGTAAGATTTGCCCTTCCATTTTCTCTAGAAAGTCCCTTTTTGTCACATTAATAGATACTGTAGCATATAATAGAGTTGGGAGGATTTTCACCTTGAAAACGTAGACCAACTGCATAAAGGGTCTTCACCCCATTGTGTTATAAAAGGCACTTAGCCCATTTGCATGCGAGAAAGCCTTAGAGGAACAGAAACCAATATGAGCTTTATCCAGAATGTTAGCTAATAAGGATATGATATTATGATCTCCAGTTTCTCTGAACCTGTACTCAAGACATAATTACTGGTCTTCCTAGACTTTCTAATTTTTATAATTAGTATCTTATTCTTTGAAATATTGATCTTCAAGTAATTTAGAGTGGGATACTGTTGAAAGGACACCAGCATTATTCTCAAGCCCTTGGGCGGTTGGTCCAAATTTACAATATCGTCTCCATACATCAGACAAGGGAAGGGGCAGCCACCTATCTTCGGAGCATCTCCCTCATTAGATGGAAACCAATTAGCAAGGTCCGAGATATGCAAAGAAAAAAGCAGTGGGGCCATCAGACAACCTTGTTTCATCCCATTGTTTATTGGGATTGTAGAGGGTAATCATTCATCTCCCCCTAATAACAGCTGGCACAAGGTAGCGGAGTGCAGGGTGATTATTGATGATAGGAGAGTGTCAAGCATATCTAACTTCTTTAGTTTTTTCCTTAGTGTGGGCTGGTCTGTTCTATCAAAGGCCGTTGAAAAATCTATGATTGGCAATGTGCTTTTCCGCTATGTTTTTTCCTGAAACTCGCTTGTTCAATAGGGAGATTTTTCTCCTCCCCGACCCATTCTGTGAGATGCTCCAAAATGCTCATAACGAAAACTTTTCTAACCACATCCAGTAGTTCTATTTGGTGATAGTTGCCAAAGAGATATCTAAGACCTGTTTTGTATAGCAGCATTAAGAAGCTTCCATACCAGGTAAGGGCAGTAACCCCATGCTGGTAACAGTAAGCACAAAGTAGTGCAAGTTACGAAGCCCACAACAAGGGCTCCTTTTTAGTGACAGTAACGGGCACCTCATCCGTACCCATTGCCCCTGTGGATCTTACTACCATAATAATTTCTATATTATCCTTTATAGAAGGAGCACATTAGGCTGAAAGAGAAGAGGGAGCTTCTGTAGGAGGAGGAGGAAGCCCCACAGAATCCGCATTTCCTGAGTAAATCACTTCCAGATAAATACTCCATGCTGCTTCCTTTATGGGAACCGGAAGAGACTTTATTCTGAAACCACACTTGATTGAGATACTTTCCGAATTTCATTTGGCATCTTTACAGGCTGCTTTTATTAGCTGGACCAAGTTATTTTCTTCCTTCTCTTTTCTCAGACAGCGTTTTTTCTGCGCTTTCTCCTCTTAAGGATATTAATTGATATACTGCATTCTGCAGAAAAAGACAGGAGATCTGACCTACCTAATCTATTTATTTCCCTGTTTAAACCAGTAACTGGATTGGAATATAGGTAAAAGCAGAAGGATGAGTTGGTTTTTTAATAAGCAGAAACCAGGGTTTTTAGGCAGGTTGCATGCTTAATCAGTAGGTCAGGAAAGAAAAGCTGATCATCTCCTAAGAGTGCTGTCAATGATTCTTTTACTTTTACAAAACCTTTGGCATTAAAATACATTGTACCATTAGATATTTTAAACCCCACTGATTTGTCTTTAAAATTCCAGGAACCCACTTCTGTTAAGCTCACGTCGATCACATAGGAAATTAGCATATCATCACTATAGGTAATATCTATGACTTCCATATGTGATATCCTAATATTATTATTACTATTACTATTACTATTATTATTATTATTATTATTATTATTATTATACGTTGCAAAAGAGACATTTACATAATCAATAATAGAGCCACTGGAGTGGAATTTATGAGAAGTCTTCACAGGGGTGTAATTTTCTATTCTTCCGTTTACAATTAAAATGTCAGAATTTCTTGGACCTTCTAGCAAAAGTAACCCTCTTTTATCTGCTCTACTGTTAGAAGGGGGGGGGGGTATTTTTAATGCTTCCTCTTTAGAGTCATTTGTAAACAGCCTAAAGTGTGATTAGAGACTTTAGTATTCAGGTCACCTGCCAGAGCTATATGTGTGCAGGCCTCTCTTACCAGAATAGTAGAAATAAAATGAAACATATCCTTCTACAAGGGAAAATGGGAAGAATCAGGTGTAATATATGCATGTATTTTTACTGCCTGAATTAATTTTGAATCATGAGATACATTTTTATATATCCAACTATAGCTTGTGCTAAGCTATACGGCTACACCTCCTTTTTGTGTGTCCCCTCTTAACAGGGATTGCTAGGCAACTTAGCACAAAATACCCCTCAGACACCAATTATTTACAATTGAGAATGCATATTTACAAGCACCGCAGCATCAATTTTAACAAGGCTGTAAATAAGGCACCCTTTCAGGCTGTACTTAGCATGAAGGCGGTGGGCATTGGGTGTTGTTGTGGGCGCTCCACTGCAACACCCATTGATTTTGACCCTGCCCCCTATTAACAAGTGTGATGTAAATAGGACAACCAACAAGAACCTGTCCAGGGACGTCAACAGAGGTCAGTACTAGGGAGGAAGAACAGTCCATTCATACTGATAACTCCTCCAAAACCCTACAAAAATTGTGGGGGAAATTTCACTGCACTGCGCCCAGATTCATAAAAAACCGAATTTCCTTGGCAGAAACACTGAACACCCAATAGTCTGACCCACCTAGGTCTATCACCAAGATCCACCCACAAGGTGTTGGATCAAGTTCTCCTTAGAAAAAATGTGTGAAAACCAAGTGCCACCTCACGGAAACACCACCATCGGGGTAACTGGTATGTAATTTCCAGACAAGCCCCTGTCTCATCATCGGTAGTCACTTAATTCTCAAAGAAAAGAAGGGAAAATAGTGTCCAAACACAAATAACACAAATATGTGACAGAATATGGAAAGCAGAGAACGTCTGCTAGTGACAAACACACAACATAAAAAAGTGCATAAAACACAGCATCTAGTTCCCTTAACCAACTTTATTCATAGGGAAAAAGTTTAGATGCTGTACCAATAAAAAGGCTGGTAGCTAATCATGCATACCATTACCTAGTGCCAGTGCCGACATGTTTCACTGCCATATACTTTAAGGCAGTTTCATCAGGGCTGCACTATATGCTGCCACTCCACTTTGGACACTTGTTCTTTGTTTACCAGAGACCACAAGGTTGATCATACCGGTCGCCTAAGGGATGGAGGAGATGTATGGAGCTCCAAACGTGAGTTCCTACCTTCACTTTGGATAGTAGCTTTCGTAGTCGCTCATTCGGAGCGCTTTGCCTCGTCCAGTTACCCCGATGGTGGTGTTCCCGTGAGGTGTCACTTGGTTTTCACACATTTTTTCTAAGGAGAACTTGATCCAACACCTTGTGGGTGGATCTTGGTGATAGACCTAGGTGGGTCAGACTATTGGGTGTTCGGTGTTTCTGCCAAGGAAATTCGGTTTTTTATGAATCTGGGCGCAGTGCAGTGAAATTTTCCCCACAATTTTTGTAGGGTTCTGGAGGAGTTATCAGTACGAATGGACTGTTCTGCCTCCCTAGTAACTGACCTCTGTTGACGTCCCTGGACAGGGTCTTGTTGGTTGTTCTATAACTTTTAAGTGGAGGGCGACCCTGTCTGTTCTTCCCTCTATGCTCCAATTGTGGTTTTGATTGATGTAAATAGGAGCCAGCACCAAAATTAAGACCAGGGAAAACCTGGTCATAAACAGGCGAAGCATGGAGAAATGAAAAGATGTCAAATGAATTTTGGAAATCATTTGAAGCAGCTGTGGTTCCAGAGTAAAGTCTCTTCTGGTTCCCATAAAGAAAGCAGTATGTATGTATTTATTTGGAAGAACATTTTATTTATCCTTGTTTTTGCTGTTTCCATGTGCGCTGCGTTGTGCAGCACACTTGGGGCCAGATGTACAAAGGTTTTTTGCATGCGCAAATGGGTTTTAGACCAGTTTATTCCTACAAAAAACCTGTGGCCCATGTACTAATCCTATTTTGTGAGTCGCAAATCAATTTGGGACCGGCAAAATAGGATTAGCGACTCGACAACAACAACGACCGCAACACCACCAGCCTGATCGACAACCTCGCCAACCTCGGACTCAAGCAACTGGTAACCACCCCCACCCACCTCGCCGGACACACGCTCGACGCCGTCTTTTCATCCAGCAACGACGTCACCTTCAGCCACGCAACAGGACTCCACTGGACGGACCACAGCTGCGTCCACTTCACCTTCAACAGATCGGCGATCCACCACCACCAACAACAGGCTGCCCGAAGAAGCTGGAACAAGATCACAGCCGACCGGCTCACCGCTTCCCTGAGCCAGCACCCTCCCGCCAGCTCAGCGAACACCAACCTGGCCGCCGACAACTTCACGAAGTGGATCAGCAACTGCGCGGACGAACTCGCCCCACTGAGAACCCCACCCAGCAGACCCTGCAGCAGAAAAACACCATGGTTCACCGACGAACTAAAGAGCTCCAAGAAGAACTGCCGAGCCCTCGAGAAAGCCTGGAGAAGGGAGCCTACCACGGACAACATGACCACCCTCAAGCTCGCCACCCGGAAACACCACCAACTGATCCGCGCCACCAAGAAAAATACATACAAGGATCGACTGGACAACAACGCACACAACTGCAAGGAACTCTTCAACATCGTGAAAGAGCTCTCCAACCCCAGCGCCGGTAGCAATGACATCACCCCGTCGCAAGACCTCTGCAACTCCCTCGCCTCCTACTTCCACAACAAGATCGCGGACATACACAACAGCTTCAGCAACCAACCAACGCAAGCCACAACCGCAACAACGCCACCCACCACCACCCTCCGCACCTGGACTCCAATCAACACAGAAGACACCATCCGCACAATGAACTCCATCCACTCCGGATCTCCGACTGACCCCTGCCCTCACCACGTCTTCAACAAGGCCGACGCTGTCATCGCACCCCACCTGCGGGACATCATCAACACTTCCTTTGACACCGCCACCTTCCCTGAGAGCTGGAAGCATGCCGAACTCAGCGCTCTTCTCAAGAAACCCACAGCAGACCCCACCGACCTCAAGAACTACCGCCCCATCTCGCTCCTCCCGTTCCCGGCCAAAGTCATCGAGAAGACCGTCAACAAACAGCTGGCAGCCTTCCTCGAGACGAACGGATCCCTCGACCCCTCACAGTCGGGCTTCCGGGCGAACCACAGCACCGAGACCGCCCTCATCGCTGCCACCGATGACATACGAACTCTGATGGACAACGGAGAAACAGCGGCCCTCATCCTCCTAGACCTCTCCGCGGCCTTCGACACTGTCTGCCACCGCACACTAATACAGCGCCTTGGCAACATCGGAATCCAGGACAAGGCACTGGAATGAATCATCTCCTTCCTCGACGGAAGAACACAGAGAGTCCGCCTACCACCGTACAAGTCAGAGGCCACCGAAGTCATCTGCGGCGTCCCTCAAGGATCCTCACTGAGCCCCACCCTCTTCAACGTCTACATGAGCCCCCTCGCGGCCATCGCACGCCAACACAACCTCAACATAATCTCCTACGCCGACGACACCCAGCTGATCCTCTCCCTGACCAACGACCCCGCCACCGCCAGAGCCAACCTGCACGAAGGGATGAGAGAGGTAGCCGAATGGATGACGACCAGCCGCCTGAAACTGAACTCGGACAAGACGGAGGTCCTCATCCTGGGCGCATCGCCCTCCGCCTGGGACGACTCCTGGTGGCCATCCGCCCTGGGCACCGCACCCAAACCAACGGACCACGCACGTAACCTGGGCTTCATCCTGGACTCCTCCCTCTCCATGACCAGACAAGTAAACGCCGTCTCCTCGTCTTGCTTCAACATCCTGCGCATGCTACGCAAGATCTTCCGGTGGATCCCCACCGGCACAAGGAAGACGGTCACCCAGGCCCTCGTCACCAGCCGACTGGACTACGGCAACGCCCTCTACGCCGGAACCACTGCCAAACTCCAGAAGAGACTCCAGCGGATTCAGAACGCCTCGGCCAGGCTCATCCTCGACATCCCCCGACGCAGCCACATCTCCGGACACCTGAGAGATCTGCATTGGCTCCCGGTCAACAAGAGAATCACCTTCCGGCTCCTCACCCACGCACACAAAGCCCTACATGACCAAGGCCCGAGCTACCTCAACAACCGGATCAACTTCTACACTCCCAAGCGCCTCCTCAGATCAACCAGCCACGCCCTCGCCGCCGTCCCCCGCATCCGAAGAACAACAACAGGAGGAAGATCCTTCTCCTACCTGGCCGCCAAGACCTGGAACTCACTCCCGACCGACCTACGCCTGACCCAAGACCACCTCTCCTTCAGGAAGAAGCTCAAGACCTGGCTGTTCGAGCAGTAACGGCACCCCCCCCCCAACCCAGCGCCTTGAGACCCTACGGGTGAGTAGTGCGCTCTACAAATGTCATGATTGATTGATTGATTGCTATTAGGAAGGGGCATTCCAAGGGTGTCCCTTCCTAATAGCGACTCCTTAAGCAATGTTTGACTATTTTGCAACCGCAATAGCGGTCGCAAAACAGTCGCAGTTTACCACCCTTCACAGAAGGGTGGCAAATGACTTGCAAACGGGAACGGGTCCCCAGGGGACCCCTTCCTCTTTGTGAATGCATGTGCAAAGATTTTTTAAGGACAGGAAGTGGTCCAAGGGACCACTGCCTGCCCTTAAAAAATGAAACTGTAAAGTTTCATTTTTATTTCTTAAATGCATCCCGTTTTCCTGTAAGGAAAACAGGCTGCATTAAAAAAACTGCTTTGTTTAAAAACAATCCCAGACATGGTGGTCTGCTGACCCCAGCAGGCCACCATCCCTGGGAGTGCCAGCCATTCCCAATGGGGTCGCAAATTGTAACAGCCTCATTAATATGCATGAGACATGCAACTTGCAACCCCATTGGGAAGCGCAAACAGTGTCTCAGACTCTGTTGTGCATTCCAATTAGTGTGTTGCAAATGTGACGCAATTTGCGACTAGCTAATTGGCGGGTCGTACATATGATCCCCATAGAATCAGCAAATTGTCATTGATTCTTTATGTGCAGGAAGGTGACATAAACAATAAAAAAATATGACGTTTTGCAACTTCTATGTTTGCTGCATTAAGCAGCACACAGTAAAATTACAAAATGCCATTTAAAGATCGTTTATGTGCAGGAAGGAAGACAGTCTTCCCCAAAATGCAGATACCCTTGAACTATGGGAAACGCAAAAGAAAAGTGGGCAGTGGTCCTCAACAGATTGCCGCACCCCCACGGGTATACCGCTAAAGTAGGCCAATTTGGAAAATATATTTCATAATGTGCACTACCCTATATACACCCTCTCCTTAAAAGGATGCTCACCTCTCATGGGGAAATAATTTCAAAAATTTTAAAAAAATGTGCCCCACATACAAGAAATGCAAGAAAATCACAGAAATTTTGAAAGAACAGTAACAACAAATTTCATGAATCCAATGATGTTCCTCTTTTATTAATGCTTCTTTAAGATACTCATAAAGCCAGCCATCGCTTTTCTTTCAACAAACTGTGGACTTCTTAAGGGTAAAATTGCAGTGAAGTCAATAAATAACGTCTGATCCTGTTGTCAAGAGTATAAAAACTGTCTGATGGAGGACATTAATTAATTAACAACTACCTGATGGAGAACATTAACAGGGACATAAATAGATTAGGTAGGGCAGAATTCCTGTCTTTTTCTGCAGACGAAGTATATGAATATCCTTAAGAAGAGAAAATGCAGGAAAAAGCGCTCTCTGAGAGGTAATCAACCTTTATCCCGCCTTTTTTTTCCAGCGGACTTTCAGGCCGCATACTATTAATCCGCAATGTCATTCATCCCGCATACCATCATCCCGCATTTTTTTACAACGCATGTGCTTTTATCACGCATGCCTTTACAACGAAATACGTGGTAAAGGCATGTATGGTAAATGCGTTTGCGTTGTAAACGATGACGATGACGAGAGAGGTAAGGGGGTTTGGGTTAATTTTTAAGGGTGGGGTCGTGCTGGGGTAGTGATTGTGTAGTATAGTGTTGTGTTAGTGTAGTGTAGAGTTGTGGTGGTTGTTTAGTGTAGGGTCATGCTGGGGGAAGTGTAATAGGGGTTAGGGTAGTGTTGTAGTGTTTGTGTAGTGTAGGGTCATGCTGGGGGTAGTGTTTTAGGGTTTAGGGTAGTGTTGTAGTGTTTGTCTAGTGTAGGGTCATGCTGTGGGTAGTGTTTTGGGGTTTTGGGTAGTGTTGTAGTATTGGGTCATGCTGGGGGTAGTGTGTTAGGGTTTAGGGTAGTGTTGTAGTGTTTGTGTAGTGTCATGCTGGGGTGTAGTGGTTTAGGGTTTTGGGTAGTGTTGTAGTGTAGGGTCATGCAGGGGTAGTGTTTTAGGGTTTAGGGTAGTGTTGTAGTGTTTGTGTAGTGTAGGGTCATGCTGGGGTGTAGTGTTTTAGGGTTTAGGGTAGTGTTGTAGTGTTTGTGTAGTGTAGGGTCATTCTGGGGTGTAGTGTTTTAGGGTTTAGGGTGTAGTGTTTTAGGGTTTAGGGTAGTGTTGTAGTGTTTGTGTAGTGTAGGGTCATGCTGGGGTGTAGTGGTTTAGGGTTTAGGGTAGTGTTGTAGTGTTTGTGTAGTGTAGGGTCATGCTGGGGTGTAGTGGTTTAGGGTTCGGGTAGTTTTGTAGTGTAGGGTCATGGTGGGGGTAGTGTTTTAGGGTTTAGGGGGTGTAGTGGTTTAGTGTAGTATTGTAGTGTTTGTGTAGGGTCATGCTGGGGGTAGTGTATTAAGGTACTGTTGTAGTGTTTGTGTAGGGAAGTAAAGTGTTTTATGGTAGTGTTGGGGGGTCGTGCTGGGTAGTGTAAATGTAGAAAAAGGACTGTGTGTCAAGGGTGGGTGGTGCAGGGGTACTACATCAGAGTGTAGGGTAGTGTAGGTTAGGGTAGTGTACTTTTACTTACCTTTACAACTTTTACAACGAGTATACCTTTAACATGCATGCCTTTACGTTGTAAAGGCATGCGTGCTAAACGCATTTTCGTTCTAAAAGTTTTCGTTCTTTTAATTTGCAGCCTAATAGTACATGCGGGATTATTTTTGCGGACTGATGGTATGCGGGCTGTTGTCTGCGAGATAACGTCATATATTCCTCTGAGAAAATAGAAGGAAGAAAATAACTGGGTCCAGCTAAAACAAGCAGCCTCCTGTAAAGATGCCAAATGAATTTTGGAAATCATCTCAAGCAGCTGTGGTTCCAGAGTAAAGTCTCTTCTGGTTCCCTTAAAGAAAGCAGTATGGAGTATTTATTTGGAAGAATATTACTCAGGAAATGCTGATTTTGCGTGTCTTCCTCCTCCTTCCACAGAAGCTCATTCTTCTCTCTCAGCCTATTACGCTCCTTCATAAAGCCAGCCAATGCGTTTTGTCCAACAAACAGTGGACGTCATAAGCACAAAATTGCTGTGAAGTCAATAAATAACGTCTGTTCCAGTTGTCAAGAGTATAAGCACTGTCTGATGAAGGGCATTCATGAATTAATGTCCTCAATCAGACAGTTTTTAATTAATTAATGTCCTCTATCAGACAGTTTTTATACTCTTGACAACAGGAACAGATGTTTTTTATTGACTTCACTGCAATTTTGCCCTGAAGAAGTACACTGTTTGTTGGACGAAACGCATTGGCTGGCTTTATGAGTATCTTAAAGAAGCATTAATAAAAGAAGAACATCATTGGATTCATGAAACTTGTTGTTACTGTTCTTTCAAAATCTCTGTGATTATCTTGAATTTCTTGTATGTGGTGCCCCTCTGTTTGTAATGTTTCAAATACCCTTGCACTATCATGCCAGGGTGCCTCCGTTGGTGCCAGGGCCTGCTTTGGAGCTAGGCTGCTATGTTTAGTGCCAGCCCATGGGGAAACTGCACCATATTGTTGTAAATACGGTGCATACCTCCGTTTCTGAAGTGACAGAGCATGGCGTTAAGCCAAGGAGGCTAACGCCGTGCTCCGCACTCCGTTGTAAATATAGCACAAGGTTTCTTGAATACACACTGTATCAGCTTCCAAACCTTTCAAGATTTGTATTTTATTATTAGCTGACAGCAAACCTACTACATTCCACGGGACCAGTTTAAGATTATTGCTAGGAGCAGTTTTTAACAATTAGCCCTGTAGAACTGTTAGAATGAAGAACGCCATCCACCAAACTCCATCTCCTAACTTCCTTATCTTGGGCCTGGATCTGCTTCTCCTTTTTCTCAGGAGGAAGTGAAACTCTCCCTCACCCTTTTCCTAATGAGAACCACAAAATACTTTCCCTCTCAGTTGGAAAGAAGTCTGGTAGAGGAGATTCTGAAAAATATCTGCCCTCACTGTGGGAGTTGCACAAGGAAGTATTAGAAACTTTATTCTATTGTAGTAGGAGTATGTTAATACCACGACAATGCAGCTTATCGCTATTTAGAATTACTAAATTAAATATTACTTTTGATCTAAAAGTCATTCTAGGCCCGCAATATTTCCCACAATTGAAAATTCGAACCCAGGAAAGATCCTTACTCTGTACCATATGAAGATCTGGAATATCTGCAAAACAACTCAATAAAAAGGACCTTTTCTAGTAAATCTCCTGATCGAAGATGGTAATTATTTCTAGAATTAATGGCACAGACAGCGAAATACAAGAAACAGCATTTGCACCAAGCCCCCCCCCCCACATTGGAATTATACACAACATTATCCCCCACTTTGGAAGTAAACATTTTAGAAAGGGGGTTCTGTTAGAAATTGGTTCTCTAGTTGGCAGAGGTAGGTACCTTTGTCCAAGTAGGGACCTTTCTTCCGAGTCATGGTAAAGTGGATTCACTTCTAAAATAACCCCTGCTCACCCCCTTGGTAGCTTGGCCCGAGCAGACAGGCTTATCACAGAGGCGGTGTTTAAAGTATTTGTGAACACATACAGTAATACAGTGAAAACACTACAAATGGACACCACACCAGTTTAGAAAAATAAGTCATCTTTATCTAAACCAAAACAAGACCAAAACGACAAAAATCCACACTACATTGCTAAAAATATGATTCTTAAAAGGTAGAAACAGATCTGTTCCCAAGAAATGTTGGATGCAACACTTTTACACAAATTACCTTGGATGAGTCGAAAAATGCAAGCAAAAAGGGTCGCAAGGAAGGTGATGCCTTGGTTCCTTACACTCAGGGTAGGTGATTTGTCAGTTCCTTGCTCCTGGGGAGCTGATGTTTTGGTTCCTTACTGCTTCACAGGGAAGGTGATAAGTCAGTTACTTACTGGCGAGGAGGTGATGCATTGGTTTCTTACTGTGTGGGGAGGTGATGTGTCGGTTTCTTACTGCATCCCAAACGATGTGACAGACTTGACACATTGATGAAATGCGTTACGATCTGGTATGATGCAATGCGTGAAGGCCTGTGTTACAAGAATTTCAGCTGCGTCCCCTCGATGCGTTGGTTCTTCTTCAACAGGGCTTTCATCAGAATCAGTGTGGTGATCGCGGACGTCGGAGATAGTGCACAGGATTTGCTGACTTCAGCCGCGAGCAGGCACTGTGTCGATTCTTTGACGGCGGGATGCATCGGAAAATTCTACTCGCACCGCTACAATGCATTGGTTTTCACGGTTCTTGCAGTTTCCAGTCCCAAAACAACTTCCAGAGGTCCAGAACACTCAGCAAAGGAGTTAAGGAGGGACTGGGGGTGAGGTATTTGTGTCCATGAGACTTCAGAACAGGAGGCAAGCTCTATTTCAAGCCCTTGGAGATCTTCTTCAAGGAACACAGCACACAGCAAAGTCCTTCTCCTTTCCTTGGCAGAAAGTAGCTCCTGCAGGCCAACCCCAGCACAGGGGCAGGATTCCTCCTCAGTTTCTCTAGCTCTTTCCTTTGGAAAAGGTTCCTCTTGATTCCCAGAAGTGATCTAATAGTTCGGGGTCTGGGCCCCTCTTTTTATAGTACAAAGCCCTTTGTTCTCTGGGGCAGAGAAGCTCTGTGCCCAGCCAAAACCAGTTCTGTCCTTTCTGGTGTAGCTTCCTGGCAGGAGGTGGAGACAGCATTGTCCTTGGCAGACCAGGCCCATTCAGGAGTGAAAGAAATCTCTTCCCCCTACTCTGAATGCAGCCCGAGCTATTTAGCCCAGCCTCAATTCACCCTGGAAAGTCAGAACACACCACAAAACCCAAGTTGCTGTCTGAACAAAATGACCACCCCCAGCTCCTGTCACTCCAAAGCCAGCCAGTCAATACACAATCCTAGCAGAGACACACTGGATGATAGGCAAGAAATACCTACTTTCTAAAAGTGGTATTTTCAAACCCAGAATGTAAAACTCACCCTCACTTAAAAATGCATCTTAACATTTAGTTCAGTCATATCAAACTTTACTTTCCCATTTTACTTTCCCATTTTGTTCCCATGGACAGTAATGCTCATAAGATGTTATGGGCAAACTCCCCATTCTATCCTAAGGGACAGATAGCCTTACAATAGTGAAACATGAAATTGGTAGTATTTTACTATCAGGACATGCCACAAACATCAGGGCATGTTCTACCTTTCACATACATGGTACCCTTCCCAGAGGGGTACCTTGGGCTTAGCTTAGGGTCGACTAACATGTAAGAAAATTGAAGGTTAGTGCCTGTCAAGTGGGTGCACTTGTGAGGTCAACATTGCAGTACCAAACAGCGCACAGACACCGCAGCTGCAGATCTGAGTTACATTTACATGCTGCTTATATGGGTGGCACAATCAGTGCTGCAGGTCCTCTAGCAACATTTGATTTATGGGCCCTGGGCACAGGCAGTGCACTGTACTAGGGACTGACTAGCAAAGCAAATATGCCAGTCTTGGGATCACCAATCCATAACAAAAATTTACAGGGAGCACTTGCACTTTGGCACTGAACAGCAGTGGTAAAGTGCCCAAAGCATCTTGACTAGCAAAAACGAGGTCCAAAATACAGCAAAATAACAGGAGGCAAAGGCAAAAAATACAAGGGAAACTCACACCAATGATGCCAGGTCTAACAGATTCAGAAAATGAGAAGGGGCTGCTGCGCACAGTGCATTTTCTCCTTGTGGGTTTACCAGTAACTCTGAGTAAGTCCGTGGAGACGATAAAGGGAGAGGTTCCTGTTCTCTCCTCAGTGAAGACTCCCTCCTCCTTTTCCATTGTTATTCGGTGCAGAATTCGGGTCAAAGGAGTCTTTTTCTTGATCGCTTTTTACTGATTCTGTGGTGTATTTTCATTCTTGCAGTCCTTTGCCAGTTCTTACCCTTCTTCTTCTTGCTTTCCTCCTCTAAGAATAGTGGCAATGTTGTGGCATCCATACATTGGAAAATAGGAAAGACAGTTTTTTCTTTTCTCTCATTTGAAGGGAAGGGGGGTCAAAGGCCGTGGCAGAGTTGGCCCATCCTATGGATCAAAAAGGTTCTGTAAGGAGTAAGACTGATCGTTGTCGGATAGGTTCTGGCTCGCCTTGTCTTTTGTCCTGAATTGAGGCGGCTAGCCTGTGTGCCTGAGTCCTTACAATGTCAGAAACAACTAACCCTAAGGGGCTTACATAAGGGAGGACTGGGTTGGTAAGCCTCGGGCATGGACTTTCTCTTGGATTCTCAACATTTGGCCAAAGGAGAAGTTGCCTTTTCCACCAAAGATCTTTTGTCCAAAATAAAAAATGTTGTTAAAGACAAGAGTGAGTCCTAAATGCTATTAGATTTATACGCTGATTTCTCCATCAGGTCCAAAATCATGTATAAACCTCTTTCTAGGCAAAATAGTGAGTAAGACAACTGTACATTGCTATCTGGGGGAATACAAGAAGGGTACAGACTTAAACATAGTCCCGGAGAATCTGACACCCTTAAGTTAGAACACTTTCACAAGGTGTACTGCTGAAAAGCTGCATCCTAGGCTGGGGACCCAAGGAGGTACCCGTCATGTTTTCCATTGGTTTCTGGGAATCAGGCGGAGTGCAAAGATACTCCCAGGGAATGGCCCAGACTAGGAGCATTGTCAATATCAATACCGGGGAGTGTAAAATCCTCAGTAAGGGGTATTTTTTTTCCCTAATTGGCAAAGTGAGCTGAATCATATGTCCTTCCAATATATTATCTGCTGGGGATTTATTAAGCCTAGTAGGTTATCTGGCTTGTAGCAATGATTCTAAGTTTGTTTCTGAATGTATCGCAATTGAAGTCAATTTATTAGATCTGGCCTCTCTTTTGGAGGATTGCGTTTAAGCCTTTCAGGGCCCTCGCTTGCAAGATTTTATTTCTCAAGGGTTGGCTTTAATTTTTTTCCAAGCTCATGAGAAGAACAGCTTCCCAGAGAGACGTTTCCCGGCTGTCATCGCTTAGCCCACTATCAAAGGAGGCTTTTTGTTGGAGAGTTTTTTTGCAGAGACTGTGGAAATCTGAGGTGGCTGCAAGGAAATGTTATGTTCACTTCAAGGAAGGATACTATCTGCACCTCGAATGCCAGCCTACTTGCCCAACACCTACGTTCACATGCCTCAACCAGAACATCAGTGTAGTCCCAACCTGGCAATATCCTGGGAGCCGAGAGTTGGGAGCCAGGAAGAGTGGAACCGCTAGCCAAAACCTTACACCCTTGTACTGTCAGCACGTGTGCATTCACTCTCACTCCATTGAGCTGGCAAGTAGTTTGAGTAAAATGGGCAGTGAGTAGGACAGTTCATGTGCATTCACTCTCACTCCATTGAGCTAGCAAGTAGTTCAAGTAAATAAGGCAAAAAGTAGGATATGGGGGTGGTGAGCTGCTTAGTGCAAACAATCCAAATTACAAAGGGCAAATGGGTCCTAGTCCATACAGGGCACTAGACACAATTATGGGTCTTTCTAGGCCCTTCAAGTTGTGAGCTGTGCAGTTTTAATAAGTGCATGTTTAGTACTAAATCTGCAGTAAATCTGCAGGTCAACTATCCGGGGGATAAACAGAACAGACAGCAAAGGAAGCAGCAGAAACAGGCGGATGGGCAAGCAAGAGCTGACAGGGGTCCATGGTACTCAATGGTGTTCAAAGAATGAATGTGGGGGTATGCCAGCTCCTCTGCGAGGTGCAAGCTGCACCGACCTACCTCTGGCTGCCTCCACTCCTCACAAAGAGCCTGCAATCTAATGTTTGCTCAAACGCTGTCCCTCAGGTACCTTTGGAGCTCACTGCTATCATCTGCTGGTTACTGCCCTCTTTGTTGGATCCGGTCCACGGTCCATGCTTGTCTTCAAGCTGCTGGGGATGGGCGGGTGCAGTATAGATGGGTATAGGCAGGTGGGGCGGATTAATCATGGAGTAATCGCTGAGGCCCGGTTCCAGGACAGGGAGAGACTGCAAGGACCTTTACCTCCAGCCGCCTCCAGCAGCCTCCCCGGCAAGCCCCCAGCAGACCTCTGGCACCCTGATGTATACACCTGCGCACCGCACTTGTGTGTGCCCCTCGCTCCACAACAGTGCCATGCCCTGCCTCGTCAGAGTCCTAACACCTACAAAAATGAGTTCAGCATAAATCAGGGAGAGAAAACAAATTGTTTGGGGGAATACCACACCAAGAATGTCAGGTCTAAGAGCTGCTTAAGATTGGGAAAATGTGATGTAAGCTATGTTGAAACAAAATAAAATCACTGGCTTATTCTTGGATTTTGAATTGGTGGCCATTCAATACTAAAATGCTCGTTGGGTCAATACCCCTTTTAATGTTAAGTTGAGCCCAGTTATAACTAAAATCCATTAACTATTTATTTGAAAAAGTCACAAAGTGAGAGGTGGAGAAAGTAAAAAGGTGAGTTATAAGTAGTACTTTGCTTTAAAAAATTTAATTTATCAATGGTAAGTGCGAAAGAAGTATTGAAAGCAGGGATCAGGATAAAGAGAACTACTTACAAGTTCTGTAAACAAGGTAGCAAACTGAAGAAATAACACAGATTAGGGTAGTGGAGGAGAATTATTTGTTTATTTTACTGGAAAACTATAGTAGTGATGTAATACATCAAGTAAGAGTAACAGGCACAGTAGCAAAAACAGCATTAAGAAATTTTACAGGAGAAATCGGTACAGCTTTAATGGCAATATAACATGTTGTAGAACAGCGATCAACCGGGAAGAGAAATCATTTATATTCTGCAGCACAGCAGAAGGCAAGGAATTTGATGCGAGAAATAAGAACCGCAAATGGTTCACCACAGATGAAAATACAGACATGGAACTGTGATGTATTTGAACCCAATTTCTCCTGGGAGATAAGGACTGAAATCAGAGAGTGCCATTAGCAAATAATAAACGTACCATTGCTAACAGCAATTCAGAATATGTTTGATGCACAGGCACAAGCCGGCAAATATTCTTGGCTGCTAAAGTTTGAAAAAGAACAGGAAAAATATTTTTACCCTTTAGCAAAATGCATTTATCATGGAATGATAGTGCAATATTCAGATGCGGTGAAGAAGCAAAAATAATACTTTAGTTAATGTTTAATATCTTTTCGTTTGTAAAAGTTTATATTGAACATCCATGTACATAAACCAAATATGTAATATATTAACTTTTTAGTTGATAGAAATATTATTAGCAGACACAGTATTGGTGACAATCGTGGTATCATAATAATATTGAAAAGGTTGAAAAGTGTTTGCAATATTACTTCTGAGGTTTCTGCAGAACTAGATGTGTGTTAGTTATTAAGTTGTTAGATGGCACTCTCTAGAGCTTCATTTAGGATTATATAAATCAATGGATACTTCATTTATAAATTCAGCTATCCTATATCATCTTTAGCCCTTTCAAACAATGTCATATTCAGCAAATGGATTAAGTGTATCCCTAAGTACATCATGTTTATGTTTTTCAAAAAATATTAACTTCAACCAGCAAAGTGCTTCAGCAAATAAAGTGCTTGTAGCCACAAAGCATTCAATGGGTGACAGTCGATTTATCTCATCCTTACAAACCTTTTAACGCATTAAGGATTTCAAGCTTAGGAATCATTCCAATTACCAACAGTAAAGCACTATTATGTTATCTAAAAGCATTCTCATATTAGCCGAAAGGCATTTTGTAACAATCCTATGTGAGTCTAGCTGACTGTTAACCAATGCAATATGGTGTATTGTAGACATTTCTATGTCAGTCATATGTGTATAGCCACAGAGAACAGAAAAAGAGTATTTGTTTTAGCGATACATCCACAAGCCATTATTTAGTGAGTGAAAGTTGAACTGTTTTAGAAATAGAAAATTCATTTTTTTCTAAAGCTTCAATAGCCAGAAAATTAAAAAGTGAGTTAGAGTTCACCAGGGACTTCTTGGACCCCTTCTCAGCTCCATCTACTGGAGCAAGAGATCATGAGTGAGGGGTTTGCAATTGGGCCTAATCGAATTGATAAGATTGACTCTGCAATGATTCAATCAGCTCAATTTTGCCAGCCAAGCAAACTCTCAGGATGCTGGTGCCAATTGCAGCTCTGATTTTTAACAGCAGGACTGCCTTTGAATTAGTCATCCAGGTTTTAATAAAATAAGGGCAGGCTAGACAAAAAAGGCTGATAAGGTTCATTCCTCTATTGAATTAAATAGGAAGTTATACAAACCATACTTAGCCGCTTCACAAAACATCCTACTCCAGAGGGGCATTAGGCCAGTTTGAGCCTCATTGTAAGAATGTTTCCTATATGATGATTTAGATGTCTGATCCTTACATTGATGCAGCACTGTGTTACACTGTTGGAGCAGGCAAGAAGAAGCAAATATGAGAGGACTGAAAGTCAAGAGACAGCAGAGAATATTAGAATATCATTGATAAAAATATTGCCTTACAAAACTATTATTTCTTAAGTTTCATTTACCAAATTATCATGCCTTTAGGTGTACATCATCAAATTCACTAGATTGATATATTTGCATGCACAATTTAGAACACAATGTTTTTGTCAGATGATATTCAGTCCTGAAGATGGGTGGTACACCAAATGTCCAATGGTGGAGCCTCAGCTGTCTCCACAGTTAGGAACCTTTGACTGATAGCTTTTCTGCCACATAGTGACTGCCCAATGAATGGCAGCCCTTCCAACAATAATTTCTTCCTCTTTGGAACCAACAGGGACAGCCTGGAGGTCCCAAACAGAAAACAAAATGAGACCCATGTGCTAGGAGGAATCTGCTAACACCTCAGGGCTACTGACTTTTTATTGTTCAATAGCAACTCCTGCTTTAGGAGCTAGTTATTGAAAAACAAATATGTTGCTGATGTGGTACATCAAGCAATGTGTCCACATGGCAAGGAATCAGTTCCTTCATTGCAACTGCTGAAGCAGTTGCTCCACTGAATCCTGTGGGCCTGGTTTGCAAACTGTATTTTATAGTATAAAAACATTCTACAGAAGTACTACTTATTTACAGCAAAATGCAATTCACAAGTGTAAACCTCCTCGCCCATATCTCCTATGTTTGTTATGAGACAATCCTCACACATGTAAGTTTACTGCTTAGGGGCCAATTTCTATCTCGCTCGGAAGGGCTCCGAACACGATCGGGCCGGAAAAAATACGAGCCGTACGCGTGTTCTCCGCCCGAAACATACAGCTTTAGGAACAAGCAAGTATGATGCGAGAAGCGCAAAATCGCTGACTGAATCGTTTCTGGGTCCGAACCGCTCCGTACGCCTCGTCCGTAAGCAAACGATGTCATGCAATGGAGGCGATTTCCGACCGAGCCAGTACGATGCATGCGTCGGACAGCCAGATCGAGCCAAAGTTTCCAGCTCACAAAGCGTCCGGGAAGCTGCCTTTGGGGGTCCAGGTTGGACCGCCCGTCACCCGCAGCCTTACGACTCGGACACAGGGAGAGATCCAAAGGTCTCCCCAACACAGGCATGTACGGTGCGGATGGCATTGAGGCGTACCCACTGTAGGGGACGCCCTTGTGCGAGACGTACCCATCCAGTCAATGGGAGCCCATGTATGCGTCGTACGACTGGCTCCCATTGACTGCCATGGGAGTCCCACCAAACCGAGTCAGGCAGCATGCGGCCGCATCGTACACGCTCAGTCGGACTGCAGGAGTCTGGCTTGGTCGGAAAACACTCCGGATCCGGCTCGGTCGGACAGCTTTCTGACCCAGATCGTAATCGGCCCCTTAGTAGAAAATGGGGAGTGACCAGGGGAGGGCTGGAAATAGGGGAATACTTATTAGTAAATGGGGTGGTTTAGGAAGGAGTAAGGAAAGGTTTATTCAGAGATAAGGAGGGGTTTAAGGAGGGCCAGATACCGACCCACTAAAATGTAAGGCCATTGCTATTCAGAAGCTGCATTTCTAAAAATACTAAAGCCAAAAATGACTCAAAACAGTAGTAAATGTACTCCTCGGCAAACCAGGTGTACAGCCAGCATCACACCACTGTTAATACAACAACCTCCTTAACCGCATCCGCGCTAAGCGTTTTACCGCTATGCGCTGAAGATTGCAGAATCCTGCGGTTCATGACGAGCTCAGCTCGTCATGAGCGTACGAGAGGTGTACTTCATGACGAGCTGAGCTCGTCATCAGCGTCGAAGTGGTTAAAAAACATAATGGAGGCAGAGACATGAAGTGGAAACCCATGTGAAATGATGTTAAAATATTATTTATTACAACTTAAAAAATATATATATACATTTAATTTAATGTGAAAAATTATATAGAAATGCAACCTAAATATTTGATAAGCTTTATTAATTTAAAAATAATGACAATTTTTAAAAAAAACATAATTAACCTAATTTAAAAATGTTTATATAACCTTTATAACTTACTAAGTAAATATAAACATTATCCATTGTGTGGGATTTTTAAAAATATATCTTTATAAAAATAAATGAAATGTTATTTACTATGTTTAAATAAATGATATATTGAATTCAAGTTTAAGTTAACAGCGCTGTATAATTTTTGGTATTTTGTTCTGCATTTAAAACAAAGAAATACATATGAAATGAATTTAAATTGCTGTATAACAATTACATTTTTACCATTTGTTTTAAAGTTTAACAAACTGTTTACATGATTCCTATAGTTTACCATAGCTAACTCTGCCTACATGTGAAAAGTTAGGGGTAGTTACTATACACTTTCTAACTGGCTTCATAATTTGAAGGTGCGGGAAAACTTGTCAACAAGCCATCCATCAGCATTCAAAATGATTGTGTCCTAAATATTGTTTCTACAATATCGCCCCACTGGAGTTCATTATAGAAAATCCTGGCCCAATAGTTCAATATTTGTAATGATTATAGTTTGTATGATATTTATGTCAGAAGATATACTATATATATACTTAATATATTCTGGCTTACAACCATCCTAGCCTTTTTATATGACTCTAAAAGAAGGGCAAATACAGAGCCCTCTCCATGGGCTTGTAATTATCTCTGTACTTGTGTAAAGATTTCCACTTGAAGTAATATGAAGAATTGATAGTCTTATCCTGAGGACCTTTTTAGATCTAGGGCCACTGAAATTATACAGTGCTGTAGTGTTTTCCACATAATAATGGATATGTCACATTTTTTACACAAACCATCATTTGCTGTATAGTTAGCAGATTTTACCAAAATGAATTGCTTCTAGCTTAAACAGATCAAAAGTTACTAAAAATGAAGCAACATATGTTGCCGTGCAGCAGAACACCTTTCACAGAGGTTGAATGGTCAATTTTTGGTTGCTTATTGCTCTACTTGGGTACTAAAGTGCTACTAGTGAGGTGAAAATGTTGCTAAGACAGTGTAAAAATGACTAAATAATGAAGTAATAATATCACAAAATGTGACATGTTACGCCACACTATTTGCCCATTCTTGCTGCATTATTTAGTCAACCCTGCCTCATAATTTGGTACTCTCCATCTGCATGACTCCAGTAGCCCTTGCTTTTAATCAAAGATTTTGGGTCGATCTTGCCATTTAGGTTTAATGATAAACTTAAATATATGAAGGAAATCAACAAAATCCAAGAGCATCATTTCAGTCACACATCTCAGTTGTTGGTAACTGACATCTGATTTTTTTTATAGTGACTCGTAATCAATGGTGATGACAACAGTCTCAGAATGTAAATTGTCTCTTGAATGTCAATCAGTTGCTGTTTTACTAGAATCACTGACAGAATATCGACTGACAGAATATCGACCTACAGAAACATCGACGCTGGAATATCGAAGGCAAGTATATCGACATCCTATCTACAACAAGGTAAGTACAAAAATATCAAAACTAAAATATCGATGTTAAAAATATCGTAATTAAAAAAATTGTTTGTTTTCTGTTACAAATAAGGGGTTGATTCCAATTCGGGAAACAAATCGATATGACGAATCATATTCCTAGCCGTTTCCATACGAATCGTACAAATCCGTCCGAATAGCGTAGTACGATCCGTAGGAAAAGAATACGTAAGAATGTGTGCGAACCGTATGAAAAGCAAAAGAAAATCCCGACCCGACAAGTCCGATCCGGACCGGGGAACGAGAACGCGATTCGTATGGAAAACATTGTATGAGCAATTCGTACGGAGAACCACACATTCACATACGCACCGTACCCCTGCAATCATGGGGGTACGCACCGTACCCCTATGCTCTGTACCTCTACGCACCGTACCCCAAAGAACGGTACACCTACGCACCGTACACCTATTCACCGTACACCCATGCACCGTACCCCGATGCACCGTTCCCCTACGCACCATACCCCTATGCACCGTACCCCTACGCACTGTACCCCTGCAATCATGAGTGGCACTCTCTACCCGGGGGGATCCGTTTTGCACGCTGTTCGAGTCGAAATATGCTTTTACGGACGTTTTAAACTCCCGTAGAAAAAGAGTTGTACGGAGAGTTGTCGTAACGTATCGTACTTGCCGGTTGGTGAAAAGCTGCTTCAATCCGTACGGGCGTCGCGTACTGCGTGTTCCGAATGCGATTTGTACGTATTTTTAAGTCGCATGGTCTTTCGTACGATTCGTACGGAGATCTGCTTTAGGTTCGGACCGTACTTCATCGTACGTACGAGGCCGTTAAAGGTGTACTATTCGTACAGGAAAAATGCTCCGTACGGCGATTCGTAGGGGATTTTACAGAATCAGAATCGACCCCTAAATGTGTCAAATAAAGTAAATAATACTAATAAATAAAATAAACATAGTTGCAAGTATTTAATAATGTTTACAATTAATAAACAATACATATATAATAATAAAACATTAACTACTCATGAATATATATAATATATAATATATACTTACTTAATAACTTTTAATAATTATTTTAATTACTTATAAATTATTTATAAATACTATACATTACAAATATATCTACACACATAAAATAATAACAAATACAAAGTAAGTAATTATTTTAATAAAATAAAACCATTTCTAAAATAATACAAAAAAACTTAAATAGATAAATAAATACAACTGCTATTTAAAGTCCTAAAAAAACAACACTAATGAAAATATTGGATAGCGTAGAACGTAAAATTACTGTATCCACTCCAACAACTGCAACAGTAGGGAAAGCGTTGAATAGTGTAGGGGAAAGAATTACTATTCCAACTCCAGAGAGTTCAACAGTAGGGAAAACGTTGGATAGTCTAGGGGTAAAAATTACTATTCCCACTCCAAAGAGTGCAACAGTAGGAAAAACGTCGGATAGCGTAGGGGTAAAAATGACTATTCCCACTCCAAAGAGTGCAACAGTAGGGAAAGTGTTGGATTGCGGGAAGGCAAACATTTCTATTCCCACTCCAGAGAGTGCAACAGTAGGGAAAGAGTTGGATAGGGTAGGGGTAAAGATTAATATTCCCACTCCAAAGAGTGCAACAGTAGGAAAAGCGTTGGATAGCAGGAAGGTAAAAATTACTACTCCCACTCCAGAAAGTGCAACAGTTGGGAAAGCGTTGGATAGCGTAGGGGTGAAAATTACTATTCTCACTCCAGTGAGTGCAAATATATAATATATACTTACTTAATAACTTTTAATAATTATTTTAATTACTTATAAATTATTTACAAATACTATAAATTACAAATATATCTACACACATAAATAATAACAAATAAAAAACAAATACATATTTTAATAAATTAAAACAATTAAATATACTTTCAAAATATTTCAAAATATTTAATTATTTGAATACTACATTATCTAAAATAATACGAAAAATATTAAATAGGTAAATAAATACAACTACTATTTAAAGTCCCCCAAAAAAACTACAGTAATGAAAGCATTGGATAGAGTAGAACGTAAAATTACTATTTCCACTCCAAAAATGCAACAGTAGGGAAAGCGTTGAATCGCGTATGGGTAAAAATTACTATTCCCACTCCAGAGAGTGCAACAGTAGGGAAAACGTTGGATAGCGTAGGGGTACAATTACTATTCCCACTCCCGAGAGTGCAACAGTAGGGAAAGCGTTGGATTGCGTAGGGGTAAAATTACTATTCCCACTCCAGAGAGTGCAACAGTAGGGAAAGCGTTGGATTGCGTAGGGGTAAAATTACTATTCCCACTTCAGAGAGTGCAACAATAGGGAAAGCGTTTGATAGGGTAGCGGTAAAAATTACTATGCCCGCTCCAGAAAGTGCAACAGTAGAGAAAGCGACGTATAGCGGGTGGGTAAAAATTACTCTTCCCACTCCAGTGAGTGCAACAGTAGGGAAAGCGTTGGATAGCGTAGGGGTAAATATTGCTATTCCCATTCCAAAGAGTGCAACAGTAGGAAAAGCGTTGGATAGCGGGAAGGTAAAAATGACTATTAATTACTATTCTCACTCCAGTGAGTGCAACAGTTGGGAAAGCGTTGGATAACAGGTGGGTAAAAATTACTATTCCAACTCAAGAGTGTGAAACAGTAAGGAAAGCGTTGGATAGCGGGTGGGAAAAATTACTATTCCCACTTCAGTGAGTGCAACAGTAGGGAAAGCGTTGGATAGCGTAGGGGTAAAAATTACTATTCCCACTCCAAAGAGTGCAACAGTAGGGAAAGCGTTGGATAGCGGGTGGGTAAAAATTACTATTCCAACTCCAGAGAGTGAAACAGTAGGGAAAACGTTGGATAGCGTAGGAGTAAAAATTACTATTCCCACTCCAAAGAGTGCAACAGTAGGGAAAGCGTTGGATAGCGGGAAGGTAAAAATTACTATTCCCACTCCAGAGAGTGCAACAGTAGGGAAAGCGATGGATAGCGTAGGGGTAAAAATTACTATCCCTAATCCAGTGAGTGCAACAGTAGGGAAAGCGTTAGATAGCGTAGAGTTAAATTTACTATTCCCACTCCAGAGAGTGCAACATTAGGGAAAGCGTTGGATAGCGTAGGGGTAAAAATTACTATTCCCACTGCAAAGAGTGCAACAGTAGGGAAATGTGGGAAAGCGGGAAGGTAAAAATTACTATTCCCCTTCCGGAGAGTGCAACAGTAGGGAAAGTGTTGGATAGCGTAGGGGTAAAAATTACTATTCTCACTTCAGTGAGTGCAACAGTAGGGAAAGCGTTGGATAGCGGGTGGGTAAAAATTACTATTCCAACTCCAGAGAGTGAAACAGTAGGGAAAACGCTGGATAGCCTAGGGGGAAAAATTACTATTCCCACTCCAGAGAGTACAACAGTAGGGAAAGCGTTGGATAGTGTAGGGGTAAAAATTACTATCCCTAATCCAGTGAGTGCAACAGTAGGGAAAACGTTAGATAGCGTAGAGTTAAATTTACTTTTCCCACTCCAGAGAGTGCAACAATAGGGAAAGCGTTAGATAGTGTAGGGGTAAAAATTACTAATACCACTGCAAAGAGTGCAACAGTAGGGAAAGCGTTGGATAGCGGGAAGGTAAAAATTACTATTCCCCTTCCAGAGAGTGCAACAGTAGGGAAAGTGTTGGATAGCGTAGGGGTAAAAATTACTATTCTCACTTCAGTGAGTGCAACAGTAGGGAAAGCGTTGGATAGCGGGTGGGTAAAAATTACTATTCGAACTCCAGAGAGTGAAACAGTAAGGAAAACGCTGGATAGCCTAGGGGTAAAAATTACTATTCCCACTCCAGAGAGTACAACAGTAGGGAAAGCGTTGGATAGCATAGAAATTAAATTTAACATATAAACTTATATAATTTACATAATACATAAAATGTAACTTATAAATAATGTTTGTATTTAAAATAATTAATAATTTAAATGTTAAATAACCCAACATCATTATCAAATACCCATTAATAATTATTCAAAACATAATTACAATTGAAAAATTAATTAACAATAAATTAATAATAAATTCCAATAAATATTAATTGATTAATAGTAGTTACCAAATATTAAATATTGAACAATAACATATTTTTCAAAACAAAAAACATATTTATTATTTAAAAGACTTCAAACAATAAAATTATTTTTTATACCAAAAATTACTTTTTATAAAAACATTAATTACCAGTCATTAAAAAATTAATTTCCAATTTAAAAAAATGTACTTATTAATTACCAATAAAAAAAGGAATTATCAATTACAAACAATAATTACCAATTACAAACATTAATTACCAATTAAAAAATGTAATTACCAATTAAAAATTATTACCAATTACAAACATTATTTGCCAATAACAAACATTATTTACCAATTTAAAAAAAATTACCAATTTGAAACATTAATTACCAATTACAAACATTCATTACCAATTAAAAAAATTTATTACCAATTACAAACATTAATTACCAATTTAAAAAGAAAATTACAATTAAAATAATTAATTGCCAATCAATCATTAATTAAAAATGAATTAATTATCAGTACCAATAAATTTAAATACATCATTACTTAATTACACTTAAAATACTTCCCACCCAATTCCCCTATAAACCCACTACCCGCTACAAAACTTAAACGCAAAAATGTGTTAAAATGTATTTGTAATTCCTAAAAAATAATAACTAATTTAATATATTTAAATTACTTCCCACCCTATTCCCCTATAAACCCACAACCCGCTCCAGTACTAAAACATAAAGTTGACATAAAAAAACCATTATTAATATATAAAAATAGTACACATATTATTTAAAACAAGTAAAATACTTAACAAAAAACATATAACACATACAAATTTAATACATAATAAAATACAGTACAATAGTACAAATATCGATATTAGTAACATCGAAATTAGTAACATTGATATATTCGATATCGATATTACTGACTTCGATATTACTTACATCGATATAAAAAAATTTGATATTACTTACCTTAGGGTCGATGTTTTGTCCAACGATATTCTTGACCTCGATATTCTTTACCTTCAATATTTCAGACTCGATATTTTACGGTAGGTCGATATTACAACCAGATATTTAGACTGTGTACCGTTTTACTAAGCCTTGGTTTTAGTTGCTCAGGCAGAACAGAGAATTAGGGAAATTGACAAAAATTGCATCCCTTTATCAAAGATGAGACCAGATTGCTCTGCCTTTCACCACTGCTTTGTCATAGCTGTTGCTTATTTTAAGTACAGGCTTTCCTTGATAGCCTGGCTAACATCCGTGGGTGGAAAACACAGAGATCCTCTTAAAAGATCATTGTCCTGCACCAGGAACATTCAATCCTACATTTACATTTGGAGCATGTTCCTATTATTTCTCCTTGGGTATATGTAGTCCAACAGGATTAACCGCTGCTCTGATATTATTTAATATTTATACAACACCCTTCATCATAGGTCTTATAGATAGAAGTTTGTACTGATATTCCTATGCAGATGACATCCAGCTGTACCAACAGGCAAACTAATCAGTATTATTTAATGTCTTCAACTCTCAGTTTCATAGTAGCATAAAAACAAAGGGGATTTTTATTTGCAACCCATCAGGGGAAACATTTTTTTTCTTTAATTTCAAACTGTTTTTATTGATTTTGGCAAAAAGGAAATACATAAGGAACAGTTCATAAACAAAAAAACAAGAAAAAAACACAATTGCGTTTTCGACATACAGGTAGAGGGTAGTTGTTTGATTGCTGCTTCTTACAAATAATATATATTTATAAAATTGGTTTGATTTGTCTTTACATGTGAGATTCTCAGGGTCATTGTTTGGCTGTAGAGTAGAAACATGAAATAGGTAACTAGGTCAAGTGACACAGAAATATTGGAACCTACTGTGCAAGGTATGGTTATTTGTATCATATAACTTCTACCTCCATAGTGTAAGACTTTTCTGTTTATTTATCCAGATACCAGCTTTAGTGCTAATTATTTTAATGCATACATATGTTTTTATTTAAGATCTTGGTTAAGGTTTCTAGGTCATTATTTAAAATATGCAGCTTTTCCGATTCGGAGATATCATTCTTTAGTCTTAGTAGATGTGAGTTAGCTTCTTTATTCATATTGACTTTATTTTTTTAATTACTCTCCTAACAGTGGATTTTAATGCTTCCCATCTTACAAGGTGTGATGTTTCCTTCTCTTTATTTTATATCAGGTAGTTTTTATTTGCATCTTCAATTGCTTTTATATTTAGAGGAGAGGAGAGGACAACTTTGTTGAATCTCCACAGCAATGCTTTAAGCTGGGTAGATGAGTCTGTAAGTGTTAATGTAATGCAGGAGTGATCAGATACCACTCTCATTGCGATCATTGTTTGGTCAATCTTGTTTAAAGAATTCCTTGATATTAAAAAGTAATCTATGAAAGAGTATGCATTGTGCCTAAAAGAGTGAAATGTGTAGCCTCTTTCTGTCAGATTCTGCAGTCTCCAAGCACCTATCATATTAAATCTATTCCAGAGGTTTTCGAGAGATGTGTGTGAATTGTTTGTTTTGAATTGGCAAGAGGAATTCCTGCCTATGTTAGGATCTAGTTGGATATTAAAATCACCAACAATGATCGAAGTAGCTGTGTCTGGGAATCAGTTTAATGTTTCCCTCTACATCTATCCAATAATCACTATCTTTATTTGAGGGGGCATATATATTTGTTACATAGAGGACTGTCTTTTTTGTTTTTATGAAATGACCCATATCCCTTTTTTTATCCGTAGAGTGAGAAATTACATTTATCCTGGATTTCTTAGAGATCAGTGTTATTACCCTGTTCCTCTTACCTATAGAAGATAAGCAGAGTATGTCTGAGAATTGGGTGCCTTTAAGTAATTCAGCAAGAGTAGAATCTATTTTTGTTTCCTGCAGCAGCGTGATGTCTGCCTTTTGTTTAAAAATATAGTCAAAAATCTTTTTTCTTTTGACTAGATGATTGAGGCCATTCACATTCAATGATATAATTTTGATATGTTTATGGGATAGAGTCATCATTCTTGGTTTTAACTGAGGTTGCAAGACTCGCATTCACTGAAATGAATTGATTTCATGCAGGACCGAAAAACAGATCCCCATTAGTCGAGTAGGTCTGGTTGTTCGAGACACCTATTAATATTCTCAGATTTTTGAAGTGTATAGTTCCCCTGTTAGGACTGGAACTTGGGTGTGCATAGAGTGTGTGTAATCTCTTGACCACAGAGTGAAAAAAAGGTGAAAGTACATACAAAGTAAAAACATAGGCATAAGAAAGTAAAATAATCAAATCTTAACCTAATCAAAGTCATAAACCAACTGTTTCCTCCCATCCCTCTATCCCACCCTCCTTCTTCCTTATATGAACAGTACACAAGGCGATAACCAGAAGACAGTGCTTTCCTCTATCAGGGACATATATCTAGGATGAGATGTCTAAGACTACAGCAGGAAACTAAACTAGGTCCTATTATATTTATCATAACATATCTGTTGATTCTTATAAACAACCTTAAAACTTTCACATCGCCAGTTTTTGTTGATCCACGGCGGCCTATGTACTGGGCCAATGTGAGGCTGAACAGCGATGGATATCAGAACAAATAACAATCGGTCCCAAGTAACATCTCATTGTAACCGTAAGAGACCAATTTTTACCTAAAATTGTCTGACTTAGCTTGTATAGCGACCTTAAGATCAGCAAGCTGTCTGAAGTTGTAGATCTACAAGGGACCTATGTAATGGACCTATGTGAGGCTGATCGACAACGCATATGAGATCAAATAACAACTGACCACAAGCTACTTCCCATTTAATTTGTAGGAGTTCAAGATTTACCTATAACTGTCTCACTAAGCTTGGGTAACGCACTGAGATCTGGATATTTATGAGTGTACTAACTTATGCTAAAGGCTAATAAATCCAGTGTATTTGCAAACCTATTATGGTTGTGGGAAGAGCTAGTAGTGCTTTTAGCAACCTTAGATAACCATGTATAAGCAGTCTTTTTCCATGGTGACATTCAAAACATTTGGTCATCCCATGCTAGGAGTAAGATGCCATGACTAACTTATTTAACATTATCCATGTTGTCCCTGGCATCTAGGGCAACACGTGTGGCTAGCTATCCTAAACTCCAATAGAACATGTGAGTCGGTGCCCTAGTCACCCTAGATAGACTATGTGACATAGTTCAGTGTAATGATGGGTCTGTGTGCATGGAATCACGTACATACAGTGCCAATATCCTCGATCCTAATAGCTCATAAGTGGATTACCATCAAAATGAACTTAGTGATCAGTCCTATCATCTGGTTCACCAATATCACGTGGTTGGTCCCTTGATCATCGAGACCATTTAACCACAAATACGATAGTGGGACAACCATGTGACAGCCGATCACTGATGGTTATGAAAAGTGGTGAACACGCAGTGCAAAAAAAGGGGGATGTGGTGAGTTAAAATAGAGTGGAATGTCCTAGAAAATTATTTATGAGGCAAAGGACAAGCCTCTAATTAAAACCAGAACAGTGCAGGCGACAGTGGAAACAAATATCTGTCGCAAAGAAAAAGGCCAACATGTTTCTGCCTAACGGGGCAAACGTCCCCCGGCTTTCATCAGGGCCTCTGCTCTCAGTGTATTGCTACTGCTTAAAAAGAGATGTGAATTATAATCAAAGGTATAACACAAAAATCAAAGGTTGGAACGTCTAGTGCTTGGCCTCCCGCGCAGAGCTTCAGGGAAGTCCGCCCTGGCCAAGCTCCATTGGCTTCCTAGTAGGGAGCGAATTAAATTTAAAGCCCTCTGCTACACGCATAGCATTGCCCAGGACAAAGGTCCGGACTATCTAAAGAACCTCCTTATTATACATCGCCCTACTCGGAACTTAAGATCTTCTGGCGCGATGCTGTTTAAAACGCCCCGTATTCTCAGGGCCAGAATGGGCGGACGCTCATTTAGGTATTTAGCCTCCAAATACTGGAATGCACTGCCGCTGCACCTTAGGATGGAGCCGTCTGTAATAAGATTCTGGAGGAAATTAAAAACATTCATGTTTCCCATTTTGTAAACCCCCTGGCTGGTAACATCGGCCCTCTGAATAATTTGTCAGCAGTTAGCGCGGGGACACACTGTTCTCTGTGTAGCCAGGCGCTTTACAAATTATTTATTATTATAATTATTATATACAACCTGTGGTAGGCTAATCCTCCATGTCAATGGATGCATAAGCACATCTAGAAAGAGATGCAAAATACAAGTAACATTTACAAAATAATTGTACTGTATGTGAATGTAACCATGCACCATTCCCATGCCAAGTATGTAAAATTCTTTTTCTCACCCAGCTTGACCAGGGACTGGACCTCACCTCACCTGGACCGTGCTCAGGTTTCTCAAGGCCCCGCTCTGAAGGTCAACAGACAAAAACCAGAAAGTACAGTGACAATTATGCTCCTAATTTCTCAAAGTTCATCACAGTTTCCAAAACTAATCTCTTGACCAAATCTGAGCCCATCCGTGAAGTGGCGTCTCTCTCTCAGCTCGGCATAACCCAACACCATATCTAGGTAACATGCTCTTGATACTTGTAAAATAAATAGAAAGGGCAACCAGTACTCTCTATATTCAAGGTTCAATCTTACGATTAATCACAAATCAGACGAGCCACAAACCATGTCTCATGGAGCTCTGATAATCATTGTACCTACACAGATAACCTTAACGTACCTGCTCACTCTATGCTAATACACATTCTCTAGTGCATTCCCTCACAGCATGTGACCATCGCGCCTCACAAAACAGAAGGGGGGGCATTGTCTGTTATAAGTGTAGGTACGTAGTCAATATCCTGACACCAGATACTGATGGTCCATACTCATTTAAAATAATAGCATGTTTTCAAAGTAGCCCATCACTGTATCATGTGCATATCCGTGTGACTGTTTATTGTCTTATCATCTAGTGTTGAGGTCGTCCCTAAACACTTGCATTAGTTGTGAAATCCTAACGTGGTACCAATAAGGCTGATTAGATCTCTCTTACATCCCCAGGATCTCCCCGGTCTTACCTGTCCGTCGGTGCCTCAAAGCTCAAGCCTGAGTCTTTGGGGGAGGCACCGAGCGGCAGGCTCTAGGCGTATTTAGGAGCAAGGTCACGTCAGCACTATTTTGTGTCCCTGCGCGTATATCGGCGGTGAACCTCCTTCTAATATCTGCCACACGCAGAGTCGCCCACCCGTTAGTATGGAAAAGGGGTTCGGGTATTAAATAAGTTTGTATGAGTTAATTTCAAAGCCTCAAACCTGGGTGTTGTTGCTGGTACCGGCTTGCTGGAGGATATTCTTGGTAACTTCCTGATTGTTCGAACTACAGAATGACGTCAGGACATCATAGCGAGTAGTTCGAACGCGTCTCTGGTGACTTCCTGAGACCGTCCAAGCTCATTAAACTACAAAATGACGTTGAAGCGTCGCTTAAAGTACTTCGCTATTCAGTCCTGCTCTAATGTAAACCCTCACAGCAATCGGTTAAGTCTGTTTCAAACCACAGTGAGCTTAGTTATTCACAATGGTTCCATACTGTATAAATCATTATGAGTCCCTTGGCACATACAGTTCCATTTTTTCTCTAATATCTGTATGTACAGTGTGTGGTAAACTAATGATATGTGGGTTTCAAACCAGCTCTATGGTGCTGATGTCCGTGTGGGTCTATGTAATTATAACCCGCAGTGTGCTTAGATGGTCACAATAATATCTACATTATAAACATTATAAACCTTGGGGAGCCCCTTGGCACATACAGTACCGGTTTTCTCTCCAATATCTATATATGCAGTGCATGTTAATCTCGTGGTATATAGGTTTAAAGCCAGCTCTAAGGTGCTAATGTCTGTGTGGTAAAGAGAGAATCCACTAGGCATTGTCTGTCATTTTGACCCGCATGTGCTAAGTTGGTCGCAATGGTGCCTACATTATACACCATTGTTGAACCCTCAGCACATCCAGTTCCGTTTACTTCTAAATGAGGCTAATAAGGCTAGTGTAGTGTGAGCCTACAACCTCTCCTGGGTAATTTAGCAGTTCTAGTGCACGTTTAATGCTTTGCAACGAGACCCACGGTATGTCATCGTTGAGTCCCACCACATTGGTCCGAAGCTTGTAGATCCATTTCTGTTCCATTGCTAGTGTGTGATGGAATCAGAGGTTTTTCTAAGACTGTCTATTGGAAGTCTTCTTCTCTGTGCTGTTTTTCCAGATAACGTTTAGTCAGACTAGTTGTTGACTTTTTGCAGCGGAACGAGCTCTTATGTTCCAGCATCCGTACTCCTACTTTCCGTGTGGTCATACCCACATAACGGATAGAACATGGGCATGTCAGCAAATAAATATGATTCGCGCTGTTGCAATTCGTGAAATGGGTCTGTACCCAAGGCCAATCTGTACCTATGTTTATTGCATTGGAATGTTTTGTTTGGGGACAAACAGAGCAGGTTCCACAGGGGTGAAGCCCTGTAACCGTTGGCAAATCCCGTAGTGTTCCCACTGCCCTCCTGGGTTTCTCTTTAGGGCGAGTGTGCACTAAGCGATCCCGAATACTGCTTGATTTTTTTAAAGCAAATAAGGGTTGAGCTATTTTTTCGCTGCCGTGATTCAGAATATGTCAATGTTGGCGAACTATCTTTTGAATCTGGTTGCTTCTGGTGTTAAACGTGCTCACCAAAGTCAATCATTCAGAGGGAGCCTTGCAAATCGGCAGTTCCAAAAGTGCTTCTCGATTGCTGTTACTCGCCCGTTTCCGTGAACGTTTGACAAGCGAGCGTGGGTAGTGTCTTTCAAGCAGTTGTTTGGTTAAGTTTTTGGCATGGATCTCGAAATCCCCACTGTTCGAGCAATTCCTCCGTACTCTGATTGCCGAGCAAATTATCCCGAAGAGCTTTGGGATGATGGCTTTCATACAACAGTAGGGAATTCCTTGCTGTTGATTTTCTATAGAGTTCGCTCTGCAAGCCTGCAGGTGTGACATATATAGAAAGAGCCAAGAAAGCCAATCTTTCTTTGTGAAATTCAACAGTGAAATTAAGATACTCATTCATGCTGTTGAGCCACTGGTGGAATGCTGCAATGGAATCCTCATTGCCTCTCCACACCACTAATACATCGTCGATGTATCGTTTTCACCATCGAATCGATGAGTGGAAAGGGTTGATGGACGGGAGCACATGCTGCTGTTCAAATTGGTGGACATATAGACAAGCCAGGCTAGGCGCAAAAATGCTGCCAGATGTTTGCAGGTGGATCGTCTCTTCATAACGGAAGAAATTCTCTTTCATGGCTAATCTAGCCAAAGCCATGATAAAGGATACAGGTGTATTGTATCCAAGGTGACTGCTTCCAGGATGGAAGTAACCACTTCCAGAGTCTCATCCTGGGGGATGGGGGTGTATAGGGACTCTATGTCGAAAGAGACCAGAAGGTCTCTTTCCGAGTCAAAATCAATTTCTGGGAAAGCTCTCAAAGCATCCTTCGTGTCCTGAAGGTATGTAGGAATCTGTTGAACAATCGGCCTTAAGAAGAAATCGACAAACGTAGATAACGGTTCTAAAACCGAACCAATCCCTGAGATTATTGGTCTTCCGGGAGGAGGCCTCTGTAGCTTGTGAACTTTAGGAAGGATGTAAAAGTATGGCATAACCGGGCTTTCAATCGTCAGAAATTGTGCTTCTTTCGTGGTTATCCATCCTTCAGCCAGCGCCTCTTCCACTAGGGTGTGAATCTGTCTCCTAAAATCTTCAGTTGGATCTTGTTCCAACGGTCTGTACGCTTGTCTGTTGTCTAATTGGCGCAGTCACTCAGATCTATAGTCGCAGGTGTTCAAGATGACCGTTGAACCCCCCTTGTCTGCTGGCTTTATAGTTATGGACAGATCTTTAGAAAGAGCGTTCAGTGCCGCATGTTCCTCTCTTGAAAGTTTCTTGAAGGATCTTTTTTCCATTTCCCACACCTTAGAGACATCATCCTGCACAGCTCTCTCAAAAGCTAGAACCTGAGGAGGGATTGTATGTGCGGGTGGCTGGAACTTACATTTCAATTTCAATCCTGTATTTTCTCTCGATGTATCCACCAGCTCTGTGTCTTTGTTCTTAAAGAAATAGTGGAGTCTCAATTTGCGAAAAAATTGACTCAACTCACATTGGAACAAGAAAGGATCTCCATCACTAGTCATTACAAAGCCCAATCCTTTGTTAAGGACCCTTTCTTCCGTCTCACTTAGTATTTTGGTTGAAAGGTTGACTACGAGGGTTGGTTCCCTTATGGTCCCGCCTTCTGCAGGTTCTTGCTGGTCTGACTCCGAGTCCCTAAATAGGGGCCTGATTGATCTTCCCAATGGACCCCTAGTTGTTGACCCGAGCGATTTCTGCCCCGCGTCCTGCGCGGGCCATACCCTAAAAAAGGCTGGTTGTTAAATTTGTTGAGGAAACCATGGAAAGGCCCTGGTGGGGGTGGGTAGGCATGTTGTTGTTGTGGGTACTCCCATGGTGTGGGAGGCCACCATTGTTGAAATTAACCCTGAGGATAATTACCCCGAAAAAACGGTCTATTTGATCGCCCTCTACCCCTTCTTGGAAAGGATGGTGTACCTGTGTTATCAGAATCACTGCTATCTGAGCTAGAGCCCGAATAGTTTGATCCATAGCGTTTCCCATTACCTCTAAAGTCCGGTGGAGTGTAGGTGTCTCTAGTGTAGGGGTACACACGCTCATGCTTGAACTTCGACAAATCCTTCTTGAATTTGTCTAATTTGGCTTGTAAGATCGAATCATTAAATTCTTTCGAGATCTTATTGGACTCATCTTGTTGTTTTTTAAACAGAGGTCCAGTGATGGTGGTTTGAATTGAGGCTTCTAGGACTTGGATTTCAATTAGTATATTGTCAGCTATCCTTTTAGCGGTGCTGACGATTAGGATTAACCAATCCCTAGTGCACCTCCAAGCAATAAGGGACCAGTCTTTCAAAAATGATTTATCCTGCAAGAAAAGACGTGGAGCATTGGTAACAATCAAGCCGGGAGGTGCACAACTGGCCCTCAGGTATTCAGCCATTGATATACCATGTACTAAAGTGCGTGAGTATGACTTCTTCAAGGTTAGAAACTTTTCCCACTCATCCTGAGTGCCCATAGTAGCAATAGGAAGAGATTCAAGCATGCTAGGCATGCTGTTTAATATCAACTGATATACAGTATCATCATACGCCAGACCACTTATTTCTGCCATGATGTCGATGCAATTAGGGAAACTTCAAATATGATGTTTTGGGTTTATAAAAGGAAAAAGAGATACCATAAAAAAGGATGGAATCTACCAGAGCTACAAAAACAGTTCAAAACAAAGTAACTGTAAACCGACTATCTTCACGAAGAATAGTCATCAAAAATATGACCCGCAGCCGAGCAGCTGCTCACGAAATCTCATAACAAACTGGGGGGAGAGGGTCATAGGGACATGCAACTAGTTTGCATCTCTTTCTAGATGTGCTTATGCATCCATTGACATGGAGGATTACCCTACCACAGGTTGTATATGTTCCAACCTTTGATTTTTGTGTTATACCTTTGATTATAATTCACATCTCTTTTTAAGCAGTAGCAATACACTGAGAGCAGAGGCCCTGATGAAAGCCGGGGGACGTTTGCCCCGTTAGGCAGAAACATGTTGGCCTTTTTTTACGACAGATATTTGTTTCCACCGTCGCCTGCACTGCCCCTTTTTTTGCACTGCGTGTTCACCACTTTTCATAACCATCAATGAGCTGCTGTCATATGGTCGTCCATGAGTGCCTGTGGACTTGATCTTGCTCCACTATCGTATTTGTGGTTAAATGGTCTAGATGATCAAGGGACCAACCATGTGATATTGGTGAACCAGATGATAGGACTGATCACTAAGTTCATATTGATGGTAATCCACTTATGAGCTATTGGGATCCAGGATATTGGCACTGTATGTACGTGATTCCATGCACACAGACCCATCATTACATTGAACTTTGTCACATAGGCTATCTAGGGTGACTAGGGCACCAACTCACAAGTTCTATTGGAGTTTAGGATAGCTAGCCACTCGTTGTGTTGCTTTAGACCCCCTGTGTTCCTTTGTGTATATCATGTATTGAGCTGGGGACTCGAACCAGGAGAGGTCTCTAAATATTTGCATGTCCCTATGACCCTCTCCCCCCTGTTTGTTATGAGTTCTTGGCATCTAAGCAGCCTTGGGATCCATTAGATATTGATTATTTCCATCAAACCTATTTCACCAAATCCATTTCAACACAGACAACTGTAACCAAAATCTTTAGTCATCCCGCTCTAGGAGTAAGATGCCATGACTAACTTATTTTACCTTATCCATGTTGTTGTTGAAATCTAAGTAGCCTTAGGCCCCACTAGATATTGGTTATTCCATCAAACCTATTTCACCAATTCTAAATACAACTGTTGTGGCAATTACTTTAATGAATAACTAAATATATCTACTCTGTGATGTGTGCGGAGTAGCTGCAGGTACTCAGAGTTGAGTCTCGGAATTCATTGTTGTCTGTTATTCACAGGATCACCTTGAGCAGAGGTGTCCGTCCTTGCGTCCTCAAAGTTGTCCAGGAATTTTTTAAGAGCTGCACCCTCAGAAAAGAGGTATGTGGTACTATGGGCTACCACCCATATTGGAATCCTATTTCTTTTATCCTGGATCTAAGGGACAGAAAGTTTTTTCTTGTGTCGACTGTAGATTTCGAGTAGTCTTGAGTGATGAAAATCTTTTTCCTGTTCCACGGTAAGTGATTTTGTTTCCTCATAAACGAGAGGATGAGCTTAACATGTTGGTACCTCAGCGGTTTACACACAATGCGTCTGGGTTGTGATTGGTTTCGATATTTCCTGGATGGCACCCTGTGGGCTGTATCAAATTTCAATAGCTTGTCAAAAGTCAGTTTGGTCATTTGTGGTATCCCTTTCTCTAGGAACGTAATGCAGGAGCTAGCTTCATCCTCACTTCCTTCTGGAATTCCGAATATACGCAGGTTTCCTCTTCTATTCTTTTCTTACACTTCGGAAATTTGTTTGGAGAGGGTATGAGACTTTGACTTGAGGTGTTTTTTCCAGATTATTTGTAGAGCTCATCGTGTCCTCAAATTGACCAATTCTATTCCCGGCTTCGGTGATCCTATTGTTGGCATCTCTGATATCCTTGCGTATTACAGATATTTCTATTTGCATGGAGTCCATATTTTGTTTGGTAATTTTTGCCAACTAGTGTACGTCTGCCAATTTTGCTAAAATACTTTCCATTGTAGTGTTAATGTCTTGTTTGTCTTTGAGCGGGGAGTCAGGGTACGGTGGTTCTGCTGTGACCCTCTTTAGGTGTGTCTTATTTTCCTTCTCTGCCATTTTTGAGTGAATGCAATTCTTTAAAAAAAAAAGTTTTTTAGTAAACCATATGCAATATACAGAAACAGCATCAAAATGCATAGGTATTTGAAGAACATCATAACAACCTGTGGCTAGATTGTACAAAATCATCATCAGTAGTAGATATCCAAAATGTACAGCATAATGAGACATCATACATATTTGTAAAGGAAAACCAAGCTTACTGTTCAACATTTTCGGGGGACTTGTCCTGCTCCACAGATTGCAGGTACCGTAACAGAGGCTCCCATATATCCCGAGGTCTAGAAGAGGAGGGTAGTTCCTCCGCATATATTAGTAAATTGTCACAACAGTATACTAGATCTCTGAGCCATTGGGTAGTCAAGGGCCTCAACGTGCTTTCCCATGTCATCACCACGTGTCTCTTTGCCAGAAGTAAGGCCACTCTCGCAAACTTCCTCATAACACCCTTTAGGAACTGCACCAAACCCAATAAACATACTTGTGGAGAGCACTGCAGGTCGATGTTAAGCATGGTAGATAATTTACAAATCACATCTATCCAGTATGCTGTAACAACTTGAAATATCCAGGCTAAATGCCAAAAGTTGGCACCTGCAATTCCGCAGTGCTTGCATGCATCAGTATCTCTAAGCCCATACTTGAATAACTTTTGTGGATTGTAGTAGGCCTGATGAATGTATTTCAAATGAATTATTCTGAGGTTGCCGTTAAACGTCAGGGTGCTGGTAATCTGACAGCAGTGTTCCCAATCCTGTTGCGTTAGTTGTGGATTTAGATATGTGTTCCATCTCTCCAGACTCCTATTATGTGGTGTGAGTTTCTCGGCCCTGGCAGCCTGAAAGAGCTTGGTAATGAGTTTATGGCGCGTAGGACTGAGGAGCAGTGTATGCAATGTCTGTAGTGTTGGGGGCTCTGGGGGGAAAGTGGGATAATGTGCCTGCATCATTTTTTTAAATCTATGAAAAAGGAATATAAATAAAATTGTTTTGTTCTGTATGTAACTAGGATCATCGTCTGTCAAGAAGGCACCATCTGGATGCAAATCTAGCATGCAAGTAATCCCTGCTAGTTTCAAAGTGTGCATAGCTCCCCTTTCATGCATGACCGACAGGACTGAGTGAAAGGCAAGCGGCAACAGAGAGGAATAAAGAGGCAGTTTTCCAGCTAGACGTCCTACTGCCTGCCAGGCTGCTTTGGTGGCATCAATAGTGTTGATTTCAGTGCGGGGTGTATGTTTAAATGGAGTTCAAGGGAATGGGATGCGCCATCCTCCACTGCCGTATGCAGGATTAAATCATGAGAGCCAAACCAATAGTGCGCATAGTGCGCATGAGTGCATAGACAATATAAATATAGATCAGGGACACAGAAGCCTCCCCCCTTGTAGTCCAAGATGAGTGTATCCCAGCCTACACAGGCTTGTTTATCCCCCAAATTATTCGGAGAAGCAAGGAGCGCATTGATTAGAAAAATTGTTGAGTCAGTGGGATTGGTATGTTACAAAAAAGATATAAAAATGTGGGCAGCACATCCATCTTGATGAGGGCTATGCGATCGGCTAATGACAAAAGGAGTTTCACCCATTTATCGACCTGTTGTTCCAATGTCGTGTATGCAATGCCGTAGTTCTCGCGGATAACTATATCGGGCCCCAATGCACCCACACCTCCAAGTGTTTTACAGGGTCCATTGAAAACACAAGTGGGAATTCCAGCTTTTAGGGCAGGGTGCACCACTACCGATTTGGCCAAATAAATGGTCAAATAAATGTTGAGACCAGAGAATAACCCAAACCTAACATATTCCCGCAGAACCGGTGCCATGAAAGTGTGCTGTTCCCTTTCTAAAAAGTAACATATTGTCCACGTTAAGTGAGACATTGCCTGGGAGATGGACAAATCGGAGGGCTGAGGCCCTGTGTCGTTGATTGATAATGCAAGCTAGCAGTTCCAATGTTAACGCGAACAAGAGTGAAGAGGGGGGACACCCCTGCCTGGTCCCTCTGGTGATTTGGAGAGGATCCGAGGATCAACCCTCCACCTGGATATGAGCCCGAGGGGTAGCATATAATAGGTGCACCCAATTGATAAAACTAGGAGGAAAGCCCATTCAACGCAATACAGCTGCTGCCTGCAGTCCGAGGTCAAGGATATGAAACGTGGCAAAGAGGGGTGCATAGATTGTGGAGGTGGGGAGTCAAAGTGGAGGGGACTTTAGAACGCAGAAATGCTTTCTGGGTTTGTTAACACCCACAAAGCAGGTAGTATCTCCTCCTGCTTCCCTTTATACAAAAGGACAGATATTAGCTGCAGTGAATGGGATGAGTATACAACATTTTAGGGTGGTACACACCCAAAGTAATTAGCTATTTGTAATAATGATTTCTCCAGACATGTAAAAGTATGTTAAAAATAATACACAAAATGTGTGGAAGTCGCCAAGAGGAACATTGCGTAAAAGTGGGGGATCGAGAATGTACCATCTGCGATACAATGGGGTGATGACATGGATGTTGTCATGGTAGCGGAGAAGGCCCTATTTATTAATAGGAAATGTTCCAAAAAAGTGGAGTAGAATATGGGGAAAATGGAATATATGTAGGGGAGATATCTACACCCCCCCCAGAGGAGGAAAGCAACTCAGATGATGACGTGCAATTGTGGAGAGGGCAAACGTGAAGTTGTACATTCACAACTGTTTTGATTAACTGTAATGAAGTTGTTTGCAGATGATAAATTGTACATGCAGATCTCTGTTGTTTACAATAAAAAAAAATGCGATTCTTCAATTAACATGACCAGAGAATCTGGATTTCATTAAAGACACAGAGGCTAACATTATGCATTAATCCTTTAATGCAGTCTCACAAGCACCCGCTTACATCATAGAAAGAAAGAACTACAATATAAGGCATAAGAAACAACAGAGCTGCCTCTTTTAAATGCAACAAAGCAAAGGAGAGAGTCAGTAACTTCGAGGTGCTACCTGGAGTAGAGAGCGATGAGGAAGGGGAATTTCGAAGAAGGAAACGTAGAAAAATCCAGGAGACGATCCATTAGGTCGAATTATCTGAAAAGAAGAGTGAAAAATTTAAAAGGTTGAAAGAACCTTGCAAGAACGATAAAATGTATATTGTATACATGAAAAAGACCAAGAATCCACAGCATATGAATGAAAATAGTCAACAACATAAGAATACATACTCCGTCCAAGGGAGGGACGGGGGGGATAATGTTAGCCTCTGTGTCTTTAATGAAATCCATATTCTCTGGTCATGTTAATCGGAGAATCGCAATTTCATTACAAGACAGAAGGCTACATTATGCATATTGATAGCCTTGAAGAACAACATCGGACGTGTTCAATAGGTTTACAATAATGACGAGCAAAAGTGAAGGCATTGGACCAATCAGCAGCTTTAAGGATATTGTCTAACTTACCACCAGACCAAAAGGACTTGCTAGCCATAGCACCTCCGAGAGAGTGGGCTTGAAATTTAGAAAGGTCAATGCCAGCGAAGCTCATAGCCAACTTGACCCATCTGGCGATCGAGCAGAAAGAGATTGGTTCAAAAGGTTTGACAAAAGAAATGAGAAGTTGATTGGCATCCTGATGGCGAAGGTCTTTCATTCTGGTATCGTATTCATTCATACAATCAACAAGACAACGTTTTTTGCAGAAGTCAAAATGAGGGTAAAAGATATAATCTGACATGGTTTTAGTTCTCCTAAGAATTTCAAACTTCACACCAAACATGTCATAACATCTATTAGAAATATCTAGAGATTTAACATCAGATACCCTACGACAAGAAATCAAACATAAGAGCAAGTTTAATGGAAAGACATTTCCTGTTAAGAAGAGAATTATTAGACCATGATTTTCCAAAATCGAATACAAATCACATTATTTTTCCGAAACCGTTTAAGACACAACAATGACACATATGGTATCCTTAGTTATAATGTTTCTTATTTATTTTAATTTTTTCTTATTATTTTCATCTTTTCATTTTTTATAAATACTACACACATAAAAAAAAATTGACCTTGCTTAGAACCCTATAGAGCACTCTGTGGGTTCCATTGTGGCAGAAGTTGTTTCTGCCATTTAATACACCTTGATGTATACAGATACGGGATGCAGTTGTTTGGTGTGAAAGTGTATGAATCTAAGTGAGTGGAGTATGACAGCCTTTTTTGGTTATCTACAACCAGGATTAACATATGTTTTTTTCTGTTTTTCTGAAAAATTAATGTTGCTTATTGTAGGGTATACATTTGTTATAATGAACTAATGTACTGTGTTGAATGTGATAAATTATGTACTGATGAGAATTCTTTTTTATGTGTGTTTTTGTATGTGTGTAAATTGTTACAGATCAGCAATTTCTGCAGGGCATTCCTTGTTAAATGACTTCTCTATCGGTACTGACCCCCTAGTTCGTAGAGTGATGAAAGGAATAAAACTGAAACGTCCTCCTAAAGCCAAAAATGATTCATTATGGAACGTAAATCTTATCTTCAACCTTTTTACATCCTCACCTGATAACCTTTTCCTCACAAGGAAACAACTTTCCATTAAGTTAGCTACACTAATTTGCCTAATATCTTTTAGACGAGTTTCAGACATTAAAGCATTAGAAATTTCTAATAGGATTTATTCACCTGATGGTGTATTATTTGAGATATGGAAAAGGACCAAAACATTCTTTTTTGACTGTCCCAAACTTTGGTGTCCATTAGGATGTTGGGCGGTGGCACCACCGCGGTGGTGGCAGGGCGGAAATACAGCTTTTTCCACCCGCGAGCAGCGGTACTCACGTCCGCCACATTAGGATAGCAAAACATAGGTAATTTCCCGTCCGCCGCGGAGCGCCGCGCACCGCCATCAAAGTGTGCCCGCCACCGCGGCGGTGGGAGCCAATCGAGACTCACCGCCATGCCGAATGACGTCCACCCGCTCGACAAATTAGGATGGCCCAAACAAGCAGATGCACCGCAGTGGAGACACCACCCAGCCTGAGCAGGTGGAAACTTGACAGCAGAGCAAGATAGCCAAGACCCGGTCATGAACGCCATGGACCCAGCCCTCCACATGCATCCGGTGAAATATACCTCCTACAACACTATCGTCAGATGGGCCGCCGCGGACGACGCCGCAGGTACGCAACTACACAAATGCAACACACAACACACAGGCCGACACAGGGTCCAATCGCCACACAGATACCCTGCTGGGGGTCACAACACATCCACAAGGGCACCCACACATGACCCACCTGACAACAAGGCACCCCTCAGCATCTGGAACACACATCGTCTGCAAACCAGCCGCAATGTCCTTGTCTCGGTCACGTCACCGCCGCGGTCAACACATGCACACTATGCAAAAGGCAGGGCCACTCCAAGGCATGGGCAGGGCACAAACACTATAGGGACACACCACTCCCAACCACACATCAACACACCCCATCAAGTCACAGGCCAGGTGCCCATCCTGTGCACCCCCATGCACACCAACAAGCACTGCAACAACAAGCACAATACACAGTCTCTGCACCACACAACACACAACCAGGGAGACAGCCACTGCAGGAGTGGCTGACAAGAAACACACAACACCAGTGCCACACACACTGAAGGCTCACAATCCTTGCCAGCACATACACACACAAACAAACACACACCCTTGGTGTAGCCACAAACACAACACACACACAGGGATGCCTCAACAAATGCCTGCACTAGACCAACACACAAACACTACAGGAACACATACTGAACTCCAACAGAAGCAGACATACCCTGTCAGCCAAATTGGTGAAAAGCAATGGGAGGACAGACACAACAGGAGTACACAACATCATCACTCAGGAACAAAACACACACACCAATACACAAATCACACAAGAAGTGCATCTGGACAAACACACACTGCCACATCAAACCGACCACAGATGCACAGGAAACCCTAATCAACAAACACCACAAGGCATCAGGGGATGCACATCAGGCAATGCCAAGGCCACATACACACAGAACTGCATGCACAACAAGCAGTGTGTGCATAACAAGCACAACAGCCACACACACACATGATTGACACAACCTCATCACACACACCACACATCAGCACTGCACAAATACAACAGCACACACAGGAACTGAAGCAATGCCACAGCCAACACCCACACATCCAACACAAGAACTACACGTGCACCACTCTGGGATACAAGAGCCAAGCCATCTACACCAGAGCACTGGGCAGCACACACAGCTGAAGTGCACATGACCACTACAGAATGACTAATAGCACAATGACAGCACACATAAACCATTGTGGCAATGTCCAGATTGGAACAACACTTATGGCCCAAGTAGTGTACCACAAAGCAAAAGCTCACACATGAAGTGATGGGGAGGCACACACACATGGAAACCAAGGGGACAGCTGACATCAAAGTGAAATAGCCTGCATGTCAGTAGCAGACATGTATGGGGTGTACCACACACAAATAGAGGGAGGGAAGACCCACAATGGCAAGGCACAAGTGGCACACATAGGGGATGGCGTAACACCACACACACCATCCCATACGGGAGGAGAAAAAACAACATGTGCCTGCAATGCATGACAAACACATACACAATGCCAGTGTGGGGCAGCAGGGCCACACAGTCTACACAAACACACCCAAGACACATTGAGGATCAATCAAACACAACACTGATGGGCAACTCACACACTTTGCACACTTCAAACTTACCAACACAACAAGGAGGAGTCACACACAACAGCATGGACACACCAAGACACAGCACACCGCACTACAAACAGCCCACACAAGTGCATACAATCCTCTACACAGGGCAAGACAAAACAAACAACAGGCATCCAACTCCTGGGTGACACATATGTGTCTCTCACAATACAGGGGCACACATACATCCACTACAAACTTACACCCTTCACACTACACACCTCTGCTACACCCAAGACCACGCATCTCATGTAGGCCATGGTACCAGGACTAAGGGCCAACACAAGATGACCATACACATACACGGCTGTGCACACATAAGGGAATCCACACACATACATCATGACATATCCCCGCCTGCTTCAAAACCTTTGCACAGCATCACACCCTGTGCTGGCAGTGTCCCCCAACCTGACATGTGAACAGTGTAGCCAACAATAGCAAATCACTAAGAAGATAACTGCATGGCAGGTAAAATAGCCATAACAGAATACACTAGTATCAGGGTCAGAATGGACTGAAGACCCTGTCACCCCTGTCTAAAAATCTGATGCCTGCAAAGAGACTTGCAATGTTGAAGTGATACATAGAGCATGGGGCACAGGCAATCAAATGCAAACAGAAAAAGAACTTTAATCAGCAAGGACACTGACAAAACACACAACAGAAGTAACTGTAACATATGGCACAGATGTAGCAGTAGAACAATAGTACACAACAGCAAGGCACAAAATGATGTACAAATGCAAGATACTATGCACAGGTGAAACACAAACAGGAAGGCCACAGTCCATAGCACAGGTGAAAAGCCAACACAGCAGAGCAACAGGGCCAGTGTCCATAGCAGGTGAGACAGCAAGTACATGAGAGGCTGCACAGGGGAGAGTACAGCACAGCAGAGCAACAGGGCCAGTGTCCATGGCAGGTGAGGGGCCAACACAGCAGAGCAACAGGGCCAGTCTCCATGGCAGGTGAGAGGCCAACACAGCAGAGCAACAGGGCCAGTCTCCATGGCAGGTGAGAGGCCAACACAGCAGAGCAACAGGGCCAGTGTCCATGGCAGGTGAGAAAGCAAGTACATGAGATGCTGCACAGGGGAGAGTACAGCACAGCAGAGCAACAGGGTCAGTGTCCATGGCAGGTGAGACAGCAAGTACATGAGAGGCTGCACAGAGGAGAGTACAGCACAGCAGAGCAACAGGGCCAGTGTCCATGGCAAGTGATGTTGTGAACGTATCTAGGACCCTATTTAAATATTCCCGATTTATGCCCTAATGTGGTTATAACAAATCATATCCTTATAAAGGCATAAGAATATATCCATATTTAGTCATAGCCAATGCAGTCCGAATACGGCAAGGCTACTCCCATAGACTCCTAGAAAGTACAACGCGCTCTTTAAACAAACCAAGCCTCCAGCAGCCCGGGAATTCCTCCCTGCTTTTGTTTTGATTTGTCCAAGAACTCCTGGAGTCCTGAAAGAACTGTAAGTTCTTAGTGACGTCTTATGTCCAACCTTACGTAAAACTCGGCACCTTCCAGGTATAAATATACCAGCAGCTGCCCTGACAAAGACACAGTGGTTTGGTGCAGATCGGCTATCTACTTACCCGAAGCCCAGCTGTAACGAGAGCCGAAGGAAGCCGACTCTCCCATTGACGCACTGAGAAAGACGCTGTCTTTTCTCCTGCAGAGAAATCCAGATCCAGTGTTTCCAGTCACCCTTGCGGGTTTCTGGGAGATCGAGTCCTGAGAACGAGATACAAGACCTCCTTCATTCTATAACCAAGGTACGGAGCTGATTAGGGGCCAGATGTAGGTAGCCCAATACCGGTCAGTAACGGCCGAAAACCGGTATTTTTGGCCGTTACCGACCGGTATTGAGCATTTGGGATGTAGGAGACCGAAAATCGTCCGATTCGGTAAATTTACCGAATCGGTAAAGTTTCCGATTCGGTAAACATTCCGAATCGGATAATTTACCGAATCGGTAAATTTACCGAATCGGTAAAATACCGAATCGGTAAATAAGAAGTGGTAAAATTGAATATTAAGATGTAGGTAAGCTCTTAGATACCGAATTTGCTTTAAATTTGGTATTTAAGAGTCAGTATTTACCATGGATTGAAATCAGGTGGTAACCAGGTGCAGCCTATAAAAAAGGACCCAAAATGCTATTCTTTTTGCACAATGGCGGCATTTTATGTCATTGCAAGACGGCTACGGCTACAGGAGGAAGGAGAGAGGGAATGGCAGAGACAGGAGCAGGTCTACAGACAGAGGATCACCTTGTTCATGCTCACAGAGGCAGAGATACTCCAGAGGTACAGGTTGGCCCCAGACACCATCTTGGACCTCATCAGGGACCTCCAACCACTGTTGGAGCACACTACCCCAAGGGCACACGCTATTCCACCCCACGTGCAGGTGATGTGCAGCCTACACCTGCTTGCGTCTGGGAGCTACCAGAGTGTGGTTGCTGCGGTAGGTGGGGTGACCCAGAGCAGCCTGTCACACTTTTTCCACAAATTCCTTGACGCCATGTTACAGAGGATGAACCATTATATATATTTTCCTGCAACCCATGCTGAACTGGTCCAAACAAAATCTGACTTTTACCAGATGGCGCGATTCCCCAATATCATTGGCTGCATTGATGGCACGCACATTCCCATTTGTCCCCCTGCTGCCACCGACTATATATACAGGAATAGGAAGTCCACCCACACCATCAATGTGCAGGTGATTTGCAATGCCAAGTGCGCCATCACTGACCTTGTGGCAAAATTCCCTGGGAGTACCCACGACTCCTATATATTTCAAAACAGCGGCATCTATGCATGGCTGACTGCAGGGGAATTTGGTGAAGGATACCTCCTAGGTAAGACACAGTGTGCGACCCCTTTAACACCTATTGCAGTAAGAAGTACATGTATGCATGTGAGTAATGTATTTCCATTTCCTTTTAGGAGACAGTGCATATGCCCTCCTTCATACTCACCCCCTGCCTCAACCTCTCAACACCCAGCCAAAGGAGATATAACCGGGCCCACAAGAGCACAAGAAATGTTGTGGAGCGTACCTTTGGAATATGGAAAAGCAGGTACAGGTGCTTGCACAAGAGTGGAGGTGCCCGGCAGTATACACCCATCACCTGCTGTAAGATCATTGCTGCCTGTGCTATGTTGCACAACGTTGCTGTGAAGAAGGGCACTGAGGTGGAGTTGTCAGACTTTGAGGATCATGACGACGAGATTGCTGTGCCTGATACACAACTTGCTGGAGTGTCAACACCAAGTGATGGCAGATACAGACGTGAGGATGTCACAAGCAACTATTTCTGAGTAAGTACTGAGACAAACACATATGTAGAATGCAAGAAAACTACTTTAATTTTGTAATGATCTCGGTATTTTAAACAACAAAAGTGCACCAGAAAGCATTTCACTACAATGCTCACAGTGAGTCAACAGACACAGACAGGTGTTGTAAGCACCCACCGTAGTTTAATATTGTCACTATGCAGGTATCCAAGGCACAAATGTGCAACACAAACTTTTAACTTTCAAATTTGTATGTCCAGGGTCACTAGCCCATACTATTAACTGTTCATTTGCGTCCACACTTAGCACTGCCAGATGTATGTGGCTCACTGTGTTCACTGGGCGTTTGGCCTGTAGCCTCACCTTGTCACCTACTGCTCCTCCTTGTCTCTACAACAAGGAGGCTTACCATGCTGCTCCTACTTGTGCTCCCTTCACTCTCTGGCACATCAATAGCAGCAGTTTGTGCTGTTTGCGCATTAAATAGCGCCTCAAGAGCACCGGTCATTCCGGCTATGTACCTTGTCAGATGATTGCTGTTTTGTGTCAGGACCTCCTGACTGTTCATGCTTCACCTGCATAGCAGGGATGTGGCTGTGGCCAGGCGGTGAATAGCTTTGTTAATGTGCTGTGCACGCTGCTTCTCCCTGCGCCTTGATGATATTTCTGTGTCCAGTTTGGTGCACAGTAGCTGCACCGATTGTGTCATCTCATGTATCCCTGTAGCCATGTTTTTGTTTACTTCACCAGTTCCCTGATGCCCTTTCCAATGTCTTGCATATTGATATTGAGGTTGCGCATTTGTCGTAGACAGGACATGATGCCCTTTCCCTGCATCCTCTGAATCTTGACCATGGTTCCCTCCTGGCCTTGGAAGACACTGGACCCCTCCCCACGTGCACCTACACTTCTTCCTTGGACTGTGTGGCGTCTTGTGCTACTAGGGACAGGCTCTGCGCTGGACTGCAGTGTGGCAGGTTTGTGGGTCTTCAACCACCATTTCACCGGCAGCTGTCTCCATTGCTATCAGTGGGGGAATTACATGCCTCCTGCTTGGTTGTGCTGCAGGTGTTTGAACATCCAGTGATGCTGGCATATCAGGTGAAGACATTAACAGAGGAGACTGTGAACGTGGTGGGGATGCCTGCAATTCTTGAGTGATTTTAGGGTCTTGGGAAGGTGGCTGGCCACTCGGTACACCTGTGTCCTGTGATGCACTGGGACCTGGCTCCTGACTTTCATCCCTCTCGGGTGCCGTGCCTTCTGTCTCCTGTGACTGCCTTCTGGATGTGTGACCTGTGGACACATATGAGCGTATATTAGCTAGGCGCAAATGTCTCACAGCCACTACAATTAAATTAAATGCCTGCCCTTCATTATGTCTGCAATCATTTGCCTAACTTGGTTACTGTGCTGTATGACATGGTCTTTCATTAACTGACTACATGTACCATGATGCATTGCTACTGTTTGGTGCTGGCACACTGGGACTGGGGTAACTTAGCTTCAAGGGGTGAGGGAAGGCTGAGGGTATGAGGGGGATTGCTGCACATGCATCTTACCTTTTCTACTTGCAGCTTTGGCAGAGCTGTCCACTTCTCCCAGTCCGCAGACGCTTTCAGGCTCTAAGGTTGTGGCCACCATCTCCTCCAGGTCAGTGAGGGGGGGTGCTGTGTTCTTTCCTCCACCAGTTAGCGATGCCTGCTTGTGGTGGTCTGCAAATCTTTTTTTTGTGAGGCTCCTCAGGTCATAGAACCTCTTTTTTAACTCCTCTGTGACTCTGGTGGTCACTCCCACAGCATTGACTTTGTCGAGTATATCTAGCCAAATTTTCCTTTTGGCAGATTCAGCCACAGAAAGGGACTGCCTTCCAAAATGTTTGTGGTGCACCTTTACCACCTCCTCCACAAGGACCTGTAGCTCCATGTTGCTGAATTTCAGCTTTCTCTTTCCCTCTGTCTGCTCTGTGTCTTTGCTGCTTGCCATGTTTAAGGTTTTAAACTGCACAAACTCTTTCTGCTGCTGCTCCCAGTCTCTCTGCTCCAACTGCCTCTCCAGAACCTTCTAATTAGTTGCAGCTGCCTGTGTAGGCACTTCCTGGTAGGGAGGGGGAGGGTGGTAGCACCTGATTGGCTGTTTTCTTAAGTTTCACTTTTGCTTGCTTTCCGAATCGGAATTTACCGATTCGGTATTTACCGAATCGGTATTTATCGAATCGGTATTTCCCATTCATTCCTATGGGCCAAAAGGCCCATAGGAATGAATGGGAAATACCAAAAGGCCCATAGGAATGAATGGGAAATACCGATTCGGTAAATACCGAATCGGTAAATTCCGAAAGTCCAATACCGAATTTTACCGATTCGGTAAATAATACAGAATTTTTCCCTACATCTCATTTACCGATTCTTAAATACCGATTCGGTAAAATTCGGTATTTAAGAATCGGTAAATGACATTTACCTACATCTGGCCCTAGATCCTTAGAGAATTCTTGATTCAGATTCTTGGCAAAAACTAACTTAACTTAAACTGCAGCTCACTTACTCCTTCCCACGTACTAGGCTTAGGTTAGGTACACCTAGGTAGGCGTATCTTAGAAGCACCTGTTGAGTACGTTTAGACAATGATTTTATGTGTGTATATATTTTATCTATTTTAAACACGATATGGCTTAGAAACTGTACCATGCTTTTACAGTATTATTTCATAATACTCCTTTTACTGTACGCACTTTACTTTATGACAAGTATTGCAATTGTGGCAACTCACTTCTCTTGCATGAGAAAGAAGACTGTTCAATAAATAACCACTTTTATTGAAAACGCCCTTCTCTCTATTTCTCTGCGCTTCTGGTGAAACTAAGCATGCAGGATTGACTGAGTAAAATAGTTATCTATTGTTTCCGCGACTCTGGAGATATACTCCTTATTCTGGAGGGAGTAAAATTGTCATGTTTATGCGGTTGTCAGAAGCGAATCCCTTCTTGTCTATTCAGGGAAGTTAACACCTCCTTGTTTACTCGAGAAAGTTTCTAGTGACCTCTGAGCTAGCTGGCATTCATAATTAAGACTAACATATTCAATAGAGACCTAGTCGACCTCAGTCCTACGTCTAAACTATCGTTTATGTTATTCCAATGCGCAGAGCCTATTGGGAATATAGGAACTACACTACATGGCGCCCAACATTTAGTAAGGCGATAATTTAACGCTAGATACTAGAGTAACTCAGTCGTGCTTTTCACACAGACCCCTTTTTCCCGTAAAAACTCCAATAGATGTCTGGGGTGGGTAAAAGGTTAATATCCACCAAAACTTAGTGGGATGTGAATCCCATGTATTAGTTTTTGGTTTAGTCAACGTTGAAGGATACAGCGTTCCAAAACATTGTGCACCTAATTTTTGTTTCCTTGAAACTTGCTCTGCAAACTTACAGTTAGTAAAATGTCGGACGACGACAGAGAAAGAGATGAATTAGCAGCTCAACTTTTAGCGGAAGATACAAGTCTTCGGCAAGATGACCCGAATGCTATACTCATCCCAGTTAATGTAAGGAAAACCATAACTATAAAACTTATAGAAAATGGAGTATCATCAAGAGGTGGTACAGTCATATTTGTGGTAGAGGCCCATGAATATCGGCAGACAGAGCTATTCTATTCCTGGATACATTTTCCAGCAGCACATGCTGTGACACGCGAGTTCCACTACTACAAAGTATAGGAATCTCCAGAGGAATACGCCCCTTTCGAGGACGTTGAAACTCCACTAACATACCAAGAGCATCAGCTCTGGTTTAATGGCGCCCTAAAACATCAAAATCACATTACCAGGCTCGGTCCACTAGGTAGACCAGGAGCCACATGGCCGGTTCTAGCCAGCTATACACCACGTCCCTTGCTCATTGCATCATCAGGATTCAAGCAAGCCGGGCCGAAGACGGCTGTAATGCCAGAAACCGGTCCCCGGAAGCTTGTTTCCTTTTCAGTAAAGAATTGGCTTGGTAGTTTGGTCTGCCCTGTTCCCATGATGCACTGGGCCAGGGACAGACTAATTTGCATGTAGCCAGGTTCTGAACTGGGATGGTCCAGTGAGCTAAAAAACGGTGATGGATCAAGCCCTGATCTGTTGACTGGGTAGGAGTGTTCTGATTAACTCAGATACTCTGTCCATCACCACCCCCTTTTGAATCGTTTTGGCCATCACAAGTGTGGAAGGGTATGCTCAGACATGAGTCCCTTGCTCACTGCACCATCAGGATTCAAGAAAGCCGGGCCGAAGACGGCTGTAATGCCAGAAACCGGTCCCCGGAAGCTTGTTTCCTTTCCAGTAAAGAATTGGCTTGGTAGTTTGGTCTGCCCTGTTCCCATGATGCACTGGGCCAGGGACAGACTAATTTGCATGTAGCCAGGTTCTGAACTGGGATGGTGCAGTGAGCTAAAAAACGGTGATGGATCAAGCCCTGATCTGTTGACTGGGTAGGAGTGTTCTGATTAACTCAGATACTCTGTCCATCACCACCCCCTTTTGAATCGTTTTGGCCACCACAAGTGTGGAAGGGTATGCTCAGACATGAGTCCCTTGCTCACTGCACCATCAGGATTCAAACAAGCCAGGCCGAAGACGGCTGTAATGCCAGAAACCGGTCCCCGGAAGCTTGTTTCCTTTCCAGTAAAGAATTGGCTTGGTAGTTTGGTCTGCCCTGTTCCCATGATGCACTGGGCCAGGGACAGACTAATTTGCATGTAGCCAGGTTCTGAACTGGGATGGTGCAGTGAGCTAAAAAACGGTGATGGATCAAGCCCTGATCTGTTGACTGGGTAGGAGTGTTCTGATTAACTCAGATACTCTGTCCATCACCACCCCCTTTTGAATCGTTTTGGCCACCACAAGTGTGGAAGGGTATGCTCAGACATGAGTCCCTTGCTCACTGCACCATCAGGATTCAAGAAAGCCGGGCCGAAGACGGCTGTAATGCCAGAAACCGGTCCCCGGAAGCTTGTTTCCTTTCCAGTAAAGAATTGGCTTGGTAGTTTCGTCTGCCCTGTTCCCATGATGCACTGGGCCAGGAACAGACTAATTTGCATGTAGCCAGGTTCTGAACTGGGATGGTGCAGTGAGCTAAAAAACGGTGATGGATCAAGCCCTGATCTGTTGACTGGGTAGGAGTGTTCTGATTAACTCAGATACTCTGTCCATCACCACCCCCTTTTGAATCATTTTGGCCACCACAAGTGTGGAAGTGTATGCTCAGACATGAGTCCCTTGCTCACTGCACCATCAGGATTCAAGCAAGCCGGGCCGAAGAAGGCTGTAATGCCAGAAACCGGTCCCCGGAAGCTTGTTTCCTTTCCAGTAAAGAATTGGCTTGGTAGTTTGGTCTGCCCTGTTCCCATGATGCACTGGGCCAGGGACAGACTAATTTGCATGTAGCCAGGTTCTGAACTGGGATGGTGCAGTGAGCTAAAAAACGGTGATGGATCAAGCCCTGATCTGTTGACTGGGTAGGAGTGTTCTGATTAACTCAGATACTCTGTCCATCACCACCCCCTTTTGAATCGTTTTGGCCACCACAAGTGTGGAAGGGTATGCTCAGACATGAGTCCCTTGCTCACTGCACCATCAGGATTCAAACAAGCCAGGCCGAAGACGGCTGTAATGCCAGAAACCGGTCCCCGGAAGCTTGTTTCCTTTCCAGTAAAGAATTGGCTTGGTAGTTTGGTCTGCCCTGTTCCCATGATGCACTGGGCCAGGGACAGACTAATTTGCATGTAGCCAGGTTCTGAACTGGGATGGTGCAGTGAGCTAAAAAACGGTGATGGATCAAGCCCTGATCTGTTGACTGGGTAGGAGTGTTCTGATTAACTCAGATACTCTGTCCATCACCACCCCCTTTTGAATCGTTTTGGCCACCACAAGTGTGGAAGGGTATGCTCAGACATGAGTCCCTTGCTCACTGCACCATCAGGATTCAAGAAAGCCGGGCCGAAGACGGCTGTAATGCCAGAAACCGGTCCCCGGAAGCTTGTTTCCTTTCCAGTAAAGAATTGGCTTGGTAGTTTGGTCTGCCCTGTTCCCATGATGCACTGGGCCAGGGACAGACTAATTTGCATGTAGCCAGGTTCTGAACTGGGATGGTGCAGTGAGCTAAAAAACGGTGATGGATCAAGCCCTGATCTGTTGACTGGGTAGGAGTGTTCTGATTAACTCAGATACTCTGTCCATCACCACCCCCTTTTGAATCGTTTTATACACCACATCCTGACATTGAAAAAATGTCCAGGGAAGAACTTTTTGTTAGGCTAAAAGAATTAACAAAAGCATATAGAGAATTAGTTCAATTAACACTTGATGTACTACCTGCCGCCAAAAATTGAAAGAAACAGATATAGCAGAACATCCTTTTGAACTTGCCAGAATAATTGAAAAATCCTATGAAGAATTAGGTAGAGATAGTTTGGGTGGGAAACCACTAAAACTACAACTAACTGAAAATCCTGAAAAAACTTTTGTTAAAAATAATCTCATTACTTCAAAAAAGAAGTGGGAGGGTAACAAACAAACCACTCCCAGAGAAAAACAGTTCCAGTCTAGAGGAATTTCTCCCCAACGGAGAAATAGATCTCCAGAACGGGGAGGCATGTCTCCACAACGGAAACCCTCTGAGAAAAGATACAACCTTAGAGATAGAAATAAAATAAGAAAACCTGACAGATATCAAGATATTGATACACGTCCCTCTCGATGATGCGGATTCACATACCTGACCTCTAATGAGGGAGAAACGGTACCAATAGCTTATAAATCACACTTGTACACACAAGCTGAAATGAAATTCAGTTCTACTGAAAAAATTCTAACTGCGGTTCAAACTGCTGTAGCAAAAGAAAGAGCCCTAGCCCAAGGCAAGAGCATATCTGTTTTAACAGCAGTATCAGCCCTTGAGGCAGTAACAAGACCAAGCATTCCAAATGCTATGGCATTAGATCCAAAATGGATACAATGGGAAAATTCTCTTGCTGCAACAGACGTGAAACACGCATTTGATACAAAAATGAAAAAACTAGAAGATCTGGAATACGAACATGAATGTCCTCTGTCAATCGAAATTCTGCCTCTCGAACAGGATAGCAGTGTAATCTACACGGGCAGATTTGCACAACACTACGTTGTGGAAAAACAAGTTTACAATGCAGCATGTGCAATTGTTAAAGGTCACTGGCGCTTAGGTAAATTCAGACCGATGGTCACCAAAAATGAATCACTCAGAAACTGTACAGCTCAGCGAGCTGAAATAAGATCTTTAAAGATGGCGCTTGAAAATGCCGATCGGGAATTCCCCACACTAATAGTGTGCGATTCGCATTACTACGTCCAGTCTTACAATAATGACATGCAGACCTGGATCAAAAATGGTTACAAAGATGAGACAGGTGCCACAAAAAAGCATAAAAAACTTTGGGAACAAGTAGTTCTTTTGCAGAAAGAACTACAAAAGACTCACGTGATACATACACTGAGTCATCGACATGATGGCGTTCACGTTGCAGGGAATTCATTGGCTAACAGAGCCACAGCGGCAGCTGTCAAACCGGCTTCCGTAGCTACAAAAAGGGGTTCTAAAAAACAAATAGATGGAGAAACGCTACTAGCAGTAAAAGCCTCAATGGGGGGCAACTATGCGGCGTTACCTCTAAATTATCCACTCGAAAATATATACATAATTGATGCGAACTCCGTTCCCTTTGCTCGAATCCCTGGAGTGGGGGATAGGGTAATTCCAAACACGAACCGGAGGGCTTACTTGATTCAAGAAGCACATATGGAAAGGGGTCTGAGGCACCAAGAGATCTTGAAATCTCTAATAGAATTACAATCAAAATACTGGTGGCCGGGGATGAACGTGCAAATTTACAACTTTGCAATGAATGGTCAGGACTGCAATAGAGATCGCAGTTGTGAACCGGACCAGACACCAGCCCACATACCTTTATTAGAAAGCATTAGGCTATCTATACGCAAAAATCCAGATGGAAAAAGGCGATCCCATAATTATTAAGACGAGATTAATTTAGATGAGACACCAGCGCTCGGCTGACGCCAAAACTGTTATAAAAGATTTGCGAGTCTTTATCGGCACATACGCAATTGGCATGCTACATTCTGACCAGAGTCCTGCGTTTAGCTCTTGAGCCTACAAGGAGGCTATGGCCAGCATGGGCATTGCATTGCGGTACTCTAGTCCATTCCATCCAGAGGGAAATGCGGTAGTGGAGAGAAAAAAACGTGACATGAAGCAACCTATAACAGCGAGGGTATTAGGTTTGGGTGACGGGTGGGTCAAACATCTAACAAGTGTCCAACGTAGTCTTAATAATCTGCCAAGAAATTCTCTAGGAGGTATCTCTCCGTATGAACTTTTGTTTGGTACCAGAATGATCATCAGTGACCTTGATCGTCAGACTTCAGTGGTGGAACAAAAAACCTTTGATATCAAAGATCGTTTGGCTGTTTTACAGGACTTAAATGTAACAAGAAGAAGTCTAAGTAACATAAAGCTAAAGCCAACGGCCACTGAAGAAAAAACACCTGTCCCAGCAAGACCTGTCTGGATTGCAAAGATTGGGGATCTGGTCAGAGAAAAGATTGCGGTGAAGAAGGAATTTGGGCCTTCTTACAGAAAAGCAGTACCTGTCTTAGCTGTCAGCGGAACAAGATCAGTAGTACTACCGCCCCTTGCTGGTAAAAAGGAGAACAGAGTTGTATCAATCGACCTGGTAAAACCACAATCATGTGGCCAATAATAAGTAGTAGGCCCAGTGGACTCCCAAGAAGTAGCAGAAGACCAAACCTTGCTACAATTCAAGAGGTTCAAACTGAGAGACTAATCACATTTGATAAACCTGCAGTGAATAAAAAAGGACTATGCAACAAAGCCATGGAACTTGTGCCTCTTGAAACCCAAATTGCAACAGTTCATCAAGGAACACCAATCTACAATGATGTAGCCTCGGAACATACAGAATCAAAGATTAATAACAATCCGGAAGCAATTCCAACAATTGACAGAACTGCATCTGGCTACTTCATCAATTTCGATGACTTTTCTGATGATCCAAGTGAACATGAAGATACGCCAGCAACTAAAACTTTCAAAGAAAAAATGACTGAACTTTTTCATCAACTCAAAGAAACATCTGATTTTACCATGGATTGTGTTAGGTGTACTTTTCCTCCTACTCTGGCTCATTTTTGTTTTAAGCATGGAAAAATTCATTGATGGAAAATGTAGTACAATGGACACAGCAAGTCAAAACATCAACTTGGTCCTAAGCCTCACAGATCTTCTCACATTGAAAAAAGAGAACTATCATCAGTGAACATCACAGCCATTCCTATACCTGGTGGTGTAGCATGGGACGCTACTGATTACGAAATCTATGGCCCGGTTGAACTCTTGAAATAGCCACATCAGTTCAAGGTTTCATTAAGTGACTTTGTGACACCAAGTACTTTCTCTGATGATTGGGACTTTGAAAATATTAATAATATGATGTCAGATTTAGAAATGTCAGCAAAATTCACAGAGCATGATTATTTAGAAGGCTCATCAAATTATGAAGAAATGTATTGCTATAATCAATATGGTCATCACTATTTGCATAAATCTGCGAATCCTAGAAATGTTTTTACTTATAATCAATGGGAACATTGCCCAACACCGCCAAAAGGCAGCTCGAAAACATTTTATGAGAAATTCCCATACTTCTCAGGGTTTAACAACACAGATCCAGGAACGTTTTATTTTAAAATGTTAAATAAGACAGGAATGAAAAACATGTTGACAAATACTTAATTGATTTATTCTGAAAAATGTTATGAAAAAATGTCTACATCTGGCGTTGAATTTTGGAAAAACAACATTGAAACAAAAACCATTTGGGGTACATAGATTGGCAGGTACAAGGTCTAGAAGCATTATTTAGAGCCTGCATGATCCCAGAACAAATAATGTTCCTGAATGACACCATTCAACAAACAACCTGTCTTGGCCTAGCCAAGATAAAAGACTTAGGCCTAGATGTAGGTAATGATTCAGAAAAGGGGGTGGTGATGGACAGAGTTTCTGAATTAAGCAGAATACTCCTACCCAGTCAACAGATCAGGGCTTGATCCATCACCGTTTTTAGCTCACTGCACCATCCCAGCTCAGAACCTGGCTACATGCAAATTAGTCTATCCCTGTCCCAGTGCATCATGGGAACAGGGCAAACCAAACTACCAAGCCAATTCTTTCACTGGGAAGGAAACAAGCTTCCGGGGACCGGTTTCTGGCATTACAGCCGTCATCGGCCCGGCTTGCTTGAATCCTGATGGTGCAATGAGCAAGGGACTCACATCTGAGTATACCCTTCCACGCTTATGGTGGACAAAATGATTCAGAAAAGGGGGGTGGTGATGGACAGAGTTTCTGAATTAAGCAGAATACTCCTACCCAGTCAACAGATCAGGGCTTGATCCATCACCGTTTTTAGCTCACTGCACCATCCCAGCTCAGAACCTGGCTACATGCAAATTAGTCTATCCCTGTCCCAGTGCATCATGGGAACAGGGCAAACCAAACTACCAAGCCAATTCTTTCACTGGGAAGGAAACAAGCTTCCGGGGACCGGTTTCTGGCATTACAGCCGTCATCGGCCCGGCTTGCTTGAATCCTGATGGTGCAATGAGCAAGGGACTCACATCTGAGTATACCCTTCCACGCTTATGGTGGACAAAATGATTCAGAAAAGGGGGGTGGTGATGGACAGAGTTTCTGAATTAAGCAGAATACTCCTACCCAGTCAACAGATCAGGGCTTGATCCATCACCGTTTTTTAGCTCACTGCACCATCCCAGCTCAGAACCTGGCTACATGCAAATTAGTCTATCCCTGTCCCAGCGCATCATGGGAACAGGGCAAACCAAACTACCAAGCCAATTCTTTCACTGGGAAGGAAACAAGCTTCCGGGGACCGGTTTCTGGCATTACAGCCGTCATCGGCCCGGCTTGCTTGAATCCTGATGGTGCAATGAGCAAGGGACTCACATCTGAGTATACCCTTCCACGCTTATAGTGGACAAAATGATTCAGAAAAGGGGGTGGTGATGGACAGAGTTTCTGAATTAAGCAGAATACTCCTACCCAGTCAACAGATCAGGGCTTGATCCATCACCGTTTTTTAGCTCACTGCACCATCCCAGCTCAGAACCTGGCTACATGCAAATTAGTCTATCCCTGTCCCAGTGCATCATGGGAACAGGGCAAACCAAACTACCAAGCCAATTCTTTCACTGGGAAGGAAACAAGCTTCCGGGGACCGGTTTCTGGCATTACAGCCGTCATCGGCCCGGCTTGCTTGAATCCTGATGGTGCAATGAGCAAGGGACTCACATCTGAGTATACCCTTCCACGCTTATGGTGGACAAAATGATTCAGAAAAGGGGGTGGTGATGGACAGAGTTTCTGAATTAAGCAGAATACTCCTACCCAGTCAACAGATCAGGGCTTGATCCATCACCGTTTTTTAGCTCACTGCACCATCCCAGCTCAGAACCTGGCTACATGCAAATTAGCCTATCCCTGTCCCAGTGCATCATGGGAACAGGGCAAACCAAACTACCAAGCCAATTCTTTCACTGGGAAGGAAACAAGCTTCCGGGGACCGGTTTCTGGCATTGCAGCCGTCATCGGCCCGGCTTGCTTGAATCCTGATGGTGCAATGAGCAAGGGACTCACATCTGAGTATACCCTTCCACGCTTATGGTGGACAAAATGATTCAGAAAAGGGGGTGGTGATGGACAGAGTTTCTGAATTAGGCAGAATACTCCTACCCAGTCAACAGATCAGGGCTTGATCCATCACCGTTTTTTAGCTCACTGCACCATCCCAGCTCAGAACCTGGCTACATGCAAATTAGTCTATCCCTGTCCCAGTGCATCATGGGAACAGGGCAAACCAAACTACCAAGCCAATTCTTTCACTGGGAAGGAAACAAGCTTCCGGGGACCGGTTTCTGGCATTACAGCCGTCATCGGCCCGGCTTGCTTGAATCCTGATGGTGCAATGGTAGCTTGTCTCCTTTCTGGTGAAGAATTGGCTTGGTAGTTTGGTCTGCCCTGTTCCCATGATGCACTGGGCCAGGGACAGACTAATTTGCATATAGCCAGGTTCTGAGCTGGGATGGGGCAGTGAGCTAAATAACGGTGATGGATCAAGCCCTGATCTTTGGACTGGGTAAGAGTGGTCTGCTTAATTCAGACACTCTGTTCATCACCACCCCCCTTTTCTGAATCGTTTTTGGCCACTATAGGTGTGGCAGGGTATACTCAGACACGAGTCCCTTGCTCACTGCTCCATCAGGATTCAAGCAAGCCGGGCCGACGAGGCTGAAATGCCAGAAACCGGTCCCCGGTAGCTTGTCTCCTTTCTGGTGAAGAATTGGCTTGGTAGTTTGGTCTGCCCTGTTCCCATGATGCACTGGGCCAGGGACAGACTAATTTGCATATAGCCAGGTTCTGAGCTGGGATGGGGCAGTGAGCTAAATAACGGTGATGGATCAAGCCCTGATCTTTGGACTGGGTAAGAGTGGTCTGCTTAATTCAGACACTCTGTTCATCACCACCCCCTTTTCTGAATCGTAGATGTAGGTAATAGCAAATTACTGAATGGTAAATACCGAATTTTACCGATTCGGTATTCACTATTCGGTAATTGCTATGTAGGTAAAAAATCCGGTAAAAATACTGAATCGGTAAGAATCGGTAATTAGCGATTCGGTAATTACCGAATCGGTATTTGCTATTGATTCCTATGGATTCAATATCAAATACCGATTCGGTAATTACCGAATCCGTAAAATTACCGATTTTACAAGGGGGACAGGGTGTCACTTTGACACCCTGTTGCACCCCTGTTACTGGCTTGTGTGCCATGTGACACACATACATGCCCTTAGGGCATGTCTGTGTTCCACATGGCACAGGTGTACTTGCACAGATGTGCATGTACACTGGAATACGTCATTTACCATGTAATAGTATCACATGGTAAATAACGAATCGGTAATGGCCTGTGGCACTGTTTCCAGTGCCACCTACATCTGTATTTACCGATTCGGTATTTTACAGAATCGGTAAATTTACCGAATCGGTAAATATACCGATTCTGTAAATTAAATGCGACCTACATGTCAATTCCCAAATAACGGTCGGTAACGGCCGAAATCGGCCGTTACCGACTAGTAATTGGCGACCTACATATGGCCCATAATCAAACCGTCTATTCCAAAACCCATATCTGATAGTAATAGCACTACAGATGTGGAGATAGACGTATCCCATATTTTACACCAAAACAGAACAAATCCTGATTGGAAAAAATGGTTGATCTGTCCCACAGACACTAATAACTGTCAAGATAGATTCCTGAATAAAAGACAGGGGTTGAAACAGAACAGGCCAGACCCTAGATATTCCCAGAGACAACATCCAGGGATAGTTACAACATACAGTGCAGGGAAATGATGCCTCGAATGGCTACAGAGATCCACAATGCCTGAAATTAAGCAACACTTGACTTTACTTAAAGAAGGTGCTGACTTGCGAGATTTCATATTGGGACCTCGCAAACAGCGTCAAAAATGTTTCATATACGCCAGTATATACGCTGCTTACAACGAAGCTTGGAAAGTAATGCAAATTGAAACTGCTGAAAAAATACGAGAAATTGATCGTATTAATTTGGAAAAATCACTGACTGTAGTGGACAATGGGTTAACGACTCTGTCCTCCAGAATGTATTCACTGGACAGCATTGTATCATCTGCTATTGATATAATGGAACAGGATATGCTAATGTTACAACATGGCCAGTCTCAATTATGTTCTATTGTACAGCTAGGCTGGACGCTACAAAATCTGCGTTCAGGCTACGTGCCATGGCGTCTAATCAACACAACGTCATTATTTTCTATCTTTAACCTTACTGATAAACAAATCTCTTTGGCACAAAAAGGAGCAGACTATACGATACTGAGCATTGAAAAACTTGAAAAATTACCATTAACAATGTCAGAACGACCTGTCATTGAATGGATAATACATGGTACAATTACAATTCCGATAACAACTTTTCAGTTTCAATATTGCTAAAAGTATATACCAGCAGGCCTGTTTGAAAGGTTGGGTAAAGGATACATCAAGTCAACCTGGAATTTACCTTATACACATAGATGTTATAGTGAAGGGAAAAAAGAGGTATTTCTTAGTGGTAAAAACTGTAAAAATTCACTAAGCGGTACACTTCTGTGTCAAGGTATTAACTTGCAAGAAGCCTGCGAAGGTTCATCAAATAACCTTTCATGTCATCTGCACGGCACCCCTGCAACACAGATAGAGCCTTTTTGCAGACAGCTTTCCAACGGCAGCTACGTTATAATAAGTGACCACAGCTGTTGTGGCATGGTGCCAGGAATAGCCTATCTCGTGAGCGTTACTTCCAGGGTCATTTGCTGTATGCAAGTATTGTATCCAAACAGCAAACCAGACAAGGAGGCAGCAATATGGCCTTCTCTGAATATCTCTTCTATTCGAATTGATACTTTAAGCAGAATGAAGTCTATTCTTTTACAGACAACTGTGCCTTTAACCTCGTCCAAAGAGACATATGATCTGCAAGTTGCAAGGACAGCAGCAGAGATACATACATTATTATCAACAAATTGCCCCGTACATTTCGCAGAAATGTTAGGTCAAATCTTAAACATGTCAGATACCAGTGGCATCGTACATGTATTTAAGACTATTTTTTCGGGACTATTAGCACCCTTTGAAGCAGTCCTGAACATCTTCCTGATTTCTTTCATTCAGACCAATCTGGCAAGATTGCATCTTACCTGTTCTACGATGCCTGCTATGCGGAGAAGAATGCGTGTTGGACGTCTGTCTTACACTACCATCAGCAGTATCCAAGGATGTCGATACTTTGCTTGGTTCGGTAACGGCTCATGCAACGTGTTGTCCCCAGCGGCTACCTATTCTGATGACGGCATTCGTTGAGACCTCACCATTACGATTAGGTGGCGGTGAGATACGAGATGAAAGCGTCACACAGGTACAACCTTCAGTGAGCATTGCTGATCCAGACATCGATGATGGCAATGAGTCTCACATATGCACTATTTCTACTTTTTCAGAATTGGTCCAACTTTCACCTACTGTTGTAGACAAATTCTTTGCCAGCCTATCTGAGTTAATGTTCTCTAGCAACGAGAATAGTTTTTTAATTACTTTTGAAAACACGAGCACACAGCGTTCCCTGAACTCTGAATTCGGCCTTCATTTTTGATAAACAGAACTCTAAAAAACTATTGGAACTATTTTGTTTGCCCTGAAAGCGAAATTCTTTCCCCGTTTCCAAAATATTTACTTTTTTTGGCACATGGTACTCTGCTTAAAGTAGAACTATTCTTAGAGAACAGAAATTTCTATTTTTGAAACTCTAGAAACAATATTTTGATTCAGCCTCTAGCACATGTACAGCATTGTATAAATATGTGATCAAATGGTTTCGACCTTCTCTTCTGTATTAAGAGCCATTTCATAAATGTAATTTTCATGATTCATTCAGTCATCATCCAATGTACAATATATGCATAATCTGAATGATATTATTGCTTGAAAAGCGTACAGTATACTACTCATTTTTCGTGTACATACTATTTCAAATGCATTTTATGTATTTTGGGGTGGGCTGGAAAACACATGCATAGGTATATGTTTAATATTGCTTAGTATTTAGTAATGATGGACATTATACGTGGAGTGGGTGTAGTGAACGTATCTAGGATCCTATTTAAATATTCCCGATTTATGCCCTGATGTGGTTATAACAAATCATATCCTTATAAAGGCATAAGAATCATATCCATATTTAGTCATAGCCAATGCAGTTCGAATATGGCGAGGCTACTCCCATAGACTCCTAGAAAGTACAACGCGTTCTTTAAACAAACCAAGCCTCCAGCAGCCCGGGAATTCCCCCGTTTTTGTTTTGATTTGTCCAAGAACTCCTGGAGTCTTATGTCCAACCTTACGTCAAACTCGGCACCTTCCAGGTATAAATATACAAGCAGCTGCCCTAACAAAGACACGGTGGTTTGGAGCAGATCGGCTATCTACTCACCCGAAGCCCAGCTGTAACGAGAGCTGAAGGAAGCCAACCCTCCCATTGACGCACTGAGAAAGACACTGTCTTTTCTCCTGCCGAGAAATCCAGCTCCAGTATTTCCAGTCACCCTTGCGGGTTTCTGGGAGATCGAGTCCTGAGAACGAGATACAAGACCTCCTTCATTCTGTAACCAAGGTACGGAGCTGATTAGATCCTTAGAGAATTATTGATTTAGATTCTTGACAAAAACGAACTTAACTTAAACTGCAGCTCACTTACTCCTTCCCACGTACTAGGCTTAGGTTAGGTACACCGGGGTAGGCGTATCTTAGAAGCACCAGTTGAGTACGTTTAGTCAATGATTTTATGTATGTATATATTTTATCTATTTTAAACACGGTATGGCTAAGAAACTGTAGCATGCTTTTACAGTATTATTTCATAATACTCCTTTTACTGTAGGCACTTTACTTTATGACAAGTATTGCAATTGTGGCAACTCACTTCTCTTGCATGAGAAAGAAGACTGTTCAATAAATAACCACTTTTATTGAAAACGCCCATCTCTCTATTTCTCTGCGCTTCTGATGAAACTAAGCATGCACGATTGACTGAGTAAAATAGTTATCTATTGTTTCCGTGACTCTGGAGATATACTCCTTATTCTGGAGGGAGCAAAGTTGTCATGTTTATGTGGTTGTCAGAAGCTAATCCCTTCTTGTCTATTCAGGGAAGTTAACACCTCCTTGTTTACTCGAGAAAGTTTCTAGTGACCTCTGAGCTAGCTGGCATTCACAATTAAGTCTAACATATTCAATAGAGACCTAGTCGACCTCAGTCCTACGTCTAAACTATCGTTTATGTTATTCCAATGCGCAGAGCCTATTGGGAATATAGGAACTACACTACAGTGAGTGGCCAACACAGCAGAGCAACATGGCCAGTGTCCATGGCAAGTGAGACAGCAAGTACATGAGAGGCTGCACAGGAGAGAGTACAGCACAGCAGAGCAACAGGGCTAGTATCCATGGCAGATGAGACAGCAAGTACATGAGAGGCTGCACAGGGGAGAGTACAGCACAGCAGAGCAACAGGGCCAGTGTCCATGGCAGGTGAGAGGCCAACACAGCAGAGCAACAGGGCCAGTGTCCATGGCAGGTGAGAGGCCAACATAGCAGAGCAACAGGGCCAGTGTCCATGGCAGGTGAGACAGCAAGTACATGGGAGGATGCACAGGGGAGAGTACAGCACAGCAGAGCAACAGGGCCAGCAAAACACCCATGTTCTAAACAATGTTCAGGACTAGCACACCTGTGTGAGGCACAGGCGTATGAGGGTAATGTCAACTCACTCCTGGCTGTCATGCAGGCTTGTACCTGGCTGTGTATCGGGACAGCAGACCCACTTGACTGTGGTGACAGAGCCCCAGGTGATGTAGGGCTAACAGTGTCTTGGCAAGCTGGAGGGCTGTGTGGACCAGGTGGCATAGTGGCACGTGGAGGTGGAGTCATGCAGACCTCTGACACAGTGTAGGTGGGAGAGGTTGGAGGGGTGCCCTTCCACTTTTTTGGGAATATGAAATGGCTTCCCTGTCTTGGGGTTGATGGGAAGTAGTGATGACACAACAGGCACACACCCCAACTGTCCCACACCAGGTGCAGACACTAGCACTACCTCTGGAGATATGCTGGATCCCGCGGAACGCTTGGTCTGGCTACGTCTCTGGACCACCTTCCCCTCTTTGCCAGGTGTACCCCCTACAGTGCCCTCCTTTGACTTCTTGCCAGGGGTGGTCACTACAGTGCCCTCCTTTGCCTTCTTGCCAAGTGTACCCCCTACAGTGCCCTTCTTTGCCTTCTTGCCAGGTGTACCCCCTACAGTGCCCTCCTTTGCCTTCTTGCCAGGGGTGGTCTCTACAGTGCCCTTCTCCACCTGCATCAATGGTCGTGGAATTGGGGTAGATGTGGTGGGTGGATGTTTCCCTGTGCTCTTCCTAGGTGTACCCCTGATATGCAACACCTCCTCAGTGGGCACAGACACTGCATGGATAGGTTTGTGAATGAAATGAAATGAAAAGATAATTTATATAGCGTGGTAGCTACCCTCAGGCATCCTAGCGCTGCAGACATCATGCTTAAACCGCGGTAGTCAGGAGCAACATTTTTAAAAAGCCAAGTTTTTAAGAGTTTGCGGAAAGCAAGCAGTTTGGGTTCTGATCTGAGTCAGAGAGGGAGGGAGTTCCAGAGCCTGGCTGCATTATGGGAGAAAGAGCGGCCTCCACACCTGGCTCTCTTGACCCTAGGTATTACGGCCAGGAAAGAAGAACCCGATCTGAGCTGTCTGGTTGGGTGATAGGCGGTCATCAGAGGTTGGTTGATGATGACACCTGTCCCCAGAAGGATCGGTGCACCATGCACATTGCTTTAAATTGAATTCTTTCCCTGATTGGGAGCCAGTGAAGGTCTTTGAGTCTGGTTTTACCAGGAAGGTGATGGGGAATTTGGAGGAGGGTTCTGGCTGCAGAGTTTTGGATAATTTGCAGTTTGCTTAGAGTGGTCTGGGGTGCTCCTAGATACAGGGTGTGTCCAAAATCTAGACGGGACAAGATTAGACCCTGGACCATGGTCTGTCTTGCATGGAAAGGTAGAAGGGGGAGGATTTTGCGCAAAAGTCTTAACAAGCCAAAGCAGGTAGCCCAAAGCTTGGCCGCCTGACAGTTTAAATTAAGGGACTTGTCAAGCCAGATGCCTAGGCTTTTAATTGTGACCTTAGGTGCGGGGGCCACTCCTAGGCATGGGGGCCAGAGTGGATTGATGGTATTGTTCATGGGACTGCTCAGGAACATAAGCTCTGTGTTGTCCCTAATCAACTTGAGGCATGAAGATGTCATCCACTTGTGGACTGCTTCCAGGCAGTTCCTAAGTTAATTGGGCGCATTTTGTGAGGGGTTGAGCGCCACCACTAGCTGAGTGTCATCTGCATAAGTGATGATTTTTACACCAAGAGGGCAGACGATCTCAGCTAGGGGGCTCATGTATATATTAAATAACGTAGGGCTCAGGGAAGAGCCCTGCGGTACGCCGCAGCCAAGGAGATTGCTGGGAGATGTGTTGTTCCCCTCAAAGACCTGGAAGGAGCGGTTGGCTAGAAAGGATTTAAACCAGGTGATTTCCATACCCGAGATTCCCTTACTGCTGAGTCTGTGCAATAGGATGTTGTGGTTTACCGTGTCGAAGGCGGCACTTAGGTCAAGGAGGATGATGGCAGCGGAGCCTCCATTGTCCAGGTTTCTCCTGGTCTCCTCCGTTACGGCTACAAGGGCGGCTTCGGTCCCGTGAAGGGGCGGAAGCCGGTCTGGGCGGGATCTAAGATGTTATTAGACTCTAGATATTTTGTTAACACTGTGTTCACATGTTTTTCGAGGATTTTGCTTAGCCAAGGCAGCAGGGAGATTGGTCGGTAATTGGCCGGGTTCTATTGATCCAGATTTGTTTTTTTTAAAAGGGCTTTGACCATGGCTCGCTTCCATGGGAGAGGGACAATGCCAGTGGACAGGGAATTATTGAGTAATTCCAAGACGGTTTGTGTGATGTTATAGTGACAGGAGAGTCTTTTGCTGGTGATGCCTCTGTGGCATGTGAGCCTGATGTCTGCCTGATTTCTCTTCTGGCCTTGCTCTTCCCTGACTGGCTCTTGTCTGTGCATTCTGGGGTGGCCATGCTCTTCAGTGGGGATGGTGTCTGTGGGCGGGAGTGTTTGGGTTGTGTCTGTGTGTGCTCCTTGTACTGTACCTTTTCGTTGACGCAGGCGAACTGTGCACACTGTCATCTGATGTGGCCACTGACTGGGGGTGGACAAAGGCACCTGAGCTGCAATGGGAGCATGTGCCTGTTGAAGGGCTGACGTGACTGTGGATAACAACGCCTGGACTGTAGCCCACCCACGTCAGAGTGTATGCCCTCCATGTATACAATCACCTGGCCTAATTTCTTGTCATGGTCACTGAAGGCATTGAGCAGGGCGGTCTGGCCCACACAAAGCTGGCGCAGGAGCTCTACACATTCTGCACTGAGGGCAGCAGGGGGGACAGGTGCAGGGGCAGCGGTGCCAGGTGTGAATGTGACTCGTCCCCTTAGTGACACGGATACGGGCAGCACCAGAAGAAGTGGATGGGAGACCGGGCACTGGCCGCTGGGTGGTAGATGATGATGCAGACTCCCATCCCCTGTGCCTGCCAACATGGATGCATCCCCGCTGGCATCAGATAATGTGGTACTCTGTGTCTCAGCCACGGATTCCGCCTGCATACTTCTGTCCCCCTCAGATGCGCTGGTGGGCTCTGTGTCACTGGCCTCCGCTGCAGCTGTAGTGCTACTCTCGCCACCACTGGTTTCTGTCTCATGTTCCTCCGTGGTCTCTTGCGAATCTGCATTAGAGAGAGATACAGGGTTGTGTAAGTGTCATCATCTGGTCACACGATTTCAAATCAATGCAGTACAGGAGAGCCCCAAACCAACATGGTAACCAACACACCCTGCAATCACTGTGCAGCAACACACTACATAGACCACAACAGTGCCTGTAACGCAGAATAACTGCCATGAATGAGCCATGTTGATGCCACACAGCACTACACCCTGCCCGTAGATGGAGTGCCCCCCCCAACTTGCCCTGCCCTAGGGACATGATGTGGGTACAACACTTATTACCACTGACAGACCTTCAGGGAACAGGAGGGGACAACACACACACCTATTAGGACATTACAGTCGACAATGCCAAGTAGGCCATAGCAAGCACCATGTGGTAATCTGGGGCACATTGTTGTCAGATGTGTGGGCCTCAATGATCATGGTGCATGCAAAGTAGGCATACATGAAGTCACACTCAGAAATGTGACACCCCATTATAGATTCCCTACACTATCCCAAGGATGAATAACCATGTGGAGCCTAACCCATCTTACAATGCGAATGTACAGCAGGGAGTTTCAGCTTAGTAAGGCCAGGGTGGGCCAATGCCTGATACAACCACACATCACAGCAGCCACTCACATTACACAGCACATCACAGCAACACACGCACATCACATGGGTCACCGGTGCCACAGGCCCTGTACACATGCATCCATTCCCAGCAAAAGTCACCCTCCCCAGATACTCACCACCCCTGCCTTGCTGCCGATGCTCTTTCAGACGTGCAACCAGGTCTGGATGAGTCACTGCCAAGAAGCGGCCCATCAGTGGAGTCATGCTGCGCCGTGCCAAACGCCCTGTGCGTGGTAGTATCCCCAAGGTCATCTCTGCCACTTGGTTTGCCTGCCGGCTGATGTCGTCCCACCTCTTGTGACAGTGGGTGCGTCGTCTGTTGGAAACCCCCAGGGCTCGCACCTTTTCTGCAATGGCCCTCCACAGGGCCTTACGCTGGTGTACCTTGAGCTGCAGGTATGAAAGAAAAGAAGGGTAAATGACCAGTTACACAATGTCAGATACCAACATCTATCAGTACAGTAGCAAGACACAGACTCAGGACTAATTGTAACCTCCCTCCCTCCAAAACTGGGGGACCCCTCACAAGGGCACTCTGCATGACCCACACATTTGTGATTGCATGCACACATTGGGGCGTATAGGCTCCATGATAATCTCACAAATGGAGGATGTCTCAACACAATATGCATCAACCGAAGTGTGTAAGTCTGAAATTATACAGGGCAAAGATGGGGCATATCTACTATTCAGTGTGAAGGAACTGGAGCAAGGAGCATGTAAGTCTGGTGATGTTTTATCGTTTGGGTGAGCAGGCACTAAACCTACTCTCTGGGTCACACTGACTCAGACTACAGGGCAGTGGCGGCTGGTGAGTTTTGAACATGGTGAGGCGGAAAAGTTGTTGATGAGTGCAAAGTCGTGAGTGAGCAAAGCAAACAAGCTCAACTGAAAATGTGGAAGTTACCCCACACGCAAGAAATGTTTGAAAATAAAGAGTGGTAAATAGAGAGATGGAAGGAGAGGAGTGTGATGGGTACATATTGGCAAGAGAATGTGCAGTACAGAGAGGAGGAGGCGTTAGAAAGAGGGGAATATAAAGGCCAGATGAAGATGGGAGAAAACACATGTGTAAGGAGGAGAGGTGTAAGCAGGAAGAAGGGAGAAGTTCAAGTAATAACTTTGCGAGCTCCATGGGCCTAATCTTCCATGGCAGCTGTTACTAATGGTCAGATACTTTTGTGTGGATTCTCTCTTGTTACCAACTGCCACAAGCTGCACCCGCTTACTGCCTTCTTTCTAGACTCCTCAGCCCTCAACCTAACCCTCCTGATTTTAAAATGTACCCCACGTCAATGTGGTTCTCTGGATTGAGATAGCCCTCGACCCTGAGAAAGGTATTGAGGAGAGTGCCAGATGTTGATAAGACACACAGGCTCAATCCACTTCAAATAATAGGTCAGGGTTGACCTGGTTTCCTTTCCAGCAGGGAGGTATCAAATTAGGTGTTAACCAGCACATCAAATGTGACTTCTATATTTGTTGCAGTGCCTTCTCATAGTGCTTACGTGTCTCTCTTTAGCACTGCACTACACAAGAAACCTACTGCTAAGCTCCAATCTCAACATAAGCAGAATACTAGTGCAGGCAATTTGAAAATGCTGTCCCTTGTTAAAAAGCATACACCTTTAATACCAGCCACATCTGCAACATATTTAAATAGCCTTTGTAAAACTATTTGTGACTCTGGGCAAATCACAATCTCCTCGTACCTAAAAAGGGATCTGTTATTGTGCAATGCAACTGGTGCTCATGCGAAGCACTCCAACATCTCTGTGTGGGAGTTCACGTTACATAAAACTGCAGCAAAAAATAAATAAATAGAAAACAAAAAAAACACAAAGGCACCGCTAGGAGTCTTCCCCAACCACAGGAGATCCTCCGGAAATTAAACAAATCTCCCACCCCGCCAATACTGCTCCCTTCACCTCCACTCGGCAGAGACACACACCTTGTATCCACAGCACACAGCCTGCTCCAGTAGAGCCAGAGTGTGTTTATATATGAGCCAAGTGTGCCTGAAAGCACGAGGACGGCTTCAGAGACACCATGTGCATAGAGGGCACTAAGACAGCCTGTGCCTATAGCATGCACCCCCCAAGAAATCCAATGTATACAGCCTGCACGCGCCCTGTCATCCTGTGTACACAGACCCGTGAACCACCCGTGTGCAGACCACACACACAGCCCGCACTCGCCCATGGCATCCCATGTGCACAGCCTGTACGCAGCATGCACAGCCTGAGACATCCCGTCTAACAGCATGCATCACATGACACACATGCTATGCAATCCATTCCCATGCATGCACACTGTGTATACAAAGAAAAAATAACTTGTCTAATATGGCAAATGCACAGAACCATAACTTGCAGTCTACGGCGGATTGTAGACACCCCTGAAGGAGAACTAGGACACCTTACTGTTCCTTTTTGGCACGAGGGAATTAAGTGGTTCGCAAATAGGAGGTGAGACCACTTTCAAGCCTCATTCTGATTTGAAATGGGTTCCAAGCCCCATTTCATCTCGGAAAGGCATTTCCCAACTCTCAAAATGGATTTAGTATATTGCACCTCGCACTTTTCCATTCGCCACCCCTGTGATTTTGCGAAAAATGTTTTTACGACCGCCAAAGCATTTACCTACAACCTAACATATGCACATTCCTACATTTCTTGTTTCTCCAATCGTCACGTTGTTTCTAAGGTTAAGTAATGCTGGTCGGACAATCTTTGACTATAGTGTGGGGCAGTGCAGACACAAAATATGCATACAGTTGCAACTTGCACCTCTCTGAGGCAAGGATTTTCAAAAATGGCTATAGAATTGTGTACAGGGTAAAAGGTCACCAAATATGTGGTGCCATTGGCCTGCATTTCTTTGATTAGTCATGATTTGTATGCTCCAGAATAGCGGGAAACCAGCACTTCCTATTAGTTCAAGAAAGGACCAGGGTAGAAAACAAAACATTCCTGTAGATATTTTTCCAGGTCTTTACAGCAAAAAAGTCCCTAGAGTATTCAAATGCATTCACTCGGGGCTTAATTAAATGTAATGCTGTGTGAAATAAAATCTTTAAATACTGCGCATTTAGCTGAGCTGCGTTGATCGAATGAGCGGGAAAACCAAAGCAGGTGATGTTCACTGACATGGGAGAGTGCAAAGGGCTCCTACCCCAAACCCATATTAATGCTTGCGTTCTACAGCTGCGTGTAAATACTCTAAAGGATGAAAGGCATCCGGTACTTAACTTATTTTATACAGCAGAGTACAGCGATCCCTGAAACTCCTCACTCTGTGCTTTGGAGGGCATGCCATGGTTGTCCTAGAACCGGACACTGCATCAAAGACTGGCAACCAAAGGAGCGAGGTAGAGGCCACCACTCTAGGCCGCATCGAGGCCCAACAGCACACTGGTGGTTTTGCTGGAACGGGCGAGGCGGGGGGAGGGCTTTACTCCTGGAGTCCCTTGCTGAAAATCATGTGCTCTGCAAAATCTTTACCCTGCCAGTCACGCGCAGTATTTATTAAATCCAAGGCTGATTGAGGGAATATATTATCGACCCAGGTGGTGACAGGTCCACTCCCAGATTATTCAAATCAAAGCAGAAGAGCTGCCGAGCCGCTACCACTGTCAGCCAGCTGCCTAAGTATGCGGCGCCAGCGCAGCGCCAATGTTAGAATAGATTTAGAAACAAACAACTGAGACCTGCTGAGTGTGAAATAAAAAAAACTTACAGTATTATTCTTCCATACTGTGTTGAGGGAGCGTGTAGAAGTACACACACACTAGCTCACTAACTAGGCTCGACTCAACACACAGAGAGAAGAATACACACACCAGTGGTTCAAGTTCAAGTTCAAGTTCGAAAATTTGTATAGCGCACTACTCACCCAGAGGGTCTCAAGGCGCTTGGGGGAGCGAGGAGGGGGGGTACTTTACTTATCGAATATCCAAGTTTTAAGTTGTTTTCTGAAGGAGAGGTGGTTCTGTGTAAGGCGGAGGTGGGTGGGGAGGGAATTCCAGGTTTTGGCCGCTAAGTAGGAGAAGGATCTTCCCCCCATGGTGGATCTTTGGATGCGTGGAATTGCGGCGAGGGCTTGATTGGACGATCGTAGTTGGCGGGTGGGGTTGTAGAAGGACAGTCGCGTGTTGAGGCATTCGGGTCCTATGTCGTAGAGGGCTTTGTGTGCGTGGGTGAGGAGACGGAACGTTATTCTCTTATTGACGGGGAGCCAGTGGAGGTCTTTCAGGTGACCGGAAATGTGAGCTTGACGGGGGATGTCCAGTATGAGTCTGGCTGAGGCGTTTTGGATGCGTTGGAGTTTTTTCTGTAGTTTGGCTGTGGTTCCGGCGTAGAGGATGTTACCGTAGTCCAGTCGGCTTGTGACCAGTGCGTGGGTGACTGTCTTTCTTGTTTCGGTGGGGATCCCGCGGAAGATTTTTTTTTAGCATGGGTAGGATGTTGAAGCATGAGGATGAGACGGCGTTGACTTGTTTGGCCATCGATAGGGAGGAGTCCAGGATGAAGTCCAGGTTACGTGCGTGTTCCGTAGGTATGGGTGCGGTTCCTAGGGCTGGTGGCCACCATGAGTCGTCCCAGGCGGAGGGGGATGATCCTAAGATGAGGACTTCTGTTTTGTCCGAGTTCAGCTTTAGACGGCTGTTCTTCATCCACTCGGCTACTTCTTTCATTCCTTTGTGTAAGTTGGTTTTGGCAGTGTTAGGGTCTTTGGTGAGGGAGAGGATCAGCTGGGTGTCGTCTGCGTAGGAGATGATGTTGAGGTTGTGTTGGCGTGAGATGGATGCGAGGGGACTCATGTATACGTTGAAGAGAGTGGGACTGAGTGATGATCCTTGTGGTACGCCGCAGATGACTTCGGTGGCCCCTGATCTAAAAGGGGGAAGGCGGACTCTCTGGGTTCTTCCGGCGAGGAACGAGATAATCCAGTCCAATGCTTTTCCTTGTATTCCGATGTTGCTGAGGCGTTGTGTTAGGGTGCTATGACAGACTGTGTCGAAGGCTGCGGAGAGGTCAAGTAGGATGAGGGCAGCTGTTTCTCCGTTGTCCAGTAGAGTACGGATGTCGTCTGTTGCTGCGATGAGTGCGGTTTCGGTGCTATGTTTGGCTCAGAAGCCGGACTGTGAAGGGTCGAGGGATTTGTTGGTTTCGAGGAAGGCGGCGAGCTGACTGTTGACGGCTTTCTCAATCACTTTGGCAGGGAATGGTAGGAGCGATATGGGACGGTAGTTCTTAAGTTCCGTGGGGTCTGCTGTGGGTTTCTTCAGAAGGGCGCTGAGTTCCGCATGTTTCCAGCTTTCCGGGAAGGTAGCGGAGTAGAGGGAGCAATTGATGACGTCTCGGAGATGGGGTGCGATGATGGAGTCTGCTTTGTTGAAAATGTGGTGGGAACATGGGTCGGTTGGCAATCCTGAGTGGATGGAGTTCATCAGGCGGATGGTGTCTTCAGTGGAGATTGGGTTCCAGGCGAAAAGGTTGTTGGAGGGGGGTGTTGGTTCAGAGGTGGGTGGAGTGGACTGGTCCGTGGGTTGGTTTTCAAAGCTGTTATGTATGTCGGCGGTTTTGTTGTAGAAGAAAGAGGCTAGGGAGTCGCAGAGGTCTTGGGAGGTGGGGTTGGTAAATTCTTTGACGATGTTGAATAGTTCCTTGCTGTTGTGGGCGTTGTTGTCAAGTCGATCCTTGAATGCTGATTTCTTGGTGGATCGGATCAGTTGATGGTGTTTGCGGGTTACGTTCTTGAAGGTGGGCAGGTTGTCAGTGGTTGGGTTTTTCCTCCAGGCTTTCTCGAGGGTGCGACATAGCTTCTTGGATTTCTTAAGGTCGTCGTTGAACCAGGGGGCTTTTTTGTTACCTTGCTTGATTTGGTGGTTTTTCAAGGGTGCTAGTTCGTCTGCGCTGTGGGTGATCCATTGTGTGAGGTTGGTGGCTGCTTGGTTTGGGTCCGATGATTTGGCAGGGGGGTTTTGGTGAAGCGATGTGAAGAGCTGGTCGGTAGTAATTTTGTTCCAGTTTCTTCGGGGAATGGGTTGTGGGGGGTTGTGGGTCTTGGTCTTATTGTAGTTGAAGTGAACGCAGCTGTGGTCCGTCCAGTGGAGAGCTGTGGTGTGATTGAAGGAGATGTGCTTGCTGGAGGTGAAGATGGGGTCGAGCGCGTGTCTGACATAGTGGGTGGGGGTATTGACAAGTTGTTCGAGTCTGAGGTCGGCTAGGTTGTCCAGAAGGGTGGTGGTGTTGGAGTCGTTTTTCTTTTCCAGGTGGTAGTTGAGGTCTCCCAGTAGAATATAGTCCTCTGAGGGGAGGGTGTGTGGGCTGATGAAGTCAGTGATGTCATCGTTGAAGTGTGTGCGGGGTCCTGGTGGTCTGTAGATGAGGGTGCCTCTGAGTGTGGTCTTGGGGTCGGTGTGTATCTGGAAGTGAAGGTGTTCAGCGGTTGTGAGGTTGTCGTCGGAACTGGTCGTGATGCGGATGGTGTTTTTATGGACGATGGCGATGCCTCCTCCTGTTTGGTTGGCGCGGTCCTTCCGGATGATCTTGTAGCCGTCCGGGATGGCTATGGCGATGTCGGGTGCTGATGAGGCGTTCATCCATGTTTCTGTAAGAAAGGCGACATCCGGTGATGTAGTGTCGAGTAGGTTCCAAAGTTCAATGGCGTGTTTGTGGACCGAGCGGGTGTTGAGCAGGATGCACTTTAGGTGGTTAGTGTCTGAGCTTTTATTGGAGTCTGTGGATTTGGTGTGGGTCCTGATGCAGTCGTACTTGCAGGAGTGGCAGGTGAAGGGTCCATGGGTGTGTCCTGGGGCGGCATGGTAGCAGTTTGGAAGTCGGCCGGGGTTAAGTGTTGAAAGGGATGCGGCGTCGTACGTTATGCGGGTGGAGTGGGTTTTGCGGGGGCCAGGGGGTATGGCGCTGGGCGCGGTCCAGGCGTGGACTGGAGTAGACGGGCTTACCTTTGGCGCACCTTCGGCGCGCATAAGGCGCGTCCGCTGCGCGTGGACGCTGCGCACGAAGGCATCTGTCATATGCGGATCGTGGAGGGGGTGGGGTGAGGGAGGAGCAGCTGGGAGGCGGGGGCGGGGTGGAGAGGACGGGCTCCTAGGCACAACAACAACAAAAATGGCAGCAAAAGTGAGACTGGAACAGGATGGGGCACAAAGTGGGGATACGCTGTGGGAGACGAGCAATACAAATAATAATGAAAGGTCTAAGCTAAACAGGCGAGCGATACAGACTAGGACAGCAAAAATAATCGAGCAATGTTTAGGAGAGGCACAGCGCTATATCAAAAGGCAGGCAGCAGTTATTCAAGGCGCAGAGCAAAGATCGGAGCTCAACGATACCACAGGCAGCAGGCAGCAGTTATTCAGGGCGTAAAGCGAGGAGCAAAGCTCAGCGATACCACAGGGCAGCAGGGAGCGTGGGGAGCGACCGCTACTGGGAGCGTCAGGACGGTCACAGCGCTTCTGGGGACGGGGCAAGCCTAAGCAGTCTGTGGGAGGGAGGAGCAGCTGGGAGGCGGGAGCGGGGTGGAGAGGACGGGCTCCTAGGCACAACAACAACAAAAATGGCAGCAAAAGTGAGACCGGAACAGGATGGGGCACAAAGTGGGGATAAGCTGTGGGAGACGAGCAATACAAATAATAATGAAAGGTCTAAGCTAAACAGGCGAGCGATACAGACTAGGACAGCAAAAATAATCGAGCATTGTTTAGGAGAGGCACAGCGCTATATCAAAAGGCAGGCAGCAGTTATTCAAGGCGCAGAGCAAAGATCGCATCTCAACGATACCACAGGCAGCAGGCAGCAGTTATTCAGGGCGTAAAGCGAGGAGCACAGCTCAGCGATACCACAGGGCAGCAGGGAGCGTGGGGAGCGACCGCTACTGAGAGCGTCAGGACGGTCACCACGTCAGGTGGCACGAGCCGGGGTCTATAGCATTCCTCGACTCTACTCTCGTCTCGTGACTGCCTAGTCGACTTGCACTGGCACGCCAGGCGCTGTCAACGCAGTGACGTAGTGCCGACAGTGCAGAGAAATGGCCAATCACCACTGCATGGCTCACAGTGTGATTTGCCATAAGAATTGCGGCACTGCTAGCTGCCTGGCTGCGCGGTGACTGCTCTCAGCCAATCCTGGCGCTGCATTAGCAGCGCCACTGTGCCAGGATTGGCTAAGAGCAGGGTTAGTGCCTGTCCATAATGAGACCCCGGAGTCCCGGGTCCCTCCAGTCTGAGTCGCTGTAGGGGAGGGAGGGGAAGGTGCTGTACCGTGTGCGCAATCGCAGGCCAGTACTAAAACCAACTAGCCCAAAAATTGACATGTGCACAATGCAGCTGCGCTGTTAGTGTTCCGCTGTCAATCACTGGCGCAGCCCTGCGCCCACACCTTCCGCGATGTCGGGCTTGCCCCAGTGAAGCTGATCTACAATTGCCTCAGAGAAGTTTGCGAGTGCGCTCACACTGAGAATTATTTTCATTTTTGAATCCTGCTTGTGCACAGTGGCGGTCGCCCATGGCTAGTGGGGCAACGCACCAACGCCCCTAATGGATGCACCGGCACTGCTACAGGGGCACACTGAAATATTCACACAAGCAATTACTGTCCTGGCACCTACATGGCTAACATCAGTTGGCTCTGTATGGCTGACAATGTAACACACCCCACTCACACATACAAGTACAGGCATGGAAAAGAGTGACATTGGGACACACACACTCTGTCGTCCTGGAGACAGATTGTCTGTCAGTGTTTGACACAACCCCACACCCTCAGGCACATACTGTAGCTGTACAACTACACGTCTGACACCCATCTGCCCTACAGCTACCTTCATGGAGACTTACCACTACATTGGGACCACCTCTTCAGGCAGCAGCAGGAGAGGGTCCCAGGCAGCAGGCACTTCTGACAGCAGCAGGAGATGGTCGCAGGCAGAAGGCTCTTCAGGCAGCAGCAGGAGAGGGTCCCAGGCAGCAGGCTCTGTGAGCAGTGGAAATGTGAGTCTCACTCCCACAGATTTATAGCCCCCTGGGGTCGTTTGGAAGCTGCAAAGCAGCAACAATTGGTTGTCCAGGTCTGCCTCTTTCAGAAGTATCCAATGACCGCCTCCGCGGTGGCGGAGCACACCTTCCGCGATTTTCAAATCTGCATCATGCCACCGCGATCATCGCTCCCATTGACTGTAGGCAATGCTCCATGGCGGTGATGCACCGCGGGTGCCCGGGGTGCGCTACCATGATGATGCATCCTTCAAAAGTATCCAATGACCGCCTCCGCGGTGGCGGAGCATGCCCACCACCATTTACACATGTCCATATGCCAATAGCTACCACACTTGTGAAGGGGGTGGTGCTGGTGTCACACCGCGGGGGCCAGGCAGCAGGTACCACGATACATGCGGCGAAGCATGCCCACCGCCATCTACACAAGTCCATATGGCAATGGCTACCACACTTGTGAAGGGGGTGGTCCTGGTGTCACACCGCCGGGGACAGGCGGTAGGTACCACCATTTTCATAACATTTAATGTCTATGTCCATCGTGAACTCTGTATCAGTACCCAGCAGCAACATGGTGAAGGGCACATCATTTTACACACAATGCCATTCTTCCATGTCATACACAGGTGGACGCACGTTCTGTGTGACACACTTTGGTCTGTGGTCCCTGCCATGTTAGTTATGCATTTGATGGTTGATGATGCTTGACACTCTTGAGCTGGTGTTAATGATGTTGAAGAAATCAATGTGTTGTGGATCAGTGCTGACCTTAACAAGGCTTGTGTCACTGTATGGTATCGTACCAGACTGGTGCTTTCACAACAGCTCATGCACACAACTGAAAGTTTTCCTGTTACTGTGATCATTGTGTTGATGGATGTGTGCAGACTTTACAAGATGCATTGAGGTGTGACAGGTACAGCAGATGGGTACGATACAGTCATGGTAATTTCAGGCACATTGGCGGATGTTACAGCACCTGGCGTGTACATGTGAAATGTGTGGTTCAGTATGTATGCATTCACATTCACCAATGTGTTTGTGGCACTTGTGTATTGTTAGTGGAGAGGTATGCCCTCTGTGTGTATCAAAAGGCCACCCATGTCACCTGGTGTGCAATGCATCTCTCAGGCAGTCTTTGTTTTTCCATGACATCGCTGATGGTATGTTCTGTGGCCATCTCATGATGGTTGTCACTGACATTTTCAAATTTACATCTCAACTAGGAGGAGGCCCAATCTCCTACGTCACCTGACAGTGCTGGAGGACAAGGAGTATGTTGCAATAATTCAGAAATTCCGCCTGGATAGACCAACACTGAAGATCCTGTGTGATCTTTTGGAGCCCCACCTGCAGCCTCGCCGTCACTATCCAACCGCATTCACACCCACATACAAGGTGATGGCAGCCCTCCACTTTTTTGCAACTGGTTCCTTCCAGGAGCCCGTGGCTAGCGCTGGAGGAATGTCGCAGCCCATGTTCAGCCAGGTGCTGAGGGATGTTCTTGCAGCCATGATGCTCTATAGGAATCTCTACATTTATTTCCCTAGGGGAGCAGAATTGGCCGGTGTGAAGGGTGACTTCTATCCCCTTGGGTGCATCCCACATGTTGTTGGTGCCATCGATTGCACCCATGTAGGTCTGGTGCCACCACAGGCAACAGAGCACATTTATAGAAACCGTAAACATTACCATTCTATCAATGTGCGGGTGGTGGGCCTTGCAGACATGACCATTTCCCATGTGTGTGCAAGATTTCCTGGCTCTGCACATGATTCGTACATCATGAGGAACAGCATGGTGCCACGAATGATGGAAAATCTGCATTCCGAGCGTGCTTGGATTGTGGGTGAGTATGCCTACTGATATGGCCTGCTGTGTGTTACCTGCTGCACTCTGGCTGTGCAACATTGCAATGGGTGTTTGTCTTTCACAGGTGACTCTGCATATCCCAGTAGGCCATGGCTGTTGAGCCCGCTAAGGAATCCCAGGACTCCGGCTGACATCCGGTACAATGAGGCCCATGGAAGGACCCGACGTGTAATCGAGCAGACTTTTGGCGTGCTGAAGTCAAGATTCCGCTGCCTTGACAGGACAGGAGGTGCACTGGCATACTCGCCTGGGAAGGTCTGCAAGATCGTTGTGGCATGCTGTATGTTGCACAACCTGGCCATCCACAAGGGGATCCCCCTGCTCCTGGACGATGGTGAGGAACCAAGGCCACCACCTGCTCAAGGACCTGAGTCCAGTGATGATGACAGTGGAGAGGAGGAAGGAGCTGACCTGCGCCTACAGCTCATCCACCGCTAATTCACTTGAAGGTGGGTGACGAGGTACGATGTGTACATTGTCTGGTGTGGTTGCTGTTGTTGTGAAGGGCTATGTGCGGATGTAACAGACAGGCACACGTTCAGTCAACTGTGTGTGGTAAATGTGACACTGACGTTCCATATGGGGACGTATGCTGCACTCTATTTGTTCACACCTGCAGCCCATTGTCTTGTATGCAAGTAGTGTCTTGTGTATGTTTAAGGAGTGTTCTGTCTGTGATGCCACAATGACACCAGTGACTGTTGTTCTGTTGTGTCTCCCTAGGTGCTTCAGAATAATGCTGCCCTACATACTGTACATCATTTGGACACATCATGGACATTGTCAACACTGTAAATATTGCACTAAAACAATACTGCACAAAATCTGGTGCGTCAGGTATTTTATTTGGAAAGTGGCATGTGATTTGTGCGTGAATATTTACATGAAGGTGGGGAATGAGCAGTGAGCTGACAGTCATGGTCGATGAGATGCAAGAGTAGACACCACATGGATGTGGTGACCCAGTCCAACAGACAAGTGCCATTGCCTAGTAAATGTGGGGAAAGACAGCCCAAACAGTCAATGCAGTGGGGAAGAGGGTTGCCATCAGGGCTGGCTCCGCTGACTGACGTGTGGCAGGTGCTTTGCCTCTGAGGACTCCCAGGCTCTTCTTTGGACGCCCCCTTGATCTTTTAGGCGGTGGGGGGCCTGCTGACTGGCCAGCGGCGTCAGAGGACTCGCCCCTCTCTGTTGGCGCAGGGGAGGATGATGCACTGTCAAAGGCGGTTGTCGATGGACCTCATCAGCAGGATGAGCTCCCTTAATAGTTCATCAGACCGGCCACTTTGTCCCTGGACCTCTTGGTATGCCTCCAAAACTCTGGTGAAGTGATCCAGGGATGGTGTCCACTCCTCCCGAGGTCTGGTGGTGACCCTGGCCCTCCCACCTACCCTGCTGCCACGGACCTGTGACCTGTTGCCTCACCACTGTGGGTCCACGCATACTCTCACTGCCCTCCACAGTTGTTGGTATGGCCTGGTCATCCCCTGGGACAGGGAGGGTGCTGCAGGTGGTACTGGTGGTACTGGTGGTACTGGTGGTGGTGGTGGCGGTAGTGGAGGCACAGGCCGTGACTGCAGGGGTCTGCTGTGCTGTTGTTGTTGCAGCAGACGTGGTAGTGGGGAGGATGGGGTCTTGGGACCTGTGGGTCTGTGGCACACCAGATGGGCCGGCCTGGAGCTCATCGTCCAAACTGTCCTGGTAGTCAACATCTGAGAGTCCATGTACTGGGGGTGGAGACTGGCTCTGCTGGTCGTTGTTGTGGTCCTCAGCAGTGAGCTCTTCATCACCTGTGGATTAGATGGGAATGGTCAGTGTTGGGCACTATGCAAGTATTGTATCATCTGCGTATCATCGACTGTCTGTACACTACACAATTATTAAGTCTCCACTAGTATTATTCATTGCAACACTGTGTGTAATTTCATAGTGCTAAGGAACATCATTTACTCATACATGTCAGGTGTCAATGCATTGCATGCAATTGTTGCTGTGTGTAGGGATGCAGGTCTCACACACACACACATCAGGAAGAGTTAAGATGGCTACCTACCTGTTAGGTGAGGGTGGACAGTGTAATGGCTGACACATGTTCCTGGGTGGGGGAGGCCTCCATGCTGCTGGAGTGTGGGGCAGGGGGCATGGTGGGGGTGGTAGTGCAGGCCTCTCTTCAACAGACAGACATCACAAGCAAGATAGCTACCTACCTGTTAGGTGAGGGTGAACAGTGCAATGTCTGACACATGCTCCTGGGTGGGGGAGGCCTCCATGCTGCTGGAGTGTAGGACAAGGGGCATGCTGGGAGTAGTGATACTGGCCTCCCACCCCCAAACAGTGCTCTAATACAAGATGGCTACTTACCTGTAAGTCTGTTTGTTGAACAGTGCAATGGCTGACACATGCTCCTGGGTGGGGGAGGCATCCATGCTGCTGGAGTGTAGGCCAGGGGGCATGCTGGGAGTAGTGATACTGACCTCCCACCCCCAAACAGTGCTCCGATACAAGATGGCTACCTACCTGTAAGTCTGTTTGTTGAACAGTGCAATGGCTGACACAATCTCCTGGGTGGGGAAGGCCTCCATGCTGCTGGAGTGTGGGACAGGGGGCATGGTGGGAGTGGTAGTGCAGGCCTCCCTCCAACAGACAGACATCACAAGCAAGATAGCTACCTACCTGTTAGGTGGCGGTGAACAGTGCAATGGCTGACACATGCTTCTGGGTGGTGTTGGGGGAGGGATCCATCTTGGTAGGCTGTGGTACAGGGGGTATGGTGTGAGTTGTTGTACAGACCTCCCTCCCCCATACAGGCCTCTAAGCAAGATGGCTAGCTACCTGTTGGGTGAGGGTGGACAGTGTAATGGTGTTTGGGTTGTGCAAGGAAGTACTTCTCAGTGAGTTGGTTGCCATTTGGTTGTACTTACCAGCCTCCATTCCCCTGGCTACTCCTGTGAGACTCTCAGGATGCAGTATGGCAAGCACCTTCTCCTCCCATGGTGTGAATGTTTTCTGTGGGATTGGATGGCCACTGCCAGTCACGTTCCCCAGCTCCCAGTTCTTGCTCCTCTTCTCTTTGACAACCCTCTTGAGATCATGCCACAGCTTCATGATCTCCTTCTTGGATCTCCCTACTGCATTGCCCCTAAAGTACTATCCTTTCCCACATGTGTGTCCTCGTGGCTAATGGTGTCTGTTGGACCAGGCTACCAAACAGTTGTGGCTCTACTCTCACTATCTCATTGACCATGACTGTCAACTCACTCTCTGTGAATTTTGGGCATTTTCTGTGATGTCATGGTGTGTGGTGGTTGAAGTGTTTGTGGGTGCAGGTGTGTGGGTGGTGGTTGTGGTGTTGGTGTGTGAGGTGTGTTGTGTGCTAGGGGATTGTTGGTGCTGGTGTGATGGTGGTAATGATGGTGGTGGTGGATGTGTGTGTGTGCTGTGCTCCTTTGCCTCTCCTGTCAGATGTGATGTATCGCCTTCTCTTCTGGAGTGTTGCAAAGGATTGTGGTCAGTGAAGGTGGTGGTGTTATACTCAGCTGTGTGGGTGTGTCGAAGTGGAATTTGGCTGTCAGGTGTGTTGTGGGAGTTGTCCTGTGCTTTTATATTTTTATTTGCATTATTTTGTTTTATTTGTATTTGTTTTATGTATTTGGGGGCATGGCTACTTTGATTTGTGCAATGTTTGGCATCACTGCGGTGTTTTGGAATCGTCCGCCATGTTTTTCATGTACCGTCCGCTGCGGAGGCTATGCTGCCGCTCTTCCGCTATCTCTCCCATTCACTCCTGTGTGGGACCGCGGCGGTCGGTAACAGTGGTTCCGCCGCGACACCCTCGGGGATATCCTAATTTCCCGTGCGGTGTCTCCGCTTTCCTTGCGGTGGGTTGTTGCTTTTCTGCTGCTTTTCCGACCGCCACGGTCGGTTTTTTGCCATCACCGCCCGCGTCGGACGGTTTTGCTTAGGCCCCTACCGCCTCGGTCGGTCTTTGTTGGCAGTTGATCCTAATTTGGCCGCCGGTTTATCCGCGGCCCCGGCGGGGGCGTTTTTTCCCACCTCCAAGGCGGTCGGGGTGGTTTTCCGGCCGCTATCCTAATGGGGCCACTAATGTGGTAAGTTGCATGAAAGTGTATGAAGAGAAAATTCGTGTTTTTAGACCTATGAATGAAAATCAACTACTGATTTCTTTTGTTTAACACTTCAAGGCAATCTCTTCTGCTACTATCTTGAGATGGGTTACAACGTGATGTTGGAAGTGGGTATTGACTTATCCAAATTTGGCGCTCATTCTTCCAGAGGGGCTATGGCCAGTAAGGTTTTCTGGGGAGGAGGTTCCCTTTCAGAAATCCTCAAAGCAGCAGATTGGTCAAATGCTTCCACTTTTAGATGTTATCTTAAACCTGTAGAACATGTGAGCAACGTAGCATCGCAGAGCTTTAAACTTGCATAATGTAGCCTCCGGTCTTGTAATGAAATGACCATTCTCCAATTATCATACAGAGAGAATCTTGATTTCATTAAAGACAACGGAGGCTGGCAATATCCCTCCCACCACTCCCTGGTGGATGTTTTATCAATGTTAATTTATATCAAATGTTACTTATATGGATTTATGGAAATAGTCTCTACCAATATTCCTTTTTTCCAGACTCTACATCTTTGTAAAGAAGTCATAATGACTTTTATCTTGGAAGAAGTTGTCTATGCTTTCGCAGCTCCAAAAGGAACATAGTTGGTTGCCATGGCACTTTGTTATTGTTATTTGGAATGTTTTATCTATGATGTACTTGTTAAACTTTAAATTGCTGCCTGTCTTGGGCAGCAATGAAAGTTATACATTCACAACTGTGTTGATTAACTGTAATGAAGTGTTTTGCAGATGATAAATTGTACATGCAGATCTCTGTTGTTTACAATAAAAGAAATCCAAAAAAAGAAAGAGAAAACTGCAGGTGATTTAGGTTATGAGATGTTGGGAAGGATGTGCGGGAGGAAATAACACCTGAATATCCACACTGCTCAGAGCAGGTGGTAATGATGGTTCATCGTAAGGTTTAGCAATGCACACCTTCAGAGCTACATGTATCATGGTTTTCAATTGATGCACTATGCTGGAATGTTGTTTATTAAAAAAAAAAAAATTACATTACCATTAGATGATGTTGCACAGTAGTGCACATATGTTCTGCATTTTTTTTACAATGTTTAATAAGGAATTTTACATAAAAATAAAAAAAATGTGTGTAAGTCTAAAGTCCAACTAGCATGTAATGCAAAATAGCTGGCAGCAAAGCGAAGATCAAAAGACAGTTCATCATCATCATCAAATTAACTTTATTCGGCACACAGTCATAAAAGTTTCAACCAAAAAGACAATCCAAGTTTAAAATACAAAATTCAAGTTTAAAATACATTATTTTGTCTATTAAAAATAGTATAAAAGAGATGAAAGTTCCTATACAAGCTAAAAACATGATTGTACTTAGATGAAGTAATGACCATCAAGTTTAGTTCGGTTTGACATAATTAATTTCCTCATTCCCCCTTAGTTACTGTACTACATATCGTTTCCTAATGCCCATTGCTGATTTGATAAAATTTAATACTGCCGTGCAAATAAATGGATTAGTCAATGATTGCAAATATCTGAAGCCCTCTAAATATGTACATGGGCGAATGTTCTTTAGCAAGGGCACCAAAAATCTGCTCCTTGTATCTTTATAAAGTGCACACAAAAGAATAAAGTGCAAATTGCTCTGAGTAGTACAATTGTCGCATGGGCAAAGAATAAGGTTGTCTGTCCACACAGATTGTTTAGAGAACCCTACCAAAAAGTGCAACGTGCTAAGACGGAATCTTGTTAAAAGAAAACGTAACTAGCTGTTCGTGGTAAAGGAAAGTAATATTGCTGTTTATGCAATTGTCAATTCAAGTGACCAGTGACCTCACTAGAAAATGTTTATTTAGAGCCATGATCTAAAAAAACATAAAATTGTTCAGTATCTATACAACTTTCTCATGACGAAACATTTTCTTGTCATCAAAAGTTTATCTAATGAGCAAGTGTCAAGATCCTCCCATCAAGGAAGGGCAGGATGGCCTTAAAGACAAGAAATCATTCAAATGCACAACACTGCTTTTATCCTTTTCACAAAATCTAGCTTCCCTTTGCCAGATTTGAAAATGAGGTTACAATTACTGAAAATGTGCAACCTTCAACTCAGAATGTTATGGTTCCAGGGCCTAATAAGGCACTAGAAAGTTTCCAGATAGCAAGGTGTGGCCTTAAGCAAATAATGTGGAGCACCAAACAAATAGATAATGAATACATTTATAATTATAAAGTTGGTACCATTTCTTTTCATGAAAATATAAGCATTGTTTGAGTATGTCTTCACACGTGAAAAGGTGTTGTGAATTCAAAAAGATGGACATCTGCACCCAAGAAAGACCTAAAACTTGGAGATCCAGAGTTACTTTTTTGTGAATTTGGACCTCTGGATTTACACATCAGGCAGCTTTACAGTCAAATCAGCTTCCAGATTTGCTTTCATTCAAATATATATATATTGCATTTCATATGTGGCTAAAACATCTCCTAGTTTAATATTTGCCCTCTACAAACCATCTCCTTGCCTGTTATTCTCTGTGCATGTCTGACTGACTTCTTGTCCATGATAAGAATATTTCTCACTCTGTCTTCATGTCCACTGATCAGCATGTTTGTGACTGCTCACTGTAAACCAGGGGTATATTGAGTATTATTTCCCTTCTTGGCCCAAATCCAGGTTTATCTTACCCAACCACCATGTTTATCTGCAAGAAATTGGGTTACTGCTTGGCAGACGTGAAACCCTACTCCAGCAGGCATCACAGTCCTTGTGAGGGTGAAGTCACAGGCAAACTCCAAATTAACCTGTGCTCAACCCTCAGGCAGCTTGGCACAGAGCAGTCAGACTAAACTCAGAGGCAATGTGGAAAGTATTTGTGCAACACTTCGAACGGTAACACAGTAAAAACACACCACACCAGATTAGAATACCAGAGTCGTTTTTATTAAATAAAATAAAAGCAAAACAACAAAACTCCAATAAGTAGAAGCAGAGATATGCAAGTTTTAAAATGTTAGTGAAAATAGTGCCAAATAGCACAAAGGGCCAACTGTGGATATCTGGTCATGCCACACCAGGACAAAGATGCGAGTGCAGGCAAAACCGTGATGGGGCATAGGCTCTCTACAGGGAACCATTACATTGCGCTGAAAAAAGTACCTTGAATCGAGGTAGCGGAGAGTTGCGAGGTCCGGCACTCAGGACGCGTCGCACAGCTGAGGTGATGCGTCAGTTCCCAGGGGCTGCAAAGTGCAATGCAATGTTCTGCATCGTATTGAGGATACCGTTGACGAGGGCTTGCAATGTGAAGTCCACATAGGTGAGGCCATATGTTGGGTCCGAGGAGCTGCAAGACTGTGACACGAGAACCTGAATCGTTGTCAAGGTTGCAGCTGACAGGAGATTTGTGATACAAAGGCACAGCAGTGGTACTGAAGCCAGCTGCAAGGTCAGTGCAGAGTCCTTGCACTGTTATAATCATCACAGCAAAGGCTGTGCATTGATCTTCTCTGTCTTGCACCATGCAACAGAGGAAAAGTGTCAGTTCTGCTAGATCCCCAGATAGACTGAAGGAGCACCTTTAGACCCACACCCAAGGATCCACGACCAGTGTGGCACCACTTGCCAGGGTAGAACTCACAGTTGCAGAGTCCAGGTGCTGGTTACAAGAGACTAGCTCTTGGACTCAATCTGGTGGCCCTGGGTATAGGTTCCAGGTTCAGTCCTTCTCACCCAGGCAAGAGAACAGCAGGCAGCAGGTCAGCACAGCAGGCAGAAGTCCTTCAGGGCAGCAGTCCAGCTGAGTGGCAGTCCTTTCAGCAACACACCAGGCCATCTTCCTGGTAGACACTTTTATAGGTTCAGAAGTGTACTGAAGAGTTGGTGTCTGAAGTCCAATATTCATAATTGGTGCCTCCTTTGAAGTGGGGGGAGCTTCTAGAGATTTCCCTGTGAAGTGCAGAGGCTTTCTGTCTCCCTTGCTCCAACTTCAGACTAACTACAGATGGTATGCAGTTCTTATGTGAAGGCAGGACACAGCCTATTCAGATGTAATTGGGGCTGTGCTGAACCCCTCTTCCATTCTGCCAGTGATGGTCCATCCAGGCACACCTAGGCTCTCAATTGTGTGTAGCTGTCTAGGAGGAATACACAAAGACCAACTGCCAACTAAAACCTATCATGTGACCCAGAGACAGGCTTCAGGTACAGAATGGCAGAGGCAGGAAAATGGCAATGTTCTAAAAGTGGTATTTTCAAAATTGTATTCAAAAATCTGTCTTTACCATAAAAGATGATTCTTCATTACAATTCAAAAGACACCAAACATTAACTGTTTACCTGGTCCAATTTGGAAACCACAGCTTATTAAATGTATTAAAGAAATTTAAATGTTATACATGGGTGATCCAGTTCATGCAGTAGTGATGAAGAAATGTAAGAGTCTTTCACCTACAGGACATGTAAAACTTACATGCACATGTTTAACTTTTTAAATACACTGCATCCTGCCTTCTGGGCTGCCCAGGGACTACTCTAGGGTCAGGTTATATGCATTCAAAAAGAAGGTTTGCAATTGGCAAAAAGGTTTATTTTGCAAAGTTGAAATAGCAGTGTAAAACTGCACATATAGGCTTCAATAGCAGGCCTGGTGCATATTTAAAGGGCTGCTTAAACTGGTGGAATAATAAGTGCTGCAGGTCCACTAGTGTCACGTAATTTACAGGCCCTGGGTATGTGTAATACCACTTTACTAGGGACACATAAGTAAATTACATATGCCATTTGGGTATAAGCCAGTTCTATCATGTTTGGATGAGAGTGCACAAGCACGTTAGCACTGATTACCAGTGGTAAAGTGCACAGAGTCCTAAGTCCAGCAAAAACAAGTTCAGCAAAAAAAGGGGTGGGCAAAGGCAAAATGTTTGGGGGAGACCCTTGCAGAGAAGGTCAGGTCTAACATTTTTCATGGTAAAATGTAGTAACTCTTGTTCTATTATGGTTACTCGAAGATTTACTGCAGTGAAGAGCAGGAGTTCTTCACTTCCCAGGCTATAACATCCCTAAAAGAAAAAGAGCTATATTGACAGAGATTTCCCAGGACATAGCCTGGAAAGCTTTTGTGATTTCCAAAAAGTGCAAGATTGGAAATTTATGGGTGGAAATGTATGACTTTATTTTGCAACAAGAGATCCTGGTTTAAATATCTGTGAATCATTTATAGCTGTCTGGTTGTCTTCCTGGAGTATCAGGGACAGAATTTCAAAATGTTATGTTCAGGCATCTGTTCTAGTTATCAATTTCCACCTTTTCTTCGATTACAAAAAAATATTGTGTTTCCTAAATCAGTAAGCATCTACTATTTCAATATTTTTCCATTTAGACCATCTCATTGCCTGTTACTCTCATTGCAAGCCTGGTTGCATTCCTGTCCATTGATCAGCATTTTTGTCCCCATTGATCAATGCTTTGTCACCTATGGTTTGTATGTGGCCATTCATAAACTGCCATAGTTTAACTGTACCTTATCAACCCATTCTTTCACAGAGTAGTCCTTTCCTATGTTTTGTGTTGAAAGAGTGCATATATACAAACACCTTAATATAAATAGGAAACTTTATTTACTAGCACTGGGGACGAGAAACTCTCTTTATGTTGTATCCATAGATTATTCAAGTTAATTTACCTCTTTTCCATTTAAAATGGTCTTGCTAATTGACGTTGTATCTGTTTTTAGTTGGGGAAATTTCAAAGAGGTACATTTTCTTTCTATCCCCTACTTTAGAGACAATTCAGTGATGTCACTTTCTGTGACGATGGATGATGCGAAATGCAGTGATACCACTTCCTTGGCAGATTGGTGATAGGAAATGCAGTCCTTTTTCTTGGCTTCTCTTAATGTGTTTTAATTTCAAGAAACCAGATATGTCACTTCCTGTGTAGATGGATTATGGGAAATCCAGTCATGTTACTTCCTGTGCAGATGAATGATTGGAAATCCATTGATGTCACTTTCTGTGCAAATGGGTGTTGGGAAATGAAGTCCTCTTGCTCAGCTTTTTCTATTAAAGATAGTTTTGAAGGGAACCAGATCTATCACTTGAATATGGATAATGGGAAATCCAGTGATGTCACTTCCTGTGCATATGGGTAATGGGAAAGCACAGTAAATACATTCACTCTCCATGCATAATATAGGCAGTAATTAGCCTAGGGAATGTCTATGAATTGACTAAAGTCAGGTACACAGGAGTACATACTTAGAAAACTGAAATAGAGATCATGCTAAACTATATGTTGTTGAAACAAGTATATGGAATGGGGTACAGGGACTCAAAGGAAAACATCAGCCAGGGCCGGACACGGATAGAAAAAGGATCTGGGCACCAACATAAAAGTGCCCCCATTAGTGAATCAGATAGCTAACCCATGTTTGACAATTGCTGCAGTTATGAACTTGTAACAGCATGCTTTATAGGTCTTTTGCAAGTTATGGATGACTGCATGGATTTGCGCTTGCTGCATGCAATATTTGTTTTAATATCAGAGAAATCAACAGCAAAACCAGCCTAGCAAACTGTAACACAGGCACACCAACAACAGAAAAACGGCCCACACAATGTCTTGTCAGACCAGCCCTTTGGGTAATGCCTGATTGCCCTATAGGCCAGTCCTACCCTGACATCAATGAGCATGTTATTAAAGCGCAATGGCAGCACTATGCAAACTTGAACCCCTTATTAGCGTTTAGGCAACACTTTTGTATTACAGAGTAGGTTGAAGTCCTTTTAATAGCCCCTTTTGTCACACCCTCTTCATAGATGAAACGTTTTCACCTGCACAAAGAAAAGCAGGCTCTCTCTCAATTGTATGGCAGAGTGATCTTTGCTCATGTGCTCCTACTACACTACATTTACAGAGAAAGGTTTTGACATCCACCAGAAAGTGATTCACAGTTAGATCACTCCAGTGTGCCACTTGGAAGAGCACAATGTAGCTCCTAGTGACCCTTCAAGAACCTTTCCACTGTCTCCTCTTGCAAGGGCTTCTGCACCCCTCAATGAAATACCATGGTTGCCCTAGCACAGACACTGACAGTGTAATAGAAGCCACGCTGCCATTGTCTCTGTAAAGGCACCCCCATTCAATAATGCCAGATGTTTTGATTATTTAGTCACAAGCACCTTTTGTGGCAGTTGCACTTAGTGAGGACATCAGTGGTGTAAAGGAATAGACATCCACTACTTTGCTTATGCTCCATTACAAAGGCGCACCAGCAAAACAGTGGGCATCTGCATCCATTATAGGGGTCCTAAGGGACTTCCATATTTAAGATGGGGTTATAGATGCTTGTTCAAGTCTTTCTGTAATAAACATTTTATCAGTCCAAATAAAAACAAGACAATCAGAATGCTTCCTGAAAATCAAGATTGAAAATCCCATAGGATGTCATGCTAGAACAATTACTGAATACATTCGTGAGAAATCAACACATCTTCTGTTTCTTGGAAGCAGCTGCCCCTTCAATGTCCTGGATCTTCAGCGTTTTTTGGCAATGTCCTTGTTTGGACCGATTTTCCCACCTGTATTGGCAGTACAGAGCTTTTCTTGGCCACCCTCATGTTTTTTCCTTTGACTTCTAGCCCAAACATCTTACTTCTCACACTACATAATTACTGTATATGTGTCTGCGACTGAAAGGGGTGTGGCAAGTGTGTGATTGGGCAGCTGTGACTTTCAGCGGCTCTAGAGGGCAGTAGTTTTGGTGTCCCTGGTAGATTCGACTTCTACTTGCGGACTTGTTTGTAGATAGACAGTGGAAGAGCCATTTCGAGAAGAAATCTTCTTAATGTATTGCACCAATTGGAAAAGTCGGGAGAAGAAAACAGTGGCACGTGCCACAGGGCTGACAATGCAAAAGGGAGAGAGACAAGTTCAGCATCAGAGCTTTAAAAAAACTCCGATTTCCACTGACTTTCGCCTATTTTTATCGATATTTAAATGTTAACCGCTAGTGCACTCAAACAGTCTCGCACCAATCCCTTTCAACTATGTATAGGTCAGTCAACCTATTAACCTTCTACATTTACTTCAGCAACAATTCTGGAAAACGTGATATAGGAGGAAATATGGAAATCCTACAAGTGAGGCCAATAGTCAAAAGTCACACAGCCTTGACATGCTACTTAAACTCAAAAATATAACTACAAAGGCAGTCAGGGAAGACATAATAAAAGGAGACTTTACAAAGCTAAATATTCTAACTATCCTTTCTCTCTTTAATAGTTTACACCTCTAAATCGTTGTGGAGCTTGTCGGGCCTCTTCCTTTATCGCCACATCGTTCACCACTGACGTACGGTGAGGGGAAGTTTCACACACAACATAGCCCAGCCACCAAAGTAGCTGGCTGCACTGCTGTAGGTTGCGAGAGCAGAGCCATATGGAATATTGTTCTCCTTGACCATTCCAGAAGGTGTCTACTAAATTTCAGCTTTGGCAGTTGCTGCTCACTTCTGGAAGGCTGCAGTCACGTTTTATAGTGGTAGGATCCTTGCTTCTTTTAACCACAATGTTTTTATACTAAATCCGACCCATTCATTTGAGTACCTCCTGTAAAGATGTCAGGCCCTAGACCACTATGCACTACAAGTAAGCACACAGACATGATGTTAGGGTATCTGAACTGGCCCAGGGGACATGCACACAGTCTCTTTTATTGGTAGAGTCACATGTCCTGTGACACCTGTGATGGATGGGTGTGGGGTAAGTGTAGAGCCAGCCCTCTAGGAGTGGCTGGTAAAGGCAGACATACTGAAACACAAGAACAGTGACCAGCCGGTAACTACACCCCGCTCAACCTTTTATAAAAACAGAACAACAAGTCCAAGCTGTGTGAGAGAACAAAATAACAAACAACAAATCCCTGAGTCCAATCAAGTTGCTGGCAGGACAAGATACATTGACAAGTTAAGTAGCGATCACCAGGCATCACGGCATGCCTCTGCTGTTTTAACCATACTGCTCTAAGCACAAATGGCAGTGCAGAAGAACTCTGGATTTTGAGTTTGAAATGTCACAGTTCATCTCGGCTCTGTGGGTAGTCTCCCACCTGGACTCAATGCGTAGAAGACTATACACAATGTATAATAGACTGTTTGCTGTGAGGGTGCATGTGGAGCAAAAGTGAAGTCGGTGGATGATACATTTTCAAAAGACGTCCTGGCTCCATGAACAGCAAGCCTCCTAAGACGAATAACATCCTGGGTATTGTTGATGAGTCTTCCTCAGATGCCACAGTGTTTCCAGCTGCATGATGGTAGAGTAAACTGGCTTACTTCTCTCACCAGGATTCCCCTCTCTTGCCAGGATCCCCATCTCACAGGAGTCCCCTGAGGTCCTCCTCATCAGGCTACCACGGGACTGTGTGGACTAAGCTGTGTCACCTCAATGCCATATTTTAGTTTAGGCCCATGGTGGAATCGCTACAAGTCCCAACTTCAAGTCACTTTCTCCGCCTAGAGGGTAGTTGATTCCAGGTATGTGTACTCCTACTCTCCTGACTCTGGTGCACCAACATGGATAGGACTGTCTTTAGGGTAGACAAACTTCGACTGAGATTCCTCAGATCCTCTTTAGGCCCCATGACAGACGTCACCCAGGACGTCCGGACATCCGAACAGGACAACAACACAGTCTCATGTGCAACCCCAGAGGTGGATGTTACAATGATCCAGCTTGCTCTCTTTCACAGGCTTTAGGTTCGCTTGGTCTAGCCGAGGATTTATGGCAGCCAGCCTCTCATGGTGCCAAAGATGTCTCACTGACCTCTGGGCGTTTTATGGGTACAGTGCTTCATTCTAGATGTCCACAACTCCTGGGACGTTCTTGGAGATGCACTTGATTTCATCAACACTCACAGTTTGCAGTGTGCCAGGTGTCTACTACACACCCTTCTCTTCTTCTTTCTTCTGACTCTAGTGCTGAGGCCCCATGTCATACGTTTCTTCTCCTCTCCCTTCTTCCTTTCTTCTCCTCTTTCTCTGATTTAAACCTGTGGCGTGCGACTTCTACCCGTCACCTTCTTCTCATTCACGCGCAGACGTGTCACATCTTGTCTTACTCTCTTTCTTTTGACCAGGACTCTCCATGTCACTTGTACTTCACATGTATTCCCCTGGCCAGGTCTTATCCCTAGGACTGAACATTCTCCTAGTCCACTGACCAGACCTCTTGTCTTGATCTTCTTCCTTTCACGACCTCTCCTAGGTCTTGGTTCTTGAACCTCACACAAGCCTTCTTCACCAACCTCTCATAAGACTTCTTCTCCGATCTCTCACAGGACTTCTTCCCCAAACTCTCACAGGTCCTCTTCTTCAACCTCTTGCAGGTCTTCTTCTCTGACCTCTCACAGGTCTTCTTCTCTGACCTCAAGGCTACACTGTCGTGGCACTCGCTTCTGTCTATACTGAGGTAGGCTTTGCAGGGTCTGTCACACCCTGTGACAGCATGGGACTTCTTCCTTGAAGGGCTGTCACCCTCGGGCTCATGCCTGTACTGACAGCTACACTGGTGCAATCTTCAGCACATTGCTGACTTTGCACCCTCTGTCCTTCACTTGAGGGTGCTCCTTATAGTGGCGCCTTGCATACCCTGTTCCTCCCACTGCAGTGGTGACCTTTCACCACGGGCCCCAGCAGTTTTCATCACACTACGGACCTCACGCTGTAATCAATGAGGATACATAGCACTCTCTAGCCTTCGCTGTACTGTCACTGCTTAGTGTCCGGGGTACCGGCAGTCACTCACTGTTCCACCCTGTTCCATATCAGGGCTTTGCCGTGCACCTTCGTATTTTTTTTATCTGGAGAAGCATGGACGTAGCTGCCTCTCCCATAGCGCTGCCCATAGGCCGCAGCAGTCAGCCTTCCCAATGTTGCTGGCTTGTCCATGATAACCATTGCCTGTATCCAACGCGTAGTATTGCAAAATGGCTACCAGGGGCTACTGTAAGGCTTATCTTTGTGGCCCACTGTCATTTTTCTTCCTGAAGCCTCATCGGGTGTTCCCTGGTGTGGCAGATCAGCTTGCCCATGCGGGTATCATTGGGGCAGAGGCAGGAAGGGTTAACTCACCGGCGGGTGCTGCCTCTTTCTCCGCCCGCTCCCAGGTAAGTGCAGTATATTTGTACCTGAGTTCTGCAAATTCTGGAGCCTATATTCTGGGCAAAGGGTGGACCCCAGTACGTTGGCAGGCAATCCCGGTCCTTTAAATATGCTGGGTCGCCGATGGAGGTCTCAGCCCCTCCCAGCGTTGGTAGTCTCTCTTCCGCCATGAGCTCCATATAGCCTCTGTGGGCGTGGGACGCTGTCCTCCTCATTGTAGCTATGGACTTAGCCTACAGCAACGGCACTGCTAGGCAGTTCACTGAGCCTTTCCTTTTTCCCCTGCGTGGAACAAACTTGTCATGCCATGTATTACGGCCTCTCCATACCACTTTACTGGTGCACATGACATCAGGCGGGTAGCATTCATACGAGCCTCTCACTTACTCATAATCTCATGCTGCCATTGCTGGAGATCACCTCACGCCCGATGTTTGAATGTGTACTCCACCTCTTATGTTGCAGGGGTACAGCTACAGCCCCACAGCACCTCCTACACCCCAGGGGCTTACCACATGCCCAACTGGCAAACAGGCGCTGCTTACAACTGCTGGCAGGGGGTGCCCTCACCACGGGCTACACTCTCCCCCTTTCCCCACATCAAGGTGGCTGCACACGAGGGTCCAACCTGATCATCACCAATGTAAAGGTGTTTGGCACTAAAGCCCCATATAGTACTAGTAAGCACACAGACACAGAGTTAGGGTATCTGAAACTGGCACAGGGCATGTGTGCCTGGCAGCTTTTATTGGCAGGTCACATGTCCTATGACCCCTTTAATGGATGGTTGTGGGGTAAGTGTAGAAGCCAGCCCTCTAAGAGTGGCTGGTAAAGACAGACATATAGAACACTAGAACAGTGACCAGCAGGTCACTACACCTCCCACTACATGTTGAGGGGAAGTGGAAAGTTGAGACTACTGATTGCTTGCAATATCAAATTGAAACGCCTACTGTGTTTTGATTCCACTCAACATCAACTACAATTGTAGTTAATATGATCTGCAAGTTAGAGGAAAGCCACAGGGGATCCGGGAAAAGCTGGTCACCCTATGTGGATTCTGTAAGAGGCAGCATTGGCAGGATTGAACAGTTTGCTGAACATGTTGAAGCCAATAAATATAGTTTCACAGCTCACGCTTCTCCTGCCACGTGCATAATGCAGATCTATCCCGGCATTCCTAGCGGGACCACAATATGAGATCATGTGATTTCATTTTGTCGGCTGCCATTCTGATAGATATTTGTTGTGGGCACTGTAGTCTTAGCAATGTGTCTCACTTGTGCTTTCAAGCCAGGCCACAGTGAGTTTTTCTGAAAACACTAGTTCAAAATGTGAAGAAGCTTCCTCCTTTCCCACTAAACCTAGCCAAGACACTCATGAAATGGAGGCAGAGGGTAAGATTGTATGATAAATATTGAGTCACCATTCATTCCAAATATGATGCAGTGAGCAGAACCACTCTATATTGTTCAATATGTTAGGGCATGCAGACTAGCATGTTAAATAATATCAAGACAGCAACGGTTCTTATTACGGATGTGTGCGGATAATAAATGTAAAACAAGCTCAGTGGCAGAACACAATTATACTGTTCAAGGATGCAATAGCCAAGAATTAGTCATAAACTGTTTGTGGTGAAAACTATTGTATTTTCTCAAAAACAAGTACAAGTACAAGTGCACGGTCTCCCATGTGAATAATGGTACAGAAAAAACAATAAAGGATGTTTCACTTAAAAAAACTACACACAAAATAAATTCAAATGTTTCCAGAAAGGCGATACACAACACCATAGAAACATTATCAAATGAAGCCGAGCCCTTGTATCAATCAAGGGATTTGAGTAGCTGGTTTGTTTGTATGTGTTGACGATGTTTCAATCCACTTTACAATATGGGGTCTCTTCAGGACCAACAGAGTGAGGGTAGACCTTAGGATTAAGAAACACAGAATGACTACTCCATTCTGTAATATTGACAGTATGTCAAATGTAATAATAACTGACACCAGCATGTTGAAGCACCCCGAAACCAATTTGTAATACTAGATGAGTATTGTGAAGTGGAGTCATCAGATTGTGTCTCGTGAGCAATGGTGAGATAAACTTATGCTCCATTATGACATAGAACATGATGTGGTTGAATCATGTATCCTGAAATTCTGGCACTGGTCAATCAGAAACACTGGAGTGAGGATTTAGTCAGCACAGAAACCAGCTCCAAAAACATACAATACAAGGAGGTAGAGGGAGCTGACCTTTGCACCTTGTGGGTGCTATTTAAATTGCCAGGTGATCATAAACTCATGGCCCTCAGCCTGGACTCCATCATCCAGGTTCCCACACACCAGGAGGTAGGTGGAGCTGACACTAGTGCTAAGCATGTGCTATTTAAATTTCCGTAGGACCCACTACACAGAAACCCATAGCCACAGCCCAGACTCAATTAATAAAAGACAACACTATGCATTCCCTGCAGCCTAGACTGCATCATCCAGGCTCCCACATACCAAGAGGCTGGGGAGCTGACAGTGATACCGTGTGGGCCCCATTTAAATTGCTACAGAACCCATTGTGCAGGAATTACATTGGACATGTCAAGGCATTTGCCCGGGCCAAGAGCGGGCCCATCTTTGCCCAGAAGAGGCAGGGCTGGGCCATTCCTATTTCGTCTGGACTTACACCAAACTCTACATACTGTATTTGAATAAGGTATTGTCAGAGCCCATATCTACAGATCCATCTCAGACCAGCTAGAATGGGAAAGTGCAAGCCAACTGCAAACCTGTCCAAACAACGGACTTTCACCTCTTTGAATGGATGTCTCAGGTGTGCAGTAGGTATCTTAAACAAGGAAATTTAACTTGCTGAGCGTTATTTATCCCCCACCCCAGGTTCTCCCATGCATCCTGTTCACTCTGTTGCAGTACACCCTCAGATGGAAAGCATAGTCTTTACTATGTCTATGGGGGCAGGTCCCTTCAGTTCTTTGTTCAGTTCTCCATCTCCAACGCTTTTGGGCCCACAACCCAAATTGCCCAGTCCTTCAGTCAACAGCCAGGCAATGAAAGAAAAAAAGAGGACAGATGTGTGCACTAAATCTAAGTGATTATGTTTAACCCTCTGCAGCTCCAACAGAGATTGCACTGGTCATGATGGAGTCCTTCTAAATGATATAAAGAGGGCGTTGTGTTATGTAACAAAGTCCTTGACACTGTGGGGGCCAAATTAAACCCATTCTAAACATGTTTGGGTGCAATTGAGATGGAATTATGTAAAGCTAAACTTGGCTTTACTTGCACAGCCCCCTAATTGCCTTCCACCGGCCTTGTGGAAACTTTCCATGTTAATATCACTGCTATTAGGGAGGGCAGCAGAGGTTTGATGCAAAGTTGTTCATCGGACGGTGCGAACAATCACCTGCTTGGGCCTACCCAAAGTTCACTGGAAATTAACAGGTTTGTTTGGGTGGGTCTGGAGGAGGCATTGGGGAAGGGGCTGTTAAGGCAGTGGGCCGAACATCTACCTATGACCCTAACCCTCCCTCCCGCATACTATCCCCTATGACATGTCTCTATGTGGTTATATTGTCAAATGTGTCCCGCTTGTCACACAAAACAGTTCCCTGCTCTGCTTAAGAACAAGGTTCTACATTGACTGCACACCAGCGCTTATTTCCCTTATTCAGTGGTCCCTGATATTTTGATGGTCCATAGAGTTGGTTGGGTTAGCCCCTTGACAAAGAGTTTCTCTAACAATGGTATGAATGTTACCTTTAGGTCTCCTACTATTGTACTAACGTTATCGGCTGAATTGCACCCTTTCAGTGGATTTTGATCTGAGATTTCCCTCCTCCCATTGGGCTTTTTTTATCGCCACCTCTAGCCAAGGTTTGTGCCTCTGACCCACCTAAACAGAACGTTGATTCCTACCAGTGATAGTACTAGTATCATTTCAGCCCCTTCAGCCTTTATCAAGTCGATTGACTGCATGCTGATCACAGCCTTATAGTTACCTCATCCTCCTCTGTTCTTGGTGCTGATACTTCATTACCCCGGGCCCTCAAAGTTAGCTTCCCCAAACTGTTCTATGCACCTCACTGGAGTTTGGCCCTTGATAACACCTAGGCTGACTCCTGATTATGTTTCTAAATCCATGGCTGATGTTGTGCGACTACCTCTTGACGCAGCCCAGTCGGTTATCGTTGACATGGCCCACCTTACAACTCTTGCCCAGTGGTCATTGGTCCTGCCTTACATCTGCGCTCCTTCTGAAAGTCTGCTGTCCATCTCCTCAGCTATTGTCAGTTGGAATATTTCTGAGATTAAATCAGAGCTAGAATACCAATTCATTGCTAATCATGCACATGTCCTTTCCAGAAAATCTGGGTGACTGAGCATGTATTAAGAAGCGGTTTCAAGAGTTTCTGCATCCCTGCAATTAGGCCTCCAGCTGGGCATCCACTGGGTGGGTTGCATGCCTGGGTGAATACTACAGTTTCCTGCCCTCTAATAGTACCCTAAACAGGATCGCCAGGCATTCAAGGGCTATCTTTTTACATTTCAAAAGATATTTACCTCTTACTTATCAACATATTCAATTGGAGCTTTCGTAATTATCAAAAATCTCCTTCTCTACAAATGTTGGCTGAGATCTTGTCTTGTTATTCTAGGACCCATTATGTCCTTGTTGTGGATGACTTGAACCTCACTCATTAACCAAATGGCATAACTCAGGATTTGTGCCACAAAACATATCTTGTGAAGGGAATCCCTGAATTAACCACTCCAGTGAAGGGAAACCTTTCATAGGCTTCCCTTCAAGTAGTATATCTCACCCTTGTCCATGGATTGTGAGCTAGCAATGGTTGCTCAGTATCCAAGGTTATTCCTGTCCCAACATTCAGAAGAGGTTTGTATGTAAGTTTTATCGACTACATCCTCTTCACTTCTTTCAGAAATAGCTTGCAGGGGCAATTGCGAAAGCCACTATGAATGAGGGCTTTACACTGCATTGCAGAGTGGCAAAGAGGAACCTTCATAAAAAAATCAAAAATGGAGCAAGCCAGTAAATAAGGGCATACAGGGCCCACTATCTGCATAAAGTAAGGCAAGCTAAAGTTACAAGGGAGGCAACAAATGGGATGACCTTCTAGACACCTCTTCAAACACTGATCTGAAGAAATTCTGGTGCTTAGTTATCCAAAATTGGTGAATCTAGCGAAACTAGTGGAGAAATCTATTCTGCCCAGTGACTGGGTAACCCTTTTTTGGAATATTCACTCCTGTTCACGCGAAATTTGTTTGGCCTTTACCAGCACTGGGAGAGGCACATGTATCTATGTCACTCCCCTCTCCTTTAGTTTTTACTTTGAGACTGCTTCTGCTATAGTGTCATTGGTTTAGATAAAATCCTAGATGACATTTTTAGATCAGACCTCAATACTTAGATCTCCTATAATAATAATACTGTCTTCAATGCAATAGCTGCAGGGGCAGCTATGCCTATTTCTTGGAAAAGGGCAAAGATTGTTTGAATTTGTAAGAAGGGAAGCCCAAGTCTCCAATCTAACAACAGCCCAATTTGCCTCTTGACAACTTGCAAAGGGTCTCTTGCAAACAAGTCCTTAGAGTCTTTTGGATTGGATCAATGAAAATCATATTCTGTCCAATTTCCAGGCAGGTTTCTGATCCAGGACCAGTTTGATTGCTCAGGTCTTCCTCTTCCTTTTCGTTAAGTGGAAGACTGTATATGTTGGAGGGGGAAAACATTTGTAGTCTTTATGGAACTCCATTCTGCTTTCGACCTGGTTCCTGGGAAGAAAGTTTGGGAGGTTCTATCTGGGATGGGGATTTTCTGCAATTTGCTAGACATCAGTATGCAGCTACTTGAGGAAAATTTTACCAGGGTTCGATGCAGAGTAAAAAAGAGAACTAACCCATATAATTCCCATTGACGAGTGCTTACGCCAGGGTTGTGTTTTGGCTCTCACCATTTTCCTAGCTGCTATTTTTACCTAAAAACGTCAACATTCAATATCTGACAGACTGACTGTTCTGTGCCAAGCTACCATAGGGTGAGCACATGTTAATTTGGGGTCTGCTTGTGCCTTATCCTGACTAGCATTGTGGTTGCTGCTTTACCAGGGCTCACGCACCCAGACAATCAACAACCCAATATCTAACACTGGTGATTAGTGGTGAGGTTAGGACGGTGTTTGTGCAGTGCCAATCAGTGATTTGGTGTACACTACCATCCCATATCCAAGACCAATTTGAGTAATTTGTCCTTGATCTGCCATTTTTACTTTTTTCAAATGTATTCTAACTTTACTTGGCTGTCTGTGACCTCACCTTCGAAGTTTGAGCAAGCCAACCTGGAGAGCCACTCCATGGCCCAGCTCAAGAAGTTTAGTCCATAGAAGGGATTGCCTGCTAAGAAGACCACTAAAAAGGCAGAGCTCCAAAAGCCTTGAGGGTATGCGCAGAGGCTTACAAGACCCCCACATATGATTAGGAGGAAGAGTTGGATAATGGGAAGGTACTGGGAAAAGACCTACAGGGGGATCTTGAACTGCAGCCTGTTGAGGAGGGTGTAACATCTCCTAGGATTGAAGATTCCTCCCTGACAGGGAGCAGCCTGTCTTCCTGGGGCCTGACCACATTAGGCTCTTCTATTGTGTTTTTTGCTCTCTTTATGCCTCTGTTTTACAGACCTTCATTATCGGCATGCTTGACCTTAACATTATCAGCCATGCTAGATTTCAGAAAACCTTTAAAAATTAATTTGTCCATATGTCTCAGATGTTGACTGGAAACAGTTGTTTACTCGATTTGATCTGACCTTAGTCCTAGAGCTAAGCTGAATCAAGCCAAAAATGCACTGTAGAAGAGAGGGAATAAACACTTCTTCAAAGGCTGCAGGAGGTAGGCTGATGACACAAAGAAGAGAGTGGTAGTCAAGGAGATCTGAGGTTCAAAGGAACTATCATTGCAATCCATGACAATGACAGAGCATGGGATTGATTGCTAACATACAGGTGAGACATATAACAACAGTGTGGGGATTTAGGAATATGGTACCTTTTGAAAGGATGTATACTACAATTACAGGCAGATAATGAGACTTAGACAGTCATTGAATGTTGTTAGTTTTGTGTTGGAAGCAAAGGTGAAAAGGCTTTTAACTCTTCCACAGGAAGCATACCATCATTAATGTGGGCAAACAAACTACAGCAGCTATTCTGGAAACATATTATTCTTGACACACATTCATGAGTGTAATACACAATAACAATAGCCTTATTGAACAGTCTGGTGTGTTTCCTTCAACTGATGTGTTTGCTGGGGTGTTCATTGGATCAGCCATCAGCACTGATTTGTGTGGCAGACTAGTCTAGGCAATTGGGCAGAATTTATCAGCACCCTAAAATCAGTTAAAAGTTCTCTCTGTGCGCTACTTTATATTGGTATCCCTACTGTTCTTTTGAATTCTTAAAAATCATGATGGGTCTTCAGATGGTGTCAAATGGCCAAATGTATGCACATCTGAGTTTGGGCTGGACTGTTTCCATGTAGAACAGGGTCAAGACTGATTTGTATACACTGACGCCCCTAAATTGAACGGCAGCAGGGTGCCTGCAATCATGTTTGCAGACGACACCCTGCTGCTGTCCAAAACCCCAATGGGGATACAGAGGATCCTTGATTCATTCGTGTCCTTTTGCACTGACAGGGGCTTAGAAATGAATGAGGCTAAGACTAAGTTTATGGTCCTGAACCCAAGGCAAAAACTGCGGCCGAATCCATTATTGGTAGCCTCACGGCTCGAGAGAGTCTCCACCTTTGAATATCTTGGTGTAACTCTCAATGAAACTATGTCTTGGGGATCACATCAGAGCAGGACCAACCTCAAATTGGTACAGACCACAGGGGGTATCACGAGGATGATGAACTGCTCCACATACCGCCCGCTGGGGCCGCTCATCCAGATCTATAAAGCACAGGCCAGGGGCGCTACTATGTATGGTGCGGAACTGTGGGGATATACATCCTGCCGCAGTTTATCCTTAACTGAGAATAATTTCATCAGGCAGATAGTTGCGCTTCCGGCCAGTACCCCACTCCTCCCCTTGAGGCTAGATCTGGGTCTGCGACCAATAGCTGACGAACTAGGGTTGAGACCCATAGCCTTCTGGCGAAGGTTATGGAGTAGCGAAGATCTTCTTGCCTATAGGGCGGAATTGATGGAGCTGTTAACCCACCCGAAAGCGCTATTGATCCCCTGGATAAAATATATCCAGAAATCCTGTATGATCCTGGGGTTTCCTGAGCTTTGGTCCAACCCGGCTAATGCCTCATTAAACATCTCAAAGAGAGCTCTGGCCATCGCCTATCATGAACAAAAATTAGCCATGGCCTTAGCTAGCTTGGGTGAAGGGTCACTTACCTCTGTATTTGTGCAAAGCAAGGATTCGTACAGGTTGGAGAGGGTTTTAGACGTTATTTCCCCTGTGCTGGCCAGGAAGCTGTTTCTCCAATGGAGATATGGCATACTGCCCTTACGATCTTTCACCAGCTCCTGGTCAACACCCCCTTCTACAAAGCAGTGCCCGGCCTGCGCAGGTGCGGAGGAAATCGATCTACATGTGGTCCTGTTTTGTCCAGTGTATAAGGCAGCGAGGAAATACTGGCTCCTACCATTGATTAGAAACCTGGGTTGTAGGGAGTACCTTCCAATGTATAGAATTTTAAAAACTGATGCTTCCACTCTAACTGTGTTTGTAATAGCAACATTTCTTACCAATATTTGGCACACTCGCACCCGTATTCTGAAGACGCAGGCCCTCTCCCAATGTTAAGGTTTACAGTTTTAAATGTAATTTTTTTTTTTTTTTTAGCAGGTAATTCTAAGGTTTCACATTGTATAAGTATGCGTTGATTGATTATGCATGTTGATTTTATACTGATTTATGTATGTTTTATTGTATATCTTTGATGGCCAATGGCCGAAATAAAGATTGAATGATGATGATGATTTGTATACGGCGAGTCTGAACTGAGGTTGCATAGTGTGCAAAAAATAAAGGATTCGGATGTGGCCCGAGTGATTGCCAGTAACTGAGATTAATTAGAGCATTCCATCCATCGCCTTGTTGTTTTTGCATTTGATGCCTTAAGTGCACTGGGTATGCCTGGATGTGAGTCCTGGGCTTACTGTGCCACTGGAGCCAAGCTATACCTGGCTGAAGAAGCCTAACTAGGGTGAATCAAGTCCTAGGGTGCTTGTGTTCTGATTCAGGGAGGAGCTGTCCTGGCATTTCAGGCTGGACTGTTCTCATGAGGAGAAGGGTCAAAACTGACTTGCATATGGTTGGGCCTGAACTGAGGTGGCATGGCGGGTGAAAACGGTGGATCGGAATTCGGCCCGAGTGATTGCCAGATGCTGAGATTAATTTGAGCATTCCATCCATCACTTTATTATTTTTGTATTTGACGGCCTAAGTGCTTCGGGTATGCCCAGATATAGGTTTAAGGTTCACTGCGCTACTGGAATCATGCTATATCTGTCAGAAGAGCCCTAACTAGGGCAAAACCAATCCTAGGTTGTGTCAGGCCTGCCTTCTTCCCGAGCCGTCTTCCACGTGCGGGGGGATGGAACAGGCAATGGATAAAGGGTATGCTATCTGGCAGGAATGTGCTAGCCGTTCTAGTCGTTATTGTGTGCAGCTTCCTACAACTGTGTCACTCACCTTGACTTCCAGGTTTTCCCTCATGGATCATAGCATCCTCCGCCAGCTCCTCCCTTCGGACTGGATTCCTTCTAGGTGCTTCGGCGACCACTTCCTCTAAGTGGATCCTACTTACTCTTCATTTTCAATCCGAAATAAATCCTCGCTAACACTCCTGGAAAGAAAAGAGAAAACAAACAAAGCATCAAAGTTACCTCTAACTTTGTCTGGGTAACTTGCTAGTGCACTTTGTATACATCATCAAAGACTGTTTAAGAAACAATACTTATCTGACTTTATCTGCTACTGCATCTCTGTTGCCGGTCCGGAAGGAAACGTGTGGTTTTCTTATCTATATGCAACAGAAATATGCAAACATTATTTCTGTTCCTTAAGGACTGTGGGGCAGATTTACAATGCCCTTGCGCCTTTTTTACGCCACCGTTGCGTCACTTTTGTGACGCAGCGGTGGCACAAATCCAGCACAATGGTGCGGGGTACGAGATGCGTCACGTTGTAAAACCCTGCGCCACATGTAGGCGTTCCTGCGCAGGGGGGCGTTCCAGCACCAGAACGCCTCCTAAAAGTGGCTGAATTAAATCTACAAGATTTCACTCAGCCACTTTTGAGGCCATGCTGCGTCAAAAACCTGCACCTGCTTGAAGCAGGCGTAAGGATTGACTCAGCATTTTAAGGATAGGGCACCCCCGAGCATTGCTGGAGCTATGTCGCGCTTGCGACGCAACTCCAGCAATGTGCCGCCTTTACTGCAGCAGATGCGTCACACATCTGTCCATTTTTTCCCCATGGTATGCCGCATTGTAAATGCGGCGCATCCATGGTGGTGGAGCCGTGATGCACAATAACTGGCGCATCCCTGCTGATATGCAGGGATGCCCCAGTTATTGTTAATCTGCCCCTATGTCTGTGCATATTACCACATGGAACTCTCGGCATATCCTCCTGGTTATTGAGGCTAAACCTTTTTTTCTTTTTGTGTTTTTTGCATTTCCTGATGGCTGTAAACTAGGCGCATCAAGTAATGCACTGAATCTGTATTATATATTGTTTTCTCTATATGATCTACTTTTTAGCCATGTAGTGTAAGCCTGAGTTGTGAAGGCATAACAAATGCAAGAGGTTTACCATTGTGATATATACTCAGAAAGTACGCCAGTTACATTGAGACCTACACACCAATGTTTCTTCTCCCACCCCATAGATATGTAGTATTGCCAGATGATTTTTGTTCTTTCTACCCTAAGCCCGAAGAGGGGATTTATAAAGGTATTAAGTGCCCCAGGCATGCACAGATGTGAGACCCGGGCTCACTGTGCAACTGGAACCAAGCTCTAAATGGCTGAAGAGCCCTAACTAGAGTGAGACAGGTCCTAGGTTGCTTGTCTTCCAGTTCAGGTAGGACCTGGCCTACCAGTTCGGGCTGGACTGTTCCCATGAAGAGCAGGGTCAAGACTGATTGCACATGGCTGGGTCCAGACTGAGGTGGCATGGTTGGCAAAAACCACTAGATTGGTATGCGACCTGAGTGATTGCAGTGGCTGCGATTAATTTACTTGAGCATTCCAACCATCACCTTGTTGTTTTTGAGTTTGATGCCCTATGTGTGCCACATTTGCCCAGACATGAGGCCTAGGCTCACTGCGCCACTGAAACCAAGCTATAACTGGCTGAAAAACCCTAACAAGGGTGAAACCGGTCCTAGGTTATTTGTGTTCCAGTTTGGAGGACCCGACCTGTAATTTCAGGTTGAACTTTTCCCATGAGGAGCAGGATCAAGACTGATTTGCATATGGCTAGGTCCAAACTGAAGTAACATAACATAATATAACATGTGTATTTGAAAAGTGTACGTTCACCCAAGGGTATCTTGGCTCTGAATAACAGATGTTTACCTGGCCTGGCATTTCGGCTGAACTGTTCTGATAAGGAGCAGGGTATAGACTGATTTGCATATGGCTGGCTTCAAACTGAGGTGCCATGGTGTGTGAAAAACAATGGATTAGCATATGGCCCAAGCGAATGCTAGTGTCTGAGATTATTTTGCGCATTCCATCCATTGTGGATTGTGCACATGAGGAACACTGTCTAGACTGATGTGTATTTGGCTGTGGTAGTCTCTTGCAACCCTGGTGGAAGCTAAAACAATATCAATGGATTCTGTAACTCAGAACAAAGGGCAACTCTGATAATGGGCGCCATTGTGCTACCACAGTATTTGTGCACTATGCATGGTATGATCCCTGAGAAGGATGAACCCACACATATATTCACTGAAAAACACATATTAAAACAATTCAAAGACTGTAAACAGGTCAACTCCACTATTCACACCCAGCACTACAATATCTGTACATTATTACCTGCATTGCACATCCCAATACAACCCAAACAAACACATACTGCGTCCAAAAAATAAATAAATGATGCAACACCGTTAAACATGATATTGTTCAGCCGCTGCGTCAGCCAATAACAGAAACCTGCTAAAAACAAAACTGCATGGTCCCTTGTCAGGCCTTTTGTGAAATTGGTGCATTGACTGGTAGCATAAAAAACACTATGCATTGGCTGAAAACGTGAAGCATCCGCCCTGGAAGTGAAGTATTGTAAAAACGGAAGTGATATAATGGATCCTGCATGCTGCAAACTTTAAGTCACAGTATTACTGTCTGATCTTGGGAATGGTGGTGTTTTTCTTATGCTGGAAAGTGGTGTTGGTGTTGTTGGAGCTGGTGTGTCATGTCTGATGTCCCTGTCATGTCCCTCAAGTCCTTTTTGTGCAAATTTGTCACATATTGTTCTGTATTGTTCTGTGTGTTTGCCTTTTGGGGTATAAGGCCTTACACTACAAAAAACCCCAATACCTACCCCAGAAACGTATGTTATCGTGGGGAAACAGACTCACCAGGAGCTCTGACAATCTGCTCCTAAAACCTTCTTGCTTATGATGGAGCATTTTCCGGAGCTGCTCCAAGAATTTGGAAATCCCCCCCCCCCCCTCCCAGAGCATCAGAAGAATCTCTTCAACGACAATATTCAAAACGGAAGCTAAAACGTTTCTGATGAGAACATTTCTCCCTTAAATCCTCAGAATTCCTCACCCACCTTGGCTCATTGATCTTCAATCAGATATCCTTTTGACTTGCCCCTCTCTTAGAGTGACTCTACCCACTTCTTCAATAAATAACCTGTTTCCTTAGGAAGTTCTACCTTCGATTACATCCTTGCTCAGAACTGACCTATCCTGCTAGTCTAAACCCGTCTCTATGATATCTTGTGAGGACTGCCTTGCCAAATATGATTTGTTTGTACTTAAACTTACCCTAATGCACCAAACTGAAGTACCTATGTCTACTTAGCATGTTTTTATCGAATTGCACTTATCCATCCTTCATATATGCCTGATCTCTATCTGTTGGGACCCTACTAAACTGTCTTGAATTTGTTGATTCATTACTGTGAAGCGCTCTGATACCCTATTTTGGGTCTTGTTCGTGCTATACAAAACTCAAAAAATAAAATAAAATAAATAAATCTCTTATAGGGTTTTTTTGTTTGTTTGTTATGTTTGGGTGTAATTATTTTGGGTGGGATCATGACGGGGAAGAGTCATTGTCACCAAATGAATGAGGAGGAGTTTATGTACTTGCTTTGGCTGGTGACACATTACTTGCCTGTCATGGTAGCCAGTGGGGGTCGTACCATACCGGGCTATACCATGAAGGTCAGAAAACAACGATGGGAGTCCATACACCAACAGATGCTGAGGATGTACAGAGTGGACTGCGACATCCACCAACTTGAACATTACTGGGCCGATTTGCTCAGCAGGGTGTCAGACCTCCTGGATTATGTGGGCATAGAAATTGGGGGAGCAACTCATGATTTTATCTGCTATCCTATGTGACTCACGTACCCGTTGAAGATTTGTGGTAACATCAAGTATGGCTCACTTGACTTTTGGCTCAATTTTGCCATGCCGCCCTACAAAAGGCAGAAATGCTGTGGCTTTAATGCTGGCACGATCTGAGCACCAGTGATATCTGTGGCACTGAGCGAGCCAGACAAAAATGTGTGTTCCTGTAGGTGATACAAATGTTTTCCAAGGAGCACTGAGCTGATGTACATGCACATAGGCCATCCCGACTATTCATGTGATGATGGATCAGCTCATGCAGCTCTTTTTCAGAGCTGTTCATTTCACAACAGGTATTGGTCAGGTACAGTTGTGATGGGCCATTACAGAACATATGTTACACATAAAGGTGCTTATTTGCAAGGTCTTTTCACTGCTGGCATGTCATTTCCTACAATGTCAAAAGTGATGCTCCAGCTGCGCAAGGGCCTTGTAAATAAGCCCCATACTGATGTGCCAATGATCCTTCTTGGCATACCTCCCATGAGTTGTCAAGCATTAATGAGGCCTGCCATGGCTTACACTGCGTAGCTAACCTCTGAATGGTGCAACCCTGGTCTTAAACAGCATTTCTTATATAATAGGTATAGTTCCTTGATGTTCACTATGGCCACGCTGTGCTTACAACTGCCACGATAGACTGCATACCCCTCACTGCATAGCAAATCCCACATGCTGCCTTTGCATGGCCTCATGTAGTTGTTTTTGAGGCCATATACATTATTACCTGCATTGCACATCCCAATACAACCCAAACAAACACATACTGCGTCAAAAAAATAAATAAATGATGCAACACCGTTAAACATGATATTGTTCAGCCGCTGCGTCAGCCAAAAACAGAAACCTGCTAAAAACAAAACTGCATGGTCCCTTGTCAGGCCTTTTGTGAAATTGGTGCATTGACTGGTAGCATAAAAAACACTATGCATTGGCTGAAAACGTGAAGCATCCGCCCTGGAAGTGAAGTATTGTAAAAACGGAAGTGATATAATGGATCCTGCATGCTGCAAACTTTAAGTCACAGTATTACTGTCTGATCTTGGGAATGGTGGTGTTTTTCTTATGCTGGAAAGTGGTGTTGGTGTTGTTGGAGCTGGTGTGTCATGTCTGATGTCCCTGTCATGTCCCTCAAGTCCTTTTTGTGCAAATTTGTCACATATTGTTCTGTATTGTTCTGTGTGTTTGCCTTTTGGGGTATAAGGCCTTACACTACAAAAAACCCCAATACCTACCCCAGAAACGTATGTTATCGTGGGGAAACAGACTCACCAGGAGCTCTGACAATCTGCTCCTAAAACCTTCTTGCTTATGATGGAGCATTTTCCGGAGCTGCTACAAGAATTTGGAAATTCCCCCCCCCCCTCCCCTTGTCCCTGGACGCTCCCTCGCTGAACGGTGTGCCCCGCGCTCGGGGCTTCTTTGTTTGATAAATTTTTCCCGCTTTTATTTTTCAGGTCGAGCCAGCCGTCGTAGGGATCGACATCGGCCTGGGACGCGAGGCAGCGGTTTTTGGTTTTCTCCCGTTTTCCTTGCAGGGTGCCAGGACGCGGAATTTTCGCGCCGGAGACGGAGGCGGAAAGGCGCCAGCTGATCGTCGGTCTTGCCTTGGCGCCCGCGTCGCCATTTCTTCGGAAGGCGGCGTACGAGTGAATTTGTCTAGGAGAGCGGAGTGGGAGCAAGCATGAGGCTCCGTCAGGTACCGGGTGCGGGCGGTGGTGGACGGGGGTAGAGCTCCGTAGAGCGGCGTTCGAGCCTTGGGAGGGGGACACAGAAAAGAAGCGCTAAGCGTGTACTGTTAGCTCAGTTGGTTAAAAAAGGTGGTGCTAATAACGCTAATAACGCCAAGGTCACAGGTTCAATCACAGTACCGGCCAAGTTTAATTGTTTACGAACGGCTAATAAGGCCGGTGTGGGGCAATTTCGAGTAGAACGGGAGCGGGGGCTACTTGACCACGAGTGGCGGAGGGGGAGAAGCAGGGTCCACCAGGGCAGCGCCTGGGAGGGAGACTGCTGGTGCATGTTTGTCATTGTTTTGATTACTGCTTAGCAATTTTAGGGAAGTAATTGTCAGTTAATGAATTGTATGAAAACGAAGGGGCATCGCTTAAAGTGTTTTCTCTGCTATATGGTATAACTTTATAAGTGAATTGTGGATCAAGCATACAAACGAGGTGGCATTTCATAAAGTGTTTCTCATTACTGTGGGGTATTACAATTAGATAACTTTTGGTCAAGTAGTGGCACAGAAGCGCATTATAAAGGGGAATAAGTGCAAGTCTTTGCCCGGAAGTGTACCAACCTTTTGCATAAGTGTGTTTTTAAGGTCATTGAGGCAAGGTGTTTGGGTACCGCACAGCACCTGTGAGGTTCACAGGGAGGGTTCAACCGTCCCCTGTATTTAAGTTGGGTGTCCTACAACTTGTTCCTCCTTTATTACACGGTACTAATACTTGTTTTAATTTCAGGCAACCTTAACTACATTATTGACACATTTCAGCAGACAGGGCACGCAACGTGGTGAGGGCTGTGACCGCAGATCACCATCGCCGGAGAGGATACAGGAGGGATCGGTAAGAGGGGTACGGGGGGCTAGCATTCATTGCTCCAGGTGGCCGCCGGGTGGGTCTACATTAGGTTTACTCACCCCCTTACATAAGCGGACAAGCCGCTAGTGTTGCGGTCGCCGTTGCATGGTGCTGAAAGCCCCCTGGTGACCCTCCATCAAAAAGGTACACAGAGTTGGCCTGTTGTGATATTAGGAGAGTAGGCTGCGGTTTTTGGGGGGGTATCATGCCAGGTCCGCGGGGTGGAAAAAGGGGGTCCAACATGGAGGCTATGATGCGGGCCATGATGCGTGAGATGAGTGAAATTAAGCAGCAGCTAGGGAAAGTAGATGAGCTTGAAGCACGGTTGAATGAGAGGCATGGGGATGCCCCGGGCCCATCGGGTAGGCCTATCCGCAAGAGGGTGGCACCAGTGCCAAGGGGGGATTTTGTCACCCCACCTAGGAAGTCTAAGTCCAAGAGACCCAGGGATGCTGCCCCCACCCCAGGGCCAGTAGAGCCGGTACCTGCCGTGCCGCCGGCGGTCGTTCCACCCCCGCATATACCTATGCCTACACCCCTTGCCCCCGTGGTGCCGGTGCCTGTAGGTCAACCAGTAGACGCTGGGCCTGCTCCCCCACCGGTGCCCACAATCCCGGGTACAGGCTTGCCACACCCGGCACCCACCCTGCCGGCTGCGCCGGTACCACAGGGCATAACCCCAGTGGTACCTGTTGTCCCGGGGGGTAATTTAGATTCAATGCCCCCTGAATTGTTATCCCAGATAACGGCCTTGATGCCATGGCTCCAAAAAGGGGGAGCTTTCCCGAATTCTGCAGACCATGCAGCAGAGGCGGCGAGGTTTGTGGAAAAAATCAGATCGGCAGCGGTCGCCGACAGTGTTGCATTGCCAATATCTTCTCCCCTTGCAGGTCCAAGTGTTCCCCAGCTGGACGGAGCTAAAGGGCAGCCGCCCCCGGTGCCCGCACTTGGTAAGGAAGTGGCATTGCCGCTCTTGGGGGACGGTGTTCTACCTTCCAGCAGCGAGAATTTGGCTCAGCATGTGTCATTAGCTGTGAAAGAGATGATTTGGGCTGACAAATACGTTTATATTTATTCTTTGTTGTTAGATAATAGGGAAATGGAGCAGGCGAAAACACTAAAAGAGTGGATGCTCCCAAGCGAATGGAGGGTGCAGTGTGCTAGATTTAGGGTTGAGGAAACTCTCAACAACTGGATGAAAGCATGGGCTGTATTCACTGCTATTAAAGCTGAGCGTCCTCCAGATTTACAGGCACCATTGGCATGCTACTCGAGCAGGATTGTGGGGTGGAGTGAACAGTATTCTGGGGAGGCATGGAAAGGGTATGATGTCAATTTCAGGAAGGCATTGGAATTTAATAGAACATTGGCATGGGACACGGTAGATTCCATGGCATGGCACAAACAGTTCTCAGATACTGCACCTCCCCCCCAGTTCGGTTCGGTCAAGGTGTTCTCTAGACCTCAACAGCCCTTTTGCCCCCCCCAAACGAGTGAGGTACCTGGGAAGTTTAGGGCCAGTGGGCCAGAGAAAAAAGGGGTGTGCTGGGATTTTAATAGGCGCACCTGCACGAGGGCCGCGTGTAAGTTTAGACATGCATGTTCCTCCTGTGGTCACCCCTCTCATCCAGAAACTGCCTGTAGGTCCAAGCAGGGAAACACGGGACAGAGGGGTAGGGGAAAGCCACTGTAAGACAAACCAGTTAGGCCCCCCCACTCCAGTGGATGTGGTGGCAATGATTCCATGGTTGAACAGATACCCGGACCACACATCGGCCACCCTACTCCAAGAAGGTTTTTCTAAAGGCTTTAGGATCCCGGCAGCGGGATACACGGGCAGCGCGCACTGTAAAAACCAGTTGTCGGTAAGACACAATCCAGCTGTGGTGGCCGCAAAAAATTGACAAGGAGCTATCTTTAGGCAGGATAGCTGGCCCTTTCACTGAAGTGCCGGTACCTGATTTTGTCTGTTCCCCGTTAGGAGTTGTCCCCAAAAAGGAAAGAGGGCAATTTAGACTAATCCACAACTTATCAGCACCTAGGGGGGCGTCACTGAATGATGCCATTGACGAGGGTATCTGTAGCGTGAAGTACGCCTCTTTTGATCAGGCAGTTAACTTATTACAGGCCACGGGCCCCGGGGCGCTAATGGCGAAATCAGACATAGAATCAGCCTTTCGCCTTCTCCCGGTACACCCAGCGGATCAACATCTCTTGGGCTTCACCTTTGGGGATATGTTCTACATGGATAAATGCATGCCCATGGGTTGTTCTATATCTTGTGCTTACTTTGAGATGTTTAGCTCTTTTCTTGAATGGGCCATGAGACAGGTGACGGGCCATCAGCAGGTCATGCATTATTTGGATGATTTCCTCTTCCTGGGTACAGCGGGATCTCAAGAGTGTGCACTAGCATTGCAGGAATTTTGCGTGCTCATGCGGGCTTTTGGTGTCCCGCTTGCGCCCGGGAAGACTGTGGGCCCGACTACCTGCTTAGAATTCCTCGGCATTGAGATTGATTCAGTGGAAGGATGTTTTAGATTGCCTAGGGATAAGGTGGACAAATTCAAAACGGCACTACGCTTATGCTTACGGAAGGATAAGGTCACCCTCCAGCAATTACAGGAGGTGGTAGGGCAATTGAACTTCGCACTGAGGATCATCCCCATGGCTCGCCCTTTCTCTCGCTCCATTGCCCAGGCAATGAAGGGGCTGAGGGAGAAGCACCACCGCACTCGGCTATCGGTTGAAATTCGCCAGGATATGCTCATATGGATGGCATTCCTGGAGGATTTTAACGGCAGGGTGGTCTGGCCCGGCCCGCTGACAACATCAGCAGAGTTGGGCCTGTGGACGGATGCGGCCGGGAGTGTGGGCTTTGGCGCCATCCTAGGGAACAGGTGGGTCGCTCAACAGTGGCCGGAGGTATGGCGAACATGGGGTCTGAACACCAATATTGGCTTCCTGGAACTCTTCCCAATATGGGTGGCACTGATGGTCTGGCCCGAACACCTATGTAATCAATCAGTGGTGTTTTGGTCAGACAACATGACGGTGGTGGAATGTATCAACCAGCAGGGGGCACGGTGTCCTTTCATACTTCGTCTGATCAAAGAAATTGTTTTGCAGTGCCTTAAATTGAATGTCATTTTTAAGGCCAAACATGTCCCAGGTGTTCTGAACAATGCAGCTGACTCCCTCTCTCGCTTCAAAATGCAGGTTTTCAGGGAGCATCTTCCTACAGCAGACCCCTCGCCAGCGCACTTCCCAGCAGTACTTTGGCAGATTGGTGCCCCAGATTACAGGACCTCGTGGTCGCTAGCCTAGCCCCCAGGACCAAGACGGCTTACGAAGGGGCGTTTTTGTCTTATTGTTCTTTTTTGGGGCAACAATGGGAAGTGCTTTGGGCACAGGAGGATGGCTTTGCAGCCTATTTAGAATGGATGCATAAGGAGGGGCGCTCGGTGGCAGCGGCAAACAGACATAGGGCAGCGGTGTCATTCTTCGCTCAAGCTAGGGGCTTCCGGGATCCCACTAATACCTTTATGATACGTAAGGCTTTGAGGGGATGGCGCCGTATTCAGGGCCATCATAAGGATAAGAGAAAGCCCATAGGATTAGCCCGGCTGACAGCTTTACTGGGCACGCTGGACACTGTTTGTAGCTCGGAGTGGGAGGTGCTTCTTTTTAAGGCAGCATTCTCTTTGGCATTCTATGGGGCGCTGAGAATTAGCGAACTTGTGGCAGGTTCTAAGTCAGACCTACTGGGCGGCTTGCAAAGGGCTAGTGTGACGATAAGGGAGGACACCATGTGGGTGACTATTCAGAAGTCAAAGACCGACCAGGAGTCTAGGGGCCACACCATAGTTCTCCAATGGGCCCCCGCCAACCCTTGCTGCCCAGTGAGGCACGTGGAATTATTGCACGGACTGCTGGTGGGCTCAGCGGGCAGGGCACTGCTCTGTCACGCCGATGGGAGCCCCTTGACCAGATATCAATTCAGGAAGGTATTGGAGATGGGGGTCAGGAAAGCAGGTCTTGACCCTAAAGAGTTTGGGTCTCATTCCTTTAGGATTGGGGCAGCAACTGAGGCGGTGGCGGGGGGCCTCCCAGTGGAGAGAGTGAAGACAATTGGGAGATGGTCCTCAGAATGCTACAAACGTTATGTACGAATTGACATGCTGTGGTTACATGGCGCTCACGCTTGGTTTGTTTCCGCTCTCTTACAGTTTCTCAGACCTGTTACGCAGGGGAGGAATTGGTCGTCGGGCACCAGCAACATACATCAGCACGGAGCGGCAGCCAGGAAACAATGAAGAACAGTGTTTGGATTGTGGGTCACTCCTATGTAAAACGAGCAGAATGTGTCTTTATGTCAGGTGACAGGGGGAAAAGGGCGGCACAACTAGGGTTGGACATCACGTTCTTTGGCAGAGGGGGGTTGTGTCTGCACGAGTTTAGGGGATTCTTCCAGGGGCTTTTAGCGCGCCGGCAATCTCCACCGTCAGTGGTGATACTTCACCTTGGGGAGAATGATTTGGCAACACTGGGTAGGCGCATTCTGATCGAGGAGATTATCTCAACGGCGGGTTGGATGGCCAAGATCTGCCCGGGTTGCACACTAGTATGGTCACAACTCATACCCCGATTACAGTGGCGGGGGGGACTTTCGGTCAGGGCGTTGAATCACTCGGTAAAGAGGATCAACACACGGTTGGATAGGTTGTTTCGAGCCCCCTTGTTACAGTCAATACCTCATGGGTGCATCTGGGGCGACAAGTATTACTTGAGGGACGGAGTTCATTTAACTGAGGAGGGGAATGTCTTGTGGTCTGACAATATCTGGGCCTGGCTAGAGGGATTTGCAAGTAGGTGGGTTCCTTAGGTAGGGGCTAGAGGGGGGAGGCCAGATCGTCGGTTAACAATGCTGGCCTGTGGCGGTAAGGTCATTATCGGTGAGCACATATTTGAGGTCTGAGGGGGCGGGCATCATCCTATGGAGGTTCCCACCCAGGGGGAGGGGCCTGCGGGCCACTCCTAGAACTCCAGGGGCAAGGTAATTCATGCTGCAAAGGAGCGCGGGTAGGAGTAGTTCACGCTTTCCTTAGGCTGGTAGCCACCCCGCGCGCGTATACTCATGACGTCACCGGCTGGCGCAGAGTAAGGGCCCTCCTTCAGTGGTTAAATGGAGTTCAGGGCGTAGACCGGGCAATTCCCGGGGTAACACTGCGCATGCGCTCGTCTCAGGGGGAGGCGCAGCTTGTAGGACCTGACACCGGTAGTGACCCTGCCATATGGCCAGAAATGTACAAAAATCAAGATGAGGATGTTTAGTCTCGGTTAGGAAACAACATGTATTAGAGTTTTGTTAAGGTCAGGCTCTCAAACTTGTTGATAATAATTGTGTATCTAAATGTCCTGCTGATTTTTGTATAAATTGTTGATGATGCAATTAAAAACCTTTTTTAATTTCATACTTTAATAAATACGGCCGGGCGACTAGCGCCCGCCTTCCAAAAAGTAAAGACGTCTCGTGTCCACGTTCCTGGGTGTTGGGTGCCGGATTGGGGGGGAGGCGGCAGCTAGTCGCTGACCATGTGAAAAGGGGGGGCCCTCGGCCCCCCCGCACGCATGGCGGCGCGGCGACCGTCGCCCCCCCTTTCCCCATTGTTGTCACTCGGCGGTGGGGGCGTGCCCTGGGGGGCGCGGCCCACCGCCGATTGGCCGGCGGCCTCCCTGACCCGGATCCAAGGTAGAAGGTCCGGGTCAGGGGGGGCGGGCTATAGGAGGGGCCGCCTGGCCCCTCGGGAATAAAGAGGTGGGGAGCGCCCAGGAGACCCCCTTGTCCCTGGACGCTCCCTCGCTGAACGGTGTGCCCCGCGCTCGGGGCTTCTTTGTTTTCCCACCCACCATCCCTTGGAACAAAGTCTTGTAGCAGTTCTTATGTCTGGTTGAATGGTAAGTTTTGAAGGTACTGTCCACATGTCTCACAGGGTAGTAGAAATGGAACTGTTGGTATATTTTGTTGATGCTTTTGTTTAGGAATTTTTCCCCTTTTTTAGCAAACCATGTGTGAAATGAATTGTATTTGATGCCAAGTGTCTTTAGGCCTTTTTTCCCTTTGTAGCTATACGTTGATACTGTTATTTATTAGCCAGTGTAGCTGTCCTTTAGAATTTTTTCCCATAGGTCGTCGTATTTATTAGGTATGGGGCATGCGGTAAGGTCATTATCGGTGAGCACATATTTGAGGTCTGAGGGGGCGGGCATCATCCTATGGAGGTTCCCGCCCAGGGGGAGGGGCCTGCGGGCCACTCCTAGAACTCCAGGGGCAAGGTAATTCATGCTGCAAAGGAGCGCGGGTAGGAGTAGTTCACGCTTTCCTTAGGCTGGTAGCCACCCCGCGCGCGTATACTCATGACGTCACCGGCTGGCGCAGAGTAAGGGCCCTCCTTCAGTGGTTAAATGGAGTTCAGGGCGTAGACCGGGCAATTCCCGGGGTAACACTGCGCATGCGCACGTCTCAGGGGGAGGCGCAGCTTGTAGGACCTGACACCGGTAGTGACCCTGCCATATGGCCAGAAATGTACAAAAATCAAGATGAGGATGTTTAGTCGCGGTTAGGAAACAACATGTATTAGAGTTTTGTTAAGGTCAGGCTCTCAAACTTGTTGATAATAATTGTGTATCTAAATGTCCTGCTGATTTTTGTATAAATTGTTGATGATGCAATTAAAAACCTTTTTTAATTTCATACTTTAATAAATACGGCCGGGCGACTAGCGCCCGCCTTCCAAAAAGTAAAGACGTCTCGTGTCCCCGTTCCTGGGTGTTGGGTGCCGGATTGGGGGGGAGGCGGCAGCTAGTCGCTGACCATGATAAATAAATGATGCAACACCGTTAAACATGATATTGTTCAGCCGCTGCGTCAGCCAAAAACAGAAACCTGCTAAAAACAAAACTGCATGGTCCCTTGTCAGGCCTTTTGTGAAATTGGTGCATTGACTGGTAGCATAAAAAACACTATGCATTGGCTGAAAACGTGAAGCATCCGCCCTGGAAGTGAAGTATTGTAAAAACGGAAGTGATATAATGGATCCTGCATGCTGCAAACTTTAAGTCACAGTATTACTGTCTGATCTTGGGAATGGTGGTGTTTTTCTTATGCTGGAAAGTGGTGTTGGTGTTGTTGGAGCTGGTGTGTCATGTCTGATGTCCCTGTCATGTCCCTCAAGTCCTTTTTGTGCAAATTTGTCACATATTGTTCTGTATTGTTCTGTGTGTTTGCCTTTTGGGGTATAAGGCCTTACACTACAAAAAACCCCAATACCTACCCCAGAAACGTATGTTATCGTGGGGAAACAGACTCACCAGGAGCTCTGACAATCTGCTCCTAAAACCTTCTTGCTTATGATGGAGCATTTTCCGGAGCTGCTCCAAGAATTTGGAAATCCCCCCCACCCCCCTGAGCATCAGAAGAATCTCTTCAACGACAATATTCAAAACGGAAGCTAAAACGTTTCTGATGAGAACATTTCTCCCTTAAATCCTCAGAATTCCTCACCCACCTTGGCTCATTGATCTTCAATCAGATATCCTTTTGACTTGCCCCTCTCTTAGAGTGACTCTACCCACTTCTTCAATAAATAACCTGTTTCCTTAGGAAGTTCTACCTTCGATTACATCCTTGCTCAGAACTGACCTATCCTGCTAGTCTAAACCCGTCTCTATGATATCTTGTGAGGACTGCCTTGCCAAATATGATTTGTTTGTACTTAAACTTACCCTAATGCACCAAACTGAAGTACCTATGTCTACTTAGCATGTTTTTATCGAATTGCACTTATCCATCCTTCATATATGCCTGATCTCTATTTGTTGGGACCCTACTAAACTGTCTTGAATTTGTTGATTCATTACTGTGAAGCGCTCTGATACCCTATTTTGGGTCTTGTTCGTGCTATACAAAACTCAAAAAATAAAATAAAATAAATACATCTCTTATAGGGTTTTTTTGTTTGTTTGTTATGTTTGGGTGTAATTATTTTGGGTGGGATCATGCCAGGGAAGAGTCATTGTCACCACATGAATGAGGAGGAGTTTATGTACTTGCTTTGGCTGGTGACACATTACTTGCCTGTCATGGTAGCCAGTGGGGGTCGTGCCATACCGGGCTATACCATGAAGGTCAGAAAACAACGATGGGAGTCCATACACCAACAGATGCTGAGGATGTACGGAGTGGACTGCGACATCCACCAACTTGAACATTACTGGGCCGATTTGCTCAGCAGGGTGTCAGACGTCCTGGATTATGTGGGCATAGAAATTGGGGGAGCAACTCATGATTTTATCTGCTATCCTATGTGACTCACGTACCCGTTGAAGATTTGTGGTAACATCAAGTATGGCTCACTTGACTTTTGGCTCAATTTTTCCATGCCGCCCTACAAAAGGCAGAAATGCTGTGGCTTTAATGCTGGCACGATCTGAGCACCAGTGATATCTGTGGCACTGAGCGAGCCAGACAAAAATGTGTGTTCCTGTAGGTGATACAAATGTGTTCCAAGGAGCACTGAGCTGATGTACATGCACATAGCCCATCCCGACTATTCATGTGATGATGGATCAGCTCATGCAGCTCTTTTTCAGAGCTGTTCATTTCACAACAGGTATTGGTCAGGTACAGTTGTGATGGGCCATTACAGAACATATGTTACACATAAAGGTGCTTATTTGCAAGGTCTTTTCACTGCTGGCATGTCATTTCCTACAATGTCAAAAGTGATGCTCCAGCTGCGCAAGGGCCTTGTAAATAAGCCCCATACTGATGTGCCAATGATCCTTCTTGGCATACCTCCCATGAGTTGTCAAGAATTAATGAGGCCTGCCATGGCTTACACTGCGTAGCTAACCTCTGAATGGTGCAACCCTGGTCTTAAACAGCATTTCTTATATAATAGGTATAGTTCCTTGATGTTCACTATGGCCACGCTGTGCTTACAACTGCCATGATAGACTACATACCCCTCACTGCATAGCAAATCCCACATGCTGCCTTTGCATGGCCTCATGTAGTTGTTTTTGAGGCCATATACACTGGAGCTGTCCTTACATAGGAGACTCACATAGTAGATGCATCTAGTATGAAAGGCCAAATGTATGTCAGATGGGTGCCCTATCAAATCCTACTGTATCCAGGGGTATGCTAGTCTGAATGAGTAACATCTTAACCTATACCATACATGTTATAGCCAATGTATGTATTTTGAACTTAGGGATGCATTGAACATATGTGAATAATATGCACTCAGCAGCACAGACAAGCACAGTGCTCCCCTAAGTAAGGGAACAAGTATTCATGAAGTGAGATGTACATAGTGTACCCATTTCCTGTTGTCAGAATTTAATAGATCCTCCATATTGCAGCACCTTACTGAGTATGGTATATGAATAATGTAGGCGCAGAGCATCATCAGAGCCAGCTACCAAAGTGAAATTTGGTAGTGATGAGGTTCATGATCTGATTCTGCAAGTTGGCCAGCAAGTGCATGTTTTGATTCTTCATATATAGGTGCACTTTAGCCGGCCTTACCGATGTGTATTATTCAGGCATGTCAACTGAGTCATTTGATTTCTTATAACCTGAAGGGTTACATAGCCAATAGCCATGCATATGTGCTGTGCTTCTGTTGCATATCAAATATGTGTTCTGCGTTACTGATTTACATGTTGTATCTTGTAGCTGGACCCCCATCATACATGTGTGGTGAGGTGGAGAACTTAAAGGACCCAAACTTCACCGATGTGTGCTTTCATCAATGATAGTTGTGTAGTGTAAGGATTAAGTGTGATGTCGGAAGCTGTGTGAATTGCCATATTCAATGTGCATCCCTATCATAATTGTAAGAAGATAAATCGGTCATGAAGGGCCAGATGTACGACCCACCAATTTGGGACTCGCAAATTGCATTGCATTTGCAAACCGCAATTTGCGACTCGCAAATTGGGATGTATAATAGTGTCTCGGACACGGTTAGCAATTCCTAATCGGGTCGCGAATTGCATGCGTTAGAGGAAAACGGAATGCATTTAAAAAAGAAAAATGAAACTTTTCAGTTTCATTTTTTTAAGGGTAGGCAGTGTTCTTGTATCACATACTCACATACTCACAAAGCGAACCGTTTGGGAGTGGTTTACCACCTACTTGAAGTATGTGGTAAACTGCAAGTGTTTTGCGGCTGCAAATGCAGTCGCAACACAATTGTACATGGCAGTAAGTCTTGCTATTAGAAAGGGACGCCACTTCCTAATAGCGAGAGTCGCAGATGCTATTTTGTGACTCAGTGACATGCAAAATAGCATTTGTACATTCCATTTCCCTTTTTTGCGGTCGCAAACAAGAGGATCTCCCGTTTGCGGCCCCATAAAATGGTCGTACATCTGTCCCGAAAAGTTGAGGTTACGTGTTGCATGTCTATCAGTCTCTGACTACTGTCAAGGAGAACACTGACAATCTGAGATGGACCACATCAATGTTGGCGTGAAAGGGGAGCCATGATCCCAATGGCAGACTATGCAAATATATGTGGCAGTGGATACACATCTGAAAATGAATGTGGTTGTGAAGAATATAGAATGCATGTCAGTTGCACATGCACCATGGACTTACTACAATACAAATTTGAGAGGTTTCATATGCCTTTGAATGATGTGAGGTACTTATCCTGCATCCATTTTTAAATATCATATCTGCCAGGTTTTCTGTATAGGTAGCAATGTGTCCTGATATGGGTACTTTCCATATCAGTTTCACTACGTTGTGAGATGATACATGTATTTTCAAGACATTGCAGATCTAACTGTGGCAAATGCCTATGGAATTAAGGCACACTAATATACAGTGAAGGTGGCATGTGAAATTTTCTATAGGTATTAAAATACATTGTTCCCAAGCATACTCAGTACTGACATGGTCATACCTAGATGTGCCTATCGAGTTGCAATTGCATCATGCGACAATTGGTCTGCCTTTGTAATTAGGGCTGAGGACACCTGATTTGAGAGATAATAAGTATGTGTATGCTCACACTAAGCTGCACAATGAATTTAGGCTGCAGGGGCTGCTACCTTGGTTTGCAAGGACCGCTACCTCCACCTCCGACATGTTGTGAAGGCACATAGGGACGTGAAGAGGTAGTACGAGAAGGAGAAGGAACAGGGCAAGTGTACAAGCTTTCCGCTGGGACCACCAACCATCAACAAGGGGGGCTCTGCCATGAAACGACAATCTGGTACAATTAGCTCCCAGCCACCCATACCCAGTAACTCCACCAGCTGGCCATTTCTTCCACCTGGACCTACGTCTCAGGCCACAGGAGGGCCTTGAGCATTTGAAATAGACACTAAAAAGGACATCTTAGACCTAAAGTTGCTATGTTGGAGAATAAGATGGACCAGGCCATGAGCATGCTTCAGGAGATAAAGCAGGCAGTGGCCAGACTCAGAAGACCATACCCACAGGGACCCTTTCTGACCTTCCCCCTGTTCATATTGTTTTAATTTGTACATTTTTGTATAACTTAGTTTAGGTTAGTGTAGTCATAGGGATAGTGTAGGGAGATCGCTATTAGGGGGTTTTAGAGGTTAGGGGTACTCTGTGTATTTTGCTGTGGGGTTGATGTATTTCTTATGTATCAAAAATAACAATAAAAAAGTATAACTTTTCAAAACAAATATGTGATTGCTTAGGATTCTATGTGTAGGTAGTGGATGTATAGGTGTGGTTTCTGTTGTCATTGTGTGAAGGCATGTCTTAACCCCTTCGGTGCTGATGACGAGCTCAGCTCGTCATCAGTTGCGCCCCTCGCACGCTGATGATGAGCTGAGCTCGTCATCTAACGCGGCTTTTTGAAAAAAGCCGCGTAGCGCGAAAATCGCCGCAGCGCGCACGCTGGTAATGTGGTGGGGGCTGATGTTTATCTTGTTGTACTAAATGTGTAGAGTAAGTTAGGTTAGGTTAAGGTAGTTTTAGATATTTGGTAGGTTAAGATAGTGTAGGTTAGGTTAGAATAGTTAGTTAGTATAGAGAAGGTAGTTTTAAAAATATTCAATAGATTCTATTGACATTAAATGTCATTGTTAGCTGCATGCAGGTCTTCTTCATGATTTACTGAGTGCAAGTTAGTGTGCATGCTCAGATAATATCAGTACATGCACATGTCTTTGCTAGCAGTGTTTGGCAACATGTGTGAGTAGGTGTCTTACCTATGGACAGGGATTTGTCAGGTTGGCCATGACTTTATATCATCCAACTATCAGAGATAGTTGAGCAGTGGTCGTGGGTATCATGATGGAAATTGTTAACAATGCAAATAATGTGTTGACATACAATGTCTGTGTGTGTGTGTGTGTCATGCAACATGCCCTCGAGGGATGTTGTGGACTAAAGCATTTGGCCAATTATAAGTTAATTGGACTCACACACGCATTACTATCCATTACCCACTCACACTTGCAGCGTTTTTTGTCAGCCCAGTGTTGTATGATTGCTAGCTACCATGGGTGGACCTGGCCCTTGTGGGGTGGCTTAATTCACCATTAACAGTGCATTCATGGCATCGGTAGAACTTCAGGCTTGCCAGCTAGAGTAAGTACTTGCTAATCATCACACAAATAGTGATTACAAAATATGTTACACTCTCACTGACTAGCATTATCCCTGACTCCTCAAAACGCATGGCCCTTTGGCAAGTAGTTGGTGTATTTGCCTCCCAGAATGGTCAGTGGTAAACCTGGTCCTGAGTCCCACAGACATCCAACACACAGGTAGTTTTAAGTGCATTTATTTATATGTGCAAATGTTGAAGGGGATCACAGGTAATGTTCATTGGACAACAACTCCAAAGTATGTTTAGAGCTGGTGGATGTCCAGACAGAGTCCATGTGGGGAGCATTTCATGGAACATGTTGAGGAGAGAAGTGATCTAGTCAGGAGAATGACCACAATGTCATTAGGGAGGATAGGTCCCATTGACTGTCTACAAATGGCCAAAGTGAACATTGTAAAGTCAAACACACGTTCAGCCAAGGGTATCTTGGCTCTGAACAACAAAAATGTATTGTTACCCAACTTAATGGTACTCATTGTATTGACCTCAAAAGGTTGAAAGGACCTTTGGGGATTTGAACCTGTAACCATGAGGTCAAATACAGGCTCCTATAGTGGATGCATTAGTCCACTTAGCCACCAGACCTAGCTGGCATGCTCATAAGCACAATATAAAGGCAAAACTGGGTATGTAGCACAGATGACTGATAGCACATACTTTTTCTTTGGAAAGAGGTGCTATCCACACCTCCTCTGATGTGTGCAGTATTTCCCGTGAAGGTGATGTTGTAGGTGTGCCAGCCAAGGGAGGCACACACACATCAGGGGCGGAAGATGTGGATCCCGTGCCAGCAGCAGCATTAATATGTGCCAACACATGAGGCAGCACAGCAGGAAGAAGGAGGATATGCTTGTTTTGTAACACAGCAGCACTGTCGCGGTGGTAGGCAGCCATTTCAGTAATGTGGGAGTTCTGTTCCGCTCCATGGACAAACAAATGTCCTTATTGCCCCTAGCTGGTTGGCCATGTCCCTGGTGTCATTTTGCCAGAGCATTTGTTCATGCTGCTGCCTCATGACACCAGTGATATCAGTGAGGGACTGCTGGAGGCCACGGAGTGGAGAGAACGTGCCTCTATTGGGAGTAATTTCAAAAGGGGGTGCAGATGGACAGAGTATCTGAGTTAATCAGAACACTCCTACCCAGTCAACAGATCAGGGCTTGATCCATCACCGTTTTTTAGCTCACTGCACCATCCCAGTTCAGAACCTGGCTATATGCAAATTAGTCTTTCCCTGGCCCAGTGCATCATGGGAACAGGGCAGACCAAACTACCAAGCCAATTCTTTACTGGAAAGGAAACAAGCTTCCGGGGACCGTTTTCTGGCATTACAGCCGTCTTCGGCCCAGCTTGCTTTAATCCTGATGGTGCAGTGAGCAAGGGACTCACATCTGAGCATACCCTTCCACACTTATGGTGGCCAAAATAATTTCAAAAGGGGGTGGTGATGGACAGAGTATCTGAGTTAATCAGAACACTCCTACCCAGTCAACAGATCAGGGCTTGATCCATCACCGTTTTTTAGCTCACTGCACAATCCCAGTTCAGAACCTGGCTATATGCAAATTAGTCTGTCCCTGGCCCAGTGCATCATGGGAACAGGGCAGACCAAACTACCAAGCCAATTCTTTACTGGAAAGGAAACAAGCTTCCGGGGACCGGTTTCTGGCATGACAGCCGTCTTCGGCCCGGCTTGCTTGAATCCTGATGGTGCAGTGAGCAAGGGACTCACATCTGAGCATACCCTTCCACACTTATGGTGGCCAAAATAATTTCAAAAGGGGGTGGTGATGGACAGTTGGGAGTAAGGCACCCATGGACTCCCTTTAGGGTGCCTGCCAAAGTCTCCTTTCCCACCCCCACCAGCTCTGCCAACTCCAGTTGAACTCCTATCACAGTGCATTGTAAGGTAATCTGTGTGTCCACAGAGTCCAGGGATCTGGGTGGGGTGGCAGGTGGAGCCTGTTGGTTGGTAGGAAGGAAATGAGGAGACCCCGCAATGCTGTTGACCCTCCCCATATCCAGAGATGGTGGCCCAATAGAGTTAAGGAGTTCCTGGAGGGCATACTGGTCAATAGTATGGAGGTTCTCTTCATCCCCATCATCGCTGAAATTCAGGACAGGCTGCTGGCCAGGAGATGAGGGTTCATCGTCTGCAATGAGATGGAGAACTGCTATTGCTCATCACTCTAAGATGTTGACATGAGTAATTCAGTTGATAATCAAGGTGCAATACTTTTCCCTTTATGGGGCATACATATAAGGAAATGGTGCAGCGCTGTGGCACATTTAGCACTGCTTCCCTTCATCATTTCAATAATGCAGTGATGTGGTGGGTTTACAGGATTACGGCGCACCCCTGTGTGCTTCCTTTATGCTGGCACTGCAAAAAATAGCCAAACACCAACACAGATATCCTTGGGCCATGGTGCAAGGGTACCTGCATTGGCAAATGCCTGTTTTTTTGCTCCAGCGCAGGGGGGTGCACAGGGGTGGCACCTATAAATGTTTTATTTTATCTATAAAGTTTTGTATAGTGCGAACAAGACCCAGTCGTATATCAGAGCACTTCGCAATTTGGAAGGAAAGGAAATAATAGTGGGAAAGGACCCGCGTTACTTATGAATGCAAACATGAAAAAGTTCCCAGAGGGTATCAGAGTTCATCACGTTTAGAGTAAAACATATACCGAATTGGGAGAAAAACATAAATTACTTAAAAAGTGCATACCAGGCAACACTGAGATTAACAGGTGAACACTAAACTAATATACGATCCGGGGTGGTGAGTGAGGAGAGGGGCCATGGCCATTTAAGGCACAAACTTGTTCATTAGGATTATTTTTACTTCCTTTTTGAAAGAAGCTGTAGAAGAGATTCAGCGGACGTCCAGTGGAAGAGAGTTCCAGATCTTCGGGGCAGAGCCTGAGAAAGCTCTGTGGCTCATTCTCTTTTTGAGGAAAATCTGTGGTTTCAGAAGCAGTGAACTTGCACTTCGTGTTGGTCGACCCCTTTCAGATAATTCAAGCTTTTGAGCCAGATAAAATGGAGGGATTTGTGAGTCAAACAGACAATCTTTTGCAGTATTCTTGCTTCTTAAGGCAACCATATTATAGATTTTAGGGCTGGGCATATGTGAGCGATTCATTTTGTACCGATAATCAATCTGGCTGCGGCATTCAAGGAGGCCCTTAGTGAGGCCAAGGTATATTTGGGAAGGCCACAGAGCATCGTACTCCCGTAGTCTAGCCTAGGCATCACAAGCGCTTAAATCGCCTGCTTGAAGTCATCTTGAGGAAGGAATGGTTTGAGATTGCTTGGTATACTCATCTGTTGTTTGGCAATCTTGCTTACATGGCTAATGCATCTTCAAGTGCATGTCAAATGTGATTCCGAGGGATTTAGCAGATTCGATAAATTGGGGTGAGCAGTTGAAGGCTGAGAGGTGTTTTAACCAGAGGTGGCTCATGGGGATGTGATTAGGAAGCGAGATGAGAAGGAATTCCGTTTTGGAGGTGTTGAGCAAGAGGTAATTCTCAGTTAGCCAGTTTTGAATATTTGTCAGGGTAGCTTTGAGTGAAATGATGTCTTCAGGGGAGGTGATTTTCAGATAGAGTTGAGTGTCATCGGCCTACATATGAAAAAGAATGTTTGCGGAATTTAGTGCATTTGCTAACGGTTCCAAGAATAAATTGAAGAGGATGGGTGATAAGGCAGACTCTTAGTCCCCATAGATACTGTAGAGGGCTGAGATAGGGAATGATTCAGCTTGACTCTTTGGGACCTGTTGTGACTGAAGGAAGTAAACCATTGCAATATCAGTCCTGAAAGGCCCATCCTGTGTTCTAGAATGGATAAGAGGTTGTCGTCCTTGACAGTGTCAAACGCAGAAGAAAGGTCGAAGAGGATCAAGAGGCATGACTCTTTTTGGTCTAGCATTTTTAAAATGTCATCTAAAATGTGAGTGAGAGCAGATTCCATGCTGTGACCTCTCCGAAATCCAGACTGATTTTGATCATGAAGTTGGAAATTCTCTATGTGCATGCAAAGCTGCAATTGTCTGCATTTTTCTAGTAGTTTAGCCAGAGTAGGGATGTTGGAAATAGGATGGAAGATATTAGGATCATCTCTTTTGGCACTAGGTTTTTTAGAATGGAGGGTACCTGACCAGCTTTTAGGCAGTCGGGGATCGTGCCTTGTGACAGAGAAGCATTGACAATCTTTGTCCAAAGGGGGATAATTACATCGCTGATTTCTTTGAAGATGGGCGGAGGTAGTGGGTCACTTACGTTTTTAGATGGGGTGATCAAAAGGAGAATGTTGTGGATGTCTCTTTCGCTGAAAGAAGTAAAGGAATTCAAAGTGGCATTGCTCTTAGTACTAAGTCTAAAGGGATCGAGCTTCTCATGGTGGACAAGAGGAGAAGCAACCCCGTAGGATGGAAGAAGAGCCCCCTTAGAATCCAGGTCACTACTGATGATTTTTGTTTTCTCAAAGAAGAAGGCAGCCAAATCGTCGCATGTTAGAAGACCTCACCGGGATCAGGGCGGTAAGGTGCTTTGACCGATTATTGTTTAACAATTTCAAAAAGATTCTTGGGACGTTTTTTGGTTTGATTAATTCGGGTTCTGAAGAAATCGCCTTTGCACTCTTGATTTTTTTTTTGTAGGAGCTCTTAACCAATCTAAGGGTAATTAAATCATCCAAGAAGGGTTTGGATCTCCAAAATCTTCCTGATTCCCGTAAGTTGTGGCGTTCAGAGTTTAGGTTGCTATTGAACCAAGGTTTGGAGATTTTGGACAAAGCACTTTTTTTGTTGTAGCGGAGGTAGGAAGTCCAGGATACTAGCGATAGTGGAATTATAGAAATCAGTGAGTACATGAACATCTGTCATGTCAGCTTAGGAAGACAAGGAATATCTACAGTGGGTTGCTAGATCTTCAGTGTTGATATTGCTGAGGTCCCTTTTCCATTGCTTCATTTTCTTAGATGGATCTCTTCTCAGGGACACCTCCCTGTTGATAAAGAAGAAGGTGCTGTAATGGTCAGACCTATCACAAGGGCTAATGGAATCCAATGTGATGGTGTGTCCTTTTGATGTGATAAGGTTCAGAATTTCTTGCTTGTTATGAGTTGGCCTGTCAGAATTGAGTCAGCTCATGATCAAATAGGAAGGATTTTAAGCAGTTTACCGCTTGATCATTTAGGTTGGACCAGCGAGGGTTGAAATCTCCCAGGAAGATTTGGGACACTGAGGTGTCACCATTGGATGGGATGATTTCCATTAAGTGTTCAATGAAGGAATGATTGTGTCCAGGGGGTGATAACATGTGTGTAGGTTGCATATAAGGAGGTGGTTGCTTGATATGTTGATGCAAAGGTATTCACTGGAAACCGAGAGTGTATTCCGATGTATGCACGCTAATCTTTCCCCCTGTTTCCTAGATCTGTCAAGACAAATTATTTCATGGCTAGGAGGAATTAGGAGGTAAAGGATAGGGGTGAAAGTGCCATTTAGTAATTTAGCCACCTATCCCTGTAAATCCAGCCTATCCCGGCATTTCTGCAATTACGCAGTTCAGTGCACCAGATTTGTTTGCATCGATGCAGTGCAATATATGTAAATATGGGTCATATTCCTCTGGTGTACATCACTTACATTAACCCCGACCCCCAGTCATATTTAAAAGATGAGAGACGTTCAGGTGGTCCCTACCATGGCATTTGACATCTGTGTGCTCTGAGTCTGCATGCCAGTACAGCTGGGTACAATGTCAATTTATCTAGACAACTATGGATGTGACTCTTGATATGTCCCAATGTGTAGGTACTACACATGGCCCACACATCGATGTGTTGGTTCTCCACTGATATAACAATTCTGTGCTATGGATTTGCAAGGTAATTAATGTGCATAGTCCCAGGTGAGATAGAGGGTCATATTTCATAGGCATGTGCTGCAGCACCGAACCACAACCCACCATGCTGCACCAGGCTTTGTGAATGGAAAGGGGCAGGGTTGCACAGTGATGACAAAGATACAACGCATCCCTGTGCTTTCCTCCATGCTGGTGCACATTCAGCTGGCTGGCACCAAAGGTGGTACCCTTGCACCATGGTGCAAGGGTGCCTACTTTGACAGACATCTTCTGTTTGTGTGCCAGTGCTAGCAGAATGGACATGAATGCAGTGTATCTTGTAGATACAGCACATTCCTGCCCTTTCCTTTTGACATAGTGTAGCACTTCTAGAAGGCTTGCAGCCTGCCCTACGCCAACATGAGCAAGGAGTTTACCCTTTGACCTGCAGACATTGACGCAGAGGGCTGGGACATAACTGCCTGCACTGCATGACATTAAGTAGTTCCCCACATTGCCCCTTGTTGCAACTTACCCTATTTCTGCTGTAGCTCGTCGTAGGCAGCACTGTCCTGTCCCGCAACTCCAACCACCGACTCTTCACTGATGACAGTGGACACCTGCTCCACCAAAGGAACCAACTCCTCTTGGGACTCTGGACTGCCACCTCTGGTCTGCAATGATACCTTGAGATTGGTTGCCAGTTTCCCCTTTGTCTTGAGCTTTCAATGATGCCAGCACTTCTTACAGTCAGTGGCTGTCCTCTTGACTTTAGGAAAGCTGTTTACCTTGTTCACTATGGCCTGCCATATGGTCTTTTTACTCACCAATAGCACTTTGGAGCTGACGAAGAGCTGGTGTTGTTTCTCTGTCACCTCCATGATCAAGATCTTATTCTCCTCCTCGCTGAACTTGACTATGTTCATCTCCTGGGACCCTGGCTGGACATCCTGGCTGGGAGTGAGGTTGCTGGTGTTGTTGTCCTGGCCCATGCTCACTCCTGGCTGCTCCATTGCTTCTTTCAGGTAAGTGTAACTTTTGTTTTCACTTAGCGGTGTTTTTGTATTTTTTTTTTCTGCTAGGCACACAAATGTGAGGCTAGAATGGCTAGTGTCTGTTTTTCTGGCCACTAATTGGCTGAATGTCACTTGTTCTATGCTAGCGTTCATTGTTTTAGCGACTCAGCGCAAACATCAGCAGCAGTTTTTCTCACATCATGGAGCACCGTATTGTAAATACGATGCTAACATGGCGTTAGAAACTGTCGCACCAAGGCGGTAACATTTTTGACACTCCAATGCGATAAAACAGCAGAGCGTTATTTCTTGTAAATATATCGCTATATGTTCTCTCTAAAAGCACAATGGTTGAAATGTTTATTTTCTTCACCATGCTTAAACATGAAGTAGCAACTTCTTTTCCTTCAAGAATTACAGCTTAAAAAGCGTTTTAGGGAATCCCCAATGTTAGCCTATGGAAGGAGTAGGCCTCACAGCAGTGAAAAAGTAATTCAGCTGTTTGTCACTGCCAGGACATGTAAAACCTAAATGTACATGTTCTGCCTTTTAGTTACACAGCGCCCTGTCCTGAGGGTCACTTAAGGACTACCTCAGGAGTAATAAAAGGGGAGTTTAAGGTTGGAAAATAGTTTTAAATGCCAAGTCGAAGAGGCAGTAAACTACACACACACACGTTCTGCAAGGCAGGCCTGAGACAGGTTTGAATGGCTACTTGTATGGTGGCACAACCAGTGCTGCAGGCCTACTAGTATCATTTAGATTACAGGTCATGGGTACATGGTATACCACTTTGTAAGGGACTTACAGGGAAACTAAATATGCCAATAAGGTATAGCCCAATGTTAACATGTTATGTTATTAGGATTTGTAGAGCGCATGGCTATATGAAGGCCTCCCGGTGCTAGGCATGAGATGCAACGAAGCGAGCGAATAGAAAGTTGTGAACACTCATTGAACAACCAGGTTAACATGTTTAGATGGAGGAGCACATGCACTCCAGCACTGGTTAGCAGTGCTCAGAGTCCTAAGGCCAACATAAAAGCACAGCAAAAAGGGGAAGGAATGAGGCAAAATGTTTGGGGAAGACCACCCTAAGGATGATAGGTCCGACTCCTCTTGCTTCCCTAGTGGGTCCACATCATCCTGGATGTAATGTCCTCCTACAGTCCTCATCACTGTTTTTAGTTTCTTGGCTAGTTTTTCTTTTGTCCCACTTATGTAGTTGTGTCACCTCTTCTCACACTTCACTACAGCTCTTCTTGTTTGCTCAATGCAGTTTATCTTGTCGACTATATATTGCCATATAGCATCCTTTTTCCTAACGGGAAATTGGAGGTTACAAATAAAAGATGTTCATTCTTGGTGAACTTATTGGTCAGTATTTGGTTTTCCTCCCCCGAGAAATGTAGCATTGTCCTGCTTTTCCCCTGGGTTGTTGGCAGTTCTTCAGGGTAAGGGTTGTTGTCCTCTTGGGTTCCTGAGGCTTCTTCCATGGCTGTAGATATAGGGGTGTGCGGGGTAGTGAGAATTGTCTTGTGCAGTTCACTGTTTCCTAGCGTTCCCATGATGCAATGCACTGCTGTGTGACGCAGTGCTGATTTGCAGCTCTTAGGTAGTAGTTGGGATGCAGCACTTTGTACCATGATCAGCTACTTTGCGTCATGATGTGTGATGAATCTCAGGACCCTGTACCATGGTGCGCCATATGATAAATATGGCACATCCTTGTCACAGGATTCTCCCACAACACAGCTCAATTAATTCTTACTCAATGCTACGCAACACAGCTTTGCGTCAGAATTTATCAAAATGCCCCTAAGCATTTTGTTTATGCCTACTGGACATCTGATCCCAACAGAGCAACCGCAGCATATTCCAATTCTTTCTAACTTATCATACACATTGATAGAAATGGGGGTCTCAAGTTGGCATGGTTTGCACCTTCTCCCTAGTCAGAGTAAAGGGGATAAACTTCTAAAATAACCCCTGCTCATCCCCTTTGTAGGTTGGCACGAGCAGACAGGTGTATCTCAGAGGCAGTCTGTTAAGCTTTTCTGCACACATACAGTAATACAGTGAAAACACTACAAATGGATACCACACCAGTTTAGAAAAATAAGTAATCTTTATTTAAACAAAGAAGACCAAAATGAAAAGAATCCACAATACAAAAATCAAAAATGTACTTCTTAGAAAGTAAAAACAGTTCTGTCCATAGCAAACTATGGATGCAACACTTTCAACACAAAGTACCTTGGATGCGTCAAAATCATAAACAAAAACGGCAGCAGGGAAGGTGATGCATCGGTTTACCTACACGCAGGGAAGGTGATACGTTGGTTGCTTACTCCAGGGGAGGTGATGCGTCAGTTCCTTACTGCCACGCAGGGGAGGTGATGCGTCGGTACCTTACTGAATGGGAGGTGATCTATCTGTTTCATACTGTGTGTGCAGGTGATGCATTGCTTTCTTACTGTGCCCGGTGTCCTTGTAGGGATGCATATTTCTCGATGTAGCGGCGGTGGCAACAGCGCTGCATTGGTCTCTCCAGCCCCGGTTCTGCTATGCGTTGGTTCTTGCAGCCGCACAGCAGGGCCAGCGTCGTAATTGGTGCGTGATCTCAGACTTCATAGATCGGTGCATGCAATTTGGCTTGCAGTGATTTCTCCAGCCTCAGGCAGGTGCTGCTTTAGTTTCGTCAGTGGCATGAGGGGATGCGTGGAAATTCTTCCAGACGGTGGGGATGCGTCGGAAACATGCACGGATGCATCAAACTTCTCGAAGTTGCATCTCTTTTGCAGCTCCCAACAGGAGGAACCTCCAGAGGCCCAACTCAGCAACAGACACCTCTTGGCAGGTCAGAACTCCCAGCAAGGAAGTTCAGGGGGGCTGGTGGTGAATTCTTTGTGTCTCTGAGTCTTCACATTAAGATGCAAGCTCTACTTCAAGCACAGCACACAGCAAAGTCCTGGTCCTTTCCTTGGCTTAAACCGCCACTGCATTCCAACCCCAGACAGTACACAGCAAAGGGGTAGCACTTCTCCTTCAGTATCTCCAGCTCTTCTCCCTGGCAAAGGTTTCTCTTGAATTCCAGAAATAGTCTAAAGTTCTGGGGTATGGTCCCCTTTATTTATATTCCATTTCTCTTTGTTCTCTTGTGGGCAGAGAGGCTCTGTGCTCAGTCAAAACCAATTCTTTCCTCTCTGGTCCAGCTTCCTGTCAGGAGTTGGAGACAGCATTGTGTAAGGCAGACCAGGCCCATTCAGGTTGATGGAATTCTCCCCCCCCCTACTCTAAATGTAGCCCAGTTCTATTCAGCCCTGAGTCATCCAGGAAAAGCAGGACATACCTCAACCCCCCACTGGCTGTCTCCAGTGAATGCACATCCCCAGCCCTGGCACTCCAAAGCCAGACAGTCAATCCGCAAACCAGCAGCGGCACACAGGATGACTAAGCAAGAAAATACCCACTTTCTAAAAGTGCCATTTCCAAACACAGAATCTAAAAAGCATCCTTACTAAATGATGTATCTTTATATTCTTCAGGCCTAATAAACGTTACCTTCCAATCTTGTCTGAATGGGTAGTTTTATTTATAAGATGTTATAAATAAACTCCCATTCTATCCTGTGGGACAGATAGCCTTTCAATAGTGAAAAACGAAATTCACTGTAGTTCACTATCAGGACATGTTACACACATCAGAACATGTCCTAACGTTCACATACACTGCACACTGCCCACTGGGGTACCTTGGGCCTATCTTAGGTGTGACTCACATGTAATAAAAGGGAAGGCTGGGGCCTGGCAAGTGGGTGCACTTACCAGATCGACATGGCAGTAGAGACTGCACACAGACACTGCAGTGGCAGGTCTGAGGCTCGTTTGACAGACTGCTTGTGTGGGTAGCACAAGCAGTGCTGCAGGCCTACTAGCAGCATTTGACTTACAGGTCCTGGGCACTCACAGTGCACTGTACTAGGGACTTAGTAGTAAGTCAAACAAGCCAATCAAGGAAACACTAAACCATTTTCATAATTTACAGAGGGCGCACTTGCACTTTGGCACCGATCAGCATTGGCAAAGTACCCAAAGCATCTAGACCAGCAAAAACAAAGTCCAGCACACAGCAAAAACGCAGGAGGCGGATGCAAAAAATCACGCCATGGATCACAGGTCTTACACACATTGTCCATCACAGCAACAGAGGAGTGTGCAATTACGGTGCAGCACATGACTTCTGACTGTCTCTGAGTGAGTTACCCAAAAACATTAACAGTGTGTGCCATGAAGGAGGAGGACAGATTTCTCTTTTTTATTTCCCATTTCCCTATTCTCTACTCGCTGTATGACTTAGAACTATTGTGACCCTTTCCATTGCATCTGATGCACAAGGTCTGCGCAGACTTTCCACTAGCAGGACCAAAGCCAAGCTAGTTCGATTGTCTTCAATTATACATTTTATTTATTTCATTAGTGCTTCTTCTGTGTTTCTATGTTGATAGGAGTTGTTATTCTGCACAGCACTGTTAATGTAAAATTGTAGTCCTTCTTCTATTTTTGCAAAATGTCGCGGATTTTGGTACTCAAGATCTGGTCATACTAGACCGAGGGTATTGTGCTCCCTGATTGACAAGTGCTAGAGGTTTAACTAGTACTAACAATGATCATCATGTTAGTCATCAATCCACCATTGGCTTCAGATATTCTGTAATTGGCTTGAACATCAACCACACGTGCCCTCATCACCGACATCCTCAATGGACCGGGAATTCGCATGGGTAGTGCTTTCGGGAGATCAGTGTCACTATCCAAATTGCAGAACAAGTTCAATATCTGTCATAAGGTTTCTCTGGGGACGAGAACACCAGATGCATGGACTTCCTAATCTGTGCCTGTTCATATTATATTTTTGTCGGTGGTATTTTCAGAGTTTCCAATATTATGTTTTTCATCACTGAAAATTCGAAAAATCGCAAGCCCATTTTCGTCCTCAAGCAGCAGGGCTTCGGATGTCATTTGATACCAGTCTGCACACTTTGAAAAGGATTGGAAAGCAGCATGAATTGAGTGTGATGAATACAAATTCGACCATATGGGGAAAGAAACAGATCAGGTGATAAAATATGCTGAAATATACTAAAAAGATTGAATTCATGCGTCTACACAGCCGGAACATTTATAACGGGCATTAAACAGAACCATTTATAAAACAGTTTAGCACCGGCACTAGGTTTGCTTTATTATGCTTCTATTTCATGCCGCTGTGTCCTGGGTATATAAACCGCCTTTAACAGCTTCTGCAAGACTCCGTAAAGCTCTCCAAGGTTTTGTTTTACAATAATGGAAAGGAGCCGCGCAATTTACGATGCTTTCTCCATATCCAATCTGAAATGCCCTACAGCAAAGCGTGCCATGTTAAGAATTACAGAAGAGATGGGCTTTTGGCGCTGTGAGAAGCCCTGTTTGAAGGTTACTGCTGGAGAAATTATAGAAGCCATTTGTGGGGCAATGACCTTTGACCTTCTCAAACTCTGCACTATTGATTTCTTTTCACAATATTTTAGCGCTCGATCCAGTGGGGGCCGTAAAAATATTCACTGTTGCTGTGGTTCGTTATTTCAAACCTACACCTTTACTATACATAAACACAGTTGTTGTGCATGGTTAGACATGGGCCTCGGTCAGTGCTTAATTTGTAAAATAATAAGTGCCAGGTTCGGAGGCTACTGCAGCTTGCCCCACCCATTGCCCCTGCCAGCGCTGCCAATGATAGTAACAACACAACTACTCACATCACACTTGTACAAGTGTGACAAATCCGGCTATTACAGACCCCTAAAACTATAAGAATGGTTTCGGTGACAGGTAATAGTCATTTTTAATGTACATTGAATTCATAATTAACTGTTGATGTGTTTATATCTAAATTGGCCAAACAGCAGCACCTTGTGGCAGACTGTCACAAGAGCCAGTGTTGACAATTAAGTGCCCTTGCCGAGCACCGGAAACCACCGGCACAAATTAAGCACTGGCCTCGGTTTCAATCGTCAGGTGCAATAGAGGGCAGGAGAATTGGCGGCTGCCTTGACATTTATGCAAATCGTAATGTCATACCTGTTTGAATCTGTAAGGCATCTGTCTGTCCTTTCTGAGCTTTACTCAAATGTGGTAATGACCTGGTCGTAACTTGAACACGTTTTTCAAACTTTTACATGGTGGAATACTTTCATTTTCAACTGCTGGTCGGTCCTGATGAAAATGACTCTGACAGGCTCACTGGCGCGCCACCCTATGGTCCTCATCCTGAGTAACCTCTACAATGTGATTTGGGTAGAAGCAGATGGTTACTATGAAGTTAGAACTAAGGGCCCGATGGCATTGTCACCTACAGTAATGCAGACTGTATCCTACTTTGGTTTCTGGGAGGTACCCTCCAGGACTGTCATGGAGGAATTTGGTATTCATCAAGGAGGAGCCTTTGAGGGAAAAACAGGCATCAAGGGTGCCCTCTACTCAACAGCAATACCATATACACGTGTCCTGTGCTAAAAAGTAATTCTGCTAAGTTTTAAGACAAGAAAAAAAATGTTTGTTTAGGAAGTGCCTCACGTAAGCAACCATCAGGGAGCGACTGGCAGGTTCTCACCAAATTTCACACTTTTGCCAGCTCATCATCGACCCTTTCCTAAAAAGGAACGAAAACCAAAGCTCAAAGCATGAGTGAGAAAGGAACATATGTGTGCGACCTAAAAACTACTAAATGTATACAGTGCACATGTAAATATATGTGCTTCCTGTAGATCCCCATTTAGAGAGGAGAGCATTCTTCCTCACAAAAACTACAAAACTTAAAAGTGAGCTACAGGAGATCAAACTGCACTGTATATGCCTTTTTCTTACATATACACATGGGAAGGTTTATAAGTAGGTATTACATCCTTCCCCACCAAAACAGAAGAAGTGAAGTACCCCTAAAAATTCCAATTTTGGTGTGTAAAGCCCAACAAGGGCTTTGTCTGTATATAGTATGGATGAATTTGTCCCAGGAAAAAGTCCCGGCATTAAAGCTTTACATGTGGTAATTTGTGTGGTTGCTCCACTTTGCTCGTGCAATTTCCCATTCCATAGGGGCCTGTATTGGGTCACTTACATTCACTATTAATACTGCAACAAAGAATTGCCTATGCCCGTTATGTCGGTAATACTGGATACTCAGTCAGTCAGTCAGAGGATCTTTATTCGGATATAAAAACATCCATAAAAGTACAAGTTTATCACAACAATACATCACATATAAAAGCATTTAGGAACACATTTAAAAATCATCTGATGGTCTATTAAGGGAGACAGTAAGGGTGTAAGATTTGCAATAAATACAACAAACTATAAAAACAGATCGGGCATGATATACAGCTATACAATATGTAGCGGGTAGGCTATAAGCAAAAGCACAAAAATCCGTTAATCAAGCACACAGGAAACAATAATCTAACACTAGCATCCGATGGCAAATATAAACAGTTTATGCGGTGAGTACAATCACAATAAAAATTGGCAATAAGAAATTGTGCAAAACCGCAAATAATGTGCAAATAGTTCGCTAAGGCATATTCATGGATGCTCGTGATCTTATTGCAGATTGGAAAAAAACGCTAACACTCAGGATTATTTTGTCACTGCCTAGCAGCTGTAATTCCTTAAAAGCTGAGTTAAAGTCCACCACAGCATGTGCTCTAAAGAGGGGGATTAAATACTGTTTAGTGTATCTATTATAAAAACTGCAGAAAAATAGAAAGTGCAATAGTGTTTGTCTGCCTCCTGTATTACAGGGACAATGCAGGGTCTCCAAATCCTTGTTAAAGCCCAGTGGGAAGCAGAGTGAGTATTTAATGCTCCCATCCCTACAGCGGAAGAGCAGGCTCCTATTCCATCTCCCCAAATTGTTTCTCAGATATCCCTGCGTCATGTTGTTAGGCCTGCCACACGGTACAAGAAGGGGGATGTATCTACTAATGGTTACTTTATGGAGTTCCAACTTTTCTCTTTCTCTTTGGTATAAGTCATACAATGCACCTCTTACTATCTTAAGTTGTATGCATTCGATGGCTTGGGGGGAGGTAAACATAAACTCCAGTTCTCCACTTACTAGGCTTTTCCTTACTGCCCCCAGCCAGGGTAAATGATTAGCCCTGTCGCACTTTAGGCAGTCTATAATTATCTCCCGGGTCAGGGAGGCGGCGGGGTTCCGCCATATTTTTAACCAAAATAATGTAGGCCGAGACCTAATAAAATCCTCCACATAGGGGAGGTTCAGCTCTTTATGACATATGTAAGTTGGTGCTGTGATGGACGCCCCCAATACCTTTCTGCAGAATCTATTTTCTTCAATTTGTATGCTAGCGCTGTTCGTGTACCCCCATACCTCAGCACCATAAGTTGCCACTGGTCGGCATTGGGTTCTATAGATCTGCAAAAGCGGAATAACTACCTCTGCGCGTTTGGGCTGTTGGAGACTAATTATGGAATTTATAGCCTTACCCATCTTATTTTTCCTGTGTGGTACATGGGGCTGCCATTTTCCTGTATGCGAGAACAGCAAGCCCAAGTATGGAAAAGTGCTGGTGCATTTTAAAAAATCTTTCCCCGATACAATGTGCTGGATGCTACGTTTTTTAGGTCCACACGACATTATATATGATTTATTAAAATTAGTGCACAGGTCAAGATCGGCCATGTACGAAACAAAGCCCGTTATTAAAATGCGGAGTGCTTTCGGCGTGTGGCCCATAAGGACCGCATCGTCCGCATATAAAAGTGCGAGGAGCAATTTGTCGTTAATTCTGGGGACATCACTAGTTCATTTTGACAGTGAATTACCTAAATCATTTATATACAAAATAAAAAGCAGAGGGGCTAGGAGACAACTTTGTCTCACCCCTCTGCCGATTAAAATGTCCCCCGAAACCTCTCCTTCATTGTTTATCCTAACACGGGCTTTTAAATCTCTGTGCAAATGAGCTAAAAAATATACAAGTGTCTTGTCTAGCCCATAATCCAAAAGAACCACCCATAATCGTGAACGATTAACAAAATCAAAAGCAGAACTCAAATCCATAAACCCCAGATACAACGGAACCTTTTTTGCGATAGTATATTTGCCCAGAATTAAATTTTAATTCAAGCATTGTTCCACGGTGCCCACGTCACTTCTGAAGCCCAGTTGACAAGGATGTAAAATCTTATTGTCCTCAGCCCAAACCCGGATCTTGTTAAAAATTACTCTTCCTAGGATCTTGAAAGTGTTATCCATTAACGATATGGGACAATAACAACTAGGACTCAGTCTGTCACCTTTCTTGAAGATAGGGACCATTATACTATTTGCCCAGGTTTTCGGGACAAGAGTATGGGACAAGTTATTAAAGACATTACATAATAATGGTAACCAAAATTCGGGCTCAGATTTAGGGGCACATTATGATGGCGGACGGACCTGAGTCTGTCCGCCACCATAGAGTAGGAGGGAACCTCTGCATGGCCTGCAGAGGTCCCTCCAGTGCAATTAGGATGTGACCGCCACCCTGGCTGTCACATCCTCTATTTTTAACATTGCGGCGGGTGCGGCTTCAAGCTGCACCCGCAGCAATGTTAAAAATGCACCCATTGCATTTGTATGTAGAAAGTGGCAGGCACCGCGCGGTGCCTGCCGCTTTCTGCATACAAATGCAGGGGGGTACCATGGGTACCCCCCATGTGCACCCCCCACCCCCCTTCACCTAGGGGGCCCGCAACGGGCCCCCACAGTGAAGTTACACATGCTTTTCCACGGCGGAAAAGCCGCTGCGGAAAAGCATGTTTCAGAGCCCATCCTAATCTGGCTGACGGTGTCTGAGAGACACCGTCACCATATTAGTGCTTTTCCGCAGCGGTTGTGAGCCAACCGCGGCGGAAAAGCTGCGGACGGAAACCGGGACCCACCAGCCATCCTAATGTGGCGGTGGGTCTTTGGTGGGTCCGCAGAGGATTTTCCGCATCCTCCGGGCTGGCGGTGGCTTCCGCCGGCCCGGAGGATGCGGAAAATCCTCCATCCTAATGTGGCCCTTAATTTGGTCGATGGATAAGCCGTCGGGGCCGGGCGCTTTATTACCTGCACTCTGGTTTATGGCGTCTTCCACCTCCGCTAATGCGATGTTCGGTGCCATAGCTGGATATATGATATCAGCAGCTGTGTATGAAATGGCATATATACTTGAGAAATGGTCTTCCCACATTTTAGCCGTGATATTACAATTAATAGGGGTGATGTTTGAGCCTATGGACCTCAGGGATTTAACCTCTCCCCAGAACCCGGCAACATCCTTAAGAGCAGCAGAACGAGCGAGGGATTCCCACTGATCTTTTAATAACTCCTCTGCCCGAGTTTTTGTGGCATGCTTATAGCGAGTTCTCAAAATCCTTACAAGGGGCTGGTCCCGAGGTACTGCTGTAATGGCCTCCCGTAATTCCCGGTTTGCTCTAGAGCAGGTGCTGTCAAACCACCTGGGATTTTTATTTGGACATGTGACTGGTTTAGAAATCTCTTTTTTAATACCGTCACATAGCCCTGTAAAGGCCTCAATAATTCTAGGGCCTGGTGCTTCGCTGGACAAGCAAGTAGACACCAATAAAGGATATCTAATAATGGTGCGTGCTAAAAGCCCCTTATTATCAATGCCTTTCCAGATTAATCTTAATTTGTCAGTTGATGACACCAGATTTTTCGCCCCTATTTCATTTTGCTTATCCGATTTTTTTACAGATTTAAGAATGGTCAAAATTGGGTTATGGTCGCTATATGCAGTACTGAGAACGTCAGCCTTAGTCAAACAATCCACAAGGGAAGAAGATAAAAAGACGTAGTCAATTTTGGAGAGGCAGCCACGTCCTATGTAGGTTGCCAAGGGTCTTTTACCCTTCATGCCGCTGACTTTCTCCAAGACATTAACTAAATCCCGAGTGGCAAGGTGGTTGAGTAATTCCTCCCCTCTTTTACAGGATGGCACCCGACCGGATGTATTTGCAAACCTCTTATTAATATGGGCGTTGAAATCGCCTCCCTGGCAGATTCCGTCTAATTTTCCATAAGTTTCTCCTTCCACAATTTTATCAATAAAATTAAACAATCTTATAAAATTATTATTTGGATGTGAAGTAAAATCATTATTATAAAAATTAATAAAACATATCTTCAACCTATTTGAGTAGATTATGGCCTGGAAATTCCCATCATTAGTTTCCAGATTTTAAATTTTGCCATCTGCAGTGATCTTTACCCATATCGAAAGACCCCCACTAGGTCGTCCCGTAGCCGAGCTAGGTACAATACTATTATGGCAGGTGAACCCCTCATGGAGCAGACTGCTCGTGCACCATGTTTCTTGAAACATTATAACATCATAATTACTAATCCAGGTAGACCAATCTACTGATTTCACTTTTGCTTTCAGGCCGGCAATGTTCCAACTTAGTATCTTTAAACTATCAGCAGAGGTAACTGAATTATTTACATCTAAATCAAGATGTGATACTGCCTCAGGGCCAGCTGGGGGGACACTCCTGTACCTAACTACAGCGTCATTGGTGCCTGTTGGTGGTCAGCCCTTGCTCTCTAAGTCAGATAGGGCACTAAACCTGTTGAATAATGGGTATGTTGGTGTGATAGGGTTGAATGGTCTCAGTGGGGACCTATAGAAATATCCCAAAGGTAACGGAGTCACGGCAGTTGATGGGTTAAAATAAGTGTTGTTACTGTTTATTATATAATTCACTAGGGAGGGGTGTCTGAGGTTCATGACAATACAGTCTCCAGTGATGTTTTTAACTGAGCGGCCAACCCATCCCACCCGTCGTACTGTCAAAATTTCGTTAGAGATCTCCATCCCTACCCCTTTATGTTTAAACAGCCAATCAATACACTTATTTTTTAATTGGTACCATGTCTCACTTTGCTCTTATTTCAAGTGGGGAACTCCTGCTAAAATTAGAACATACGGGCTGGCTTCGGGGGGCAGGTCAAGAACTGCACCCGGCTGGTGTTTCGGCCGTGTAGCAGCAATTGGCCTGTTGCCTAGAACAACATTATCATGTTTCCTAGGTTTCATAGTTGCCCCCGGAGGTGCTCCCACCGCCGTATTGGGGGTATCCGGCTGATTGTCAGCCACAGGCAACGCAATCTGTGACGATTTGCCCACCACTTCGGTGCCCTGGGAAACGCAGGTCCGGGACTGAACATTCCCTTGGGCGCTATCCCCGTTTGCATTAATTCTGGCTGGTGTGAAATTACCGGATTCTCCCCCTGCAATGCCCCTATTTACAACCTCCAAATCTTTCAAAAACCGTTCACCCCTTATCTGATCAATAGTGTTGGCACCTTTCCTTTTTACATTTTCCTTTTTCACCAGGCTTTCTAATCTATCAAGTCTTTTAAAAAATCAGGTTAAACTGTTTATCCATTTGACTTTTAAGTTGTTTAAAAATTGAATCGACTATAGTTTCAATAAGGTTCCCGTTAGACTTGTCTTGTATGGAATTTCCCATATTTTGGTCAGTCTGTGTGCAAATTGAAATATGTTCCTCTTCTCTTGTAGTAATTGTGGCAGCATTGCTAGCGTCTCCATGTACAGACTCGCTGTCCGGACCCCCAATAGGATCAGGATTTTCTCTGGACCACATACTCTGTGGGGTTGGTTGCCCTTTGTTACGAGGTGGTTGTTTCCTTTTGTTGATTGTTGGTTTATAGGGGCCTCTTTTCCTTTTCTCACCGATAGTCTTATTGGAGGAGGACAGGGCTGAAGTAACAGTAGGACCTGTTGGGTCTTGTTGAGTCAAGAATAGTAATTTTATTGCTGTCCGCTGGGGAGACATTAGAAGAATTAACTACTTGAGCAGTTTTTGTAACTGTGACCACCGGGGAAAGTGGTACAATGCCATTTGCACAGATAGTCTGTGGTTGGGGATCTTCATATGGGATCATAGTGCCCATTGACATCCTTCTTTCTGTGTTGGCTATTTCTGTAGTAGCTAATTTGAATGCTTTCTCCAACATACTTTCAAATGTAGGGGGAATAACGGAGGGGGACTTAACAGCCTGGTTGGTGGTATTAATATTGTGTTTCCCCATTTTTGGCACTTTGCTCACCTTGATAACACCTTAGAGGGGTGGCCCGCCCGACCACGGTCGGCCCCGGATGGCCACAGAGGGCCCTCTGCCCGGGCTCAGCCTGGCTCCGCCCGCGCGCGTGAGCCTCTCCTCTCTCGTACCGCCTCCGGGCGGGATGGTGTTCAGAACCGGAAGTTAGCCGCCGTGCAGCCTGGGAGCTGTAGTCTCCCCCAGCTGCGGCCGCAAGATGGATGAAAGCGGCGGCAGGGGAGACACACAGCATTGGCCCCCCCAGGTGCGGCGAGAAAGTCAGGAGCCCAGCTGATAGGATCTCGGAACAGTCAGTTCCGCGGGAAAATGCCCCCCGCTCCACCGAGGGAGCCTCTCCTCTCTCGTACCGCCTCCGGGCGGGATGGTGGTCGGAACCGGAAGTTAGCCGCCGTGCAGCCTGGGAGCTGTAGTCTCCCCCAGCTGCGGCCGCAAGATGGATGAAAGCGGCGGCAGGGGAGACACACAGCGTTGGCCCCCCAGGTGCGGCGAGAAAGTCAGGAGCCCAGCAGGTAGGATGACGGGACAGTCAGTTCCGCGGGAAAATCCACCAATACTGGATACTGTATTGCTGCAAATATTGCAGGACTCATGATAGAGTCCTAACAACATGCACATGATCATGAAACAGATCACTCAGCAAGGTTAAATCATTACCTAACAGACTATTATGGTATCTTCCCGAGATGATCATCCAAACCAAGAATGGTGTTTTAGGCATGCCTGCTATAGCACCTTTTGTCTTCTGAAAGTGTTTTAATAAACTTTCTTTATATACAAGGTAGATAGGAGTGCCTTTTAAAAGTTATATTTCTAACAGTGGCAGCTCTCTCGGAATGGGGGTGGTGAGCCGGTTTAAACAAAAATAAAAAACAAAAATCGTACCGTCTCCACCGCACGCCTCTCCCGCCGCTGCACATCTCTCCTCCTCTGCTGGACGCCTCCGAAGCGCTCAGGCTTCCGAGCTCTCCCAGCCAATAACGACGCTGCAGGAGCAGCTTCGTGATTGGCCTGAGCGTCCTGTTTTGACACTCAGGCAATGCCTGTGGAGGCTGACCATGTTCTTCATGGGTCTGTGAAACACAGCCCCATAGAGAACATGACAACAGCCGCGGCCGGTGGTGGGAGTACCTGCCGGGCGGAGACGTGGGGAGGGGGAGGGGCAGGGTGGGGGGTAGTAATGTATGGATTACGGAGTTTTAACAGGTAAGTAAACATATAAATAAATAAAACGAATTTCGTTGCACGCACTGCCCCTCCCCACGTCACCGCCCGGCAGGTACTCCCACCACCGGCCGCGGCTGCATGACAAATACCCATGACGGTTTGGCCAGCCTCTAGGGCCGGCCATACTGTCATGTGCACTTAAAGGAGTGCAAGCCACTCCTCCCCTGCTCTGGTGTCAGGTAGCCAGCCCCGGCCGCCTCTCAAAAAGAAAAAGAAAAAGATAATAACGTCCTGTTATTATTATTTTCTTTTTCTTTTTTAGCAGTGGGGCGAAGCTCTTCTGCCTTAGCAGAGGAGTCATCGCTGATTTCTAAAGAGATTTGGGAGAAGTTGACTTCTCAACTTTCAAAATTATCAAAATGCCTCTCTAAAACTAAGCTCTGGAGCTTGCAACTTCTTGACTCAGCTGTCTTTTTGGAGGAACCACATTTCTGCACATCTGTTATGACCATTTACAGCGCTTCACAGTACTCTGTCTGATGGTGAGAAAGTGACAAAGGGGTTGAACTAAGGGCCTTATTTAAAGTTTATGGAGAGGGTATTCCAAATGTGTCAGAGTACCATAACCACCAAATGTGTGGCTCGTTCCCTCCAGTTAGAGTTAGGTCAACCATCATGTTTCAGCTGTCAGAGCCTCTACAGCCTCTGTCAGTGGAAACCTTAGATCAGTGACCAACTAGACTTAGTGATGTCAATCTAAGTTCCTCGAGCCATCCACCTTATTTGAGACAGGTGATTTAACATACGTTTTTTCCTGTTTTGTGCCGCAAGGGATAGCCTGGGAGTCCCAAACTAAAAAAAAATACAAATTAAGCCCACACACCGGGTAAACAATCCCAGGGAGTCAGGGCCATTTGCTTTTTCTTTTTGAAAAACAAAATCCTACTTTAGGAGTTCGTTTTTGAAAAGCAAAAAATGATGCTAAGTGGCAGCATGATACATGGTGGCTGCTCGGTGAAGCTACAATGCCTTCAGAGGATCCACCATTGCAGCAGCTCCTCCAAAGCCATAGAGATCTCCCCCAGGCAGGCAGTGCTACCTAAGTATGATCGGTTAGGGTGGAGGAGAAAATTATGAACCTACCAAAAAAGGGTCCCTTCCTCATCTTGTCACTGTGAAAGAATATTATTACCTACATCCCTGAAGTACAGGCTGTTGTGGGAACCTTTACTCAATTAGCAAATGCAAAACATTGAGCCTACCCCGCAGCATGTACCACAGGACCATTATTACAAATGTCTGGTGCACAAAAATTCGCATAGTGTCTTCCAATGCTCTAGATATTCTTGGGTCTGGCTGTAAATTTGTCCTCGGCATAAATGAACAGGCGCCCCCCGCGCCTAGGGGAGGGGCGCCTTTAGTTGCGCCACGGGGCTGAACCTCCTCCGGGGGCCCATGGACAAGGAAGGGGTTGGGTCGGCGAGGTCATGTCATTCCGAGGAATGGTGAAAACGAAACTTAGCAGAAATGAAACTTAGCACAAGTATTTAAGGCTGTGCCTTGGGGGTTTCATCCTCTTTGTCTCCTCGGACCACAGCCTGGCCACAGGAGCGTCGTCGACAGGAGCGAGGTTTTCAGTTGTCGACCGGCATATTGTGGTACGGTGGGTTCGGGGAGGCCGTGGCGTAGTATAGTACTAGTCTATGATGCATAACATCAAGGTTGTTATATACGGGTCGAAGAAGTTTGGCTCAATTGTTCAGAGCGGTCGCCTTTGGTCCGGGAGACCCACGTTCGAGCTTCAGTTTAGAAGGGAGTAAAAGATCTAGGGTTATTGATGAATATATATATTTAAGTAAGCAGTATGCGTGGGAAGTGTCTGCGTGGGTAGGAGGTTATTTGATTAGTTGGTTTGCTGGAGGGGAAAAGAGGCAGGGCGGCCCAAGTTTTGAAACTTGTTCCTGGGTAAACTAGAAATGCGGGGTTCCTATTTAACGAGCACAGGAGCTGCCGGAACAGATTAATGCAATGGAGCAGCCCAAGGACTTCAGTATAGGTGACGGGGCTACACAGCCCTTCCCGCTCAGCAACGAGGTTCAAAGTCCGCCTTCCGCGCAGCCTGAGTTGCGAAGTAACATCTGTTGTGAAGTCAGCACACTAGTAGTTGGGAGTGGGCGGAGCTAGGGGGCCAGAGGAAGAGGAGGAGTGGACACAGGAAGGGGACAGTTAGAGTAGGGACAGGGCACGAGCAAGACGTGTAAAATAAAGCTCCAGTTTAGACATCACTAAGTGTCTGTGGTTATTGTAGCAAGATGCTACAACTGGCGACGAGGGTGGGATGGTGAAGCCTGCCGCCTACAGGACCCTGAAGAAAAGTGTCCCGTCCCCTGCCGAGTGCAAGAAGACACTGCCGGCGAGACTTGAATGTCAAAATAAGCAGAGCGCCAGAATGAGAGGCCAGTGGTGATCGCACTTGCCCTGTGAGCTACCAGCCTGATAAAGCCCCGCTGTGGAGCGCTGGTGAGTGCTGAGGGCGTTTGAAGAGCAACGCTCGTTCGTGACAAAACGACACTCACGCCCGATGCATGCATATCGGCACGCAGGTAAAGAAGAAGAGATCGGGAGCCTACCCCGATTCTGCCGGATGCTCCGGTGATCAGAAGGCGCCTGAGATACCACGGAAGCCCCGTGAATGTGCCCCGAAGTAAGAGCGCTGTTCGCGCCAAAAGAAACTGCAAGTGCCCGAGTGAGGTGAGGGCTGAAACGGACTGTGCGAGGGATCGGGAGCCCAACCCCGACCCTGCCGTGCTGCCTGAGTGTGAGGACGCAGAGCGGAGACTGTGAGAGCGCTGTGAGAGGAAGCGCTGCCCCGCCAAAAGAAATTGTGTTGCCCCGATGGAAAACCTCACCCCGAGGCGTGAGAAATGGCATGCCGGTAACGAAGAATAATCGGGAGTTTGCCCCAATCCTACCTGGATGTGCTGGAGGCCCAGGAACGTGTAAGGCTCAAGAAGAGTTGCTGCCTAGAAGGGGGCCGGTGAGTGCCGGGGAGATTCCTGTGAGTGGCAGACTGAATGAAAGCAAGTCTCGCGAGGGATGAGATTTCAGGCGAGCGGCCATCTTTGAGTCAGGCGGGTTTTAAGGACATATCCTGTGTGATCCATAGGCGGCCATCTTGGAGTCAGGCAACAGCAAGAAATCATCAAGCATTGGCAAAAGTGAACAAGCATTGGCAAGAACAAAGAAACAAACATTGGTAAAAGGAAGTCAACAAGCACTGATAACCGTAAGGTAGATGCAAGTAAACGAACATTGATACATGCAAATCAACAAGCATTGGACAAACGGAAACAAGTATTGGCGAAGAGTAAATAAGCATTGGTACATGCAAAGACAAGTATTGGCGAAGAGTAAACAAGCATTGGTACATGCAAAGAAACAAGCATTGATCCATGCAAAGAGACGCAAGCACTGATACATGCAGATCAACAAGCATTGGACAAATCGTGGTAAAGGAAGAAAACAGGCATTGGTGAAGACCAAACAAGCATTGGCGAAAACCAAACAAGCATTGGCAAAGACCAAACAAACGCAAGCGAATGCGCAGTGGCGAATGTAATGGAGTAACGCGTATCCATAAAATAAAAGAAGCGACAAGCAAACATAAACAAAGAAGACGCATAAATAATTACAACGGAACCAGCAACGAGCACAAGCCAATGCAAGTGTGGAGTAGCCGGTGAACACACACAACAAGCAAGTGAAACCCAACATTGTCACTAACCATGGATAAATTCAAGGGTGCAATGCTGACCAAACACGAGTGCACTGAAAGAAGAACTGACAATCAAGCTCAAGCTAAAACACAAGCAGAAGCAACTGAAACCCGAAGAAAAGTGTACAGCATAATGCCCCGCGTCTACAACAGATCAGAACCTTCTTCTCTTATGGCGGGAGGAGACGTAGCTCAATGTTTCAATCCACACCTTGAAGTATCGCCCCCAGCGGCGCGGACTGACGATTGGATCCAGGACCTCAAACGTCACTGGTGGCTGGAAGCATTGGACAATTTCTTGAAAGCCAACGGTGAGCAAAGAGAAAGAAAATGTCTGGTGCTACTCCTCCATCTGGTGGGTCCCGGGGGCCGATGCCCAATTAGAACATTTTCCAAAGAAGAAGCGGACATCTATGATAGACTCCAAGAGGAGCTCTGTGCCCATCTCAATGCACAGGCAGAGGTGGATCATAATCGCATGGTCTTCAACACAGCACGGCAGGAACCAGGCGAACCATTGCCGCATTTCATCACTCAGCTGCAAAGTCTGGTACAAGGCAGCCATTTCAACACGTTTACAAATGAGGATGCTGTTCGGCTCCGAATAATTGAAGGCTGTGAAAACCCCGAAACAAGGCTCAAAATACTGAGAGGGCATTGGTCGCTAAAGGAAATTATCAAGAAAGCCGAAATTGGAATGCAAGTCCAAGCAAGAGACAAACTGATGGATGTGCATCTGAGTACAAAACTTCGAGATACCTGGGAAGAGAGAACCCAGAAATCCAACAAACACAAAAGGAGAGAGAGAGAAGGCAGACCAGCGAAAAGACAACGGGGGAGACACTGTGACAAGGAAAGTGACAAGGAGTACTCAGAGTCAGATTACTCAGCGTCCGACCACTCAGAATCAACCAAAGATTACTCAGAGTCAACCATCCAAATAACAACTCCCAGGAGCCATTCAAAGTATGACACACGCCACTCTGACGAGGAGGGAGCGTCCAGTGGGACAGATTGCACTCCTTGACAAAATGGCAGTCTGCACAACAAGTGGGGGAGAAAGACAAACCATAGAAGAAGGGGCCGCAATGGTCAACACCGGAAATCGACGCCGGAACATCAATCGCCATGGAGTGAAGATGAGTCAGAGGAAACAGCTAGCAGGAGCACACACCTCCAACAGATCAGAAATATTAGAGCACCAAACAATCGGGAAGGAGAACCAGATCGCACAAGACGGACTAGTCCCTCACAACAACAACAAGCAAGAAAAGATCCATGCATCCATGGGCCCCGCGACAACGAAGAAACAGAGCGGAGATGGGTAACCTCAAGTGAGAAGGACGAAGAGGCAAAAGCTTGGGATCAAGCACAAGGAACAAACACGGAATCTTCAAACAATCTCCCAAATGAGACAACATTGAAGATGTTCCAACAAAGACACACGGAGAAGCTTTTCAAAGACAATTCCGAGGTGGAAAGCAGCTCGTCACGGACTACCCGGTTCCGAAGACCACCTGGTAAGACATTCTCAAAGGAACACTCACAGAGGGAACTGACGGAGCACCCCTCTGATTCAGAAAGCACGTCGGTTCGATCCTCTGAGTCGGCAGAGTCGTGGTCCCGACAACGACCACGCGCAACATTCCTAAAGGAACATTCTCAGAGGGAAGTGACGGAGAACCACTCTGATTCAGATAGCATGTCGGTCCGATCCTTTGAGTCGACAGAGTCGTGGTCCCGACAACAGCCATGGCGCCAGGCACCTGAACACATCAGCGAACCAAGGGACACTCTTCCTGTCAAGAGCGACATGTCTCACACCAATGTCAATGCACACTCGATCACTCCACCTGACAACCTGTCACATCGATCACAGGTGCATCGCGACACAAATACTACACCGTCACCCCGGGTAGGGGCAGCAAGGTTGACTCGAAGGTCCTGGTCCTGGTCCTATAAAGTGGAAACAGACATCGTGGCCATTAGCACCCAAATAAAGACGGACCAACCAGTCGATCTGCAAAGGAAGCCGGACACGTCAGGAGAGCCAAGTCATCATCGGATAAGAACGAAACACACAAATACCCAGCCGGTTCGAAGGGTTGTCTGTTCTAGGCGCGAGCAGGAGTGGGAGAGACAACCCGAGACAGCCAATCAATCTCCAAGCCATACCAAGATGACCTCCCCAGTTCATACCCCACCGGCTAGCATCCCAGACTCGAAACAGGAAGACAGTGTTGTTCTTAACCTGACAAGGCAAAAGGAAGTAAAAATACATGCAGACACTCGGAAGGGAACTAGAATTACATCCCCTTGGAAAAGAGGCTGAGCGTCACATGAGCACGAGTCACAAAAGACGACAGACTGCCGATATCAAACTGAGCTCTCCATAGGCACCTCAGACACTGGCACCTCAGACACTGAAGGCTCCATCTGTCCAGACTTCAGCAGCAGAGCTTGTCTATTCAAGGACGAACCAGTGGTGATCACGAAGAGGAAAGGAACCATGTTGACGGTGGAGTCCGAGCAGCGGCGAGTCACGAGAAACATCTCACACTGTAAGGAACTGTCACAGGACACCTCCAGAATCCTGATGAGTGGAATGGACACTCCCAGTTCGGATGAACTGCATTCAGATGATCGTGAGAGCACTACTCCGATCATTGAGACACTGAGTACTAATAGTCCGAGAGTCAGGTCGCCACGACCTCATTGCGACATACGTCCACCCAAGAGACTGATCGTAGAGATGGACTGAGAAGTCAGTATGTTTTGCTTGTTTTGTTACAAAGGGGGGAGATGTTGTGAAGTCAGCACACTAGTAGTTGGGAGTGGGCGGAGCTAGGGGGCCAGAGGAAGAGGAGGAGTGGACACAGGAAGGGGACAGTTAGAGTAGGGACAGGGCACGAGCAAGACGTGTAAAATAAAGCTCCAGTTTAGACATCACTAAGTGTCTGTGGTTATTGTAGCAAGATGCTACAACATCCACGCGAGAACTTTCTTACAAAGCATTCTGTCCCCTGACCCGCGGCATTAATTACGGCTTACAATGTGGAAACGCATGGTGGGGCCAGACGGCAAGGGCTGTGGCCTCTGTGTTTGAGTGCCTTGCTATTTCGAGCAAGTAGAAAGCGTTCAGTGGCTGTTTTATCTTGTGTTAATGTCATCTTTTATTAATTGGTGAGGTGTATATAGAACGGTCGCCTCAGCACAGAGGCGGTCACATAGTCGTTCCGATGTACAAAATCACATATCAATGCCGCTTGCCTATGTTAACAGTGTGCACCTGACTGTGCAGTTACAAGCCGTCCGTGTAAGGATTGTGTTGTGTTTATGTCATATTTTATTAATTGGTGAGACGTATAGAGAACGGTCGCCTCAGCACAGTGGCGGTCTGTTCCGATGTACAAAACCATATATAAATGTCACATGCCTATGTTAACAGCTTGCAGCGGACTGTGCAGTTACAAGCTGTTTGTGTAAATATTGTGTTGTGTTTATGTCATCTTTTATTAATTGGTGAGGCGTATAGACAACGGACGCCTCAGCATAGTGGCGGTCTGTTCCGATGTACAAAATCATATATAAATGCCACTTGCCTATGTTAACAGCGTGCACCTGACTGTGCAGTTCCAAGGCGTTCGGGTAAGGAATGTGGTGTCGGACGAGTCTGCTGTGTTGTGCCTAGCGCAGCAAAGCACCTTCAGTCACAAGGCCCTTGCAACGGTATGCATCAAGTTTTTGGGAACCCGCTCTATACAGGCGGGTGCATAGTGTCAAGTTCACCAAGCATTTAGTATGCCTGTATAAGGGCTTGCGTGTGCATAGTGGAAGTTCACCGAACATTTAGTATGCCCGTATAAGGGCTTAATGTGTTAGATCTCGCTGCACTAGCGGCCGTGTAACAATTAGAAGTTTGGTGTGAGAGGCCTGCAGTGTGAGTCTTTTTTACCTGGTTTATTTCTACGCATGGTTGGCATTATGCGATATGTCATATGCTTGTGTAGCAGTTGTGAGTTTTTGGGTGAGAGGCCTACAGGGTGCTTCTTTCGCACCTAGAATATTTTTCACGCATGGTTAGCGTTATGCGTTATGTTCATTGCTTCGCGTTCTTCTTAAATGTTGCCTAGATGTGCTTTCTGGTAAGTGGTGCACTTTATCATGCCTTATTAACTTGTACACTGAAGCTGAACAGGATATAAGTATAAGGGCGTAATGCTTAAGAGCTGTTACGATGTGTTACTATTAATAGACACACCCGGATTTAGGAATTGCGCTCTGTGTTGACAGTTGGGCTGTGACAAAATATATTTGCAGTTCTGCCCTGCGGTTTACCTAGTTGTACTGCTTAAAATATTTAAGTTAACTCAAGTTAATAAGTACGAGCACCAAGTCAAATAGATCATGTAGTCACGTTACTTTGCTCTACAATTGATTTACGACTATTCCGTAGGCCCAGCTCACAAACTATATTCAGTTCCTGCACAATGAGAATAAAGGTCGTTGACGCTTCATTTATGGCTTCTCCGTGAGCTCAGCTTACAAACCAGGTTATGTTCTGGTGTGGCGAAAATAAACGTCATTGACACAAAGGTTATTAAAACAATAGACGACTCAGCAGAGCTTGTTTCAGCACTCACTTTTATTTTGAATATTTGCCTTTACTTTTCTAAACCGATGCACTTTAATAGTTGGAAATTCCGGTTGGCGCAGGCTTCATAAAAGATGTGTAATCACAGTAGTGCACGATGGGTCCATAATGACCATAAGACTTTGAATACCCCAACGGTCCACAAACGTTAGGAATATAATTTCAGTAATGTATGGCGAACTCGCTGCTTCCTTTTGGCTACCATTTAATGCCTGGGGAAGTTTACAAATCTTCAAAGTGCTCACTTATTATCGAATTACTTTCATTAATGGCAGGTTTCGTCACCGGGCAGGATGTATTACTGGATTAATGCATCCACTAATAGGGGCCCATGTTTGACCACTTGGTCACAGATTCAACTTCCGGCGGGTACACTTAGCCTTTAATCTGGACAAAGGTAGGCAAATGAACACAATTCAGTTGGAAAATGAGCATCGGTTATTCAGCGCCAAGATGCCCCCCTTTAGCACCAAGATGACCCACCCACACAGGTTGTCCGAGTATAGTAAATCTTTTTGTTGCAAGTCGAAATAAAGTTTTTCTATCATCTCAAGCAGCTATTGCATTGGTAGGCAATTTTACTTACCATATGGTATGGCTTTTAGGCTGCCGGGGTATAACGTGGGGATCTACACCCTTTGCTAATGTCCCCATAGCTCAATTAGAGGTCATTTGCCTTCGCATTAGTGAAAGTCGGATGTTGGTATGGCAATATATATAAGGGAACCAACACGGATAGGAGGTGGAAATGGTGTGGACTGGTCACGTTGCAGTTGTCATCTATCCATCTGTCCAGATTACAGAGTTCGAATTCAGGCCTAGCAGTAGTAACGGTTACCTATGGTGCGGAGTTAACAAATGGATAATGGCACAGGGCGATTCCCATGCTAGCGTCCGGCATTAGGGAGTGGGTTACTTGTCTCTCTGGGGCACGTACCATCTGCGGGCTTTGGTATCTTTTGGCATTAAAACATTGACAATGAAGTGAGGTTGCACAGGGCTCAGCCAGCGTCACTTAGGTGGCAGGGGACAACCCCACCCACCCCCTTTCTCTAGGGGGGGTTTGAGTGGCTGCTCATCACTTGATCATTTCCCCAGGGTGGAGGGTCCAAACCTCTTGCAGGACATACTAACCGGCAGGTACAAAGAGGTTACCTGCATTTTATAAGCTCATCCCAGTAAAGGGTGAAGATTTATTGTCGACATAATCCGTTCCCCCTTTGGGGGAATTGTTAAAAATTCAATTAATTGTTGGATAGATTCATGCATTGCCGAATATTTATGTGCAGAGTTTCTCTTTCCCTTTCAGGTGTCAGCTGTCTTGTGGGAGGCTGATGGTGTACTCTACAATTAACAAGGAGGGGGCATTGGGAAAGAAATGCATTTAAAAGCTCACCTCGATATCAGGTAGCCCTTTCTTTGTAACATAATCCACACGCAACTTGGGGATTTGTGTCATTAGTCCTTAGTAAGATTTGATGGTGTCGGACACTGTTAACATAAGAGTGGATTTTGGAAAGGTAATGAAGTTCAAATGCTCATCCACAAACGTTATAGAGCTGTAGTGGGCATGGCATAATTGCCTTGATATAACAGGCTTTGTCCGCACATCCTTGATTGTATCAAGCAGTACGGTTTCCAGATGTGAGGCTATCTATTTGGCTATAAGTAAACAGCTGCCTTCAACAAGGACCTAAGCCTCTGCTATGGTGCCCTCTGATAAGTGTACAGGAGTTTATCTTAGATGAGTTGTAGTGGTGTTGTAAATTTCCTCCCTGGAACGTTGCTTTGCAATATAACAGGCCTTGTCCATTCATCTTTTATTGTATCGAGCTGTACAGTTTCCAGATGTGAGGATAGCAATTTGGCTATAAGTAAACAGCTGCCTTGAACAAGGAACTATGCCTTTGCTATGGTGCCCTAATTTAGCTACAAGTAAACAGCTGCCTTTAACAAGGAACTAAGACTTTGCTATGGTGCCCTCTGATAAGTGAGGACGGGTGGTGCCCAACACAATTAATATGGAGTGAGCCTGCACGGCAACAGCACATACCACTAACAATGACAACTTATTTCTACTGAATGGCCGAGTATATTTTATGCAGAGTTCTGTTGTATGTTTCGCTTAGGGTTAGCGGTCCTTGCTAAGGGATGCTGGTGTCAATACACTTGGCATTAAGTGGCAATTGGGAAGGAAGTGCCTTTTTCTAAAACTTCATTCCACTAACATGTAGAGCTTTATAAGGCTTTACTTAATTGCCAAATGTTTATCTACAAAGTTTCTCTTCCCCTTTTTTAAGGTTCCAAATATAATTCGCTGGTGTTCAATACACTTATCAATCAATCAATCAATCAAGCATTTGTATAGCGCGCTACTCACCCGGAGGGTCTCAAGGCGCTTGGGGAGGGGGGGTCCGCTACTGCTCGAACAGCCAGGTCTTGAGTTGAGTTGAATTGAGTTGCTTAGCATTAAGTGGGCTTTGGAAGGTAATTCCTTTTCTAAAAGTGCATCCCACTTACATCTACAGCTTTATAAGGCTGTATTTAATTGCCAAATATTTATCTACAACGTTTTTCTTCCCCTTTCTTAATGGTCAGCGGTCCTCGGTGTGGACACTATTAACACGGGGGCCGTAGGAAGGTAATGCATTTTAAAACACATCCAGCTAACCGGTAGCTTTGGGACATTATCCACGGCAATTAGAATTGCTAACAAATCAAGCAACATTTAGGTTGCTTCAGGCAATAGCCAACAATTATATGCACAATTTTCCTTTTTTTGTTTCGTGCCTGTAACTATTGTCCTTAACAATACAGGCCGGGTAGGCTCAGGACAGCCCTCATCAGCAGGGACTCAGTGGGGCTTGCAGCCAAGATGGGATTTAGCCTTCGCTATACTAATAGGTATGGTCTTGTAATATGCGGCCCACAAAACTCGAAACTGAGCCATAATAACACTTCAAAGAAGGAGCCCCTGGGAGGTGACAGCTACTTAGCACACATTGTTATCAAAATACATCGCTTGGTAGCGAGTTAGCGCTCTTCATAAAGCGGCCAACAATAACGGTATGGGGAGGGGATCCTCATGGTTTATTGCCAGGAGTATCCTGTGATTAGGTATCCCAGTGGCAGTGCTTCCTTTGTGGAACAGTAAGGGCAGGTGCCCACTTTTTCTTCTGCTCCAATGCCCATAATTCAAACATAGGTGCAAGTCCATGTAATAACTTAGTACACAGTATGAGTTTTCTCTGTTGCCAATTAAGAACTGCCCAGGGGGGTCGATGCGGTATGCAGTGCCCGTCGTTGGTGCACCTGTCAGCTAATTGTTCAGCAAATTTCTTGCAGAAATGGGCAGATATGCCTCAGGTGGAACCTGGGAACAGGCTGTTGCAAAGAGAGACCTGCTGGCACGCTGCACACAGCGGAGGTCTCAAGAAGTAGGTTCTCCACTGATGGTGGTCGATATGGACATGTGTTGTGGTAGGAGAGGAGGGGAGGCTCCAGTCAAAGTGGAACAATTAACAACTTGGTCAAAAATGATTTTAGCAAAGTCCAGCAATAAGCGCAATTGGCTCCACTAGTCTAGTCAGGTTTTTGACGTTCTGTAAAACTAAAACAGGCAGATGTTGTGGAGCTCGGTCAGTGTTCGGGGGGGAGGGTGAGTACGCCGGGGAGCTTCTCACCCTGTGGCGGAGCGCTGACAGTTAACAACAAAGAGGGATGCACAACAATGGAGGTGCAGCCATTCAATGGACCCCAGGAGGGGGTAGATTCCATGTGTGCAGTGGGTCGGCGGGGAGGAGGGCCTGACCTGCCGGTAGTCCTGGACTCCACTGCCCTAACCCACAACGTATGGACTGAGTAGAACTTTGGGGAGGCTGCCTGTGTTCAGGTACCTACCCCGCAGGGCCGGTGCGGTATGCGGTGCCCTGGATGTCAAGTAGTGCAACTGTTAGCTGTAGCGCGTTGTGGCCTACCGGCACAATGTGCGCAGCAGAGTAGAACATTGGTGGCCAAGAAGGCCAAGTTCAAATGTACGGCCAAGTTCTAGTGTACGGCCGAGTTAAAAGTCAAAGTGTAAAGTTCAAATGTACGGCCAAGGGATTCTAGTGTATGGCCGAGTTAAAATTAAAGTGTAATATCATGCCTAATTCCCTTACTGCCGTTGACATGTTCATGCAGCTAAAGTGTGATGCTGTGAATAATTCTTATATATCCAAAACGGATACTTTTCTTTGGTAATGGTCTGTGGTAAATTACTTGGTTTGATGTAAATAAAAGGCTACGCCATGGACAACATACCCTGAATTCTGAGAGTTCTTTGGGCGTAGTGGGCGGTAAGGTGACAAAAGTTGGGGAGGAGGGAATGTCACGTTGTGCGCATACTATGAACAGGCGCCCCCCGCGCCTAGGGGAGGGGCGCCTTTAGTTGCGCCACGGGGCTGAACCTCCTCCGGGGGCCCATGGACAAGGAAGGGGTTGGGTCGGCGAGGTGATGTCATTCCGAGGAATGGTGAAAACGAAACTTAGCAGAAATGAAACTTAGCACAAGTATTTAAGGCTGTGCCTTGGGGGTTTCATCCTCTTTGTCTCCTCGGACCACAGCCTGGCCACAGGAGCGTCGTCGACCACCCACCCACCCGGCAGAAGGGCAAGGCTTCATGGAGGCAGAGCGGAGTGCTGACAGTTAACAACAAAGAATACTTGAATGCTAACAGTTCATAGAAAAGTACATAGGATAACCCAATTCCATATTTTTCCTATGAAAGCCGATTTCAATCAGTACATTTTCTGAAAGTTTGTTTAGGAAGAGAAAGTGATAGCAACTTAATCGTGTTTTTTGTTTCACTTTTTAAGGTGTGCTAATTTTATGGTGTAATAAAATGTTATTTCATGTTTCCAGTAATGACCATACGTAGATGTCTCATTAGTATTGAGGTTTCAATTGTAATTTTATATTGTGTCTAGTATCAAACTTCACACCACTTCTCCTGACCTAGACTTGGATTGCCCAACCAAAGAAAATGAAGTTGGCAGGTGAAAATGAGTGTAATTTTTGTGAGACTGGAAAACACAGAGCAAGAACCAATATTATTGAAATCCATCTACTGACAGACTGTATCTTGTCACATCTTCTTTGGAACTTTCTAAGCTAGTTTAACACAACAAATAAATCAATCTCTGACTGCTTGCAGTCACGGAAAAGACATGAGAGTTTGATATATGTGCCACATGCAATAGCTTCTCCTGCAACGACATTAAGCCAACAGCAAAGTAAAGCCCAGTTCTTTTTATTATCTGAGAATATTCAAATTTCTCTGGAAATGTCATTCCTAATAATTCTAGAGCTGTGATTTCTTAAGTTCTTCTTGGCAGAAGAGCCAGTAAAATAACTAAATTGTTAACATCTTCAGAAATTAATAAGAATAGGAAACCTATGGCCCTGATGAAAATAAACCTATTTCACATTTCATTCTCGGATATATTTTTTACTGGCTGAATTCTAAAGGGAATTTGGAAATCTGCACTGGCAGGTTTACTACCTCGCACGGTTACACATTTTGAAATATTAGGATTTCTCTAATGTTTCCAGGAGTACTCTCAGATGTGTGGATTCAAAAGGCTATTTCATGCGAAGTTTTGCATTTGGGGCAATGGCATATGTCGACAAATTACTGAACGAATCCAATTTAACTCTTTTTTGCCCAGGAAAATATTTGTCTCCTTCCTTAATTCCCCGGAATTTGTGGGTGTTGTCTACTTATTCCCATTCTGAAAAGGGATTTTAACCCAGCCATTGAAACAAGCACATTTCCAGCCATTTCGAGTGTGATAAAAAAAAGTTTGGGAATGACCAAATACTGGTGCATTTAAGATTGCTCCAATATACTCAGGGCATAGATGCTCTGTAGCAGGTGCTCAAGAATGTGAAAGCAGACGCAAGCACACAAAAAATCTTTTTGTAAAAACATTTTCTTCACAGGGACTTTTGTGCAGACAAATCTACTACCAAGGACGAGGAGTGGGAGTTCCAGGGAGGGAATTCCCTGAAAGCTTATTCAAATCCACAAAAATACTTGCAAATATTTACATCTTCTCCTTTACTCTCCTTCCCTCTTGAACCTATGTAATATTCCAAAGGGCACAAAAATAATGAAATAATACTTCATATACAAATGTATGATCTAATACCGATGTTCAATGTATCATGCTTGCTAACAGGAGTGAGTCAATATCATCCAAAGAGTTCAGGTCTATTTTCCAAACAGCTGCTAAAATAATTTTCCCTTATTAAGCAGAGTAGATAATTATGGAAACGTATGAGTCTACCATTGCTCTCAAACTCAATTTTTCATGATGTGCCTCACCATATTAAGCGGAATATCCCCAAAAAGGCTTCCTTATTGCAAGCAAAATATATCCATATGTAAAAACTCCTTTGTCCCTCCTCTTACCCTTCTTAACTGCTATAATCTAACAGAGCAACACAAGGGTTTGATTATGGTTTACGTTCCCAGGCACTGACATGAACACCAAGGGCCTGATATAGATCTTGGCCATAATAGTCCCAGCATCCCTTTTGTTCGATGGATTCACCACCCGCCTACTTGGCTGTCCGTCCACTTTATTTAGATGCTGGTGGGTCCATGGATGAAAGACCACCAGAGTCCAGCTGACTCCGCCAGGAATTCTCACCCGCATTAGCGGTGCCATAGGCAGAAGTGTCTTTCGGCAGGAGTCCAGCTAAGATGGCTGCCATGCTAATCATGATGTGGCTTTCCTTCTAGGCAATTTTGGCGGAAAAACCTCCTACATTAAGTTGGTGGAATGGAAGGAAAAGAGGTAAGAACTTACCTGTTTCCATCTCAAAACCCAACATGCAGGTCCTTTCTTTGCTGCTCCAACTCCACCTTGACAGCGAACAACTCTATTGTTGCCGGGATCTAAGGTAAGCAACGTTTACAATTGTCTTACTATGAAACGTGTGCTGACAATTGCTGTAGCCTCACGTGCATTTGCATTGTTCATACATACACATATTTCTACTGTGCAATGTAGTAATGTTCAATGTCCTACTTGTCAAGGTTAAATGAACCCACTTGTATGGACACTTGGAAAATATTATTGATGTTGTGGTGCTTAGGGTTGTTGTGCTTCTGGTGCTTGTGGGTTCAATAGCGTGTATATGTTGTTTGTGTGGCATGCAATATGTATAAAAATGGGCCATAACACATTACCTGCATATATTTATGAGGCACACACAACAGAACATATATATGTAGTGACATGAAAATAAGTTATAATTACCAGTCTCCACCCTACCAGGGACTCACTCCATCAGTAATCCACTGCCAGGACAACACCAGCACAATGGGGACATCTAAATCAGCTCTGTAGAATACTGCCAGCCTGATGACAGTGGTGCCAGCAGAACCTGCAAACATCTAAATATGGCAAGCAAAACTCCATCAGTTTGGCTGAGTACTTGAAACCACTGCCACGGTGGGGCTGCGGAAGTACTGACAAGTTCAAAATCAGGCCCTAAATCTGCCATTAGTGAGTCAAAGAGAAGGTGGGTGTTTAAATCTAGTGAAGCAGTTAACAATCCCTGTTCGGACAGTGGGCCTCTCTGCAGGGTCAACCCAAACCTTTTACCTTCCTCCTCTACTTTTTCTGACCTCCTTTTTCATTGCCTTAGCACTCTGAGCACTTTACCCCTGCCAACCAGTGCTAAAGTGCTTGTGCTCCCTCCCTAAAACATGGTAACATTGGCTCATACCTAACTGGCATTTTTAATTTACTTATAAGTCCCTAGTAAAGTGGACCCACAGTGCCCAGGGCCTGTACATTATATCATACTAGTGTGCCTGCTGACTGCTTGTGCCACCCACTTAGGTAGCCCTCTAACCATGTCTCAGGCCTGCCATTGCAGAGCCTGTGTGTGCGGTTTTTACTGCCATTTTGACCTGGCAAACCTCTTGCCAAGACCAAACTATCCCTTTTGATACACACAAGTCACCCCTAAAGTCACCCTGGACAATCCAGAGGGCAGGGCCGAATGTATCTAAAAGACAAGACATGTACCTTTAAGTTTTACATGTCCTGGTAGTGATAAACACCTAAACGTGTTTTCCACTACTGCAAGGCCTATCTCTCTAATAGGGTAACATTGGGATTACCTTATTAAATTTTATAATTGTTATTCCCAATTGTGAAGAGATAGACTTTTTGAGTTTGGTGTCTCTGGATTCACAATTTAAATTCCAAAGTTATGGTGAAGTTGGATTTTAAATTGCAATTCTGAAAATTCCACTTTTAAATAATTGAAATGTTCTTACTTTAGTCATTTGGAGGCAGCTGCTTCTCTCTAATACAAGTCTGTGGAGGGTGACTACTGGGCTTTGTGTATTCCCTCTAGACAGCCACACACAGTGGGAGCTCAGGTGCGACTTGATGGGCCATCTTGGGAGGATGGGAGGGAGGAACTGGACCCAGCCTCACTGCCACCTGACTAGGCTGTGTCCCATCCCCACACAAAGGGCTGCATACCCCCCTGTAGTGTGCGTGGAGCTAGGGCAGGAAGGGAGGACCTCTGTGCACTTCAAAGACCTGTCTTTGCAGTCTCCCGCACTTCAAATGCACAATTGGGTATAAGTACTGGACCTCTAACACAGCCACTGCAGTACACTTCTGGACCGGTGAATACTCTGCCTGAAAGAAGGACTGGTGTGCTACTGAAGGACTGTCACTCGGCTGAACTGCTGCTTTTCTGGACTCCTGACTTGCTGTGTTGTCCTGCTGCTTCCCTGCCTGGGCGAGGAGGACTAGACCTGTATCACATGAACCCAGAGTGACTCCAAGGGCTAGCTGGCTGGCCTCCTGATTTGAAGTCTCAGTAACATAATAGACTTACAACTCACCTGCTTCTGCACCTAGACTCTGCCATCTGTGAGTGTGCCCTGCCAAGTGGTTCCACCCCTGTCCTGGACCCTTAGAAGGGAGGCCTAAGGTGCTTTCTTCAGTAAAACACAGGAATCCTGTCAAAGCGGCGCATTGGGCACCATTGTGTGGATCAGAACCAGCGCATTGCCCCTGCTGCGTCGATTGGAACCAGCACATTACTCCTGATGCATGGATTGGAACCAGCACATTGCAGTTTTTTGCTTATCGGAGCCGAAGCATCCCCATTGCTGTGTGGATCAGGACTGGTACCCCGCCCACATTGTATTGATCAACAGCAAAGCATCGCTTCAGCTGCACCCCACGTCCTCAACATTGACACAGCCAGGATCAAGGTATTTATTTTCAGATGGCCTCACTCGGTTCCTGAATCCGGCCTGCAATCCATCGCGATCAGCCTGCACTTTTGACTTTGTCTTGGTCTGGCAGGTCCAGATATCCCAAGTAAGCACTTATTGCTTCTAAGCGCTTATATACATGTTATTCTTTAAAGATTGATATCTCAAGTTCTAGATATTGGTTATTTTTCATTTTGGTTTTATTTATTTAAGCTCTATTTTCCTAAAATGGTGTGGCATATTTTTGTGTGGTGTTTTCACTGTTTTACTGTTGGAAGTGTTGCACAAATTCTTTACAGATTGCCTTCAAGTTAAGCCTGACTGTTCTGTACCAAGGTACCAGAGGGGGAAGACAGGTTAATTTGGTGGTGCCTTACCACGACTAGGATTGTGGTTGCTTCTTGACCAGGGCTGGCACCCCAGTCAACCAGGAAACCAATTTCTAACAATCCCCAATAATTAGCCTACTTTCCCATCTTTTGTGTGTTATGAAGGCTTGCCATAAGGATGTTTCTGGTTCCTGGCTTGGACAAACACATCCTCGGTCTGTATCATGGCATACAATTCTGCAAGAATGCCCCTTGAGTGCCTATCATTTGAAACCCTGGGAAGGGGCCTTCTCTGGAGGCTTATTCCACCTCTTTTCTTTACCTGACTCTTGCCCCTATCTTCACAATAGTTCAGAATAGTCATCACTGTGAACCCAAGAAATACACCAGGACGCAAACTGCTTCTCACACAATTACAGGTGTCTATAATTAACAATGGATTCACTAGTGAATAGGGGCTATCTGCCATAAATTACATTGACTCAATATTGTTTGAATTTAGATGATTTATTAGAGGATGGAACTGAAATTGGCGAATAAGATTATCAACATAAAATATCATGCCCTCATCTTCATATATATTCTGGTATTAAGATGGGTTCAAATGGATAAACTTCTTGAGAGAAGTCTTCATATCAAAATCTGCTCCAATATGGGGAGTAACTAGATGCACTATCCAATATTCTCCCTTCCAGTTCAAGCTGGTTCCCATTCCTTCACCCCATGGTTAGGAGTTTTAGAGCAGGAGATTTAGAAGCAATCACATGCCGAGATTCTTGACCTATCGGATTCAAGCAGGATCTAGGAGTTCCACCTTTAAACCAACAACTCCCTGATCCTGACTGCCTCACACTATCCAGTTTAATTATAACACTCTCACCTGCAGTGTTCTGATGCACATAGTTCAAGCGGACTAATAGTGTTATCAATTCATCTAACTTGACAGGGTAAAAAGATATTTTTTGCCGGGACAGACTAACCATCATTGAACAACCACTAAAATGTTTCTTTACTAGGTATAAAAACTGGGTCAGAGGGTCGATTGAATCAGTAACTTGACCTTTTCCTATTCATAATAAAATTAGAACCTTTTCATTCTCTGATCTCACTCCCTTTCACTCAGGAACAACTGGATAGTTCACCAAACATCACTTAAACTTAATTTGTTTCACTGAATGTTCTAATTAGGTTTTAGCTTCTTAAACCATGATCAATTTGAGCCTTTTCTTATTTTTCCTTGAGCGGGTAACAATTCCTGGAGGAGAATCGGCTGATTCCAACAGTCTCTATTCATTGTGTATCTTCAAACTTCCTTGCATTGGCTTGGTTGGACTCTCATTCTACTTCTTCTGTTGTCCAAGAGAAATACCTTCCTGCTTCTAGACCTTCACACTTCTACTTGAGATTAGTCAGCCAGACCAACTTGCTTTCACCGTTTCAGTTCCTCATCAACAGATTGGACCATCACTTTTAACAATCCTAACTTTTTTTTTCAATTCAATTCAAATATAGCTTTATTCGATTTTAGCAAATGAAAATCATAAAAGCACATTTAATACAGCATGGTAAAATGAGTTCAAAACTCAAAAATAAAACATAGAATTTTATACAAATTTATGACTGTCGGAAATCAGAGGTCAATCAATTCATAGACGCTCTACACCTTACTGCAAATTTCAAAAAGCTAGCAGCTGCAGTAATTGTAAGTTCATCTACAAGCATGTATAGCTTGAGTAGGGCTGGCCTACACTGTCTTAGGCCCCACAGTTTGAGAAGTGGGAGGAGATGTTTCTTCCTACCCCTATCATAAAATTTACAGAATAAAAGGACGTGAATTTTGGATTGCTTGGAAACATTATCACAAGGACAGACCACCAGATTAGTAGACCAGTCATTTGTGGTGGGAAATGTTAGTAGACGGTAAAAACAATCCGTTCTCATCCTTGTTAGCAACATTCTCGTATAGGTTGAGATAGTCGGGGAAAGATAAAAGGGAATGCCAACATCATGGAGTAAGAGATTGTGGTGAGCAATCGATGATTTGTTGCCTTCAATATAGGAGCGCCTGTCTTCTAGTAGACCTAAACAGCGAGCCTTAAGGTCCTTTTTTGAGATGGTTAGACACAAAGTCGGGTTGATATATAAATCAGCCAAATCCAATGATGTTAAAAATTTCTGTACATAGGCAAGCCAAGATATTTTTCTTGAGTCAGTTAAGGCCATACAGTCCTTAATCACGTCTTGGTTCAGCACCGTTTTTTCTGAGGACCATATTTTGTGCCATAACAGAATTGGAGCGACTTTAATTATGTCTGAGAAATGTACCCGGGCGAGCTCATTGTGACAGACTGTGGTAGAAATAGATCGAGGGACAGCCAGCAGATACCTCAAGAATGCGTTCTCACTTGTTTGTATCTCTCCACAGTCCGCCAGACCCCAGATACCAGCACCATATGTTGCAGTGGAGACGCATTTAGCTGCAAATATGTCCAACAAGATCCCAACCGGTTTCCCACCTAATTTAGTGGCAAATTTCTTTAGAGCTCCAATTTGCCTAATAAAAGCCAAGTTTCTAGTGTGAACAGCATTTTTCCATGACCCTGTACTATTAAAAAGTATGCCCAGGTAAGTAAAAGTTTTCGTGAGGCTGATCTTAGATGCATTAATAAACGTATTGCAAGAAGTGTTCTTTTTTTTACTACAACACATGGTAAAAGTTTTGCTTACGTTAATCTTTAGACCTCTCACACCCATGAATGCTGTAAAGGCTGACAATGCTTTTTGAAGCCCTAATTGGGTCCTGGACATAATAACGGCGTCGTCCGCATATAAAAGGATTGGGACTGCGAGGCCGTTTATTTTAGGGTAATCAACATCCAATTTCGCCAGGCAGTCGGCAACACTGTTAATGTACAAGTTAAAAAGAAAGGGGGCAAGGATGCAGCCCTGCCTGACCCCCTTTTTGATGGGAAATTTACTCGTACAAGTTCCATCCTTTCCATAGCGAACCTTGGCCCCGGCTCCTCGGTACAGTTCTTTTATGAAGGCAAGTATGTTAGAGTCAACTCCCATGCCAGTAAGGGTAGACCAAAGTATACTGTGGTTAAGGCATTCAAAAGCAGAGCTTAAGTCCACGAAAGTCATATATATTGCACCTTTTTGCCATCACATATTTGTCGGTGATCAGAGCTAAGTTAAGACATTGTTCCACTGTCCCAAGGCCAGAAACAAACCCATATTGGAATTTAGACAAAATGTTATTTTCCTGAGCCCATGATTGCAATTGGTTCAACAGGACTCTCCCAGCCACCTTCATCATGGAGTCCAATAAGGAAATTGGTCTATAACATTTTGGGCCCATTCTTTCACTTTTTTTAAAAATAGGTATTATAATAGCTTCTTGCCAGGTTACGGGGAATCCTTTTTGAGCATAAGAGTTGAGGACGTTTGTAACAATTGGTGCCAACAGTTGAATGTTACCTTTAAATAGATCTATTGGGATTCCATCCGGGCCGGGGGCTTTGGCATTAGAGCTTTCAAGAATGGCCAATTCCACTTCTGAATGATTAAAATAAATGGAAAGCGGAAACGACTCTGTGTGGTTTCTTTGCGGCTCATTACTCTCCATTTGTTGAATTTCAAGATTGAGTGGTTCGATCTGGTCATCTAATTTATACAGTTCGGTGAAGTGATTTATCCAAACTTCCTCCGTGATGGCAATTTCTATAAGGTCGGTTGACCTATCGCTAAAGAAAGGGGCATTGACCTCCCTCCAAAAAGCTGTGTTGTCTCTTAAAGTGCTTGCTTTTAACAAGGCTACCCAGGCAGCAGTTTTCAGCTCCTTTTTCCTGTTTTTAATTGCCTGTTTATAAGCAGCGCGGGCGGATCTTATTTCCACCCGTTTTTTGGGGGATTTGTTAAGGGTAGCCTTCAAGATGTTATGAGTGTTTGAACACTTGTGATCAAACCAACCAAAACTCTTGGGCACATTGCTTTTATTGTGGTTTCTGGTCAGGTTTTTCCTGATTTGTAAAGCGATTTGATCAAATGCGAGGATAATTTCTTGTGGGTTGGGAGGGTATTCTAGGCAGGACCGAAATAGATCGGGGTCAAACTTGATCAGATTTTCAAGGAATTTAGATGTGTCAATTTGTGCCCATTTTATAGTATACCCATTTCTCGACGAAAGTGATACAGAGTGTGAGTAGAGATTACCTATAGCGCTCTCGGACTTGTTTCCACTAGAAGGGGAACATATTTTGGCACTAATAGGATAGTGGTCGCTCATAACCAGCTCCTCTCTCCTGGTTTCTCGAGCGTCGCCATGAAGACTGTTAGACAGAAGGATGAAGTCTATTGTCGTAAGCGATCCCCTACCATGAAATGTAGGTTGGAAGTCAGTCGGGGGCACTGTTAAGTCATTAAGGAAGCCCAGATCCCATTCATGTAATAAGTTGTTCAATTGGGATCCCATAGTTGAGTGTTCGAAATGGGTAGTATGGTCACCATTTGGGGCTCTTAGGTCACAAACCCTAGTTCCACTGTGTGGGCATAGATGACAGTTAAAATCTCCTAAGATGACTAAACGTCTATCTGAACAAGACCCTCCCATGCCCTTCTTTATAAGTTTAGAAAGAAACTCTATAAATTTTGGTTGGTCGTCTCTCTGTGCGCTATTATAAAGGTTTATAAAGAGAGAGCTGACAGCCTCTTTCCCAGTCATTTTGAAGGCCTGTAGGGAGGGACCAAAGGACTTTGAACTAAGATCAGATGGAGCGAGCTCAACGCATTCCATAAATACATTGAGCCTATTTGAAACATATAAGCAAAGACCTCCCGAGGGTCTGCCTCTGTTTGACTGGATAGCTGGGGTAAAGTGTGTACTGTAGCCGTCCAGGTTAATAGGTGACAGGTCCCAACATTCCTGAAGCGCTATGATGTCAAAAGTATTTATGAAGTTCAAGAAGGTTGGGTCCTTTGCTTTGTTTGTAAGACCGGCTATGTTCCAAGTTAGAATGGACATATGTTGATTAAAATCAGAGTGCTTTGATGAACAGAGGGAATGACTTTGATCCGAGGTTGAAAGTAAAAGGGGAGCCGAAGATCCGTCAGTTTGTACAACCGCGTGCCCAGAAGGAAACATGTTACTGGGGCCCACAGTGAGTTGTTTCAAACCAGGTTCCCCAGTTTCACTTGGAAATGACCCTGAGCTAACAGAAGACAGGGGAGTTTTAGTCTTATTCTTAGAAGATGTTTGGTTGCTTGATGGTCAGTCAACCATTTCTAAGATTGAAAAATAATTACTAGTTGGTGCCCCCCTCCACCCCTCTACGTAGGGTTGCTCTCTTCTTGGGTACCAGGGATGATGTTCCCAGTCCTTTCTTCTGTTACACGTATCTACTTGCGACCAACTCCAACCTGGAGATTGGTTCCAACTAAGAGGATAACCTTGTTCATGAGGAAACCTTGGAGGGTAAAAAAAGGACAGACGGTTAGTGTCTATACCTCCCTTTCTCTCCAAGGTTGACCAAGAACATATATATCTGACTGTCTCTGGGTCATCAAAATTAATGATAATACAGTCCCCCTGTATTCTTTTCCTTGTTGCCCCAATCCAGGGAACCCTACGTACCGTGGAGAGTCTACTATTACAATGTGAAGGAAGGGGTCTGTTGATGTTAAGCCATTGCATGACTTTATTTTTTAGGGACCAGGTGGATTCACTTGTGTTTTCTTCTAATTCTGGGACCCCCGTAAGAATCACAGTATAGGGGCTTGCCTCTGGAGGAAGATGGATAGGCCTCCTTGGTCTAGCTGGTTTATTGGTAGTATCATCTACCTGTTGGACAACCGAAGGTTTGGGGGAAGGAGGCTTTGATTGAGTTTTGGAAGGATCGGCTATTGTTACTGGCTTTCCCTGTAGTTGCTTAGTGATGCCCTTGGTATCTGTTTGGATCGCTTGTGTGTTGGTAGGAGTTTTGGGGGTTTTACTTGTAGGTAGAAGGGTTTTATGTATTGAGGGTGGGGGTGCAGGTTTCTGTACAGTGACTACCTTGGTGTGATTGACATTCGTAGAAGCTGGGGGAGCTAAAGTGGTGATAGGAGGTTTTAGATGACTAGTATGATTAATGAGTCTGGCGATTTGCTTCTCGATGTTATTTAAGGATCGTTCAATTGGTAGTAATTGGGATTTTATGAGATCCTTAATTGTGGCTACCACTTGTGCATTAAGCTCAAATTGGTTTATATTGGAGTTAGCATATTCCCTCTGAGCATCATCCAGCGATGCAGCTGTTACAGAGGGGTCATCCACATTAGCAGGTAGAGAATTGGTAGCGTTATTTTTATGTTTGGTACGGGGGGATTTTTTGGACCTTATGTGCTTTGGTGGACAGTTCTGCTTGGTCTTAACTACTGGCCTTGTACTGTCTTGTTTGGGTATGGCTCCCTCCCTAGACCCCTTGTCAGTTTTAGTAGGAGAAACTACTAAAGATGGAGACTCAATCAGGGGTTGCGACTCTGTCAGGGTTAGCGGGGCCGTTTGAGTGGGACTAATCACCAGAGTCGGTGTTTTCTCCAAATCTTCCAGGGTAACTTCCCCTAGAGATAAACGAGTGACAGATAGGTCGACACTCATAGGGATAGTATGTAGTTCTGCACGGATTTCTTGCAATAGTGGGGCATTAGTTCCTTGTTGGATAGGTGTTTTGGCTAGAGCCAGAAGGCCCATTGAGGATCTTCGTGCTGCAGCAAGGTCTTGGGAAACACGTCTTTCTAAAAGGACAATCCCTTGATTAATTGCATCGTTTGCTTTCGTGATGAATTGGTCAATTGGACCAGTAACCTGGCCCACACCTTGAGCCGTCTTACTCCTACTACCCCTTGTGGTCATGTTGGCGCTGTATTACACGTGGGTACTAGGGGGTAGAAGTGATGGCGAAAAGGTTACCGGGATACAGGTCAAAAGTCAGATGGTAAGATAAAAAGGGATAGGCCCAGACCAGACTTACACAGGCTTGAACGGGCTTAAACGGGCCCGCCCTTTGCCCGGGCTTAGCCCCGGGCTGCGACCCACGCGCGTCCCGCGCTGCGCGTCACTAGGCTTACTATTATTCTCTATGGTGGAGAGGGGGCGTGGCACTGGGAGGGGGAGCGGCTCCGCCGGGAAGAGGACACAGCTGTGGATGATATATGCTGTCCTCGCAGTCCCGGGGCCGCACCTCTCACCTCCTCTGCAGCCTCACTGCTCACACCTCCTCACGCCGGTCAGTCCAAGGGCAGGAAACAGTTGAATGCTACTCCTGTAGCGCGGTTATGCTTCTGGCAGGCAAAGGGCTCCTCACATGAGCGGCACCCGCGAACCGGGGGCCGCGAGGAGTAAAGAGCACTTTGGTGGGGGCGAGCACTGGGAGGGGGCGCGCCTCCGCCGGGAAGAGGACACAGCTGTGGATGATATATGCTGTCCTCGCAGTCCCGGGGCCGCACCTCTCACCTCCTCTGCAGCCTCACTGCTCACACCTCCTCACGCCGGTCAGTACAAGGGCAGGAAACAGTTGAATGCTACTCCTGTAGCGTGATTATGCTTCTGGCAGGCAAAGGGCTCCTCACATGAGCGGCACCTAACTTTTTTAAATGGGAGAGCAAATACAAGTCGAAGTGAGCACTTCATGTATCTAAATTATAGAATGCATCAGGGAGCTTAACTTTCCTACCCTTGAACCAACCTCCACAACAAACTTTAACAAAGTTAGGAGCAATACTGCTTGAATGTCAAACTTGTTAACCTGCCAATTGAGTGGATCTGTTCCAGGCATCTAAAAATTGACAGAGTGAACATGGTTTGTATTAAAGCATTAGATAAAAAAGCGTGACCTAGTGATCCATCTGTACTAGATGGTGTTACAGTAGCCCATCTGTACTACATGGTGTTACCTGTACAACCGTGCTCCCCTACAAGCAAATATTTATGAATTCAATTGACTCAACTTCGAGAGATGCATTAACGGTCCAAGAAAGAAGCACATTCCAATGAAGCTCCACCATTGAAACTGAAATCAGTAAGCAAGTAATTTCATTATTGTTGGATTGAACGATCTCAAATTCACAGTTCCAGGTTATTGCATTATTTTCTGTAGTGATAACTATTGTGTTAGACTATCACTGATCAATTGGGCACTAAGAACAGAGTTTTCATTATACTCTTAGCTGTGAAAACTATCCCTCCTAGGACCATATGGAACCAAAGGCATCTAACTCATCCCCAAGCATCACACATAGCATTTGCACTTACAATTTAATTATGTGGCTGACCAAATATGAAATTCTGCTTGTGAATTTTCTTAATCACGTTACACTCCCCTCAAATGGTGCAAATACCAGTGTGAGCATACTTTCTCATATGGGCAGTTTGTTTGGTAATTTCAGGGCACATAAATCTACAAACCGACAAGTTGCAATTATTCAGGATCATTTGTAGAAAGTTTCCCACTGTGAAAATGGCTGCCTATTTACTCGTGTGAAGGTTTGCACAATATTTGTTTTCAAGAGCAGAAAATTGAGGAAACGCCTCTGAAAATAATGGAAGTTTATGGGAGTTTGATTCTCTACTGGAATAAGCAAATAAAATCAGTAAGGGCAAATGAACCAGTGTGCTATATTAACACAATTACAAGCATACACTTGCCATATTTCCAAATGCTCAAATTTTTCCCAAAGTTGGCATTCCTGGGAAGCTGCAAAAGTTGTAGCTTCCCAGTTTACACCAGACAGATGGTTGACAAAATGTTCTTATTGAAATGAATGTGTGTTTTATATAGCCTTGATTAATATATACCAGCAAACATCAACATCCACAACCACGGAAAAAATATCATATGGAGAAAAAAACACATTTTGCTTGCATAGTCATAAACTGTCCATTTGCCACTATATACATTACCAACAAATAAAAAAGAAATGGTCTAAAACATAGTCTCAGGATGACGTATCAGTGTTAAAAAAACACTTGGGTGACATTTAAGAATTTTATCTCAGCAACCATAAGAACTGAGCACACTGCCACCATGACAGAGTGCTGCTTGAGTACTCTCCTGAATCTTTCATACACCACTAACCCACAGAATACCAGCAGGGCAAAACAAACAACCACAATCAGACCGATCCCAAAGAACATCACTTTCAGATGGGCAACCTTCATTTACTCTCTGTGCAGTTATAAGCAACATTCCCCAGGAACAACCCTAATTATGAGTAAAATCCTAAACCCATATCTCCGCTTGGAAACAAGTTGGCAAAGTGAATCAAAGCCACTTTCCACTTAGTTTTCAAAATTAATTTCAGTGTTGAAATCATATTTCATTAACTTTTTTTTATCTAAATGGGTTTGGGTATTTATTGTGCTGTTTTCTTGACTTTAAAATTGTTTGCACTTCTTGGACTTAACATGCATTTCTCTGGGGAAATGATTGCTGCTTGTGCAACAGCTATCAGGAATGGAATGGAGTTTTACTGAAAGTTGTATTGAGACACAACAAAGGTGCATTATTACATTGAAAAGTGTACCCGACACAACAACACATAACCCCCTTTTGACAAGTATCTTGCATGCAAGCCTTCTGACATCCATCATTCAATCTGAAAGTATGTGGCTATGCATAAGTAACATCATTGTTCAGCGCTGTGTTATTTTCCAACTTGGTGTCTGGTATATAAATACATGTGCATTAATACATGCATACATACATAAATGGATGCATGCAATTGAATAGTTCTACCCAAACATCTCCATTTTATGGGTAAAATGAAAGACAAAGACAAAAAAAGGTTTTGATTAAACAATGCACCTTTCCTTTTTGTGTTTTTACTTACCTGAGCACTTATGCTGCTTTATAGCACTTTTAAATGTAGAGTTAGTTTAGACATTATTTTGTGATATATGGCCCATGATCACAATCAGGAGGTGATTAGCTCGGGTTTTTCTTCGGCATTCTCTGCTACTAATTTATTTAACCTATTATCTGCCTTGTCTTTTCATTCCAGTGTTACAAAAAAGCAATCAACCCCATAGTGTCTTGTTTTAAGGTTATTTTGGAATGCAAACACTATGTATCTTTTCTATTCTTAAAAAAGCCTCCATCAACTGGTATAGTTCACACATTTTCTGTCTTATTGTCAAATGTTCTGAACCACGTATTTTTCAAATATGCTTCTTTATAAACCTACCTAGCACATGATTTGTGAAAAAAATATAATTTCGGTTCCAGTGCAGGTCGACTTAGTGAGACCCCATTGATTCTTACTCATAAGTATTTGCTTCTATCAGTCAATCCCAGACTGGAACCTGTATTAAACCTGCTTTATCTCCCCGAGGCATTTGACAGCTTGACTATGAAGACCAGTTGCATTAACGCACTATCGGATGACCTTCAATTTGCAGTTATGTTACAGCTGACCATGTATACGTGGCCTCTTTGATTACTTTTGATTTAACTGTTTTATGCCCAAATAGGAAAAAAACAGGATGGAGATTTGAAAGGAATGTATTGTTTTTTTACTATTGGAGAAAAAAAATCGTATTCTATTATTGCAATCAAGTTCACATGAATAAAAAGAAGCACCTATTTCTTAACGAAAATATGTATAGCTATAGTCGTTCTCTAAAGTGGATATGAAATTATGGGTCAGATTTTACTTCGACTTTCGTTTCCATTTCCCGAATAACAAATCTTTGTGTTTTGCTATTAGGAAACCACAAGCAGCAATGTACTACAGCCTGTTTTCCACTGTTTGCGATTTCCAGTCGGTCGCAATTGACCTACCTCATTAAGGGCCAAATGTACAAAAGGTTTTAGCGTTCACAAACAGAGAATCATGTCATTTGTGACTGCTTAATAGCCTTTTGGCATGTACTAACCCTATCTTGTGAGTCGGTAACCAATTACTGATTTGCAAAATAGGGGTTGTGAGTCGGTATTAGGAAGGGGAGTGTTTAGGGTGTCCCTTCCTAGTGGCGAGTCACAGGGGGATGTATGAATGTTTTGTGACTGGAATGTAGTTGCTAAACATTTGCATTTTACCGCCTACTTCAAGTAGGTGGTAAGCCAATCGCAAATGGGAAGGGATGCCCAGCGGCCCCCTTCCCCTCAGTGAATGGTTGTAAAACGTGTTTTAAGAGCAGGCAGCGGTCCCTGGGCCTAAATGTTTCATTTTTCTTTTTGAAACACATCCTGTTCTCCCTTAGGAAAAACTTGCTGAATTAAAAAAAGTTGCTTTATTTAAAAGCAAACACAGCATTGGTGGTCTGCTGTCCCCAGCAGGCCACCATACCTGTGTTTTTAAAGATTACCAATGGGTCGCAAATAGTGACCTACCTCATGAATATTGATGAGGTAGGACCATTTGCAACGTACTGGGAATCAGTAAATGTGTCTGAGATAGATTAGTTCTTCTTTGCTTGCAACCTGCTAATTGCGAATCACAAAGATTCTCAATTGGGAAGTCACAAACAGATTTCCTTGTACATATAGCCCTAATATTCACGAGGTGGGTCGCAATTTGCAACCCATTGGGAATCGCTAAAAACAGAGTGATGGTGGCTTGCTGTGGACAGCAGGTCACTATGTCTGTGTTAGCTTTTAACTAAAGAAATTATTATAATTTTTTTTTAAATGCAGCTTGCTTTCCTTAAAGGAAAACAAGATGCCAAAAAACATTTTTCTTTACATTTTGTAAGACCAGGCAGTGGTCTGAGGGACCTCTGTCTACTCTTAAAAAACGTTTTTGCAGGCATTCAGAAAGGGGAAGGGGTCCCTTGGCCCCTCTTCCGGTTTGCAAATGGGTTCCCACCTTCTTGTGGTAGGTGGTCAAATTTGAATGTTTTGCAACCGTATTTCATACCACTGCGAGTCGCTATTAGGATGGGGCTCCCTTTATGCAATTCAGTATTAGGTTACTAAATTGCAAAAATAGGTTTGGCACATAGAAAAAGGCATTTTTCCGGTCACAAAGAGTGCTATTCTGCAAATCGGGTCATTTACGACCTGGAAAAATCTATGTACATCTGGCCCTAAATACATTGCATGTTTGGAGGATGAAGTGTGATATATAAATGTGAATATATATATATATATATATTCTCGCTCCGTTGCACCAAAATCCGGGTCACTCGCAGGCGGGTGCCTCTCGTGGCGGCGCCCCACGTGTAAATCACAGCTCAAGTTTCTTTCAAGTCCAAAGAAAGAAATTACGGCACTCACAGGGAAAGTGTTCAGTAAGTTTTTACTCGCTCAGCAGACAAACGCGTTTCGGTATTTCCTTCGTCAGTGTCTACCATTGACACGGAAGGAAGCGTGTTTAAAAGGTTTACGTCACATTTGTGCATATACATAGAAAGAGGACTGACGTTATACCTCCGTGAAAAACGCTATTAACATAGTAAATTACTTTTTGCATCAACATTTCAGTATTCACAATCATTAAGGCATGTAAATTACATTTCAAGTTTAGAAGCACTTTGTATTTTGTGATTTACCCACATTTTAGCATACAAGTGTAAGGTATATTTGCCTTAGTTGTGTAGTGTGAGTTATTAAGCCGTGGATCGGCATTGTTCACGGGGTATAATAAATCTCATTTTTACAGAGCTTATGCTTTACCCAGGTGGGAGGACAATTCTTCATTTCTGTTTAATCCCCGCGGGGCCTTAGTCTGGAGATCGATTATGTAGCGGGATTCTAATCTTCTTAATTTCCGCAGCCTGTCTCCACCCCTTGGGTCTGCTGGTATATGGTCTAGTGCAAAGAATTGTAAAAGTTCCCTATTGCTATTATGTTTCAAGGCAAAGTGTTTAGCTACGGGGTAATTAAAATCTTTATTCATAATTGCACGTTGGTGCATTCAAATTGACTCTTAGGTCCAAATAGTTCACAGTGGTTGTATTAATGTCTGCAGTGAAATTTAAATTCAAGTTGTTACAGTTTAAAAATGCTACAAACTCTTCTGCTGAAGTAACAGATCCCTCCCATACAAGGAAAAGGTCGTCGATATACCTATACCAGACTTTCAAATTTTCTGCCCATTTTTGGAACTCAGGGCTTTGGGTCACCTGCTCCTCCCACCAGCCCACGAATAAATTCGCGTAGCTGGGGGCGAAGCAGGTTCCCATCGCCGTCCCGGTGACCTGTCTGTACATTTGACCTTGGAACAGGAAGATATTATTAAAGAGACAGTATTCAATGAATTCCAGCAGCATTTGGCTGTGTTTGCTGAACTTCATGGGTCTCTTATCGAGATAATATTTCATTGCAAGTAATCCCTGGTTATGATCAATACTCGTGTACAGACTAGTAATGTCCATAGTTATTAAAATACACGAGGGGTTACATTTTACATTTTCAATCTTATTCACAAAGTCTTTCGTGTCTCTGATATACGATTTGAGATGGAGGACACTCTGAAAAAGAAAATGGTCAATGAAAATAGACATGTTCTCAGATACACTTCCTATAGAGGAGACTATTGGTCTACCAGGGGGGTTCCTGCTGTCTTTATGTATCTTAGGCAACTGGTAAAAGGTTGGCACAGTTGGATTGTTGTTTTTCAAAAAGAAATACTCGTCGGTGTCCAACATGTCATTGCTATGCCACTTATTAATAAGTGATTGAAATTTAGCGATGCTTTCTTCATATGTCTTTCTAGATGTTTTTTCATATGATGTTGGGTCTTCCAATTGTCTTAGTGCTTCTTGGCAATATTGTGCTCTTGACATGACTACGATGTTTCCACCTTTGTCCGATGGCTTACAGATGATATCTGGGTCATTGTCAAAAGTTTTGAGGATCTCTCTTTGTTCCTTCGACATGACGAAGGAACAAAGAGAGATCCTCAAAACTTTTGACAATGACCCAGATATCATCTGTAAGCCATCGGACAAAGGTGGAAACATCGTAGTCATGTCAAGAGCACAATATTGCCAAGAAGCACTAAGACAATTGGAAGACCCAACATCATATGAAAAAACATCTAGAAAGACATATGAAGAAAGCATCGCTAAATTTCAATCACTTATTAATAAGTGGCATAGCAATGACATGTTGGACACCGACGAGTATTTCTTTTTGAAAAACAACAATCCAACTGTGCCAACCTTTTACCAGTTGCCTAAGATACATAAAGACAGCAGGAACCCCCCTGGTAGACCAATAGTCTCCTCTATAGGAAGTGTATCTGAGAACATGTCTATTTTCATTGACCATTTTCTTTTTCAGAGTGTCCTCCATCTCAAATCGTATATCAGAGACACGAAAGACTTTGTGAATAAGATTGAAAATGTAAAATGTAACCCCTCGTGTATTTTAATAACTATGGACATTACTAGTCTGTACACGAGTATTGATCATAACCAGGGATTACTTGCAATGAAATATTATCTCGATAAGAGACCCATGAAGTTCAGCAAACACAGCCAAATGCTGCTGGAATTCATTGAATACTGTCTCTTTAATAATATCTTCCTGTTCCAAGGTCAAATGTACAGACAGGTCACCGGGACGGCGATGGGAACCTGCTTCGCCCCCAGCTACGCGAATTTATTCGTGGGCTGGTGGGAGGAGCAGGTGACCCAAAGCCCTGAGTTCCAAAAATGGGCAGAAAATTTGAAAGTCTGGTATAGGTATATCGACGACCTTTTCCTTGTATGGGAGGGATCTGTTACTTCAGCAGAAGAGTTTGTAGCATTTTTAAACTGTAACAACTTGAATTTAAATTTCACTGCAGACATTAATACAACCACTGTGAACTATTTGGACCTAAGAGTCAATTTGAATGCACCAACGTGCAATTATGAATAAAGATTTTAATTACCCCGTAGCTAAACACTTTGCCTTGAAACATAATAGCAATAGGGAACTTTTACAATTCTTTGCACTAGACCATATACCAGCAGACCCAAGGGGTGGAGACAGGCTGCGGAAATTAAGAAGATTAGAATCCCGCTACATAATCGATCTCCAGACTAAGGCCCCGCGGGGATTAAACAGAAATGAAGAATTGTCCTCCCACCTGGGTAAAGCATAAGCTCTGTAAAAATGAGATTTATTATACCCCGTGAACAATGCCGATCCACGGCTTAATAACTCACACTACACAACTAAGGCAAATATACCTTACACTTGTATGCTAAAATGTGGGTAAATCACAAAATACAAAGTGCTTCTAAACTTGAAATGTAATTTACATGCCTTAATGATTGTGAATACTGAAATGTTGATGCAAAAAGTAATTTACTATGTTAATAGCGTTTTTCACGGAGGTATAACGTCAGTCCTCTTTCTATGTATATGCACAAATGTGACGTAAACCTTTTAAACACGCTTCCTTCCGTGTCAATGGTAGACACTGACGAAGGAAATACCGAAACGCGTTTGTCTGCTGAGCGAGTAAAAACTTACTGAACACTTTCCCTGTGAGTGCCGTAATTTCTTTCTTTGGACTTGAAAGAAACTTGAGCTGTGATATATATATATATATATATATATATATATATATATATATATATATATATATATATATATATATATATATATATATATATATATATATCCGAAAAATCGCCACACTGCAAGCTGGCGCTGCCGATTGTCCAAATGACAAAAAGTAGTCCCATCAACTGCTGGTGCAAAAGTGTTTTTTAATATATTCGTGCCAGTGCGTCCGCCATGATGCGTTTCGCCTCAGGGAGAGGCTTGATTATATGACATACTGCAAGCCAGTAGGCAGACTTTTAAAGTGACAGTGCAAGGTAACAAGATGTAAACATGGAAGAAATACTGTGCAAATTACGCCAATGGAATAAATAAATAAATGAATAAATATTATACCAATTTTGAACAGCCTGTATGTACATAGCAGCAACCCTGTGGGACATAAAACAGATTTTTTTTGTTTTATATTTTTGTACACTATGTTATATCCAGGATAACAGCGTGTGTAAAAAATTCATTAAAGCCATAGTGGCTGACATCAAATAAGAATTTTCAAGCCTGCCCATACCCTATTTTGTGTAGGGCTAAACTGACACAACATAATCCCTCTGTCTTTCTGCCTCTGATGAAAAAAGGCTGCTGCACAACGCAGAACTCAATGTTAAGTAACAACTCCATGTCATCGCTACCAAGTGCAACCGTCACATAAATTATCTCCAAAAGTATGTGGCCCTAGTGGGCCATCCAATAGATTAATGTCTGCCCAATGGTTTAAAGTGCCAATTGTGATGTGCAAAGTGCAAAAATGAGTGCAAAATGTGCAAGACAAACAGATCTTAAAAACATATTTTACATAAATTTCTTAATACCATTCAGCCAAATTTTTATATTAAAACTAACTAAAACGATTCAGTTGTGTGCATCTAACCGGACAGGCTGTGTGATCCTGAAGAATCCTAAATACAGGTATAGAGATCGTCCCTGTCATTCAATCCATTAGGATTGTTTGTGTTCAACTCCAGTATATATCTAGTCTCCAGGAGACGAAGTTTGGCCTCTCGGTCCCCTCCTCTCCTGGATGCTACTACTGTTTCGATGACATAATACTGGAGCTGGGCAGGGTTACCAGAATGCTTGACTTCAAAATGCCTGGCAACAGGATAGGTCTGATCATGCCCCACAATTGCCCGTATGTGTTGGAGTATCCACTTGTGGGCAGGTAGCCGGGTGCTACCCACATAACTCAACCCACAAGGACACTCCAACACATACACAGCATATTCTGTCCTACACGTTAACCTAATATCCACGAGGTGGGTCGCAATTAACTAAAGAAATGTTTTTTTTTAATGCAGCCTGTTTTCCTTAAAGGAAAACAAGATGCCCAAAAAAAAAGAACATTTTTCTTTACATTTTGTAAGACTAGGCAGTGGTCTGAGGGACCTCTGCCTACTCTTAAAAAACGTTTTTGCAGGCATTCAGAAAGGGGAAGGGGTCCCTTGGCCCCCCTTCCGGTTTGCGAATGGGTTCCCACCTTCTTGTGGTAGGTGGTCAAATTTGAATGTTTTGCAACCGTATTTCATACCACTGCGAGTCGCTATTAGGAAGGGACTCCCTATACGAAATTCAGTATTAGGTTACTAAATTGCAAAAAACGGTTTGGCACATAGAAAAAGGCATTTTTCCGGTCACAAAGAGTGCTATTCTCTAAATCGGGTCATTTGCGACCTGGAAAAATTCTATGTACATCTGGCCCTAAGTACATTGCATGTTTGGAGGATGAAGTGTGATATATTACCTACTGGCGGTCGCCAGTAGGTATATATAGTTAGGATTTTTTCCCTATGGGATTTTTGAAAATTCTATGTCTAATAACTTTGGCGTTTGTGGACGGAATTGGCTGAAATTTTCAGGAAAATGGCACATTTTGTTTCTGAGCAGCCCCTGAAAATTTTGGGGGGGTTCGTCAAGGGGGGGCCGAGAAAAAAGGGGGGTCCCAAAACGCGTTTTTCCCATGTTCATTTCCATAGGGCGGTTGGCCTCACTTTTAGCCCGAACGGCTGAATGGATTTGCACGAAACTTGGCAAAATTGTAGGGACTGGTAGCCCGATGTGCCTTTTGTAGGTCTCAATATATGTGCTCCAGTGGATTTTGAGAAATTAACGTTTAAAAAAAGATATATATCTGTAACAGCGGACTGGGCAGCGGCCCAGGACGCGTACTTTTCGCGCAACGGAGCTTTGTGAAGCGAAGCTGATTGGTTCTCCGGCGTCTGTCAACATTCCAAACAGTCCGTAGCGGCCGCCATCTTGTCTCTCGGTAGGATCGAGAGACAAGAGGAGGTCAAAACAAAGGGGGAAATAACTATAAGGGGGCATAGTAGATCCTCGCTGACCCCCTAGGTTTGATGTGGAGGTTTTAAAAGGGCCCCGCGGGGCAAAAAAAAAAAATAATAATAATAATCGAATGGCTGAATGGATTTGCACGAAACTTGGCAAAATATTAGGGACTGGTAGCCCGATGTGCCTTTGCTAGGTCTCAATATATGTGCTCCAGTGGATTTTGAGAAATTAACGTTCAAAAAAAGATATATATCTGTAACAGCGCTCCGCTTCGCGTAACGGAGGTTTGCGAAGCTGATTGGTCATTCTGTCACTGGGCTATAGTTGGGCTACATCTGGCTGATATTTGGGCTACATTTGTTTTTTTGTGTGTCTGGCGGCCATCTTTGGGCTACATTGGGCTACATTGGGCTACATTTGGGCTCCAACATATATATAGGCCAATGTAGCCCAATATATATTTTTCAAAGTTAATTTTCGTAAAAACCACTGGAGCATATATCTTGAGACATAGCAAAGGCACATCGGGCTATCAGTCCCTACAATTTTGCCAAGTTTCGTGGAAATCCATTCAGCCGTTCGAGCTAAAAGTGAGTCCAACCGCCCTATGGAAATGAAGGAAATGAATGTGTAATTTGTAATTAGCAAATAGCTCATCGCAAACTAGGAATGGTAAAGAATCGCTATTTATTCCTTAAAGTTCGCTATTTAGGAAATGCAAAAAACTTTGATGATACATATGGCGGTTCATCTCTAACAAGATAAGAAGCATAGGGATACATTTATGATGACTGGCGCATCACCAGGGATGTGTTAGTCATTCTGTGCCGCTGTTCCGTCACCTATGGTGTGCTGCATTTACAATGCGGCGCATCATGGGGCAAAAACAGCACAGATGCGTGATGTATCTGTGCCGTAAAGGTGGCGCATTGCTGGAGTTGTATCGCAAGTGTGATGAAGCTCCAGCAAGGGTCGGGGGTGCCCCTGTCGCAGGGTTTCTGTTCTCACACAGAACTGTGGACAGAGGATTGGAACCTCGGCGAATTAGGGTGTCCCAAAACTCACGTTAGTAATCAAAAACTCCTTAGCAAGCTAGGTACAGTGTCACATTGGATATAACAAACTCTCAATGTTTAGACAATCCAGAATATGAACTTATAGTACCTCAGGATACGTGGAACTCATGAACAGTCGGTCGTTATATATTTCTTAGAAACCAGAACATGGAGTTAAGAAGAACACATGTGTATTTGAAATGTTTATTTACTAATGCCGTCTTCACAGGCGTAGTATCTTAGATAATACAAGTACACATATTATCAGTAGCAAAATTACCAGCATAGTTACTAGTACATAAAAAGCGAATGGTGATAGTATGTTAACATGCTGTAAATGAATAAGAGTTAGCAACACTTATAAGCAGCCGCGGGCCGTGGAGGGAGTTACGGTGGGGCAGGGAGGCGGGGAGGGGGAGGGGCAAGGTAGAGAGGGCTCCACCCTGCTTCTCCCCCTCCCCGCCTCCCTGCCTCACCGTAACTCCCTCCACGGCCCGCGGCTGCTTATATCTCACCCTCCCTAATACACATATTATATTATTTGCTAAGAAGGTCTCTTTGTGTTGGTTTAGGGCGTGCCCATACTTTAGTGTCTTAGATTTGAAGGAATCACATCAGCATACACCAGCTCTCTCTTCATGTGAGCCGCATCAACTGTTGTGTATGTGTGTTCGGCAAAGCAATATAAAACCCGCCTCATGCCCAGAATTGGCAGAAGTTGCACTTATGTTATGAGTATGAAGTCGTGGAGATCAGACCTCATAACAATTCTGTATCGTGTTGTTCTTGAAACTTTAGCACTCGCTGTACAGATATAGTTTAACAAGCAAAGCAGATAGTAGAGCAATAACATATTATTCTCATGTAAACCACGATGAACTACTAGGTGGAAAGCTAAAGCAACAACTAAGTGTCGTGTGCAGAAGTTGCAAAAAAGGAAAAATGGCGTTTAAACCGGTAATGAGCCCATGCTAACTTAACACGGTGTAAATATATCCAGGACCTAGATGACACCTCCCCATGATCCGGAAACGAACTGAATAAGATAATAGAAGTGCCATCTCATGAGAGCAGATTGCAAGTTTATATGTGGACGGTCCGCAAGGTAAAGCATTAAAAACTAGGAAAATTTAATGCTGAAGAAAAATAAAACAGCCAAGTACTTTATCGAGTCTTAAGCCAATAGGCAAGGTAAATAATAAAAACTTGACAAATAAGTCAATGAATTGTCAATGAAATGCTAGTACTCAGCATATCAAACATGAAAAAGGTCTATGACATAACTGTGTATGCAAAATAAGCTGCAACAGCCTCCAATAGGAAGTCACCGTCTTCATCCGAAAACAGTTCAGCCATCCAATTTAAAAGCGGAAAAGAACATACGTGCTCTCCCAGCACCGGATCCTCTATCACCATCAGAGGACAGCTCGGTGGGTTTTCAAGAAAGCTCTGTTCCAAGAAAGACTGTGCTGCCGCCAGTAAATTCCAGGGACCAAGTAGTCCATGCATCAATGCCACAGCCATAATCCTTTCGCCAGGACAAACCAACTCGTGAGTAATGATAGGAGTCATCAGCTGATTAAAGTCGACGTCAGGAGAAACCGGTCCGCAGAGACACAAATCAATGGCCCAATCGAAATCACAGGTCAGGCAGTGAAATACAGGCTGTACACAGGTGAAGTAGGAGAATCGAAAAGATAATCCATATGCCGTGCTTAATATCGCCAACGGCATTGTGCCATAATATTCTAGCATGCGATTGCGGAACAGTGTCAGCAGCTGCAGGGTGGGAGGTTGCATAGGAGGGACATCCATATTTAAAAATGTAAAAAAGCACAAGAGCGTCCGCTGGTAATGCAAGTAAAAATGCCAATCCACGAACCAGAGTGGAGAAAATAGAATGAAAGGAAGCAGGGATGAGTCCAAAGATTTTCTCAAATGAAGTCACGAGACCACTGGTAACAACTTTAAAAAAGTGCGCCAGGGACTTTGCGGAGGATGCGTTAAAGATAGTCGGAACCATCTTGCTGAATTTGAAAGGCAAATCTGAATTGAAAAGTGTGTGCACCTCTGTACGGGTGTTCGCTATGTGAAGCACGAAAGTTTCACGGGCCGAACTCAAGGCCACCTCTCTCTGAGACAAAAGAGCTCTTATTCTTGCCATGCCGTTGAAATCTGTCCCAAGGTTGGTATTTGTGGCCAGATTGAAAACTCCCTATGTTCATGTGTGGGAGGAAATAGAACATTTCTGCAGCAAATAACCCGTTCACTTACTGTTACGATAAAAGGAATACTTTTAATTAACTCAGAACAATCTTCATTATTGAGCATCAAATAACTACCATTTGCCAACAACTTGAACGTGGGGATGATAGCAGGAACTGGCGTGCCTTGCAACACGCAAGCCATATTTGGTCGGTGTTTGTTGCATGAACCGTGTAACTGTATGTGCCTACACATTAGTGAATGATCTGGCGTCTCAGTGCATTCCTCTCCATTCAGATAAACTTCTTGATCATCTTTGAAACATCTGTATGTGTATGGAAGCGACCAGACCTCATGAAGAAAAGCACTACCTAAAGGTTCATAACGACCTATTGGTATATATTTCATACAATTTGAAAACTTATATAAAGCAAAAGGCAGCGTTATTAAACCGTGGATAAGGCACGTTGCCAAAAAACCCGCAATCCTCTGCTGATGATGTCACTGAGCATGTCATGAATGATGTAATATGTGACATCATCAGCAGTGGATTACGGGTAATAGTATCTCTAGTTTACTCCCCTATAGCTGTCTTTCTTTTAACATAAGTGTCTGTTTCCTTCCCTTATACTTACTGTTTTTGGTTCGCTTCCGGTTCGCGTACCGGGGAGCGAACTGGGAAGCGAACTAAGAGAAATAGAGGTTGGCACAGTTCCAAATATTGTACCAATTTTTTAATAACGGGGAGGTAGTTCTGAAAAGAACTTTTTTTTTTATTTTTCAGAACATTTTTTTACTTTTTTTGAATTTTTCTGAACAGTTTTATATTTTTTTGGGTTTTTCTTGGAGGGGGCAATGAAAACGATTCATTGTAAAGGGCTCAACAGGAGCAACAAAACAAAAAAAAGAAGTATTTATTATTTTGGGCGTTTCGTACAAACTTGCATATGATAGTCAATAGCTCTGTTGATCAGAGTGATGCTTTTTTCTCCGTAGGAAATGAATCCATCGCAAAATACGCAGATGTGTTTTACATCACCAAATCTCATTTGTATATTTGGCACCATCTCCCTGCCCTCTGGTCCCGTTACTTCCGGTACAACAGATCTTCTGGCCATAATAGGGAGGTTATCTAGGTCGTTCCGAAACTGTGCAGCACTGTAGTTGTTAGGATGCCACCTAGTCATATGGCGATGCATTGTGTAGTTTCCGAAACTGTATTTTTTGTCGGTCCCTCTGGACAGTCTATCTTGACATATAAGGCAAGTTACGTATCTTGCATTTACTTTTTTCTGACCTTTGGGAATTTTAAAAAATTGCCAAATGAAGTTTTCTTTCCGGTGAGACGTCCTGGGCTGCTCAGGCAAAAACTGCCTCTCTTCGTGCTCGTCCTCCTGTTCCTCTTCTTCCTCTTCTTGTTGAATTATAACTTGAGCAGGTGGTCCACTCTTCCTTGGATGTGGTGGAGGTGGTGGGGAAGCACCAGCTGAAGCTACTAAAGAAGCCATTGCTCAGTGATCACAAAGGGTCTTTCTCTCACAATGATGAAAGTCAGAGTGAGGAAAGAAGGAGGGATTTTCATCATTTGGGAAAAACAAGAGTTCTCAACCAATCAAAAGTGTTCATTTTAGATTATATGACCTAGTCTTACATCATTAGGAAACCAAAAGTGAAATGAACCAATGAAAAGTGTTATTACCAAGTCACATGACTTGCTGTGTTTACGTTAAGCGCTTTGCAGGGCCTCCCGGTTTGCTTCCAGAAACCTGCGCTTTGCGACTCGCTTCGCGTACCAGTTCGCTAACGTTGTGCGTCATATGACGTATCACGCGACAACGTGAAACGTCATGCGGACGGGAGGCGTCACGATGTTGTTTTCTAACGCGGCACTTGCGGTAAAGAAACGTTTACCGGCTCGCGGTCTATTTCGCGGCATCAAGGTCAGCTAACGGGAAGCTTCCCGATTCGCGAAGCGGGAACGAAGAAAAAAAAATATTTAAAAAAAAATTATTCATAAACATATAAAATATATTTTTGGATTTAAAGAAGAATACATTTTACAGCTACAGATATTAGCTGTTAAAAAACCAATGAAATTCACAGAAAAAACCATAGGTTATAGACCATATATAGTTAGGAATTAGCATTTACAAAACCTTGAAAATTCACTGAAAAAACCATAGGTTATAGACCATATATAGTTAGGAATTAGCATTTAGAAAACCATATTTTACTCACACAAAACCATTGAAATTCCATATATAGTTAGTTGCACTAACTATATATCGCGCACCCGCAATCCACTGCTGATGATGTCACATATTACATCATTCATGACATGGTCAGTGACATCACTGATGACATCACTGATGACATCTCAAATGACATCACTGATGACATCACTGATGACATCTCAAATGACATCACTGATGACATCATGACACACCAATACCAGTTACTACATAAGCACTCACTGATTCCTACGTCTACACACACATTCACTCATTCACCCATACAATCACTCATACATACAGTCACTTATTATTACAACACTATCATATGCACTCATACACCTATGCAGACAGTCACACACTGCCACTCATCCATGGAGTTACTCACACACCAAGCCAGTCCTGTAAAGAATCAATCACACTTCCATTTCTTCATCTATACAGTTAAACACAGAACACCATACTTCAGTGACATCACTGATGACATCACTAATGACATCTGAAATGACATCACTGATGACATCTCAAATGACATCACTGATGACATCATGACACACCAATACCAGTTACTACATACACACTCACTGATTCGTACGTCTACACACACATTCACTCATTCACCCATACAATTACTCATACATACAGTCACTTATTATTACAACACTATCATATGCACTCATACACCTAGTCAGTCCTGTGAAGAATCAATCACACTTCGATTTCCTCATCTATAGTTAAACACAGAACACCATACTTTTCACACATATACTAACACATACTTACTCTCTTATACAATCACTGATACAAGTACACATTGATATGCACAGAGTCACACACCTCCCAGCCAGCCACACACACACTCAGTCTTCCATACATCCAGTCATTCTTCAATATGTAAAACGTATTTAAACTTTACAAAAACACACAGACACTAGATGATGTCATCAGTGATGTCATTTGAGATGTCATCAGTGATGTCATCAGTGATGTCACTGACCATGTCATGAATGATGTAATATGTGACATCATCAGCAGTGGATTGCGGGTGCGCGATATATAGTTAGTGCAACTAACTATATATGGAATTTCAATGGTTTTGTGTGAGTAAAATATGGTTTTCTAAATGCTAATTCCTAACTATATATGGTCTATAACCTATGGTTTTTTCAGTGAATATATATATATATAAAAACTTAGAGGATCGGCTCCCGTGGTCAGGTGGTCAGGTGGTGCGTTAAGCCGGCAAACCCAAAGCCGGTCGAATTTCAATATCCAAACAGATGCACAAAAACGAACAGACACTCAGGGGTTTTAAATGCTGCAAATAAGGTTTATTCCTTAGAAACGCTTCTAAGGAATAAACCTTATTTGCAGCATTTAAAACCTCCGAGTGTGCGTTCATTTTTGTGCATCTGTTTGTATATATATATATATATATATATATATATTACCTACTGGCGGTCGCCAGTAGGTATATATAGTTAGGATTTTTTCTCTATGGGATTTTTGAAAATTCTATGTCTAATAACTTTGGCGTTTGTGGACGGAATTGGCTGAAATTTTCAGGAAAATGGCACATTTTGTTTCTGAGCAGCCCCTGAAAATTTTGGGGGGGTTCGTCAAGGGGGGGCCGAGAAAAAAGGGGGGTCCCAAAACGCGTTTTTCCCATGTTAATTTCCATAGGGCGGTTGGCCTCACTTTTAGCCCGAACGGCTGAATGGATTTGCACGAAACTTGGCAAAATTGTAGGGACTGGTAGCCCGATGTGCCTTTTGTAGGTCTCAATATATGTGCTCCAGTGGATTTTGAGAAATTAACGTTTAAAAAAAGATATATATCTGTAACAGCGGACTGGGCAGCGGCCCAGGACGCGTACTTTTCGCGCAACGGAGCTTTGTGAAGCGAAGCTGATTGGTTCTCCGGCGTCTGTCAACATTCCAAACAGTCCGTAGCGGCCGCCATCTTGTCTCTCGGTAGGATCGAGAGACAAGAGGAGGTCAAAACAAAGGGGGAAATAACTATAAGGGGGCATAGTAGATCCTCGCTGACCCCCTAGGTTTGATGTGGAGGTTTTAAAAGGGCCCCGCGGGGCAAAAAAAAATAATAATAATAATAATCGAACGGCTGAATGGATTTGCACGAAACTTGGCAAAATATTAGGGACTGGTAGCCCGATGTGCCTTTGCTAGGTCTCAATATATGTGCTCCAGTGGATTTTGAGAAATTAACGTTCAAAAAAAGATATATATCTGTAACAGCGCTCCGCTTCGCGTAACGGAGGTTTGCGAAGCTGATTGGTCATTCTGTCACTGGGCTATAGTTGGGCTACATCTGGCTGATATTTGGGCTACATTTGTTTTTTTGTGTGTCTGGCGGCCATCTTTGGGCTACATTGGGCTACATTGGGCTTCATTGGGCTACATTCGGCTAATTAGCAAATAGCTCATCGCAAACTAGGAATGGTAAAGAATCGCTATTTATTCCTTAAAGTTCGCTATTTAGGAAATGCAAAAAACTTTGATGATACATATGGCGGTTCATCTCTAACAAGATAAGAAGCATAGGGATACATTTATGATGACTGGCGCATCACCAGGGATGTGTTAGTCATTCTGTGCCGCTGTTCCGTCACCTATGGTGTGCTGCATTTACAATGCGGCGCATCATGGTGCAAAAACAGCACAGATGCGTGATGTATCTGTGCCGTAAAGGTGGCGCATTGCTGGAGTTGTATCGCAAGTGTGATGAAGCTCCAGCAAGGGTCGGGGGTGCCCCTGTCGCAGGGTTTCTGTTCTCACACAGAACTGTGGACAGAGGATTGGAACCTCGGCGAATGCATTGCTGGAGTTGTATCGCAAGTGTGATGAAGCTCCAGCAAGGGTCGGGGGTGCCCCTGTCGCAGGGTTTCTGTTCTCACACAGAACTGTGGACAGAGGATTGGAACCTCGGCGAATTAGGGTGTCCCAAAACTCACGTTAGTAATCAAAAACTCCTTAGCAAGCTAGGTACAGTGTCACATTGGATATAACAAACTCTCAATGTTTAGACAATCCAGAATATGAACTTATAGTACCTCAGGATACGTGGAACTCATGAACAGTCGGTCGTTATAGATTTCTTAGAAACCAGAACATGGAGTTAAGAAGAACAGATGTGTATTTGAAATGTTTATTTACTAATGCCGTCTTCTCAGGCGTAGTACCTTAGATAATAAAAGTACACATATTATCAGTAGCAAAATTACCAGCATAGTTACTAGTACGTAAAAAGTGAATGGTGATAGTATGTTAACATGCTGTAAATGAATAAGAGTTAGCAACACTTATAAGCAGCCGCGGGCCGTGGAGGGAGTTACGGTGAGGCAGGGAGGCGGGGAGGGGGAGAAGCAGGGTGGAGAATACAAGTACACATATTATCAGTAGCAAAATTACCAGCATAGTTACTAGTACATAAAAAGCGAATGGTGACAGTATGTTAACATGCTGTAAATGAATAAGAGTTAGCAACACTTATAAGCAGCCGCGGGCCGTGGAGGGAGTTACGGTGGGGCAGGGAGGCGGGGAGGGGGAGGGGCAAGGTAGAGAGGGCTCCACCCTGCTTCTCCCCCTCCCCGCCTCCCTGCCCCATCGTAACTCCCTCCACGGCCCGCGGCTGCTTATATCTCACCCTCCCTAATACACATATTATATTATTTGCTAAGAAGGTCTCTTTGTGTTGGTTTAGGGCGTGCCCATACTTTAGTGTCTTAGATTTGAAGGAATCACATCAGCATACACCAGCTCTCTCTTCATGTGAACCGCATCAACTGTTGTGTATGTGTGTTCGGCAAAGCAATATAAAACCCGCCTCATGCCCAGAATTGGCAGAAGTTGCACTTATGTTATGAGTATGAAGTCGTGGAGATCAGACCTCATAACAATTCTGTATCGTGTTGTTCTTGAAACTTTAGCACTCGCTGTACAGATATAGTTTAACAAGTAAAGCAGATAGTAGACCAATAACATATTATTCTCATGTAAACCACGATGAACTACTAGGTGGAAAGCTAAAGCAACAACTAAGTGTCGTGTGCAGAAGTTGCAAAAAAGGAAAAATGGCGTTTAAACCGGTAATGAGCCCATGCTAACTTAACACGGTGTAAAGATATCCAGGACCTAGATGACACCTCCCCATGATCCGGAAACGAACTGAATAAGATAATAGAAGTGCCATCTCATGAGAGCAGATTGCAAGTTTATATGTGGACGGTCCGCAAGGTAAAGCATTAAAAACTAGGAAAATTTAATGCTAAAGAAAAATAAAACAGCCAAGTACTTTATCGAGTCTTAAGCCAATAGGCAAGGTAAATAATAAAAACTTGACAAATAAGTCAATGAATTGTCAATGAAATGCTAGTACTCAGCATATCAAACATGAAAAAGGTCTATGACATAACTGTGTATGCAAAATAAGCTGCAACAGCCTCCAATAGGAAGTCACCGTCTTCATCCGAAAACAGTTCAGCCATCCAATTTAAAAGCGGAAAAGAACATACGTGCTCTCCCAGCACCGGATCCTCTATCACCATCAGAGGACAGCTCGGTGGGTTTTCAAGAAAGCTCTGTTCCAAGAAAGACTGTGCTGCCGCCAGTAAATTCCAGGGACCAAGTAGTCCATGCATCAATGCCACAGCCATAATCCTTTCGCCAGGACAAACCAACTCGTGAGTAATGATAGGAGTCATCAGCTGATTAAAGTCGACTTCAGGAGAAACCGGTCCGCAGAGACACAAATCAATGGCCCAATCGAAATCACAGGTCAGGCAGTGAAATACAGGCTGGACACAGGTGAAGTAGGAGAATCGAAAAGATAATCCATATGCCGTGCTTAATATCGCCAACGGCATTGTGCCATAATATTCTAGCATGCGATTGCGGAACAGTGTCAGCAGCTGCAGGGTGGGAGTTTGCATAGGAGGGACATCCATATTTAAAAATGTAAAAAAGCACAAGAGCGTCCGCTGGTAATGCAAGTAAAAATGCCAATCCACGAACCAGAGTGGAGAAAATAGAATGAAAGGAAGCAGGGATGACTCCAAAGATTTTCTCAAATGAAGTCACGAGACCACTGGTAACAACTTTAAAAAAGTGCGCCAGGGACTTTGTGGAGGATGCGTTAAAGATAGTCGGAAACATGTTGCTGAAATTGAAAGGCAAATCTTAATTGAAAAGGGTGTGCACCTCTGTACGGGTGTTCGCTATGTGAAGTACGAAAGTTTCACGGGCCGAACTCAAGGCCACCTCTCTCTGAGACAAAAGAGCTCTTATTCTTGCCATGCCGTTGAAACGTGTCCCAAGGTTGGTATTTGTGGCCAGATTGAAAACTCCCTATGTTCATGTGTGGGAGGAAATAGAACATTTCTGCAGCAAATAACCCGTTCACTTACTGTTACGATAAAAGGAATACTTTTAATTAACTCAGAACAATCTTCATTATTGAGCATCAAATAACTACCATTTTCCAACAACTTGAACGTGGGGATGATAGCAGGAACTGGCGTGCCTTGCAACACGCAAGCCATATTTGGTCGGTGTTTGTTGCATGAACCGTGTAACTGTATGTGCCTACACATTAGTGAATGATCTGGCGTCTCAGTGCATTCCTCTCCATTCAGATAAACTTCTTGATCATCTTTGAAACATCTGTATGTGTATGGAAGCGACCAGACCTCATGAAGAAAAGCACTACCTAAAGGTTCATAACGACCTATTGGTATATATTTCATACAATTTGAAAACTTATATAAAGCAAAAGGCAGCGTTATTAAACCGTGGATAAGGCATGTTGCCAAAAAACCCGCAATCCTCTGCTGATGATGTCACTGAGCATGTCATGAATGATGTAATATGTGACATCATCAGCAGTGGATTACGGGTAATAGTATCTCTAGTTTACTCCCCTATAGCTGTCTTTCTTTTAACATAAGTGTCTGTTTCCTTCCCTTATACTTACTGTTTTTGGTTTGCTTCCGGTTCGCGTACCGGCGAGCGAACTGGGAAGCGAACTAAGAGAAATAGAGGTTGGCACAGTTCCAAATATTGTACCAATTTTTTAATAACGGGGAGGTAGTTCTGAAAAGAACTTTTTTTTTTTTTTTTCTGAACATTTTTTTACTGTTTTTGAATTTTTCGGAACAGTTTTATATTTTTTTGGGTTTTTCTTGGAGGGGGCAATGAAAACGATTCATTGTAAAGGGCTCAACAGGAGCAACAAAACAAAAAAAAGAACTATTTATTATTTTGGGCGTTTCGTACAAACTTGCATATGATAGTCAATAGCTCTGTTGATCAGAGTGATGCTTTTTTCTCCGTAGGAAATGAATCCATCGCAAAATACGCAGATGTGTTTTACATCACCAAATCTCATTTGTATATTTGGCACCATCTCCCTGCCCTCTGGTCCCGTTACTTCCTATACAACAGATCTTCTGGCCATAATAGGGAGATTATCTAGGTCGTTCCGAAACTGTGCAGCACTGTAGTTGTTAGGATGCCACCTAGTCATATGGCGATGCATTGTGTAGTTTCCGAAACTGTATTTTTTGTCGGTCCCTCTGGACAGTCTATCTTGACATATAAGGCAAGTTACGTATCTTGCATTTACTTTTTTCTGACCTTTGGGAATTTTAAAAAATTGCCAAATGAAGTTTTCTTTCCGGTGAGACGTCCTGGGCTGCTCAGGCAAAAACTGCCTCTCTTCGTGCTCGTCCTCCTGTTCCTCTTCTTCTTCTTCTTGTTGAATTATAACTTGAGCAGGTGGTCCACTCTTCCTTGGATGTGGTGGAGGTGGTGGGGAAGCACCAGCTGAAGCTACTAAAGAAGCCATTGCTCAGTGATCACAAAGGGTCTTTCTCTCACAATGATGAAAGTCAGAGTGAGGAAAGAAGGAGGGATTTTCATCATTTGGGAAAAACAAGAGTTCTCAACCAATCAAAAGTGTTCATTTTAGATTATATGACCTAGTCTTACATCATTAGGAAACCAAAAGTGAAATGAACCAATGAAAAGTGTTATTACCAAGTCACATGACTTGCTGTGTTTACGTTAAGCGCTTTGCAGGGCCTCCCGGTTTGCTTCCAGAAACCTGCGCTTTGCGACTCGCTTCGCGTACCAGTTCGCTAACGTAGTACGTCATATGACGTATCACGCGACAACGTGAAACGTCATGCGGACGGGAGGCGTCACGATGTTGTTTTGTAACGCGGCACTTGCGGTAAAGAAACGTTTACCGGCTCGCGGTCTATTTCGCGGCATCAAGGTCAGCTAACGGGAAGCTTCCCGATTTGCGAAGCGGGAACGAAGAAAAAAAAATATTTAAAAAAAAAATTATTCATAAACATATTAAATATATTTTTGGATTTAAAGAAGAATACATTTTACAGCTACAGATATTAGCTGTTAAAAAACCAATGAAATTCACAGAAAAAACCATAGGTTATGGACCATATATAGTTAGGAATTAGCATTTACAAAACCTTGAAAATTCACTGAAAAAACCATAGGTTATAGACCATATATAGTTAGGAATTAGCATTTACAAAACCTTGAAAATTCACTGAAAAAACCATAGGTTATAGACCATATATAGTTAGGAATTAGCATTTAAAAAACCTTATTTTACTCACACAAAACCATTGAAATTCCATATATAGTTAGTTGCACTAACTATATATCGCGCACCCGCAATCCACTGCTGATCATGTCACATATTACATCATTCATGACATGGTCAGTGACATCACTGATGACATCACTGATGACATCTCAAATGACATCACTGATGACATCACTGATGACATCTCAAATGACATCACTGATGACATCACTGATGACATCTCAAATGACATCACTGATGACATCACTGATGACATCTCATTTGACATTACTGATCACATCACTGATGACATCATTCATGTGATAATACGATAAACCTCTTCAGACTCTAATATAACCTTAGATACACTCAGTGTAAACAGACACTCATAGACTGTCACTCATCCATGGAGTTACTCAGACACTTAGTCAGTCATGCAAAGAATCAATCACACCTCCATTTCCTCAACTATACAGTTATACACACCTTACTTATTCAAACATATACTAAAACATATTTACTCACTTATACAATCCTGGATACAAGTTCACAATGATCCATACAGCCACTCACACATTCACTGGCTCTTATGCACAGTTATTTATATATGGTAACTCTCACATGTACTGTGTTTTACATATGTACTTACTTTGACATGTAGCACTGAGATATCCATTCACTCACCAATACACTCATGCACACAGTCAACCGCCCATACAGCTGTTTCCACATGCACTTTTGAACCCATACATCCAGTCAATCAACTGCTCACACATCTATGCAGAGAGTCATACACCTCCCAGCCACCCACACACACACTCAGTCTCCCATACAAATGCTTGGGCAACCAATCAATAACCCATACAGTTAATCATATAGCTAATGATCAACACATGCAGCAGTTTACAGAACAACAGACATAATGATGCACAAATTAAGACAGTTTAGTCACTAACCCATGCACTCAGTGAGACACATTTAATCAGTCACTCATACAGTCAGCCATGCCCCTACTAAATCCTTCATCAAGACACTTATACATCCATTCATTCTTCAATATGTAAGACATATTTTAACTTTACAGAATTATACAGTCACTGGATGACGTCATCAGTGATCTCATCAGTGATGTCATTTGAGATGTCATCAGTGATGTCATCAGTGATGTCACTGACCATGTCATGAATGATGTAATATGTGACATGATCAGCAGTGGATTGCGGGTGCGCGATATATAGTTAGTGCAACTAACTATATATGGAATTTCAATGGTTTTGTGTGAGTAAAATAAGGTTTTTTAAATGCTAATTCCTAACTATATATGGTCTATAACCTATGGTTTTTTCAGTGAATATATATATATATATATTTGTTTTGCATCTGAATAGTGCAGTACGAAAGCGGTGCAAAAAGTATAGCTGAAAAGAATGTAAAAACGTGACTTTAAAATTCAGTGAATCACTGGTGGAGTACGTTATTTGGGTTATCCTGGCAAGTAGCCAATGGCATAATGCAAAAGTATGGGGGTACACTGCAGAATGTGGCGCAGAGGAGGAACAGTCACTTGGTGCCCCTGCTGAGAGTTGGAATAAATGAACAGGAGGAAAGCGGGAGTACATAGTATTCTGGATTTATTTGCACACCTGTGCACACATTTTCTGATAAATGCACACAGTTTGACAGGGTTCACGTGGCACAGTTGTTGGTCCCTATCATAGCTTTGATGTTACACCTGCCATTACGATGGACATACAGAATTATTCACTGGTATGAGATGATGGGGTATTGGCGACCCTAGTTTCACCATGTGGGAGGTCCAATTTTGGAGCTGATTGTGGGTAACCAAGTGCCCTTGAACTTGCAATTATATCTGGGCTTGGCACTTGCCTTGGAGTGCTACTCCTGGGTACTGACATTCATTATGTGAGCCTGGCCTTATACATGGTAGGAGAAGCACACTTTGAAGATTCAGTGATTAAGGGACCTTACATCTGAGACCAGATCTGCCTGGGAGGTAAAGAATCTGCGCAACGGCCTTCTAAAACATGAGTGAAAGCACAGTAGCAACTGTTGTTTTCTGAGGCTGTGTCTGAGGTGAGTTGAAGAGTGCAAAGCAAACACAAGGAGATGATGGACAGAGCGCTGAAACTTTTCAGACACTCACCCCCAATCACAGATCTGGGTTAAATCCATCATCATTCTTTAGCTCACTTCGCCATCTCAGATCAGACCCAGATGCCAAGCCAGGTCTTCCCTGAACCAGAAACAAGCATCCTGGGACCGGTTTTGGGCTAACAGCCCTCGTCAGCCAGGCTAGCTTGAATCCAGTGGCAAAGTGAGCAAGGGACCCACGTCTGGGCATACCCTGCCAACTTAGGGCGAACAAAGCAAACACAAGGAGATGATGGACGGAGCGCTGAAACTTGTCAGACACTTACCCCCAGTCACAGATCTGGGTTGAATCCATCATCATTCTTTAGCTTACTTCCCCACCTCAGTTCAGACCCAGGTGAGTTGAAGAGTAACATAGGCAAGGTGTGAACCAGTGATGGCAGAGGTAACTCTGAGTACGCCGATGGAGGAAGTGGCTTTGAGTAAGTCCTCCACAGGAGAGGTGAGGGTCATGGAGGTCAAAAGCATGTTGAACTTGCAAAGTTGCGGACATGGTTGGCCATGACAGACTGTTGGCTGATAAAGCTGCAAAATCAATTAGATGAAGTCACAAAAGCTTGGACTGGGGACACAAGACATGTCGTCTCCATACTGTGGCGGACTTGGATATAAGAAGCAGGCCCAATAATGTGTGCATCATTGGGTTGCATGAGGGCTTAGAATGTAGGGTTTTGATTATATTTTTCCACACACTCTGCAGTGTGAATTTAACCCTCAAGTGGAATTCCTTAGAACCCACAAAATCCACTCTCATTGTGCAAGATATCAAAACGTATCTACCCCCATTATTGCCTGTTTTCTCCATCAGCAGCAGGCACAACAGGCGATCAGTCTGGCTAAAAAGATAAATGGCCCATTCAAATGTCAAGAGTATGATGTTTTCATTGCTGCTGAGTTTTCTCTAGAGACATCTTTGAAACATAAGAAATTCCCGGTCTTCATCCACAACTTTGGAAAAAGTTCATAAGATACAGACTGCTTTAACCTTTCGCCATTCTGACTACATTAATGGAAAGATGAAAGATTTTGAAGAACCAGAAATGTCCTGACACGTTGGATGACCTTGACATGGATTCAACTCCAAATGGGTCTGGACTTGTGAAGAAGAATGCGCTATGACAGGAGGAAGATAACCATTTGAATGGGAATAGCACTTCACAATCAGCCATTGGCAGGTTGGAAGCTGTGATGAAGAGGTGGATAGATAACAACTGATCCATTCAACAATGAAGGGACAGATACAGGTGGGGATCTCCTCTGAAGGCTTGGTTCTGAGCAACAAAGGATATGACTGGTGAACTATACGTCTTGTGGATTGGCAGTGAACAAAGGAACATATTTGCTTTCAGAGGCGACTATAACCTTTATTGTCCCAAACTCCCCCAATTTTCACTTTCTTTTTTTGGTTCCTTCATCCCTATTCTTCCTCCCCTTATCTTTTCACCTATCTCACTTGTCTCCTTCCTCCCCTCTGCATCGCCTATTGTTTAATATATTTATTGTATGATACTCTTGCTTTTACAATGTCCTGATCAGTAGGGGGTATCCCTTGGCCCCTGGCAGGCATACCAGAGCATAGAGGGTTTTGCCTACCTATTTAAAGCAAGCTTACAGCGGGCTGGTTTCTGTTTTACTGTAGGGCAAGGCACTGCACCCCATTTCTCTTTAGCGATTTACAGCCACATCCCAGTGGCTATGGTCGCTGATTTATCTGGCTAACACGTAGTCTTGAATTTTACAGGTATATTTCACCAACTGTCTTGTCAGTCTGTTTAGACTTTTCATTAACACCCCTAACATCATAGAATTTAGGTGTGTGTGTGTGTGGTCCACCTTATATCCTATTAAGACCAGTTTATCATTTCCACCGGAGCTATCATGCCCACCTTGGTGACTATGAAGAATGTATTCATAATCTCTTAAAATGTGAATGGCTTACTGCACTATATTTCGAATACAAAAGTGCGCCACTAAACTAAACTAAAATTACAGTGTAATTCATTTTAAATATTCATTTTTCAATTAATCTTTAATTCACTTCGTGTTTAATGTTCTTAGTCATCTTTACGCACTGTAGGTTATCTCAATAGGCCCAACAAGAGGGCCTACCCTACAGCACAGTTCCTGTTACTTGAGGAGAATGTAAGATCACTATTGATTGACCCAGTGACGAGTACCCAAGAGACACAAAGACAGGAGCACCATCAGATGAAGTAGTGAAAAAATATCATCAAGTCATAACTAAGTATGGGCGAATTTTGCGGATCAGTGATCCGCATATTCGCCCGAAATCGCCCCAAAAAAATCAAGGAATTCGCAGAATCTGCGAATTCACGGATTTTCAAAGGTAACGAACGTCACAGTGCCAGAAGAGTTGTCTCCAGTGATTGTGTGTGTTACTATGCCATCGCGCCAAAGGGCGCAGGGTTCCCTTGAGTGAGCTGTCCATTCATAGTGGGTAAATGGCGGGAATACGGTGCACACTGTTAGTGTGTGTGGCGGTGCCAAACAGGAGGGGGGGCTTCAATGTGAGTTCACATGCCTCTTGTGTGTATAAAATGTCACAGACCGATCAGAGCAGCAGACGAGGAGAAAGAAGCTCCCGGACACAGGAACTGCACAGGGATTGTGCTCGTGAAAGTGAAGGATGCACTTTGCATCCTTCACTTTCACGAGCGCAATCCCTGTGCAGTTCCTGTGACCAGGAGCTTGCGCTGAAGGGTGCAGGGGTCCCTTGAGTGAGCTGTCCATCATAGTGGTTAAATGGCGGGAAGACGGAGCACACTGTTAGTGTGTGGGGCGGGGCCAAACGGGGGGGCTTCTATGCGAGTTCACATGCCTCTTGTGTGTATAAAATGTCAGAGACCGATCAGAGCAGCAGACGAGGAGAAAGAAGCCCCTGGTCACAGGAACAGCGCGGGGATTGCACTCGTGAAAGTCAAGGATGCACAGGCCTCTATCCAGCATCACAGCTAATTTTACTTTAGACGGTAGATATGGGGAGAAAGCACATCTGCCCAGCCTCGACAAAGCTCACGATTATTTTTGGGCTGATGAATATGTTACTGAATTTGAGCTTCAACTTGGGCACCTGCTTACTTGTAACTATTCTCTGACCCTGCCTGACCTGTTTAGGGTCAGGTCAGGGTCAGAGAATAGTTGCAAGTAAGCAACTTAAACTTTTGCAGCTTGCCAGCGCCATCTGTAACTATTCTCTGACCCTGCCTGACCTGTTTAGGGTCAGGACAGGGTCAGAGAATAGTTGCAACTAGCAACTCTGGCACCTGCTTTATTTATCTGTAAGCGCTTCCTATTGAGGTTTAATTTTTACAGGGGCATCTTGCCACAATGAACCCTGCTCTTCATATTTATCCAAGAAGACGCCATCGTTTTGTGATACCTCAACTCACCCAGAGTACTTTCTACTGGCTAATCACAACTGCGTAAAATGCCAGAAGAGTTGTCTCCAGTGACCATGTGTGTGTTACTGCCATCGCGCCGAAGGGCGCAAAGGTCCCTTGAGTGAGCTGGCCACCCACCCCCAAAACAAATCCGCTGCTCACAAATTTGAGAATTTTCGGCAATTTTGCGAGATTCGCGGATCGCGAAATTGCCAAAAATCCGCAAATTTCACGAGTGTAGCGGATTTTTGGCCCACCCTTAGTCATAACCTTCCTGAAATCGAAAGTACCCCCAAAAGATTGGGCAAGAATAGACAAAACTACCCAAAATAAAGATGAATCAGTACATGCATATTATGAGCGCCTCTTACAGGTATTCAAGCAGTACAGTGGGTTGGAAAACACTGATAAGCAAGACATGACACATTTTATTTATCGGTTTGTGTCAGGGTTAAAGCCAGAAATTTCGCAAATGATTAAAGATCATAAAATCTGCTGGCTGGCCAAACCTGTTGATGAAATACTTAAGTATGCAAAATATTGTGGGGATGAAATTCACAACAAACGAAAGAATTTAGAAGAAAAGGTAATGTGGGCACAAGTAAAGTTAGCAGAGCATCAAGAACTCCAGTTGAGCCAATTGAAAAATAATCAGAATCAAGGAGAAGGAAATGGGGGTAAATCGAGAGGAAGAATGAACAGAGAGGAGACAAAGAAAACGTTTCCTTGTCATGGGTGCTAAAAAATGGGACATTGGAGGAACGAGGGTAAGGCTGTATTGAATAATAATGTCCAAACTGACAATTTGAATCCACAGACGCAGAATGAGGTGTCAAAGAAGCAGCAGCAGCAGGTAATACAGAACCAGTTACCACTTGCACCTATGCCAGATTCTGGGAGCCAAGCTAAATACAGTGTGGATACCACAAATTGGGAGGGAAGTGGAAGGAGAGTCGCAGTGACAAACACAATTTCTTTTGAGTGACGCATTTTTCGAGGACGATAGTTACTGACGGTGCCTGAAAGGGGAGGATGAGGAATGCATACTTGGCGCATCCTTGCCGGTAGATCAGTCAGGTCCATACATTTAGGGAAAGGTTGAGGGAAATGATGTTACCTTTTTGTTGGATATTGGCGCTACCCGTTTTACTGTGAGAACAGCAGACGTTCCAAACCTACCCCTCTCGGGAGAAGCGATCCAAGTAGTGGGCGTTTCTAATAAACAAATTAGTACCCCTGTTTCTGAACCTATGGAAATTAGAATAGGTAATTTTAAAGAAATGCACACATTTGTAGTGTGCAACTCCAGTCCAGTGAACCTATTAGTAGGGACTTACTGTGTAAAATGAATTGCACAATCTTTTGCACCCCAAGTGGTGTTGAAATTCAAACCCCAGATGAAGATGGAGTTTATAAACTAATGTTAGCCAAACAGGAAACTGAAAATAAAAAGAACACCAATTTGCCTAAGCCGAAACCCCGGAAATTAATGCCCCTCAATATAGCAGGGATAAACAGTAAAAATAATGAAAAGGAGGCACAGGAGTGTGTAAAAGCGAATCCTGTAGGTAACGCTCCTAAACCTACTGTCCAGGATAAAACTGCCAGGGCTCTCCCACTTAAGAGGCCTAGAGTAGAACTGCCTCCGGAAGCAGTCCTGTATGTAGAGGTTCTCACAGGAGTGCCAGTCCTAGAAGATGGTATTGGAGAAGATCAGCACCAGCTGAAAAATAAGGTCATATACTGGCTGAACCAGAATTGTCCATTACCTCCAAATATAAATGGGGTAATTCTTAACGTTAGGCGTCTCCCATGGCTAGGGCAAAGACCTAAGGATAGAACGGGTGGCATTATTATTATAAATTTCCGCGATGAGAGAGCAGTTAGGCATATTGTTAACTCGTTCCCCTATAACGCCAGTAACTCAATCATTGCTCATGATTTGACTTACTTTTACCCCAGAGGAATAGTGGCTCCGGTATCTAATTTAGAGCCCCCGGCTTTCTATCAGAGCAAATATACTGGTTTTACATCTCGACAACAGAATGTTGGTATTGGTTTTGGGTTTCCACTCCAAATGCAGAGAGGTGGACCCAGACAAATCCCACAGCAACAGGTTGACTACTCCTTGCCCACCTATAACCGTTTTGCGGCTTTGGCGGGCATGGAGGGAGTCGACTGACTTGTCCTAGGAAGCGCAGCAGATGAGGATTCTGGTGATTTACAAATGGTGCCCTCCCTAACTGAAGAATTACCCCACAATGACAATGGCAATTTACATGTCCCTTCCCCAAAGCATACATGTCCTCAGGACATATTGATTGACAATGTAGCTGAAGCAGATGGGCCAACCGATCCCGTATATGTTTCAAGTTTGGGAGATAAAAGAGGGAAGTTAGATGATGAGACAGTCAGAATAGTGTCCTGGAACATAGCTGGTCTGGCAGCTAAATTTAACAACCTAGAATGGTGCCGGTACATAAGCAAATTTAATATAATTTGCTTACAGGAAACCTGGGCAGTTGACAATGCTTCCCTACACATCCAAGGGTATAAGTGTTTCTTTGTTCCTGCAAAGAAATCTAGTTCAGGTAGAGCCATGGGAGGGCTATCGCTATATGTAGACCTGAACCTCCTTGGCACATGGTCGACAGTAAACTGTAACCATCAAAACATTCAAGAGGTACGGTTTAATGGTAAAAGATTAACACTGACCCTGTTTAATGTTTATAACAATGGAACGGGTGGAGGTTGTAATGCACTGATAAGAGAACTGGAGTGCAGATTGTGGCAGGATTCTGTCGGTGAAATTGGGAGCTTGGGACAAAATATTTTGGTTATGTCATCTCTGTCCAGCTCTTTTCCCACTAGATGAGGGCTGGTCGCGCTGCCCAGAGGATAACGGGGCTCATTTTGAGCATACAGCGGAAGTTCATGCACTAACAAAATTTTTGCATAACCAAGACCTGGTCCATACCATGGACATGGCGCACATACGACAGGATGGTACCTTGCCGCCAACTTTCAAGGGCAGGGGATGTTCCTCATACATCGATTACATCATTGTCTCAAGGGTTTTTAAAAATAGAATCTGTAGAGTTGGGATTGATTGGAACCCGTTCAGTGACCACAGCCCTCTGGTACTAGATGTACTTTATCGGGCCCGTCCCAGAGGGAAAAGGCCTGATTTGATAATTGAAAGGGTCACTGATCAAGGCAGACGCCTCAGGTGGTCTAAAATTAATGGAGGCCTGTTCTATAGATCACTGATGGAAAAGGGGAAAGCAACTTTTGAGAAATGTTTAAATATAACAACAGAAGGGCAGCAGCTACTAACAGCATCCGAACATATTGCTGGTCTAGTAGATGGCCTGTTAAGGACTAGCGCCCCGGCAAAAAGAAGTTCTAGTCAGCCGCGGTGGTTTGACCGGGACTGCTCTAAGGCCTTGAGGGAGCTTAAAACTAGTATTAAAATGTAGCCAAGGGATGTTTCACGAGTCGCACTTTGTAGGAAAAAATATAAGAGAGAGCTGAATAGGAGGAAACTGGCCCTTCAAGCAGAAGGATGGGCAGATTTAAGGGAGGCTGGGGAAAAGAGGGACATGACAGAATTTTGGAGGATTATTAATAGACCCACTTTCCAGGATGACAAGGCACCTGAAATAGGAACAAACATCACGCCTGACATGTGGATTACTCACTATAGGGGTTTATACAGCCATGAAAGGGGAACCTCTAAAGAATATGGGAATGATGACCAGGGACAGCCAGTAGTTTTTTCATTGAAGGAGATCAAGGTCGGGATTGAGGGCTTGTCTAAAAATAAAGCCCCTGGCCCAGACGGTATCCCGCCAGATTTGTTCTTAAGTTCTGTGGATTTATGGGCCCCTTTAATGACAAGAGTTATAAATACAGCAATTTGCTGGGGCTTGCCGCCCTCCTGGTCAACGGCTATCATTGTCCCTATTTTTAAAAAGGGTAGCAGGGATGACCCCCAATGTTATCGCCCGATCTCCCTGATCGATGTATCTGCCAAAATATTAGGGAGGGGGATATTAAATCGGCTGTGGGAATGGACAGAGGCAAATGATACAATCTCAGATACCCAGTACGGCTACAGGATGGGCCGGTCCACGAGCGACCAATGCTTGAACCTGTACATGTTGGCAGCCAAATACACGAAGGCCAGCAATGAATCAATGTATATGGGGTTCATGGATCTGGCTGCTGCTTTTGACCATGTAAATAGGGATAAGCTCTGGGATATGATGGTTAGAATGGGGATAGAGATTGGCCTCATTAAAATCCTAAAAGACTTGCACAGCAGTACCTCAGTGCAGGTTAGGTATAACATGGAGGGCGGACGTACTGATTCCTTCCCTTGCAAAAGTGGGGTACGCCAAGGTTGCATTTTGGCGCCATTTCTGTTTTCCCTTTTACTTAAATAACTTGGAGCAGCAACTTTTACAGTTGAGAACTGATTGCCCACGAGTAGGGACGCATCATGTTCCTGTGTTACTTTACGCAGATGACGCGGTCCTCCTCGGGTGCACACCAAGGAGTCTACAGATTTTAATTGATGGTTTTGTAAATTTTATGGGTTCATTAGACCTGTCTGTTAACCTGAGTAAATCCTATGTTTTAGTTGTCGGCAATAAACCCTGCAACAAATGTACCTTCACGATAGGGAGCCACAAGACGTAAAAAGTTAACTCATTCTCGTATCTGGGCTTACTATTTGATGGTGCATTAAAATGTAATTGTCTGGTGGAGGATCGCTGTAGGAAGATGAATGTCACCAACGGGGCAATTGCAGGATATGGCCGAAGGCTGGGAAGACGGTGCCCTGAACAGGTTTTGAACCTGTATAACTCCATGTGTTGCTCCAAGGTTATTTATGGGGCAGAGGTGTGGGGCTTTGTGAACATTTCCCAACTGCAGCGGGAAGAGAATAAATATTTACGCGCTGTCTTGAAAGCCCCACAGAGCCTAGCTGCATCAATTACACACAGGGAGTTATGGATACCTCATCTTGAAGATCTGGTGAAGGTTAGGCCTATTTTAGCTTGGCTAAAAATCTGGGTAAACCCTGAGGCATCGTTAAGTTGGGAAATTATGAATGATTGCCTGGGTAGAGATAAATGGATGCAAATCCCGTGGCTCAGTTATGTCAAGACTGCACTGGAAATCTTGGGCCTTGGAAATCTATTCTCTGATCCAGTAGCAATTACTCCACAGCATAAAACGATTGTAAAAAAAGCGTTTTTGGCCCACAGGGCCACACAGAGGATAGAGCAAGAAAGGACCAAAACTACAGTGTGGGCCTACAACCTCATAAAGATTACAGAAGGAATGGAACCCTACATATACTTGATATATAATGCTCAGGACAGGTTTTTAATGACCCGTTTTAGGCTCAATCGTTTATCATATTTATTGGCAATACCACTAGGGTATTCGTCTACAATTGAGCAGAAGGGAACCTGCGGCTGCGACAATAGGTCTCCGCAGGATTCCCTTCATTTTGTATTGTTATGTTCTTTTCATTCAGAGCCCAGGCGTAGATTCTTGGTGGACATTTTAAAACGTGCTAACATAAAAAGTGCTCAAGAAGCTTTGATTTTTCTACAGCAAGCGACTGATCCCCTTACATTGTGCTGTATTATTAATTTTATTAAAGTAGCGGTACGCCTAAGAGTAACTAGAGGGGAGGGGGAACTGTGAGATATTAGAGATAGGTTTTAAAGGTCAGTTATATATGTGTGATTTGTTTGTATTTATATTGGGATTCATGTAAATTAAATTGTTTCTTTTTAAAGATAATGGAAATAATGGGGGGAAACACATATTGAATGTTTGTACTTTTATGGTGATTTTTAATCATCGAATAAAGAATCCTGACTGACTGACTGACTGATTTGCACAATCTTTTGCACCCCAAGTGGTGTTGAAATTCAAACCCCAGACGAAGATGGAGTTTATAAACTAATGCTAGCCAAACAGGAAACTGAAAATAAAAAGATGGTAGTAGAAGATCTCCCAAAAGAATTGCAGCATATTGTGAATCCTGAAGTGTGGGATTTTACCGGAACAGATGTAGGATTAATGGCAAATGTTGACCCAATAAAAGTGACAGTGAAAGAAGGTGCAGTTTACCCAAACATTTGGCAATACAAAATGAGCCCAGAAATAAAAGCAGGTGTTGCAGCAGAAATAAAGCGTTTGGTTGAGCAAGGCATTTTACAAGAAATTATGAGCAGTCCATGTAATTCACCTATAATTGACATAAAGAAACCAAGCAGGAAATATAGGGTCGTACAAGACCTCCGCAAGGTTAATAAAATTGTCGTCCCATGTTGTCCAGTTGTGCCAAATCCTGCAGTGATCCTGTATCAGATACCGTGGGGAGCCGGATGGTTCACGGTAATTGATTTATGTCATGCATTTTTCTCCATACCATTACATCCAGATAGCAAATTTCGTTTCTCGTTCAAATTCGACGACCATTTTTACATTTGGAATCGTGTCCCTCAGGGGTACATAGAAAGTCCATCGATTTTCAACCAGATATTGAAAACATTTCTTGAATCTCTGGTGCTGCCCGGACAGTCTGTCCTGGTGCAGTAAATAGACGACCTGTTGGTGGCGTCTAAAACTCCAAATGACTGTGGTGTTGATACCATTGCATTGCTGAATCATTTGGCTGAAGGAGGGCATAAAGTGACACCTGAAAAGTTACAATTTTGTACCACATCAGTAAAATATCTGGGGCACCAGATAGAGAGAGGTGTCAGAAGAGTTACCTCTGAAAGAATTAAAATAATCAGAAACATGAATCTACCTCAAACACAGAAATAAATCAGAATGTTTCTTGGAGTTGTAGGTTACTGCAGGCAGTGGATTGTGGGATTTGCAGTCCTAGCTAAACCCCTGATACGGATGACAACAAAGAGAGCAAAAGACCCAGTGGACTGGGATAACAAAAGCATGAATGCCTTCTTGAAGCTGCAAGACTGTCTGTGCTCGGCTCCAGCCTTAGGGATGCCTGATTATTCAAAAGAATTTGCACTATTCTGCGATGCACGTGACAATTGTGCATTGTCCGTCCTGACACAAGTACACGGTTTAATGAGAAGTCCTGTGGCATATTTTTCTGCTACACTGGATACAGTGGCATCTGCATTGCCAGGATGTCTGAAAGCAGTAGCTGCAACCTGCATGAGTCTTGAGCAAAGTGAATCCATCATTATGGGACACCCTGTAACTGTGTATGTCCCACATGCAGTGGTGATTCTATTAACAAGAACCCAAACTCAGTACTTAACTCCTAGTCAGCTGACTGAGTATGAGCTAATTCTTCTTGGTGCAGGGACTGTGACCAATGCCAGATGCACTGTCCTAAATCCAGCTACACTGTTACCTGATTCACATTTTGAAGAAGTGAAAGAGGAAGTCGAACATGATTGCATCGACCTCACCGAATACAGTACTATGCCTCGTCCAGACTAAAAGAAGAGCCATTATTAAAATCAGAGTATGAACTTTTTGTAGATGGCTCATGCATGAGACATGAGGAAGGAGGATTGAGTGCTGCTTATGCTGTATGTACATTGTGGGGTCCAGTTGAAGCATCCTTTTTACCTGGAGTCAAGTCTGCACAAATAGCCAAATGAATTGCATTGACAAGAGCCTGCAAATTTGGAAAAAATTGGAGAGTAACCATATACACTGATAGTCAGTATGGCTACGGGGTTGTGCATGACTTTGGCCAACTCTGGATGCAGAGGAAGTTTCTGACTTCTTCGGGTACTCCTAATAAAAATGGACATTACGTAAAAGATTTGTTGGAAGCAATTCAATTGCCAAAAGAAGTGGCTGTGGTCAAGTGTGCTGCTCACAAATCGGGAAATGACAAAGTGACAGCAGGTAACCGATATGCTGACCAACTAGCCCAGCATTGTGCTAAACATAAGATGGCAACAAATAAGAAGATCAATCTATGTGGAAACAGCTGCCAACTGTCTCCTGTGAAGACTTCGCTGCTTTCTTTATCCAAAAAACTGACAAAATAAAAAGCGATCTCCTCATTGACGCAAGCCTCTACTCCAAACCACAATGCCTTTCACCCACTGAACCAAAAAACAATGCTACATGGTCAACCTTCGGCACATACTCGGAAGAAGAAATTGGCAAACTGCTCAGCACCCTGAAACCATCCAATCACCTCACGGACCCCCTTCCTGCCTCCGCAGTAAAAGACTTTACCCCTTTGCTTCTCCCTCTCTGGACCAAAATTATCAACAGCTCTCTCCAACAAGGAAGCATACCTGACTCCCTCAAAGTTGGTCAGGTCACACCTCTACTAAAGAAACCTACAGCCGACCCCTCTGATCTCAACAATTACCGTCCCATCACCAATATTCCTACTCTCGCCAAACTGTTGGAAAAATGTGCACAACTACAATTGACTAAACACATTGAGCAATTTGATCTCCTCAACAGCCACCAGTCAGGCTTCAGAGCAGGACACAGCACAGAAACTGCTATGACTCACATAATTGATGACGCACTTCAAATGCCAGACCAAAACGACACCTGCCTCCTCATCCTTCTAGATCTCTCTTCAGCATTCGACACCGTTAAACATGAGAATCTACTAGAACTACTAAACACAAGAATGGGTTTATCTGGAACTGTTCTCAAGTGGTTCACGTCCTTTCTTCACAACAGGTCGCAGAAATTCAAGAGCAACAACCTGATGTCCTCGCCAATACCTGTAACGCTAGGCGTCCCCCAAGGATCCTCTCTATCCCCAACTTTGTTCAACCTAGTCATGGAACCTCTCACCTCCTTGCTACATGCATCCAACGTAAACTTTCACATGTACGCCGATGACACTCAGCTATATCTCAAGCTACAATCCCCCAAAGACATCTTGCGTCTGAACTCAACGATCAGAAGCACCCAATCTTAGCTGGCTGATAACCACCTCAAACTCAACGCTATGAAGACTGAGTTCCTTCTGATCTCACCTCCCACGAAAATATCCACCACACAAACATGGCTTAAGCCCCTAACAGCACTCAATGTCCAACCGACCATAGTGGATTCAGCAAAATCCTTAGGCATAACACTTGACACCAACCTCAACATGCAGCAACATATCAGCAAGGCAACAAAGGGAGCGAACTTCCAGATCAATACTCTGAGGAAACTTAAACCCTACCTCCCAGCCAAAGACTTCCAAACAGCAGTACAAGCGCTAGTCATCCCACGTATTGAATACGGCAGCACCGCCCTCTGCGGACTCCCCCTTACTACTACCGCACCACTAAGAGCTTCTCTGAATGCTGCAGCGATACTCATCACTGGGTCAAAAAAGCACTCCCATATTACCCCTGACTTGAAATCCCTGAATTGGCTGCCTTTTGAAGCCAGAATACATCTGAAAATCGCCTGCATGACACACAAGGCGGTACACCTAAACTCACCCCGCTACCTCGCTCAGAAACTGACAATCTCTGGGGGAATTAGAAACACGAGAGGCACAAACAATCTTCTGCTGAAACCTCGAAGATTCAGGAAGGAAAAAACATACAAGCGCTCCTTCTCAGGATTGGCGCCTAGGATTTGGAACTCACTCCCTCCCGAAACCAGGCTTATCTCTTCCACTACACTCTTTAAAAAAGAAGTAAAAGCTATCCTCATGGCTAAATACGCTTGATCTATTATCTCGAACTCTGTTAACACCCTGCACCGATCTGTACTACATGCTTGACCCATTTACTTATCTGTATGAGTTGTCTTATTACTCACGTGATGGCCTTTGTAGCCACCTATCTGTACTGTATGATCTATTGATTTACTGTTTAACTATGTTCCCTCATGTACCCCTCTATGTAAAGCGCTCTGATATCTGTGAAGATCTTGTTCGCGCTATATAAAACTTTGAAAATAAATAAAAATAAATAAACTTATGTTGCTTGAAAGAGTGAAAACATGGGAGGAAGGGAGAGATTTGCAAGCTGAGGCAGAAATAAAGGAAAAGGAAGAGTGGGAGAAAATAGGATGTCGGAGAAGGGTTGAGGATGGCGTTATTATCTACCTTGATGGGAGGCCTGTGTTACCAGATTGGATGCTTGCTCATATGGCTAGGACGAATCATGGAGATTCACACATCGGTAGGGACGCGATGATTAGACTGTTTAGACAGAGTTGGTTCAATGCGAGGTTCAGAAATGTAGCAGAGAGTCTTTGACAGAAGTCTATAATCTGTCAATGAATGAATACTGGTAAGAGAACTGTAGTGTTGCCAGGAAAGATTGGAAAGGCAGAGGGTCCCTTCATATGACCCCAGATTGATTTAATCCAGTTACCCCCTTGCCTAGTCATTGTCTTCCTAGTTTCAAAATGGGTGGAAGCTTACCCTACCCGCACGGATGATAGCCTCACTGTAGCTATGCTACTACTTAGGGAACTCATACCTAGGTTCAGTTTTCCAGTAACAATTGAATCAGACCGAGGGTCTCATTTTAATAATTAAATAATTTGTCTGATCTGTGAAGCATTCCAAATTGAGCAAAGGCTGCACTGTGCATACCGCCCAGAGGCTTCTGGAGTGGAAGAACAACTGAATGGCACAATCAAGTAACAATTGGGAAAGATGTATGAATCTACCCGATTGGAGTAGCCTGATGCTTTACCTCTTGTTCTTATGGCACTCAGAAGCATTCCAGACAGAAACACAAGCTTGAGTCCCCATGAAATACTCATGGGAAGAGCAATGAGGCAATCACGGGTACCAGGAAAAAAGCTGATAAATATATCTGTTGATTTAGTGCTCGAGTACTACAAAGAACTGGCTGACCAAGTGTGTTCTATCTCTCACCAGTAGTTGATCCCAAAGTAGTTGATAAGGAACAACCGAGCACCAGTTATGATGAATGGATTCCAGTAGTTGACATACCATCAGAATTTGTGAGAACCAGAAGTCAAACCTATCTAGATAGACAGAGTGATAGTGAGGATAAGTCAGGAATAGAAGAATGTATTCAGATTATAGAAATCCAAGCCAATAGTAATTCTGAGGAGGACCAGATAAGGAAAGATCGATGTACTCAGACATTTGAAACTACAGCCAGAACTCCTGAGTCTGAGGAGGGACGGATAAGTAATAGGGCGAAAGCTCAGGCAGAAGACAATCAAGAAATCCAGAGACCTGAGCAGGACCAGATAGGTGTAGAAAAACGTGTTCAGGAAGAAGAAGGCTAACAAAGTCAAAGTCAAATACAGCAAACTCTTGAACAAGGCCAGATTAGTATCCAGGCAGAAGAAACAAAAATAAGACCTGGACCAAGTTAGACAGAGAGGGATACAGAAGACGGCATTGAAATAGATGTGCCACAATTGAATGAAAATAAAAGAGCATCTGAAGATAGTCAAAGCGCAGTGCCAGCTAAAAGGCTCAGAAAGGGAGATAAGTGGCCTAGGTTTGTCAAAAGACTGAAATTTCGCCTTAAAACAATAAATGAAGAACCAGAGCAAGTAAATGAAATATCAAGTCAAGCTGGACCGTCCACAGAACAACCAAGAAGAAGTCCACGTTTGAAAAGACTAAATAACAAGTTCAAAGGACATGAGTGGACCTACGCCATACTTGAAGATTTCGAAAATCTAGAACTAAGTGATGATGAACTGATTGTTGATCAGACTGATGAAGAAGGGAGACCAACTTGAGAAAAAGATTCACAGGTTAAAAGTCTGTGGGAAAGTTACAAAGAGGGGATAAAGTCTCCTTATTCAGAAATGGCTGATTATAATGTTAATGGAAAATCAAAAAGAAATTGTCTAAGGACATGTTGTAGAGTATGCACATGTAGTATATTGATAGTAGTTGTAGCATGGTTCGGACTGACATTAGCTATACTTTACTTGATGAGTAAAGAGGTGCAGAATAACACTAATATACCTGAATAAGTAGATGCACCTAAGATGTTAGACACACTTACACATGAGAAAGCAGTTAGTCTAAAGCAACCTGGAGTAGATTTAGAAGCACCAGAACAGGTAAATTTCCATTATAGAAGAGCTAGAAATAGAACTATTTTGAACGTATTTGCTAATCTGTTAATACATTATGTAGAAGCTATGGAAATCAGTGATGGTTATGTGTGCATGAAGTTGCCCACATCAGTAGCTGAAGGGGTCACATACCACCACTTACCCCTGACATATGGTATTTCATGTAGCATTTTAGCTAGTCTGTTTTATTGAACTGGAAAACTTCAGTATTATTATTCCAATTTTGATGTAATCTTTTCTGAAGTTCCTTTATGTAGAAATTGAAATCGTATTTCTAGTACTAGAGATTCTACACACTTCATGGGTGATTACTTCCTAACAATAGGATCAATAGATATAGCTAACGCTCACAAAGATACTCTAACCTGTACATTACATGAGAAAGAAAAGATGTTTTTAGATTTAGTAGAGAAAAGGAGACAAGATTTCCATAGAAAAGCCTCTGAACAGAAACAAAAGATTCCTAAATTGGCTGAAAATAAAGAGTTTACCTCTAATGGCAAGACTCAAGCTGCTATGTTGCTGGATTTCAAAAAGAAAGGGAAAGTCTGTCTCCATAGGGAGAAAACAGATTATTATAACAATATATTCATTGGTTCCATTGAATGTGAAAATAACTTCAAAGTAATTGGGGGTTGGGGTTTCAAAGATGGAACTGAACCAGTTTTTCCTGGGATTTACTATATTTGTGGGAACAAAGCATACTTTAAATTGCCCGATCACTAGTATGGGAGTTGCTATTTTGGAATAGTATTCCCAAAAGTGTACCAGGTAGAGAAAATCACTGGAAGCAATGAAGAAACTAATGGACTAACACGTAGTAAAAGAGCAACGTTTGCTGAAATTGTAGGTGATATATTTAGTGCAATAATACCTTTAGTGGAGTGGTTCTGAACACTCAAAGAATTTGCAAATAATCAACAGTGGTGGATCGCTTATCGACTGACACTGCTAGTGGATTTCTAATGATCAATACCAAACTAGTTCCGGTAAGATCAATGGTTTTACAAAATCGATTTACTCTTGATATATTATTGGAAAAAGAGGGTCGAGTCTGTAGAATGCTGAAGACGCAACCTTGTTGCACTTACAAGTGTTGAAGTTGAAAAATATGCAAGAAACATTACACATTTGAGAGAAGAATTGAAACCACTGGAGGTTGACAGTGCATGGAAGAGACTAATTAGTGGTCTCTCGTATATAGGTAGTTGGTTTTCTAACGTAGAAAAGAGTTTTGTTGGCAAAATACTGATGCCAATGATGGGAGTAGCCCTACTGATTTTAGGGAAAATAATTTGTTGTAAATGTCACAAGCATAAAAAGACATATACATTAAATAATAAAGGAAAGAAAAGAAACTTCAATGAAATTGAACTTGAAGAATTAAATGGGGATTTGTATAAGAAAATGAAAAACTTTCACATGAATAATGGGGAAAAGCCTAAAAGAGTGTTTGAAGAAATAGAGCTGAGTAAATGTTGAAAGTTGGCATCTGTTTCTGTAATTTGTGATGATATAAAATATCATCAAAGAGGGAATTGATGGAGCAAGGGGGAAGCAAGATGGCGGATCGTAGACGCCACTGAGAGGTCGCTCCCGATCGAGCGCCGTACTCCGAGAGATACTGGCGTTTTTCGCCGATGAAAAACACGAGCTAAGCACTACGCTAGCATAGAGAAAGTACCTGACATTTCAGGATTACCGGGATTGACAGATTGATGGTTTTGCTCGCTGCAACCCCGGGCAGCGTGGAGTAAGGACGGGCTGGGCTGGGCTGAGCCGAGCGGAGCTGCTGCTGTTGCTGACCGAGTGCTCCGTGCCCCGCTCTGCTGCATTATTGCTACATAGTTACAGGCAGAGGCTGCACAGGTGTTCCACATCTCTCTCCGGCGCTCTCTCGACATCCCTTCGGCATGCAGACACAGAGGGGCTGAAACGTACGGGCTTAGTAGAGGATTCAGCGGAGGAGCTGTGGGAGAGCTTGTCTACGGCCACGGTTATAGTTCCAGCAAAGTTGCTCACCCGTGTTTTTTTTGTATACTTCCCGTTTACTGGGAGCTGCTCTCCAGGGCTGCTGCTGAGGTAAAAACGAACGAACGCAACCAAGTAGCCGAGTGGAGTAGCTGTGGTGAGTTGCTGATCTTTATTAATACAAGGACTTGTTGTAGGGGAGAGGAGAGGAGAGGAGGAGGAGAGGAGAGGAGAGGGGAGAGAGGAGAGAGAGGTTTAAAGGCTTAAAGGCTTGTACACTGGTGTAACGAAAGAGCAGCGCCGATGACGCGGAAAAACCCAGCGCGACAGAACCGAGCTGGGAAAGGTCTTCCTTCGGGGGAAAGTGCAGAAGAAGGGTCCGCTCTGGCGTTTAAAATGTTTAAGCCAATTTCACCTGCAGTAGTTGCGAGGACGCCGCGGTGTGTTGTAAATGCTCCTGTAATTCCCGGCAGCAGAGAGACTAATGCTGATAAGCCGCAACCTACCCCCCGCACCCTCTTTCTCTTTTTACGCCCTCTAAGGATGGTATTGTCTCACCAGCTCTAAAAGATAAGGATACAAATAAAAACTTCGCTGCCGGGACAGCTTCAATGAAAACTATGGGCTTAGAAGTCAAGGGTTGCCTTGCTTCTGCGACAGAGATAGAAACTGACAAACTTACGGGGGCCGTTGCCCCAAGCAGGAGCCCGGATGCGGATTTGCAGGCCGAGATGGTCTCAGAGCATATGGAAACGCCAGAGGGTACTGTGGAGTTAGAGGGCACTAACGAAATACTGGTGACACAGGAGGAAAAGACAGAGGAAGAGCCTGAAATATCCCTTGTAAATGCTGCCCCTCTATCTCCATCTCCATCCTTATCTCCACAACCTTATTCACCAATCCACTCTATTCAATCTGATAAAGATACTAACGCAGGATCAACTAAGGAACTTACTCTGGTGAGGGTAGAGAAGGGGGCAGTGGTAGTGGCAGCTGCTTCTGCTCCAATGGAAATAATAACTGAATATACCAGCATCTCCTTGCCAGCACTAGTACCTATATCAGCACAGCCTCCGGCATTAGATCAGAGCCTAGGTGGGCAGAGAGCAGATGGAGAATGTGCTATGGCGCCAGAAGAGATGATGAATAACGACTCTAATGATGAGTACGAGTATGAGGAGTTCCCAGAGGATGAAGGAGGGCCCGAAAAGCGAGAACATGCCATACTTGAAGTTAAAGACAATAACCCCTCTGGCTTTAAGAAGTGGGGGAGGAAAAAAAAATAAAGAAAGAAAAGGAGGAGAAAACTGAAACCTATAATGGTAGCTTCTACATTAGTACCAATAAACACAGCAGGGAAATCCATTAGAGACCAAACACCTTTGCTCAAGTGGATTCAACCTCGAGGGCCTATTAAGAATACTGTTCTGTGTTCTCCAGGGATTATTCCCACTATTTCCACAGAAGGGGGTACCTTAAAAAATCTGCAAAATTCTCCCGTAAAAAATGGGGCTTTGATAGATCAAGATCAAGACCAAGATTTAAATCTAGAGTCAGTGGAGGTAATTTCAAAGGCAACTTCCGACAACATTATGCCATCTTCTGGTTATACTCAACCTAATTCTAAGGATAAATCACCGGTTAGTACTGCTTTTGGTGGCAAGGCCCTTCCTTTGCAATTGGTAACATCCTCTCACTCTCTTAATGCATCTTCTGATACTTCTTCCTTGGATTTAATTTTAAAAACTTTATTGATACATCGTCAAGAGTTTCAACAACATTTTCTTCAATTAAGGGAAGACAATAGTAAGATGCAACTTAGCTTACAGGAACTTACTAATAAACGGAACGGGGTAACGAAAGATATCGAAGTATTACAACAGCGGGTTGTCGAAGTGGAGGAAACCTTAGCTACTACTACGGTTCACACATCTCAACATAATGAAGTAATTGGGTCCCTATTAACTAAAGTCGAAGAATTGGAAAACAGGCAGAGGCGACAGAATCTGAGACTTTTTGGAATACCCGGGGGAACAGAGGGCTCAGATGCCAGGGCCTATTTGGTCAAATTATTCGAACGGGCATTTCCCGACCTGTCCGACTGGGATTGGGACTCCCAATTACAACGGGTGCACAGATTACCTATAACTTTAAGAAACAAGGAAAGCAAATATCCACGTCCAATCATGATCTACTTCGGCAATTATCTGCTAAGACAAGCAGTCTCAATCAAAGCCAGACCTAATACTCCCGTGACATTGGACATTATAACATTTTTAGTTAAATCTGATCTTAGTAAGATAACTATGGATAAAAGGTGGGGGCTGCGTAAACTGATTGATCCTCTCAAATCCAAGGGTGCCACCATTTTCCTTCAAGAACCTGCCCATCTCAAAGTTATGAAATCTGGCCATACTTATTTTTTTAATGATGTAAAGGAGGCTGAACAATTACTTACTAAAATGAATTCAAATGCTTAATAGCAGAATCATTGAAGGAAAAGAAAGAATGAGAGAGAGGGGGAAAGATGAGAAATAGCTAAAAAAAGAAAAGGAAAGAAATTTAAGATTGTAAAGCTTATTGGAAACTCACTAGGGCACTTTCTTTTTGTTTGTGATTTTTGTTTGTGATTTTTGATTTTCTCGTATGAGGTTAATACGGAGAGTTGTGGTTCTCGGGGAGACTTCTCTGATTGGCTGCCCTTTGAGCGGCAGCAGAAGATAGGGGTAGGCTTCTGGGGAGAAATGGGGAGGGGGTGCTTTACGGGTTGGGGGTCAGGGCTAAGGGGTGACAGTGGGGAAGGGAAAAGACAATGGGGGAAAGGGGGGGAAACAGAAAAGGACAAGACAAGTTCAAGGGTAATTGACTTAGTATCTTATAGACTAAGAATGAGTTTGAATTTAAAGAAAGGTGCAGTTCACTTTGATCTTGTGACTAGCCAGTATGCTGCGTTTTAAATGTTTAGCCTGGAACGTGTCCGGCTTGAATAATAAAAATAAAAGAAATGTGGTATATGAAGAATTGAAAATATATGACCCACATATGGTTTTGCTAACCGAAACGCATATTTGTTTTAAGGATAAGAAGCTATTGGGTCAATTGGGATATGAGCTGGTGACATGTACTACTTTAAATGCTTCTATTTGAGGTGTGGCTATCTTGAAAAAGCGACAATTAAGTGTAGAAGTAATTAAATCTGTGGCGGACAATGGGGGTCGTTGGGCAATTACCCAATTGCAGTTAGAAAACCGCAAATTTGTTTTTTGTGCTATTTATGGGCCGAATATTGATGACCCACATATTTTTGATTGGTTAAATTTGGAATTGCTTGCATGGGAGGGGGAACTTATTTTGATGGGAGATTTTAATTGTGTGTTAGACTATGATGAGTATGTTACTGAGGTTATTTCGACGTATGCGTAAAACTAGGGCGGCAATCTTAGAATTAGCTAGGATACACAATGTTAAAGATGTATGGAGAAATCTGTTTCACGATATACCTGGATACACATATTACTCCCCACCTCATAAACGGTGTTCACGAATAGATCTGGCTTGGGCTTCGAATGAAATTATCAATACAGGACATATGGAGATCTTCCCAAGGATCTCATCCGATCATAGCCCTATACTTTTCATATTTAATATTGTTCAAAGTGTACCTGAACTCAGACCCTTCACGTTCCCTAGATATTTGTTAACAGACTCCGTATTTGTAACTAAGCTTAAGGAACATATGAAAGAATTTATCGAAATTAATATCAACACTGCTAACCTCCTATCAGTTTGGGACGCTTGTAAAGCTTCTATTAGGAGAGTTGCACAGCAATTTGTATTCAAACAAAACTCTATCCGCAAGGAAGAGACTAAGGCTATCTTAGCTAATATTTTATTACTTGAGAATCAATTAGTTGATAGACTCAGAGCTGATGAGATCAACGCACAAAGCATAGCTCAATTAGAAACTAAACTTGTAAGTCAGCGCTCAACTCTTAAAAGCTCTCTTAGGGAGAAAAATTCGCAGAAAATTATCAAATACAAATTATCTCAATATGAATGTGGGGATAGAGTTGGGAAGCTTCTGGCATATAAAGTCGCAGATGATCGTGCAACAACCTTAGTTAAAGCCATTAAAGGTCCCCATAACATTCTATACACTCAATCAGCACAAATTCTGGGACAATTTGTCTCATATTATGAAAATGTATACACTCCCGAGAGTAGATGCACTGAAGTTCAGATACAATCCTATATTAATAAGAATTTGCCTGTAGGAACATACCTGGAACAAACATTAATTGACCAATTGGAAAAGGAGGTTACATTAATAGAGCTTCGCCTCGCTGTTACCTCTCTTCCATCTAATAAAGCCGCCGGAGTGGACACACTTCCTATAGAGCTATATAAAACTTGCGCAGATGAAATTCTACCACTGCTCTGCTTGGTCAATAATTCAATTGCTGCTACTGGGAAGGCCCCGGATTCATGGAAGACAGCTAGAATTATGTTTTTCTTAAAAAAACATAAACCTCCAGTGGAGTGTGGGTCTTACAGACCTATCTCTCTGATAAATACTGACGCTAAAGTTTATTCTAAACTTTTATCAATGCGATTAGCTCCTCTTATGCCCCAATTGGTAAATGATCAACAACATGGCTTCGTTGTCGGGAGAGATACCACCACACATGTTAACATGGCTATTACTGCTTTTGATGCGGCTACGACTAATCTCACCCCACTCGGTATGATACTTTTAGACGCGGAGAAGGCGTTCGACCGAGTGGGGTGGGATTATTTGTGGGGAGTCCTTAGGCAATTTGGTTTTAGAGGGCGTTTTTTTTAGAAGTATACAGGCATTATATAAGGACCCTAATGCTAAAATTAGCTACGCTGGGGCTCTCTCATCAACCTTTTCAATTCTGCGAGGGACGCGGCAGGGATGCCCGCTATCACCCCTGCTCTTCGCTCTCTCCATGGAGCCATTTATCAATGCTTTGGAAGCTCAAACCAAGATCGCCCCAATATTGCACGAAGGAAAAACTCTAAAAATTACCGCATATGCAGATGATTTAGCTATTTACACCACCAATGTTGTGGATGCATTAACAGGGATAACGGCGGAAGCTAAAAATTTTGGGACTATTTCAGGCTATAAATTAAATGTAAATAAAACACAAGTCATTATGAACTATCAGGCCAATCTACCAGTGCAAGGACTTTGTCAATCTGCAGTATATCTAGGGGTAAAGATATCATCTAATATTGCTGATATAAATTCATTAAATTATGATCCTTTATTAACCCCTTCAGCGCTAATGACAAGGGTAACTCGTCATGGAGTTTCCATTGATTTCAATGGAAAGTCAATGGGCATGATCGGCATGCCTTAGCATCCAAGTGGTTAAAAGAAGTGACTAATCTTTTGAAAAAATGGCACAAGATTCCATTAAACCTCATAGGCCGTATGAATCTGATCAAGATGAACATACTGACGAAGTTTTTATATCTTTTCCGTTCCATACCTTGCCGCGTTAATAATTTTTTTTTTTTAAATTAGACAGCATTCTAAGTAGTTTCATTTGGGGCTATAAGAAGGCTCGTAGGTCTATGACAATATTAAAACTCTCATCTGAAAAGGGAGGTTTAAACTTCCCTGATTTCAAAGCTTATTTCTTTGCTTCTTTCTTAGGTCGGCTTCGTAGCCTATTCGTCGCTAACAATCAATATTTTTTTCACCAATTCATGCTCGGTGGTCACTCAAAACAATTCCTGACAAAAGTACAAGACCCAAATTACTTCAAACGTGTTAAATTTAAGACTGCGAGAGATGCTGTATTTATATGGAAACAAATGCTGACTAAGTGCAATACTTCGTATTTTCATAAAGAGCTGCCAATATGGGACAATCCTGGGCTTCCAGATATTTTTAGAGATAAAAATGGCTGAGAATGGGCTAACTATGGTATTGAGACACTAGGGGATCTTTACGGTACGGATGGTTTTCTACAATTTCCAACATTGCAACTTTTGTATAAATTGCCAGAAAAAATGAGATATACACATATTCAAGTTAAGGATTATTTAATACGTAAAATGAATCTGGGAGAAATTACCAGCTCAGATATATGGACTTGTTTCTATTCTGTGCATAGAAAATCATTAATTAGTGTGGGATACAAGTGTCTCAGTCAAAATAGCTCTGATGAAGCCCCTAGATTGGCATTAAAATGGACTGGTAGCTTAGGATCTAATGTGACAACTCAGAATATCTCCGTTGCCTTAGTCAGCATCAGTAAAGCCGTCCAGTCCTCCAGTTTGAAACTCCAATCTTATAGGACGATAAGTCAACTGTACTATACTCCATTAAAAATTTCAAAATGGGCACAAAATAATTTCAACAATGATTGCACTAAATGCCCTAAATGTGGTCTAGTGGCAGCAGACCTTATACATATGATTTACTTGTGCCCATTATTAGCGAAATATTGGTTGGACATAGAAAATATTTTAATCCAAAATCAACTGATTAATTTTTCATTAAACGCCGCCGTGGTACTGTTGTCTATATACCCGGTTAGTCCTATCTATAAAGATTTGTTAAATATTACATTGGCTTGTGCTAGACTGGTGGTAGCTAGGGACTTCTCAGAACCCTCCTCATACAACTGAATGGTGGTCATTGGTTTATGAAATTTATACTATGGAAGAAGCTATTGCCAGTAATAGAGGAATTAAAGCTAAAACAAAGTTGACTAAAATATGGAGTCATTTTTTGCCATGCCAGCAATGATTTGAATCTTGCATCTTTTTTCTGTTTATGATGTCATTAATAGTTAGTGTTTTATCCTGACCAGGAACTACTTCTCTTACTGTTTTCTGTGTTCTTTTTGTTTAATATGAATTTGCACCAAATTGAATTCGATATATTTTATTTTTTCTGATTATGTATTTGATATGTTAATCTCCTTGACTTGCTTGTCAAATAAAAAATTTAAAAAAATAAATTAAAAAAAGGAGCAAGGTTTAGCACATAAAGAGACTTGCTCTGATTCAATCTGCTCGAAATAACGTATAACGCACTAATAAACATGTTTCGTATTACTAATAATGCACCACACGACATTTCTAGTATCTAGGGGAAGCTTTACAATGTGCTTTTTACTAACAGTAACTCGAATGCATTAAAATGGCCGTCGCAATGTGGGATCTTTATTGCGCATGCGTCTGTCACACTCACGTGAAATGACGTATTCTCTGCTTTGGTTGCAATTTCTTTGCTTCTGCACACTAGAAATAAAAGATGGCTGCTTTATGTTTTACATGCTAATGCTTGCACTGCTGCTCATACTAAACCTTGTTCGTTTTGCCTAACAACTACTGCTATAGTTAAAATAAAGTAATGGGGATAGAGTAGAGATACGTGGTATACAGTGCATTCATTTATTCTTTGTTCTAAAACTGTTTCTTTTTTACTTTGTTACTAGCTCATATTTGGGCCTGATGTGTCATTGCTGAACTCCATTTTGGGACTCTCAATGTGCATGTACTGAAATCCCTTGAGTCCACAAGCCATGGCATTGAAACTGTGCCAGTGACTGTCTTGCCCGAGATGCGCCTGGGAAGTTCACCTTATGAACTCTCCAGAGGAACAAGAAAATACAAATGTTATAAATTGTATATCTTTGCTACAATAATGCTAGGAGGAATAAAAATTCATGGGAAAGTAAAAATTATGGGCGGGAACGAGAACCTTATTAATAAATGAAATGACCTCATAACTGGTATGGTGTGATGACCTCTCCTCATCTTTTGACCAATCAAATTGAGGGAATACACAAACTTGCAACATTGGGGGGTGGTACACTGCCCTGGAAAATGGTATAATTAAGGTGGGCTTAGCTAGTTAGGTTGTAAGACTTGTCCGAATAGCTGACCTGTCACTGACCCAACGCACTCAATAGGCGATCGAGAGCAGAGGTGCTGGCGGAGCACTCTGTCAGAAGATTCGATAACCCAATCGTGGTTCTGGGATGGAGTTCGATAACCCAATCGGGGTCCGACTGTTAACTGCAGAGAGGGGTGTGATGCTGGCATTGCACTTTAGCTGTGGGTGCCGGTCCTGACCTGCGGTGGTCCTGTCCTGATCCAATTTGGTCCGTACTTGTCCTGATTCTGGTCTGCATCTGTCCTGTCCTGTTGGCACCTGAACTATCGGTGGTCCTGTCCTTTATCCCAGCCCGTGGCCAGGGTTGGTTTTCACACCATTTTAGGTAAATATAAAATTTGTGTAGGTATGTCAATGTACTGTTTCCCTTTTCTTACCCTTCCTATGTTTCAATGTTTAAAAAAGGTCTCGTAATATTTTCACATCATCTTGCTTTGAATAATATTCTTTCTAATTGAACGAGCTTTAATTGAATTGGTATGGACACTCACATTTAAGAATTTACATAGATAAATTATTTAAACCTTTCCCGAGTCTGTGGTTACTTTATGAATGAAATGTTTATTTACTGCCTATTATGCTAAATCCCTTGATCCCTTAGGACTATGGGTACCGGTGACAAGGATTGGTAAGTCAATGGTATAGGTCCTAAAAGGTAAAGTAGAATTCTGATTAGCGTAGGCTTACCTGTTCAAAGTGTGTATGTTTTATGGGCTCAGGTGAGTATGGTAAAACAAGCAGGTAGGCCAGCACTCTATCAAGGGGCAGGCAATAGGTGTTGCAGTGGGCATCCGCTGCAGCACCCATTGCTTTTTGATGCTGACCCCTCTTTACAAGGCTGGGGTGTAAATATAGGGCAGTGCCAAAACTAATACCAGGGATGATTAGGTTTTCATCGTTTTTGCTGTTTCTATGTGTGCTGCATTCTGCATCACATATAGAAAGAGCACATGCCATTAGTGTGTGTTCATGTGCAGGAAGGTGTCCCTTCCTGCACATAAACAATCATTATATAATGACGTGTTGCAGCTTCCATATGTGCTGCATTTTGGAGCAAATAAAGAAGTTAAAAATTGTCATTTGTGATTGTTTATGTGCAGGAAGGGACACCTTCCTGCACATGAACAATCATTCCCTGAAACTCAGGCCCCCTTGCACTGTGGTGCAAGGGTGACTGTGTTGGCAATAGGCAGCTAAATTTAGCTCCAGAGCTAGAGGAAGCGCAGGGGTGTGCTGTATTATTTTAAATACGGCGCATCCCTGCGCTTTCAGAATGTTGGAGCGCGGCGTTACTAATTGTGGCGTAACACTGCGCTCTGCCATTCTGTTGTGAATTTTCCCCATAGGATTTGTTACTCTCAAGTACCTAACAATCTGCCACTGAAATCCAGTGCCTTTTTGTTTCTTAAACTGAATCTGCATTAACATTTACGCTCAAAGCTCTTTTGGTTGAGGACACATTTCACTCTAAAATATAGTGCCAAACGCCGGTTTTGCATTTTGCGTAATTAATAAATTCCTATAATTTGCGCACTCTTAGTTATGAAACTGGTTGAAGACTAAGGATTCATTGGAGGTTAGTAAATTGTTTTCAAGCACTACACTAAATTCATTTAAACCTGAAGAGATGCAAAGGCCCCATACATAGAACACAATCAACGACTTATGCCGAGGGAAGGGCGACGTGTGTTATTATTTTGAAAGAATATGTTGCTTTAAGCTCCGGGGTATCAAAATGCATAACCTTAATATTTTAAATGCAGCAAACCAATTCTACTAGGAACAATTATTGATCTACAGTTCACATTTAACTGGCAGAACAACTTTCAGATTTAATGCATGTTGATTCTGCTATTGATTTCATAGTGAAATGAAATTAGTGAAGCCTTGGCCACCGCTGACCTTAAGCTAATGGGTCACCTATGTGCTCAAATCTCCAGCCCTGTTTAAGTCGCATAGAGCCTCGGGGCTTTTGAAATAGGCAGGGCAGCTTTCATAATTTCATACTCTCCTGTCCGAGTTTAAAGGCCCAGAATATGAATTTGTGGATATACTCTCTTAGAAATGCAGTGTGTAATAGTTTCACTGCAGACCATGTTCATCTTCAAAATCACCGCTTTTTTCATTTTATTTCCGCAGATAATGGACAAAAAACAAAAACGTAACGTTTTTGTTAATGAGACATAAGCATCAAACTGAATTTACAAATTAGTATATACATTTTTTTGAGTTTGGGTTTTTAAGAGGTCCTTGTGAAATAGTATTGCATTTTAAATTCTATCATTATTGCAACACTTTTCAGTAGACGATAAAAGTGAAAATATGGAATTCTTAGATGATAGTCCCCCAAAAAATGTTCGTTTGCTCATAATGTTTTTGATCTAAACTATTATTTACCGCATTTTAATCAAACATAACACTTGAAATTAGGCTCTTTTATTCTCACACAAGCGGCTCGTGCTTTTAGCTTGTTGTTTCATCGTTAGCTGCAGGGCATTACTAGACATCAATCAGTTTTACACAGATTTGCATAAAAGAGGCACACAATATATGGATTTTGTGTCATTTCAGGCCCTTCGTCAGTGGCAACAAAGCAGATGAATGCCAGACAGCAATGAGATGGTGGCCCCATGGCTCGTGTACAGATGGCTAGATTGTCTGATCTGAACTGAAGACCACCAGCTTCTCATTATGCCTCAGCGTTGCTAGGAACCACATTTCTGTGCAAGTTAATTGGCTGCAACCCCCGGTTAATACTATTTGAGATATGGACCTTGATGTGAGCACTGCAGTAAGCATTTTCATTTTTCTTTGTTCTGAATCCGTTTACAAATAATAACATATTAAGAAAATGTATCCGATTTTCTGGAAATTTCTCTTTTTATTTAATTTATTGAAATTATAGCATTAAAGAGTTTTTGTTGATTTGATCGGAGGAATTAATAAATATTATGTATATATACTGTTTTCAAAGGCATGCAAAACAAAAACAATATTTTGTACTGGTTTGTTGGTCCAGGCGTTGGTACAAATATTGGTGCAAAACTGTATCGGCACACTCCAATTTAGCAGAGGTCTGTTCCAGATTGTGTCAGTGTAATATAAGTAATCCAGTGTAAGAAAGTGGATTGTTGACTGAAGTGAATGGTAGTCCTATTCAAGTAACAGTGGCATTATCACATAAAGCTTATTTTAGGTCTCAATAACTTGAAGCTGAGTTTAACCCTTGGTAGATTTATCGTAGAGCAGAGCGGCTTAACTTTTGAGAAGTGTGCAAAATATTTATCAGTACCAAAAGAGTTAACCCCTTCCGCGCTCATGACGAGCTCAGCTCGTCATGATTTACGACGCTCGTACGCTCATGACGAGCTGAGCTCGTCATGTAACGCGTTTTTTAAAAAAACGCAGCGCACAGCGGGAAAACCGCTAGCGCGCATGCGGTTAAAGAGCAGAAAACACAATACAATACGATACCCAATCCAATTAATACAAATAAACAAAGTTTAAATGAGACAATAGACATCACAACAAAAAAATCATACATGGAGAACCAGAGACATGATTTATCAAGGCACTAATGTCAGGTATCTGGTCGGGCTAGACTGATTTAAAGTCAAAAGTTAAAGCTGATTGCTATGGAGTGTGGGTTGGATGCAGGGATCATGCTCAGTCCAGAGGAAAGTTTTACTCTCAGACTTTCTCTAGAATGGAAGTTGAAAATCATCAGTGGGGCAAGGCAGTGACTAAGGGTGAGGTGAATTCCATGAAGTCGGTTAGTCATCGGACAAAGTCTTTTAGTGAGAAATCTTTGAGTTGGAGAAACTCAAATTCATGCCCAAGGAAGGCCTCTCACTGGCCAGATACTTTTGGTGCCTTCATCGGGTGAAGATATCCACCTTCTGACTTAGAAGCTGTTTTGGAAGTCAGGATCCTTTCAGCAGGGCAAGCCAGCGAGACCTCGGGCCCGAAGTGCGACGACAATTGCTGCCGCTCAGTGCCGGTCTGGTAGTAATCTCTGGTTCTTTTAGCAAAAATCATTAAAAATGGTTTGAAGTCTGAGCTTTTAGGGATAGACAAGATGAGTAAACTCTGACACTTTTCCAAGGACCCTAGTACCTTAGGACCAAATTGATGGTCTGGACTCACTCCAGGGGAAGGCACCAGGATGGTGCAAGGCAAGTCCAGTTGGAACTAATCAGCTGGGCTCTTCAGAGAGGTGGGCTTCTTTCAGCTTTTGTTTCCCTGTAGCTTAACTGGAGGCTAGTCAACTAGGCCTTGGAGTTCACTCTTCTGTACTGAGTTCAAGTGGGAGTGAGTCCAGACTTTGGGATTTGTCTCCACTGGTTACAATACGTACATCCCTCTTTATGAAGTCCAAAGGGTTCTGTGGGTGCAATCCTTCATCTGTTTTCCTCAGGTCCAGCAGGGTTCTGAAGAAGGTATCCAGTGGTGCTACTTTTATTCCTGTCACTAGCTTTTGGGTGGAGGAAACTCCCTGTCCATTGGAGAAAATGTTCACAGGTGCACCCCTACCCACTTGGACATTATTTCTTGGGCTAAACAATTTCACAGTGCCCTGCTCTGCAAAACTCCAACATGGCAGAGTCTTTCTTCCCCTGGTGGGACCTCTGGGTTTACCCCTTGAGGTGAAAGGAGGTACTCCCCCCTGCAAATCAGTTCTGGAGCAGGTTTTACCTCCACTTTGATTGGTGCCACGCTGGCTACTTGGACAATGGCAGGGTAGGTGAGAGTTTCATCTGCCTGCGACATGGACGTCCCTTTAAAGCTCATGCTGTTGGTGGGCACATCCCCCAGACCGTCCTGTCAAGAAGAGGCCACACCTTCTCGCAGCTAAAGCCCTTTGTACTCTTTCCTGGGAGCCATTCACACCTCCCAGCAGGATTCCTCATGACAGCTGCGGATTAAATCTGAAAGTGCTATTAGAGGCTATAGGCAGGAAAATGTCAACTTTTTAAAAGTGACATTTTGAAAATAGTAATTTCAAATTTGACTCCACCATCAGATTGGATTTTAAATTCCTATTGAGTCCTTGAACCATGATTCTAGCAAAATCCCAAACTGAAATCATGCTCTATAGGATGTTATAATGGAACTCAGCGCTTTTCTATGGGAGATACAGCCATGCTGCAGAGAAAAACAACTTTGGGGGGTTTTCACTGCCAGGACAAGCAAATCTGAAGAACTCCTATCCTACTTTTTAACTACCATGCACTCTGTCTCCAGTCATTTAGGATCAACTTTGGAGGTGACTTCTAAATGTTAAAAAGGGAGGTCTAGGCCTGTTAAAATGTTGTTTTTAACATGTCATATTGGCAGTTTTAAAACTGCATGCTAGGCCACTGTGTCTGTTTTTTTAGTCATATTTTACATGGTCACAATAAGTGCTGCAATCCACTAGTGGGACACTGGGTACTGAAGGTCTTACAGGTAAGTTAAATATGCCAATCAGGGATTAGCCAATTGACCACGTTTAGGGGTCTGGATGGCACTGCCACACTGTTCAGTGGCCACACACCAGCAATAAAATCTAGCAAAATATGGGGGGTGACAACGCATAAAAGGCATTTTCTTACACCTAGCCTCTCATGTAATATATACAAGCCCTTATCAAAGAACCATGCCAAGTGTTTCATGCGTAATTTAAATACAAATGTGAGCAGCATTGACAAGGATGGCACAATTGAGAGAAGTGGGATATGTAATGTGTAACACAATCATCTTACATAATAGAGTAGTATCTCTTGAGAAATAGTTTCATCTTCGGTACTTGGTGATGTATTTGGGACAAAACAATGCCATGGCTAAGCGCAAAGAAAACAGTGCACTTAAGGTGATTAACTGTATAATCTTCCTCGACAGCAACAAAGGAGTTTATTTTTTTCTTACTGTTCATTGGAAGAGCAGAAAGTTTTAGGTGATTTGCTAAAAATTGTGGAGTGAAGACAAAGCAACCTGTCAAAGAGTGCATTGATATTTTAACTAGGGGTGGGTGGTGAGCTCCGCCTCATCAGTGGAGTTTGCAGAGTTTTGCCACTCCGAGCTTCGCTTGGAGGGCGGAGTTCAGTAAAAATCCACCATTGCCGGCAGAGCGGAGTAAACCCATGTCAGATGCACAGGGGTGACCCACACCTACCCAATGACGGCCAAGTTCCAGCAGCACTTGGCCCAGAACAGCCCCATGTTCACCACCCCCGACAAGAACACAGGAGGGCCGGCCCCTGCCCTGAAGGCTGCCTCGTGGACAGGTGCCACCAAGGCCAAGAAGAGCAGAGCCGGCATCTGGCAGCCGAAGAAGCCGCCCTACTTACACATTGCGCTTATCATCATGGCCATCCACAGCTCACCCATTAAGTGGCTGACACTAAGTGAGATCTACCAGTTCCTGCAGTGCAGTGCAGTCCCGCTTCCCTTACTTCTGCGGCTCCTACAAAAGATGGAAGAACTTGGTGCACCACAACCTGTTGCTCAACGAGTGCTTCATCAAGCTGTCCAAGGGCCTGAGCTGGCTCAGCAAGGGTTGCTACTGGACCATCGACTCGGCCACCGAGTTCACGTTAAAGGAGGGTTCCTTCCACTGGCTGCCCAGCTACTTCCGGCACAAGTGTCAATTACTCAGGCCCAAGTACACCATGATGAATGCCCTGGGCTTCAACCACCTCCCAGATTCATACAGCTTCCAAAACTCAGCAGGGGGGTGGTATGTGCCCCGAAGCCCCAGGGCTGGATGTGGCCACCTCCAACAAGCACCCAGGAGGTCCACCATCAGGGGATTGTAATCTGATAATTATCTCCTGAGATAATGTGGAGACGTTATAAAGATACAGAGGGTGTGAGAACACACTATATGATCCAGCTGCGCATAGACCCTGTGTCTATGGGAGTCAAAGGAGTAGAGTTGAATAACTGGGTTGCGGTGTCATCAAGCATCCGAGAGCCCCACTGATGCAGCCAGGCCTGCAGAATTGCTGCATTAGCAACTCTGGGGGTGGAGGGGAGTGGAGGCAGAGAGTGGTCCCTGGAAGAAACCAGGACTGTGCTAAAATCACTGCCCAGCAACCAAGGCAAAAAATTGCATGATAGAACAAAAGAGAGATGATGCAGGAACTGAGGCTGATCTGTAGTGCATACATTTATCTCAGCAGGACATGATTACCATAAAGGCGCTCTTTCAGGATCACATTTTTGCCCTCTAAGTCAACCTTTTGTAGTAAAGCCTCCAGCAGGACTCCAGAACTCACCCCAAATCAGGGCCCCTCTCATATATGATGAGAAGACTTTGGCAAAGACATGTCCCCTTCATCATTTCTGCAGTTTAATTCCTTCCACCTTATTATTGTGAGACTCCTGTGGATTAATGTGAGACTCTCAAGTGGATGTCCTACCCACTGAGAATTGCATGCTTGCTGTAGTGTTTTCCTGGTGTATGCATACCACGGATATTCCACAAGAGGATTGTATATTTCTGAGGTGTCATGGTGTCCCCTGAAGACCCCCACATTTCCTATCGGGAGAAAAGAATTGCATTAGAACGCTCGAATCCCAAAGAGCAACAGAAACTCCTACCCATAAATAGAGTAAGGAGGATGCGCACAACAAATTAGACCACCCACACATGAACTGAAAAAGAAACAATAAAACAGAACAAAAATACATTGGGTCTCACAGCATTGGCCGGCCACCCAAACAAGCACAGCAAACCTTCCTAGAAGGGTGGAACGTCAAGGACCGACAGCACAGGGCAGTGTGGAGGGAGGGTCCAGAAAGGAATAAGGCAAGCAACCAGAGGAGGGAGCCCTGTCCTGATAGGAACAGGTGGTCAAACCCCAAAATTCACAAGAGGAGCAGAGGACGAGCATCCAGGGCAGAAAAGGGGGGAAGTGTAGTATATAAGAGATGTCCTTCCAGCACAGAGAATGTCATCAGGCATCCGAGGAGTCACTCGGCCGAGTGTTCTGATCACACACAGAAGGAGCAGTGGACCATTCCATTTCAGAAAGAGTTAATGTGGTGGCCAAGCGACCCACCGACGGAACACAAAATGTTTCTTCAGCCTCCAAGGCCAAGAGGTGGCCATCTTGAGCCTGTTCCAGAGAGAGTGCAGCAGAGATCTGTGGTCAGGCCAGATGGATGTGTCCCAATCGATTGCAATGATTAGGCAGAACCCAGGCCGATCTATCCGGTCTTCCCAGGTCACTGGGTTAGGTGAAAAAGTCTTGATCAGTCCCAAGCTTCTGAAGGTTCTTGAAAGAAATAGGATTTGTCAACACACATGGAGGTTAACAGGAAAGTATACTTAAGGTCCAGGTCTCAAAGCTTGCACTTAACTACCAGGAAGAAGGCCTGTTGGTGCTGCACCGCAAGGGTAAAGTTAGAGAAGAGCAGGATTCAGTGGTTGTCCCACAGGAGAGGAGGAGACTGATGGGATATCCAGAGAATAGCATCTCTGTCCCTAAAGTGTAGCAGTTTGGTAACAATTGATGTTGAGGGACCCACAATAAAAAAGAATGGAGTGAGTTTGTCTCTTGAAATCAGTTCTTGTAACCATTCCTCCAGATTGGCAACCATGTTCGGGGCCTTGATGCCCTCAGGAAGGTCAATAAGAGAGACATTGCTATGTCGCACTCATCCCTTTGCGTTTTTACACCCACGCCTCTAAGACCTGTATCCGCTCCATGAGGTCCCACAGTTTTTAATGGAGATCTGATGTCTGGTGCTGAAGATCTGCCAAGGAACACTCATTAAGGGTGACCCGCTTGATCAATATCTGGTGGTCATGCCAGAGAAGGTTGACATCATTTGCCATTGCGTCCACCTTTGTCTCCAAGCTAAGGCACGGGTCTCATTGGCAGCCAGGATTGCATCATGCTTATCGTGGCCAGATGGGCCTGCAGCAAGGTCCTTGTCCCTGCTGGGAAACCTGTTAAGTGTCGGACTGAGGGCAATGGTGTTCTTGCTAATTTTTTACTCCCTATGGCATTTGTTCCAGGACATCCAAAGTCGCAGGCCACACTCCCAGCTCTCGGACTATTTGTAGAGGTCCACTTACCCCACCAGACAATTCATCCAGGGAGAGCAAGGCAGCACGAGCAGCCCCAGCAAGCAAAGGGGGTTAAACTGAAATCCAAAGGGGGAGCCTCTGAATAATGTTCCAGAGGGAGACAGAGGGGCAAAGAGGCCAGGCCACAGAAGGAGAAGGCCGCAGGGCCAACAGTCCACTGCAAAGCTGTGCCACAGGAAGGGCCCAAATGTGCGGCTCCCAGGGTCCATTGATGTAAGGTCTCCCCACCAGTCCCAACTAGTCTCATCGATTCTCCATGTTCTCAATGGGGCCCCAAGCCAGCTCCAAGTGATGCGCCCATACAGGGAAGGTCCCAGGCCACGGTCCAGGAAGGCTCAAAATGCAGGGGCCTTAACAAATTCTCATGGCCCACTATCCCACCTCTATCTACTTCTGGTAAGCCCCAGATCTCCCAGGGGTCCGACAACAATAGTCTGTGCTAGTGCGAGGCTCACAGTCAATGTGCACCAGCCACTCCCACCAAGGCCTCAGAGGGAGTGCGCATGAAATCTGGGGGCAGGGACAACAAGTCAGGGGGACACCCTCCCACCTCCGATCACCTCTGATGGGTCTCGTATCGCCTAGGGAGCACATCAATTAAAGACTGTGCCGGCACAAAGTCCACACCCATCGTGCATGGTCACCTCTTTCAATGCCTCAGCGGGAGCGCAAAAAAAATCCAGGGTGGGGTCCGCACAGCGACAGTCCCCCATCAAATGTTGCCCTCAGCCTTTGGGAGCTCTACAGATGAGTGATGAGGGATCCAGGCTGCTGTTGCGGTATGGATTCAGGATAATGTGGGTGCCGGGCTGTAGCTCGCCATTTAGGTGGCCACCATGCCTCGCAAACAGACCACTCCCCCGTGTTGCACTGCCTTGTGCCAAATACTAGTAAATTAGGACCCTCATTTTTTGATCTGGCCTAGTGACAGCTTTAGTTATTTTGTACGTAATGTAATGAAAACATTATTTTTACAACTTTAGGCCACTTGGGTCAGCCAGCTTCAGCCCTTGATTCGTATTTGTGTCATTCACATGCATGACCTACCAACAGAAGAACACAAATATAATAGGGCAATGGTTCTGCCCTTTTAGCCAATGGGTATGTTGTTAGTGTTATTCATGTTGTGACCCAGCCCACTGGACAGTCATTTGGTGCTTGGGATGTCACACAGTTGAGTATTAAAAGTTTCCTGCATCACATTTTCTTCCACCTCTGGAAGGTTGAATCAGGTAATGACATGCAATTGAGTTGCCCTCTGGCATCACCACTTACAGCCATAGAGGTGTTGTTGGCAGGTCCTGGGATGGTGTTGTTGGCATAGGTCTGCAGCTGAAGCTTGCAGTGTCAATTGTCACACAAGAAGAGGAACTCACACTGCATTTATATAGCTATGTGTACTCCAACACCAAGTGCCATCTGGGCTGTCACGGTCAACATTTCATCAGTAGACAGGTATGGCTACATCAGTGAGAGAAAAGGCATCCTTCTCCCTGCCTCTTTGGCAGCTCATCTGATATACTTATCGGGCTGCTCATTTTCACATCTGAGCATCTGGCCTTCCCCTTCACATGCACTTTGCCCTCATGATTGTCAATGCTGAGACTCCAACAGCACTTCTGACTTTATTGCTGGAACCTATTTATTTTTCAGTGCAACGTGCAAAACAGCTCCTCTGATGTGCTTAACAGGCCGCTGATTTCTTTCAGTGATGAGCGTTCAGCAAATCCAATGATATGCTTTTCTAGATGACTCATTTTCACTACTGAGTACCGAGCAATCCCCCTGATGCACTTGCTGGGTCACTCATTTGGTTTTCAGAGTGTCAGGCATCCTGCTGCATCATAATGTTAATCAAAATATTGTATAGTGCCTATGCATGGATTTTTAGATCTTGTCAATGTAGGTCATTATTGTGCAAATCCTGGGTGATGTGCCTGCCACTAACATTGCCATTGACCATGATGTACTTCTGATAGAGGTGTTTCACTCTGCAGTGGCATGGGAGTTATTACAATGTTGGAACATTACATCCTGCTCTTTGAATACTAGTGTCACAGCAAGCATCATGATTATGTGGAGTGGCATAAAGTGGAGAGATAAGTCATCAAAATAGGGAATGAAGAAGTTATGTCTGAAAGGCAAAATAGGTGGATACGTCCTCCTCTGGTCAATGTATATGAAACAAAAGGATCCACCCCAGAAGGAAATGTGTCCGTGTTCTCCCAAACTAAGGGATAAATTAGGATGGCAGACGAATCGCCACCGCCATGCAGGCGGTGGCGATCCATCCGCCATCCTTTACCGTCTGCCACCTATTTCCCCTCTGCCATATTACAATGGCGGGGGGACCGTGGCGGATGGGAAGACCGTCCACCGCTTTTCCGCCGCGGTCACCTTGCGAACGCGGTGGAAAAGCTCTAATATGGTGGCGGTGTCTATCAGACACCGCCAGCCATATTAGGATGTGCTGGGGGCTATGCATTTCCATGGCGGCAATGCATATACATAGTCCAATAGTACTAAGTATCATCTTCAACCCTTGCCACTGTGGTGACTGTTGGAAAGTAAAACAGCTCTATTTGTTCTTTCAAAATATACAACACCAACTACATATTTTATATCATCAACTACAAATTGTATCATACAACAGGTATATGTTATTATGTCATACTCCAAAGGTGAAATATACTTCATGTTTATATAGCCAAAAAGGGCTATATTGTCTATACCCTTTTATTTGAGAAACTAACAGTTTCTTATATGTTTCAACCATCAGATTTGTTTTGGATTGCAAACATGCCTACAAAGCATTATGGCAAAAGACAACTAATGACGCTTTACAGCAGACAAATGAGACAACAACAAAACACACAGATAGAACAAAGACCTGCAGAGACAAACAACTGTACTGGTAAGACTACTTACAATGTTAAGAATTATTCTACACACCCTACGATGGATAGCAATAACTTTGCTATGAAAAAAGTGTAAGATTAGCAAGTACATAGTACAAGTCCAAAAATTATAGATATTCATAAAATGTCCACATTATGACAAGAAGATAAAACATTTGGAACATTAATGCAAGGCAGTATACAATTTGTGTTCCCCAAAGCTACTGCAAACACTTCCTTTCATGAGAAAACAAATTACCACACTCATACGGAAACAATATAGTCATGGTATTGTTGAAGGCTGGACTGTTAAATATCAGCCTATAAACTACATAAACTACACAAGAAAGAACTAACAAGAATAAACTTTCTGAACAATTTTCTATAGAAGCTGGAGACATACCTCCAGTACTGACCCATACTTTCATGCAGAGTCTTGCCATCAACACAATAATTGTATATTTTCCGTCACATTTGAAGGACATTTATATGAAGTGTTACATCAAAGTGTAATAGGGATAGAGAAAAAAATTGTGAAAAAATAAATATTTCTATAGATTATGTACTGGAGTAGAAAAAAACCTGTATATGAATGAAATTACACTTCCATTTACAAAATTCAAGCTACTTCCATGCTGACATTTTGTGGTTACAAGTAAAAAATAAAATATTATTAGCAAAATTAATTACTAAAGACCACGGACCTGTGCCAAGACTGGACCTTCACTAATGTGCAAGAACATTCTTTAAGTTGCCTTAAAAATCATGTGTGACTTCACCTAGCATCACATCAAGATGATTTCCACACACATCCATCTTACTTGCACAAAATAAATTGGCAAAACACCATCCCTGCAATTACTCAATAATACTCTATTTTCATCAAATCCAGGTCAAGTTAACATTATTGCACAGTACATCCAATGTAAATATTTTGGTGCAGTATGTGACAACAAAATCTTTACAGATAGTGTCTTCACTGAGAACCCATTAGAAAATGCATTAATGAACTTGGACAACTACAAATCGGACATTTTTAATTTCAAGAAACCGGTTTGGAAAAACCAAATGAAATTTGCATTTGCTGCCACAGAACATATTATCAAAAACAAGGGAAATCTATAGCCCTCGTTGACAAAACTGAGGATGAGAACAAAATTGTCTGGAGAAATTCTTGTCTATATCTGATTATGGAAAATGGATATGATGTCTACGACTATCAGCTAATATGCAACTACGGCCTAGAAAAACTAGATTATAACTTAATGCTATCCTGCGGTTTTGATATCAATTTGGAAATGAATCCAATACCATCTGAGCTACTGCAACCTAATGTGTATGAAAGTATTTTAATGCAAACTGTACATCCTTTTAAATGATTTTCAGGCTGTGGCCACAATCAGGACAATTCCAACCACATGAATAAGGTTGTGCACTGAAAGGCAAAGTAGTTTTCCTTCCCTTAGATTTAAAAAAACTAAAAATTGTTACCACTCTTGGAATACAACACAAATCAGAGGAATCATTACTGGTTATAGTCTATGTAGTACCTACAAAAGACAAACAATTTGGCTGGAACTATTAAGTATTGACAAGGTTCGCAAAACCATATCTTACCTTAAAAAACACGTCTACTATAAAGATTTGGACATAGAGCACTTTATTTCCCCTATCATTAATCTATTGGAAGAGAAAATGTTACTAGACAGTTTCAAAAGATCATTACTGAAGAAGCTGTAGAAATATTTGATCATTACAGTATACACCCACTTCACTCAAGAGAAATGATGGGTAATGGCTTAGAACTCTATCATATGAGGGAAGATAGAAGCGAGCCAAATAGTGTTTGGGGAAAAAAAATGTTGGAAGCAAGAGCTTATCCACATTTATTCCCTACGGGCAAAAGGGAATGCTACGATGATTGTCCAGCACACATTTCTGCATCGGAGTATTAAGCCAGAAATTATATTTAAAAGATCCGCGTTTTTGTCAAGACATTCCTTATACTTTCACACTCTCGTACAAAAGTGATCTTTCAGTCACTTCCTATGTTGCTGCACATGTGATGCAGACTGGAACAGGCAAAAGATGAGAACCGAAAATATAACTTGATCAACATTACGGCATGTCAATGAGGGACAAATGTATATTGGTTTCGAAGACATAGAGAATTGAAATGTCTGCTCAGAAACCTAGGAACACCAACCTCGTTTCTTACTTTAAGCTATTCTGAGTACCTATGGGGCGACTCATACAAATTTCTAATTGAAACAAATGATATTATTGCAAACATTAACACCAATCTGAAGCTGAATTATGTTCTATGTATCCCTCTAATGTTTGTAGATATTTTAACCACATATTTCAAACCATGCTTCAGTACTTGACCAACAAGAAAAAAATACCCTTGTTTTATAATTGCAATACTTTCGATGAAAGTGGATACATTTTAGTTTTGGAAAGTTTCATGATGATTCAGATTTATAACGTTGGTGAAAATAATTGTTGCCAGATAACTTATATTAGTTGCACCATGTGTACTAATAAACACAGTGTCACTTATTGACTATGACAGTGTAAACATCAAAATACGTTTTTACTAATAATTCACATGCAAAACTTTAAACAATGCACACCAATCTGGTGAATGTAACATGCTTTTTACCACTATTGATGAGAGAGGATAGGGCATCCTCACCCACTAGAGGCTTCACCTTCTTTGAATCATGGCCCTCCTCACGCTCAACAATGGTTACAAATACCATATTCTATGTGATAATAACATGGAATTTGGCGTGCACTGTAGTAAATTTATGCTGTGCTTTGTTAACACAGGTTTGCATACCGCTGTATTGCCATTAGAATGGCTACATCTGTATCAAATATATTGGAATTTATTGTTGAGGGTTTCTTTGGAGAGTAAAGTGCAGATTAATGTGGAAAATATATTACCAAAAATCACGGATTGCAACAGTGGCATTCTTAGTAAATAATGACAAATTTAAACAGATGTAAATAGCATTAAATTGCTTTAGTAACTATGAAACCTAATACAATTTATTAATTCAGCTGTTCAGCCTGTGGTCATATGTTTGAGTGCACCTGCTTCATATAAAAAAAGAATAGCGGAAAAAGCTCCCATTGCCCATTAACTGCTCTCTGACTTGCAATACATCCTCATGCATGTCGGGTCACCCAAAGTTCAGGCGCATTAAGTAAAGATTATTCTTGTTATGCACTGCAGCCATCATACATAGCTCGTTCTTTAGCTTTCTAAAGATTGGCATAAAGCGTATGAACTGATGTGATGTTCCTCACAGTGGAAATAGGTGCATCTGAAGGAACAACATTACATGAGACATCTGTGATGGGGAATGGGTATAGAGCTTATAAATCTGCAAAGGCATGCTAAGGGTGGGTAGACATTGAAACCAGCTGAGCAGATACAAAATGCCAATAAAGGCTTTCATTGTAAGAACAGGGCTCTGCATACTGTGCAAAGTTGTGCGATTTATCATCTGTGCCACACTCTATATTGGAATCTACACAGCAGCAAGAGAGTATTGCAGGTAAGAAGCATTGGTTTTTAGCACGCAGCATCCTCTGGTCAGGATTCACGCAAATGATTAATCGGATTTAGAATTAATTACAGCACACATTTAGAGGTAAATAAACATGTAGCACCAGAAACACATACACTCAAAAACATGTCTGTCACATGCATGTCCTCCTGCCTTTACCCATGAGGTGCAATCTCTTGGTACAGAATACCATAGTCATCAGGTTCCTCATAGAAGCTTTCACCTCACTCACACTACTTATCATCTGCTGATGAGGGCCATGCTTCCGAATAGCAGATAATCCCATCTGAAAGTCTGAAAAAGCTCATGTAAACACATACCAGGCAGCCAGCGTTTAGAGCTCAGGGTAGCTAGATTTAAAGCTGCATGCAAGACAGTCCCATCATCTTTCCGGTAAGTGTCTTCATAGTAACTCACTTTCAAGACACTTCCACAGCTTTAGTCCTAATAGAGGTCTATGGATACTCTACACTATTCACACTTTTGGGAGGTCTTCCGGCGATGTTTGTTAACAACACTACTGTGACAAAAAGTTTGTTACATTTTTTCTTCCTTGAGCTCCTGTTTGTAGCAAATTGTTGCCCCCCACCCTGCAAATTTCTGTACAAATAATGCACCAAGGATACGTAAATGGGCTAATAAAATAGGCATTGAAGGGGTCAATCTGACTAGAAGCATTGAAATTTCAATCAATGTACTGTTCAACGGCCCTTTGAAGAGCCAGCACTAAATGGCAATTTTCAAGCTTTATTATACTCCGGGAAAATTGGCAAAATGGAACACTGGACGTGGAAATAGCTGTAATCGCTGTGGCCAGTACGCTGCTGATGCCTCCCACACGTTCTTTAACTGCCCCAAACTCAATAATTTTGTAAGGGAAATTCAGACTTTCATTTCGGGCAGTTTGGGTATTCCAGTGCAACTTACTGCTATATTGGTAATCTTTGGATGGCAAGGAAACGCGTTGTCCGCTGTCGAGGAGGGTTTGATATTTATATGTATGGCTTTGTATCGTCTGTGCATTACATCACAATGGCTTGATACTAATACTCCATCCTTTGTTAATTGGCAAACCAGGCTGCTCTCAACATATCGTTTGGAGATGGCGCTCTATAGAACCAAGGGTATTGGGAAAAAAAGGCAAGGAAGCCAGCTATGGGAACCAATTGCTACCTGGCTGGGATATGAGTATTACATAATGTGACTAGTTGAGGACCTTATATTTATATTTATATTTGTGTTGGCTGTTCCGTTTTGTTCTGGTATGTTTACACGTCCTTTTATGCATTGCAGCTGATGTATTTAAACTGTATTCTGTGTGCTCTGTGTGCTGACAAAAAAAATTTCAATAAAAATATATATATGAAAAAAAAGGATACGTACATTTTTGGGAGGGATCGCTTGACAGGTGACCATTAGATTGACAGCCATTTTAATGGCAAAAGTGCTTCCCATATAGAAAGTCAAGAGTTTCTTCAAAGTACAAGTTTAGCCACAGAATTATTTGTTCATTATTGTTTGGTCTATGTCATGAAGATAACACTGTAGGAATCTTTGTGAAATTAGTGAATAGCAAAGCAAAATGAATCCTCTCACAATCTCCGCAATGCAAGTTTTAATATTGTCTCGAATTGCTAGACACAAGTTAATAGTTTAATAATGAATGAACAGAGTAAAGTGCATGGACTGACATTATCAATAGAGATATAGGAGTATTAATACTTACAAAGCTTACATGTATTACCAGTAAACTTCTGCAGTCTCATCATTCTTTACTGCTGCGATGTCCCGTGTACCTAATGCATGTCTGATTTGGAGATAGGACCGTTCAATCTCATATTACTCAGACTTCGACTGCCAGACTTAAACCTGTCCTGGGTAGTGCTAATAGCTCCCTGTTGTAAAAGGTAAGGCCCTAGGCCCTCATGCAAAGATATTAGCGACACAGATACATTGTGGGATAGGTCTGGAACTGGCCCTTTTATTAGCGTGGTCACCTGACCAGTGACACCTGTGATGGATGGGTGTGGAAGCTAGCCCTCAAAAAGTAGCTGGTGGCAACACAGTATTTTATAAACACTAGAACGTGGCCAGCTGCTCAATATACCTGTGACACTGGGGAGAGATAATGCCAGCAAAATTATGTTATCTAAAAGGGTCCCTTCCTATGAGAGATGGATGTGCTTCCTACCAGACCTACAATTAAAATTCCTGGAGTGGGCCACTACGTATAACCCAGGAAAAGTATAACACCAGCCAACTCTTGCAGAGTTCCAGATTGCAAATTATCCTTTTATCCACAAGAACTTCAATGACCAGCTCATTAGGATGTGGGCAGCATAGGTCCACGTTTTTTTGTGATTGATGAAATGATTCTGTCAATTCATTGAGCCATCTTCCTGAAAAGGTTAATCTTAAAATATGTGAGGGCATCTCCTGCAACATCATTTACCTCAAACAACCGAAACAGAGAAAAAAATAAGTTGTGCTTGCAGTAATATCAAAAAACGGTTCTGAAACCTGCACAGCCCACCACACTGCATTCAGTATGATGGCATAGGAAAACTATGGTGGTCACCAGGCGTTCTGGGCTTTTTGCTGTTTGTGGGACAAAAAATCTATGCTCAAAGACTGGAACTGCCACTGTTCCAGCTCGAATCACTGACAGAATATCAAATAGATAAGTATCGACCTACAAAAACATCGGTGACAAAATAAAGATTTACCAGAATTTAGAATTCCTTTCTACAAACAGGTAAGTACAAAAATATAAAATCTTAAATATCGTTGTAAATAATATAGTTTGCTCAAATTTCGATTTTTAAATGTCTTAAAAGTAATGTCCAATTAATGAAATAATAAATATAATTAAGTAAAATATTTAAAAATACTTAAATGACCTTAAAATTTATAAATAATAAATGTATGTTAACAAAATATAAACTTGCATTTAATTTTTATTACATATATATTAACTTAATAGTATTAAAAAACAAACAATATTTTTAAAAATTAAATGTTAAAAACTGAATTTTTAATATAATTATATATATATAAAAAAATACCTATAATCTAAATATAAAAATAAATGATATATAATAAGTTAAAACATTAACATTCTTTTTTTTAAATAATATTTTAGACTACATTAAATATAACAATACTGAAAAGATTGCATAGCATAAAGGATAAAACTACTATTTCCACTCCAACAAGTGGTAGAGTAGGGAACATGTTGGATAGCCGGAGGGTAAAAATTACTATTCCCACTCCAGTGAGTGCAACAGTAGGTAAAGCGTTGGATAGCGGGAGGGTAAAAATTACTATTCCCACTCTAGTGAGTGGAACAGTAGGGAAAGCGTTGCATAGCGGGAGGGTAAAAATTACTATTCCTACTCCAGTGAGTGCAACAGTAGGGAAAGCGTTGGATAGCGGGTGGGTAAAAATTACTATTCCCACTCCAGCAACTGAAGCAGTAGGGAAAGTGTTGGATAGCGGGAGTGTAAAAATTACTATTCCCACTCCAGTGAGTGGAACAGTAGGGAAAGGGTTGGATAGCAGGAGGGTAACAATTACTGGTCCTACCCCAGTGAGTGCAACAGTAGGGAAAGTGTTGGATAGCGGGTGGGTACAAATTACTAATCCCACTCCAGTGAGTGCAACAGTAGGGAAAGTGTTGGATAGCGGGAGGGTAAAAATTGCTATTCCCACTCCAGTGAGTACAACAGTAGGGAACGTGTTGGATAGTGGATGGTTAAAAATGACTATTTCAACTCCAGTGAGTGCGAAAGTAGGGAAAGTGTTGGACAGCGGGAGGGTAAAAATTACTATTCCCACTCCAGTGAGTGCATCAGTAGGAAAAGTGTTAGATAGCGCAGTGGAATAATTTTATATACCCACTCCGGCAATTTAATTAACATTAATAAACAATTAATAATGTTTTAAAAATTAATTTACCTCCCACCATTTTCCGCTATAAACATTACCTACAATATTGGAACATATTAATACATTACCATAATTAATTAACAATTAATACATTAACTAATTATAGTTAACAATATAATTAATAACAATCAAATTTCAATTAATTCACACAATTAAAAATATAAAATAACTTACATAAATCATAATATAACAAATGATAAAAATTACATCAAATATAATTTCCGTCCTACCCTACTCCCCTACCAACCCTTAACCCACTGATAAAAAAGTACACAATTAACATATTTACAAATTAATTGTTAATAATTCAAATCTAATAATTACTAATTAATACAAAACTATTAGCATAATTACCAATTATTTATTAATTGTTAATAAGAAATTTATAATTACTTAGTAATACATTATTAACTTAATTAACAATATAAATTATTAAATATTACATTATTAAGTAATACAATAATAAATTAATTAATTTCAATTAAATTACTTCCCACCCTATTCCCCTATAAACCCACAACCCACTACAGACTTGAATTACGCAACAATTTTTTAAGATATAATTAATTAATTCTAAATAATGCTAAAAATATATAATATAATTAAATTACTTCCCACTCTATTCCCCTATAAACCCACAACCAGCTACAAAATTAAATGACACAAAAATGAAGTAACATAAAATTCAATACTTTTACAAAATTCAAACATCTATATATATAAAAACCAAAGATTGTCCATTTGTCCTTAATGCATTACTACACCATTCATCCGATCGGCATGAAACTTTGGGAAGTTGTTAAGTACACTCCAGCGAAGGTTTCTGGCAAAAAAAAATAATAATAAACAATTAAAAAAAATGAAAATAAAAAAAAATTGTTAAAAGTTGTTGAGTACACTCCTGCGAAGGTTTTTGGGAAAAAAATGTGTTAAATATCGGCCCCCTGGCCACCCAGGGCCCTCATAATCTTTCCAATACTGAACGTTTACACTTTCTGGTGTGACTCGCTTTTGCAATGACCATCAACAAAGCACAAGGACAATCGCTGCAAGTGTGTGGACTAGATTTGGAGAATCCGTGCTTCTCAAATGGACAACTGTATGTGGCCAGCTCACGCGTCGGAAAACCTTCTGATTTATTCGTCTACGCACCAGATGGAAAAACAAAAAATATCGTTTATCCACAAGCACTCGAATAAAAAAACAGAATTAAAAAACACTTTGAAATGTTTTCTATATTAAAATGAATATGTTTCAATACAAATGACACAATGTAAATTGAATGTTATCATAACAAGTTTCCTTGAATTTCATTTCTTCTGAGATCGCAGCAATGCGCGACGGGTAAGCTAGTACATTATAAAAATAATACAAACTTTTAACACATATACCAACACTTAAATCACAAAAAAAATCGATATTACTAACTTTGATATTGTGGAAATCGATATTTCTTACCTGCATTTTGTTATTCTGCACCACTATATTTTTGCAATTCGATAATATGTCCATTCTATGTAAAAAACTCGATATTCTGTCGAGTCGATATTTTTTTCTTGATAACTTTCCAGCTCAGTCATAGCAATAGAAAAACATATGGGCGAAAATCCACAGCCACGTGTACACCAGGCACCCAGTGTATTTCTCTGTTCAGAACATACAGAATGCAACATGAGCATGCCATACATCAATCATTAAGACATTTTAAAAGAAAGATGAGGGTCAAATAATGCATTGATGGGAGAAGAATGACAGCTGAATATCAATTTTGTGCAAGAGGTGCCCACTTCAATATTTTTTATCAACTTTGCAGCTGGATCGTTATCAAATATGCCACTGAATATGCATCTTTGTTGACCAAGTTATTTTCTGATATGGATTAAAGACGAGTATCAAAAGATAGACTTGCCTCGAAGACCTTATAGGAATGAATACCAAAGACAGAAGCCTAAAAGGGATTAGTAGGACTAGTAAAAGGAGACTGCTACCTAACATAGGATCTTATTTTAAGAACATTATTACCAGCAACTTGCGTTTTCTCTGATGAATAGATTCTGTTAACAATGAACCCCAATTTAAATGTACTGAGAAGCTGTACGACATCCAACTGGCTTTGGTAGAATTCCAGTTGTTCTGAAGCCAAAATTGTTTCTTGCTAGCCTAGAATGCAGAGAAGGTTTAAAAACACAAGACCTTGTATTTCATGATCAGGTTCTTTTCACTGTAAGCTTAGCTCCAATACAGACTCTGGGAATAACTTTGCTTCCAACTTTGCCCCTGATTACAGGCCAAGCCAAATGTACAAATGTTTTTATCAACTAATTTCGCTCCACTTGATTATGAGTAGTTAGGCTTTCCACACCTGGGGGTCTATTAGTATGGCGGGCGGATCGCCACCGCGACGGATGGGAAGACCGTCCGCCGCTTTTCCGCCCGATCGACGAGTCAACCGGGCGGGAAAGGGTTTAACATGGTGGCGGTGTCTGCTAGACACCGCCATCCATATTAGTATGCAGGCGGAGAGCAGCCACGATAAGGCATGTGGAGTTCACAATTGGGGGCTCATTGCAGGCCCCCAGGAAGTTGGGAGGGTGGGGGCTGCATATGGGGGGTACGTATGGAACCCACCTGCATTTGCATGCACAATGCGGCAGGCACCGCGAGTTGTTAAAAACGCAGGATGCACCCGCCTATGTGGCGGGTGCATCCTAATCTCCCACACGGGATCCCTGCACATATGGCGGGCGGACCCGTTTTCCATCAGGATGGCGAGCGGACAAAGTCTCCCGCCTTCCTAATGATGACCCTGGTTTTACGGGGTTTTTTAATTCAATGAAATTTTATTGAGTTTTCATACGACACAGAAAAATATAAAGAACGGGCAAAGTATTGTATGTACATCACATCATTCATGTAACCAATGCTAGAGAAACGATTGATGGAACAGACAACATATTACAATCGGACCGGTCGTCATGCACAGCATATTATCCACGCATTTGCTGGTAGATCAAATTCTAGCAATGGTCGAATTCTGCACAGTACAAGATCCGCAAAATAGGGCTAGAAAAACAGAAAAAGTTAAGGAAAGCAGAGAGCAAAGAGGTACAGCGGGAGGAGAAATTGAGAGGAGGTAGGCTAGAGCTCAGTGCCAAAGAACTTGACGTAGTGAATTAAGACAACTCAATAAGGGGGAAGCCTTCAATTAGATCCAGCGGGAGGTCTCCAAGGACAGTGAGGGGTATGAGGTGATATGGAGCTTGATCATTTTGATCTAGCAGCTCAAGGGGGTTAAAAACCTGCGGGTTAGCGCCAAGCGTCTTCCATAGTTTCCTGTGTCTGGGTTTCCAGGGGGAGGTATTTAGCACAATATTATCTGCTCCTCTTAAAGAAATTAACCATTCTTGCCTTTTCTTGATTGTGATTTTACCAAAGTTCTTCCAATTACAAAGGATTATTTTACACGCAAGTGTTAACATTAAGTCAAGCAGAAAGCGTTCATCCTCTCCTGACAAGTCAGGGTCCAAAAAGCCAGCCAGAATATAAGATAGTTCTTTAACCAGGTGGATGTTAAAAGTCAGTAAAATGTATTTGAAAATTTGAGTCCAAAACTTTTCTAGCATTGGGCACATTAAAAGCATGTGCGAAAAGTCACCTGTGTGGGGGTTGCAGTTCCAGCAGAGTGGTGATTGGATTAACTTTAGTCTAAATAAACTATCGGGGGTTCAGTATGACCTGTTTATGATCATAAATTTAGTTTGTGAGAGAGTAGGGGAGATTTTGTGTTTGAAGGGCATTGTGTGTATTTGCTTCCAGTCCAGTGTAATTGTTTTACTGTTTGGTTCTGCTTCCCACTTTGCCACGTTATTCAAATGTTGTTTGCGTGGCTCTCGGATCAGAAGTTTGTAAATCCTTGAGACTGTGTGGCCTGCTCCTACTAATTGGGTGAGTCTTGAGGGGAGTGAGGGGGGGTTAAAATTAGAGGTAAGTTTCGAGATCTGGACTTTCAGTTTCAGGAAGTCATAAAAATCTAACTCGGTTAATCCCTTATGTTTTTTAAGTGTGGAGAATGGATTCGGACCGGTCTCATTATATAGGTCTTTAAGGAAACTGATCCCTTTTTGTGACCAATCTTTCCAGAATACAGTTTCTTTATTTATTTGTATTGCAGGATTATTCCAGATCGTCTGTAAATTAGAGGCACATATTTTTGTTGTGAGGATAGTCTCTAGTCGCTTTAGGGCTTTTTTTGTATTTGTTATGATGTATTTATAGTGTTCCATTTTATTTGTCTGCATATTCATAATCACTTGAAGGGGGATTCCTTTAGTGAGCTCTAGTTCCACATCCACCCATTGTGGTTTGTAATTAGGGAAATCTAAGAGCCATGCAGCTCCCTGCTTGCAGAGGAATGCTATTTGATAATTTCTGAAATTCGGGAGGTTAACTCCTCCCATGTTCTTTCCAACCCTTAATTTACTTGTGGAGATCCTTGCTTTTTTCCTTTGCCATAGGAAGTTACTAATAGCCTTGTCCACCTTGATTAAAAAGTTATTCAATAGCATCATGGGGAGCATACTAGCGAGATAGTTTATGAGAGGAGCGATCATCATTTTGACCATTTCAACTCTTCCCCACCACAATAAGAATTTAGGAGACCACCCTTCTAGAAGATTTGTGATTTTTTTTTAAATGATGGATTTGTTAACCTCTAGAGTGGAGATGAGGTCATTAGTGAATTCCAGGCCTAGATACTTTATCGGTCCAGGTTGCCATGACAGTCCAGATTCGCCCAAAATCTCCCTGGAGCCACACAGATTGAGTAATTTAACTTCGGTCTTATCCCTATTGAGGGTATACCCTGAAACCTCCGCATAGGCTTGGATTGACTTCATGAGGGCCGGAATGGCGTTTCCTGCGTCCTTGGTCACGACAAGAATGTCGTCCACGTATGCTGCGACCTTGAATGTGTTTTTTCCAAAATCTATGCCTTGTATCTCCTCATTGGCCCTAAGATGTTGGAGGAGAGGTTCAATTGCTAGTAAGAATAAGGAGGGCGATAATGGGCAGCCTTGCCTGGTGCCCTGTTTTAACGGGAGGGATTCTGAAAGCATTCCTCCCGCTCTCACTCTAGCTCTTGGTCCATGATATAGTGCCATGATCATCTTGATGATGTTCTCACCTAGATTATATTTCCTGAGTGACGCCTCTAGTAATGTCCAGTCGAATTTATCAAACGCTTTTTCAGCATCAAGCGTTATTCCGTCCGTCAGTGAGTTTAGTAATTTGGCTTTCTGCATCGCATGGCAAAATATTCTGGTATTCTCACTGGACAACCTGTTTTTTAGAAATCCTGTTTGAGAGGGGTGGTTTAGTTTAGTTAAATATTTTTGTACTCTGGAAGATAAAATCATCGCATATAATTTGCAGTCAAGATTTATTAGCGAGATTGGTCTATAGTTTTTTGTCAATGAATCATCTTTTCCTTCTTTTGGAATAACTGTGATTCTGTCTTCCGATGGTGTGCCAGTTATTTGGCCGTAGGCTGCAAACTGTTGGTACAGGATTAGCAGAGGTTCACCTATGTGTTTCTCGATGGACTTGTAAAAAGATGCATTATACCCGTCGGGTCCTGGGGCCTCACCAGTTTTAATTTTTTTAATGGGCAGTTTGAGTTCATCCATCGTGATTAATCCATTAATGAAGTCCCTTTCATGGCCAATTAGTGAGTTCGATGCTGCCTTTTCTAAATATTCTTGTATTTTATCTAATTTTATTTTGGTACTGGGACTATATAGCTTTTTGTAAAACTCTTTAAAAGTGTCTAAGATATTTTGGGGGTTTGTTTGAAGTGTTCCTTTTCCATCCCTGATGCCGTTGATCGCGTACCTCTGGGCTTTGAATTTTAAAGAAGAAGTCAGTGATTTTCTGGCTTTGTTTGCTTCACACAGACAAAGACTTTTTTGTTTGCTTACCCAGATACCTGCTCTTGTGCTAATAATTTTGTTATATTCATATTTTTTATTCTGGATTTATGTTAGAGTCCCGGGGTCGATAGTGCTGATGTGTGTTTTTTCCAGTCTTAAAATATCTTCTTCTAGCTTCTGTAATTTCGAGTTAGCCTCCTTGTTCATCTTGGATCTAAGTTTTATAATTACTCCTCTCACAGTTGCTTTTAGGGCCTCCCATCTGGAAGGATGAGAGGTGTCATTCACTTTGTTCTCAACCAGAAAATTAATGATGGAACTTTCAATAATTTGTTTGTGATCCAGTGAGTCCAAGACCTCATCGTTAAATCTCCACAGAGATTCTTTGGTTTGTGATGATGTGTCAGTAAGCGTCAATGTAATGCAGGAGTGGCCGGAGATGACTATCGGTTCGATGGTCGATTGGTCGACCCTGCTTATATCATTCCCTGATATTAAAAAGATATCTATCCTTGAATATGAGTTATGGGTAAACAAGTAAAATTTGTAGTCCCACTCCGTGGGGTTTTGCAACCTCCAAGCTTCTAGCATATTGAATCTTTTGCATAAGTGTATCAGTGCCTTGTGTGATTTATTAACTTTGAATTTACAGGAAGAGTTCCTATCAAGACAAGGGTCTGAAGGTAGGGTAAAATCTCCCGCGATTATAGAGGGAGCAAAGTCCGGGATCATGAGAATGTTATTTTCTAGGTCTTGCCAGAATAAGCTGTCATCATTAGTCAGGGCATAGATGTTGGTTGGTAACAAGGAGGACTGAGGGGCATATTATCAAGGGGGTTTATCTCCGCTTTTTTGGCTTTAAAAGCCAAGAAAGCGGAGATAAAATTATCTCCCTATTACCAAGCTGTCGCTAACACCAGTTAGTGACAGCTAATAGGAGATAGCGACCATCTTGGGCCCCGCTTTGCATGTCAGTGATATTTATCACTAATGACATGCAAAGTGGGCATGCCAAGATGTTAGCGAGTGGAAACAGTCGCTAACATCGCTATCTCCTATTACCAACTTTTGGAGATATTCGCGCTAAGCGCGAATATCTCCAAAAGCTAACACCTGCCCTGAGCAGTTCTTCACCATGTTATCCAATGGGAGGTGGATAACATGGCTAAGAGCATTTGCTCGATAATGCATGAATATCGCTGACTTTTCAGCGATATTCATGCATTGCGGCCGTTTTTTATCGCATTTGCGATAAACCTTGCTAATAGCAAGGTTTATCTGCAATAAAAATCGCCGATGTGCGGCGATAATTTTTGTCTCTAAACAAGTTAGAGACAAAAATTATCGCTAGTTGTTGGTAATATGCCCCTGAGTTTTCTCTCTATAATTTAGCAGTAATCCACCTCCCTTGCTTGTCTGTAGCAAATGATATTAATTCTAAACTAGATATTTTTGTTATCATAGTTATTACTCCATTCTTCTTCCCTACTGAGCCTGAACAAAGAACTGAATAAAGGCTGCCTTTCAACGAAACGGCTAATTTATTATCTAGTTTTATCTCCTATAAGAGAATGATGTCAGCTCTCTGCTTGTCAATGTAGTCCATAATTTTCCTCCTTTTTACTGGGTGATTCAATCCCGTAACATTTAAAGAGGAAATTTTAATCTGCTTAAGTAGTGAGATAATTTTTGTGTCTGTTGTGTTGGTAATGAGGATCGTAGAAGACCATCTCCGCAAGTAACGTGTGTATGTGAGCCTTTTTTTAAAAATATTTGTAAGACAAAATATTTTCATTGTACTTTGGCTCCCAAGCGGAGGAAAGAAGAAGGAAAAGAGAGAGAAAAGAAGAAAAGGACAGGTGAGAAAAAGAGATGCATGGAAAGAAACAACGAAGCAATGAAAAATAACATCAGGAGGGACATATCTTGTCAAGTTGTCTAAGTCTGGTTTAACATATAGTAACAATCTCATTAAACCTGTCAACGACCCCATCTACTGGATCCCCCCTTCCCTCCACTTCCCCTCACCCCCACACCACCCTCCCCACCCACCCCCAAATGCGTGGAGTATGACGTGGCGATTGCAGGAAAATGTCAACTCCATCCCGGAACAGGTAGAAACTTATGTTTTGTCACAACCCTATTAACATTAACCCTTATGCACAAAATCTTCTAGGTACTCTTTAAACCGTGCTGAACCATAAGAGAAATGTACAATATCAATGATTGGATTATATGAATTAGTGTTGATTTGAGTTTGTGTTGTGTTGTGGTTTCTGTTTGACGTACATATAAAGGAATTGGTAGTGTCCCACTGGGGTACAAGGTAAAACTCGAGCAATGTCTAAGTATTCCAGATCCAATACCTAAATGTCTAAGTACTCCATATCCAGTACCTAAAACCATTGTTAGTACATTAGCAGATCTTTAGTAAATAGTGTGGTAATGTAAATCATGGCGGTAAGATAACCATGGTGTAATTCGACTAGCATACGAGTAGAATTAGAGGAGTATTAGAGGAGTGTTGAATGTCATGTGAGGTGTTGCAACTCTTGGAAAATCTTGTAGACTTTTGCTAATCTCTTATTAGCCTGTAATATAATGGGATCATGTTAGTGGATGTAGTTAGGATAACCAAGTATAACAAGCCATAACAGAGATATAACAGGATACAACAAGAGATCATACGACCGTAATTCAAGCTTCAAGCCTCGGGTCTGCTCAGTTCACACTATTTCCCCTCTGGACATGATCTTGGATCTTAGACGTGTCCATTGAGAGATCAACAGTTGAGAGGCCTTCGAAACTATCTAAGAAGTGTTTGAATGTTGAGCCATCGCAGAAGATATGAGTAGATCCTTGGGCAATAACACGGTATCTAGCCGGGCCAGTAAAAGAATATTGGAAGCCCAGTCTTTTCATTCTTGGACGAAGCGCCAGGAAGCTCTTCCTTGTTTCAACTGTTCCTTTCGAGTAGTCCTGTGAGATTAAGGTTTTATTTGAGTTCCAAAGCAGATGATTTTGCTTCCTCATGAAAGCTAATATTACCTCCACGTGCTGATACCTTAGCGGTTTGCAGACAATTGGTCTGGGTTGGGACTGAGTAGGGGTTCTCCTTGTTGGGACTCTGTGGGCCCTGTCAAATTCCAGTGGTTTGTCAAATTTTATTTTTGTTTAGAGGCAACCATTTCTCTAGGAATCCAATGCAGGAGCCCGCTTCATCTTCACTTCCTTCAGGAATTCCAAAGATGCAGAAATTCCCCCTTCTATTTCTGTCCTCCAATTCTGCAATGTGCTTGTTAAAAGATTCAGATTTTTGATTCACGCTTGTGATCAATTTTTTTTGTTGTCACCATATCGTCTTCCAGCTGACTGATTCTAATTTCAGCTTCAGTAATTTATTACTCGCCTCTTTCATATCTGTGCGAATTGCAGATATCTCATCTTTAGTACATTTAGCAATTTTGTGGTAGTTTTACTAAGATGGTCTCCATGGTAGTGTTGATTTCTTGTTTGGATTTGAATGGAGAGTCTGGTGATGGCAGGTTCCATTTCACTCTTTTTAGGTTGGGCCTTAAAGTCTTTCTCTGCCATGTCGGTACAGATTCTACCTTTGTACTTTGAGTCTTTAAGTGCAAGTGGTCGAGCAGGTCGTGTGGCACGTACACGTGCCAAGTTATAAATTGGTTCACTAATGGCTTTTGGAGATAAACCAGATGAGATGTGGTGCGAGTTTCCCCTGGATAGTGGCATGCAGGAAGATAGATAGCTGATAGTTCTCTAAGTTATTTGCAATCAGAATGCAGTTATTTGCAGGCAGAATGCAGTTATTTGCCGCCAGAAAAGCAATGGAATAAAATCAGTATATGGTCAGTTTACAGATAGATTGCTGGCAGTATTGCAACGTTCCTCCATTTTGAGGTTATCTGCCATCAGAATGCAGTCATTTGCAGTTGAATGCAGTTATTTTGCAAACAGAATGCACTGGAATGCACTGGGATGAAGTCAGAATATACTCAGATTACAGTTAGATAGCTGGCAGTAAGGCAACTTTCCTCCATGTTAAGGTCAGGCGCAAAGAAAAAGGCATCGGTAATGTGACATAACTGTTTTATTCGGTAGCATTGCTAGTATCGCTAACATTGGTTAAATATGGAAATTAATGCATTATGCATTTCCTTGTACCTCCTTTCCTTATGCCATTATTATAATCTGCTTATCTTGTAATTATTGCTGGAAAAGAATGACAGCTTCTGTGGCCAGTACATAAAACAGCTGCCACCGCTGCATGTATCTCTTGAAGAGCTTGCCGAGCCTGAAGAGCTTAATGGAGCTTAATGGCTGCCAGAGCAGTGAAAGAACAATACATAATGGAGCAGAGTAATTCAAACTACTATTAAAAGACATAAAATAATTTTGTCCAGGAAACTCAATTTACTCACTTCCCAGCTCTGAGGGTGTAGATTGCTGATCACTGTGGCAAAGCTGTGACATTTTTTATTTTGAAGATTATCCAGTGGCAGTTGATGTTTAAAAGACATCTTTGATCTGTTTGATCTGTTTCCTCCACTGACTAAATTCAATGCAGGGTAACTGAAAAGGCTGCAATACTCACTGCGGTGGTCTCAGCGCTGATCGCGGAGGTTGCTGTGGACCCAGAAATCTGACCTCAGACTTTTCAAAAGTGCCTTGTTGTTTATGCTTAAAAGGATTCAGAAAAGGGGGTGGTGAATTGTTGTTTATGCAGCTCAGCCCGTGCAGCGCATGCTCGTTATGGGGTAATTGTGCTGTGCCGTACCTTATTCAAGATCGTGTCGGCGGCCTCACGCCAGGGGACCAATGAGACTGTAGTGCATTTTCAGCTGGGTCACGGGCGTTGCTACGGCGGACTCGGGAACCTCGCGGCAGTACCTTGTGGGTCCTCCCGGCACCTCGTTACCATTGGCAGCACTGCGCCGACCCTTCAAGAAATGGTAGGAATCATTATTATCAATCACCTCGGAAACAACGCTTTCGCTAAGGAAAACAGGTTTTTGCTTTGATTACCATTGGTGACCCTTTCCGTTAGTAAGGTGCTGAAGGCTTAAGCCGCCATCTTCTCCGCTCTGCAAGCCATGCCCATTTTTACAGGGTTTGAGAGACTTTGACCTGTTGTGCCAGCTGGTAATTTCTGTAGGAAGAATCATGGGGCATGCAATGCCTACCCTGCTAGAAAAAATATTTGACTACCCTCTGCTACTCCCACCCGACCCCTCAACAGACCTGCATATAGATTTACCACCCCCTCAGGGCAGGTGATAAATGTGTCCAGTGAAACCCCAAAGGAATGTCGAATTCCGTGTGGTTTTGAGAGAGCGTCATGTTATTTCGAAAATTGTAGGGGTGCATCATAATCCCGAGTAGTCAGCACCCACATATTAAGAGGATTTTACTAATATAGACCAGTATAACATGTAGTGTGGTGTTTACTAATCCTGGAATAATGCAGTGCCTTGGTTAGAAAATAATGTTTGTTTAATGTAGAAATATAATCACATGTGAAATGTATTATTAGTAATGAAGTGCCTTTTGAAGTATATACATGCTTATTAATGAGTGAATTAGCATAGGTTTTTAATATGAAAGATATGTTGCTTACATTGAAAGTAGAATTAATGCTTAAGAGTGAGAAATTGTAATGTCATGTCATGTTAGTAATGCATTTAACGTGCAAGGGCCTGGGATATGCTGAAGCCAGTAGTGGCCTAACGGTAATTTCTTTTGTTAGCCTTAGTCGAAAAGGAATGATTTTCTCTCTCCGGAAAAGAAGCTATCCTCAGCAAATATTACATTGTAACTTCGAATGTTTGCAGAGATGTTCCCATGTATTTCAACTTGCAGGTGCAAGGCCACAAGGCTTGTTAGGTATAAGGGTCCATTGTTTAGGAGTTAGGATAGTAGGCGCGAGTGCAGAGGAGCTGCCAAGGAATTTGGGAGTGCAACATTTAGCGGAGAAGGTGCCTGGGACCCAAGGACACACCAACGGACGCTTGATGGATAGGTGCCATGCTGGAAAAATCAGAAGATCTGTACCTGCCAGAAGGGCGTACTTCTGGGCGTGTCGACTGTTTTGGAAAATTTTGTATTAGGGACAGCACCCGAGGGTGGAGACCAGATTTTTTTAGGAGATTGACACAGCAGGATATAGGTAGTTGTAGAGAGGGTTTGGGGAACTTAGGGCAGTGTGGGTGTAAGTAGGAGCCTCTTAGAACGAGCTCGGTAGTTAGACTACTTAACTAAAGAAGGTGAATGTACTTCTTTGGAAGTCTTCACTGCTGACACCTTTACTCTTGCCTGAAAGGAATGTTAAGTAGGGATGTCACCTTAAAGTAGTGTAGGGACAGACTAACCATTTTCTTTTCTTCTGTAAATGTAGTCCAAACTTCAAGCAGGGACTGTTCTTGGATGCCTAATGTTACTCAAATTGACTTTGCCTTTCATTCTGAGTCATCTGAGACTCCTGTGTAGAATTATGTTTGTATTAGTGCCAGTCTATTTTCTGAACCTCTTGCTGAGATGCTTGTATGTTCAACTATTTTTCGGTTTGTAATAAATCTTCAAAACTTCCAGTTTGTAGACAGTGGTTCTTTGAGTTTAATTTGGATTTGGTTTGTAAAGCTGTTCAAAGTTAAAGTTGTAGAAATCTTCCCTTTACACCTCTAAGACAGGGAAAAAGGTCCAGTCGACCTGGCTGGGGATTCAAGAGATGGGTAAGAAAATCTAGATGAGAATCCCAGCTTCCCCAGTTTCAAGTTCAGAAAATCAGTCCCATGGAATAATTCCCCATTTCATGCAGTTCAACTTTTAATTACACAGTACTGGAACGATATTACTCAGCTGTAATGTTACAATTATATGGGATTTTAACATGGCAAAAGTACTGTGCAACTCGTAAACAGGGCTATGGTCCATTAAAATGCCTATTGTAGGAGTTTTCCCGTTGTGTACAAAAAATTGCAGCGTGCATTCCAAAAGTAACATGGGTGTGTGACCATAAATTGATGATTGCACAATGCTGAAATGTATGGGTGTGAATTTCTAAACTGCTGGATTTATTATACTTAAACTAGTAAGTATTTGTGTAGAGGTTGCGGACTTCAAGTAGAAATAGCCCACAGTGGAATTAACTTCACAAGTTGTTACCTTTAAGATGATCTAGAAAAATTCAAATGACCTGCTACTTCTTTAAAATTCTCAGATGGTGTCAATGAGGTGAGGGTTTAAAGCCCACTGCTAGACTGCGACAGTTAGCCTTTAAACATTTATTATATGTGTGAATGATTGGGAGTCATATTCACATGAAAAATGTATGCTGTATCTCTGATTGATACAGCCCAGCTTTTCGTGTCCAGAAAGGAGTGTGATGAGACACTCTCCTGTGCAAAAGGCTCTGCAAACTGTACTTAGGCTCACCTTGAACTCAGACACCAAGATTTACTATTCTTTGTGCTGTAGTGCAAGGGTCTCTGAAGCATAGTGTTGGACTGGGCGCTTTCTATGGGACTCACCCAGATATTTGCCTCCTGTTGCTGAACCCGTTTTTGTTGGGTTTAGAACTCTGTGCACTTTACCTCTGCTAACCAGTGCTACTGTGCTCGTGCTCTTGCCCTAAAACATGGTACAGCTGGCATATACCTGATTGGTGAATTTAATTTATTTGTAAGTCCATAAATGGTTCTATAGTACCCAGTGCATATAAAATAAATGCGATTAATGGGCCTGCAGCACTCATTGCAGCTGTTTAAAACATGTCTCAGGTCTGCCACTGCAGACTGTAGTGCAGTTTTACACTGCTACTTCAACCGAGCAAAATACACCATTTGCCAGGTCTAAACAACTTTTATTTTTATTACACGTCACCCCTAATGTAGGCCCTAAAAGCTCATAGGGTGAGATGCATTGGATTAAAAAGTAGGTGGGTTTAAGTGTCACATGTTCTAGAAGTCAAAAACTACTAATGTATTATTTCACTGTTGCAAGGCCTTTCTCTCCCATTGACAGACACTGGGTTACCTTATTACATTTTTGATTAGGAGCAGCTAGAGATCTACGGCCTCATTTATGAGGTCTTGCGTCAGTTTTGCACTTCCGATGCGTCACTTTTTGTGACGCTTCGGCGGCGCAAAACATGCCTCCTGTTGTGCACTATTTACAAAGTGACGCATCTAACCAGATGCGTCACTTTGTAAAACCCTGCGCTACATTATAGCTGCGTCAGGTATAATGTATGCAGAGGGGGGGCATTCCCCCGCAAAAAGCCTCGTAGAAGTGGCGCAGTTAAATCTATGAGATTTCACTGCATCACTTCTATGATGCTGTTGCGTCAAAATCTTGCGCCTGACTCACAACAGGCGTAAGACTGACGCAGGCCCTTTCTCATGGGGCTGGCCCCATGTGAAAGGACACATTGCTGGAGTTGCGTCACTTTTGGGACACACTTCAGCAATGCGTCACTTTTGCGCTTACCCACACGTCAGAAACACTGACGTATCTGTAACTGCTTGCGACATGATGCATCATGCATTAAATATGAGGCATCAGGTATGTTGCAAGGAGTGTGCACTGAGAAGTGACGCATCGCTGCTTTCACGCAGCGATGCGTCATTTCTCATAAATGAGGCCCCTACTATTTAGATTCAAATGAATTAATAAAGATATTTCTCCCTGTTAACGCCTCCCCTGGGGATGCGTAGCATTTTGACGCATTCCCAGGTCTACCAGTAATGGTAAATCTAAGAACATGCCAAAATCCATGGGTGGATGCTTGGGACCACCCACACTCCACCCATGGAACGCCTCCCCGTGCCAGAGTGATGCACTGCAGCAAATTGTGCTGAATTGCGTTACTCTAGATTTATCAAGCCACTCAGAACCACAAAGGGTGGCCTTATGCGGCTTGATAAATCTAATTTAAAGGAGTTGCATCGCTTTTTCGCCCAGTTGCGTGGTAAAAGAGTGACACAACTCTTTAATAAATTTGGCCCTTACTTTCTTGGCAGCAGGTGGTGTTGGTAATATGACATTTCCAGGAATGCCTGTAATAACAAATCCTAGCATGAGAGGTGCTATCTTATCAGTTTTTCACAAATTCCATACAAATGATGGTTCGGTTATCAATTTAAGAACTCTAAGGAAGACCCTGGCATTCAAAATTAGGCAGCCAGTCCACTATTTAACCCGCCGAATTGATCGTCTGTATCTCCCTATTAAAAAACCCTACACTTATTGCCTATTGAGATAATGAGAAATTTGCAGATGTCCCTGAATTTGCCATAAAACCCTTATACAATTCTAGTCCTGGATATCTAACATAACTTTCCAGTTCTGTCACTCACAAAGTTTTCTTTATTTTGCTAGAACCGTTATTGCAACACTCACCAATATCAGAAACACTTGTGGAAGAGGTCGTGCATGTTCCTAACAAACTTGCAAAACTTCGTTTCCTTTGCAAATACATATTCGCTCAATATCCGACACTTTCGTATCCGGAAGTTCCTTAAAGCTTAGCTTTTTGTGATGTGAAAACGTTCATAATGTTCTCTCTATCATCGTCAGTACACCTTTTTAGTAGTCACGTGCTCTAGAAATGCAAATATAATCAGATTAATCAAATTCAAATTCACCAGTGCCCAATGGCTGTCCATTTGTGCTAATAAGACTGACCAGCGTGCAGCTGGTGGTTACTACAGTGTGGTTAATCCTCAAAATACCACACGATACTTCACCTAACTGTGCGAACAGATGTACCTATTTGCATTTCAATAAATATTCCATTACCAATGTTATGCATGCAAACATTTGTCAGGGCAGCTGCTCGCTCTCCTAGAATTAACAGCACCGTGGAGTGCGTCCTGCACTCACCTGCTGTGCGCGTGCCGCTGTAATCACTGCTACCATCTGGACCCGTCTCTTATTTGCCACTCTAATACTGGATATATTTATGGCATGGGATAAATGTGTTTAGAGTGTGACGTCAGACGATTTTAGGGCCTGCGCACATCTGCTTTTCTATTAGATAGATAACGCCACAAAGTTGATAAAAAACAGAATTCAAGTCACCAAGTGGTGTTTCAGTGCATATAATTATTTGCTTCTAATGCTAGTGTTTCTTTCGTAGTGAATGACGAGGTCCTTTGCATTACAGCACCTGCGACGAAGCACATGGCAATATTTAAATATACTTCAGGTTTCTGCTCACTGTAGCTCAGATTCAGTAAATATTTTCTTTGTTCTTGCATCGCACAAGGCAACGCAAGGACAATGCAAAGGATTCAGTAATATTTACAAAGCCACGCAAGGGGCAATTTGCCTCACCTTTTGTGGCTTTGTAAAGAAATATAGCGCAATGCAGGGGCTTACCCTGCATTATTTTACATTTCGAGCTGGAAGGCGTTCCATGGTCAGAGCATAAGCGTTCCTGTGCATCCTCCCAAGGGTTTAAAAGAATTCCAGATTTACAAAGATTTGCAAACCTGGAAGTGTGTCTGTTCGGGATGCCTCCCACAGGATGGAGTAAGTAGGAGATGAGTATTTTTTCACCTTGTTATTACCTCTTTCTATGCATGATGCATAATGTTTCATGCATAGATAGAGAAAAAAATTCTGTTTTAATTGTTTTTGTGTAGGTCGGTTCACAAAATACAGAATTGTTGTTGTTGTATGACTTTATTCAATACATGTATCATAAAAGTTTACACAATTAATTCATAGGTTAAAAGAAAAGAACGTGAGTATCTTAAAAAACAATGTATCTCTTGCCATACATACAGTGTGAATTAGAATTTAAAAGAACAATATGTACAAGGTTTAAAAGACTATTAAAAGAGTCATACAATTTTTTATAAGATCAATGCATCTAAACCAAGAACATTAGGAGGCAGGGGGTTTGTGGCGCTACTTGTCTGCCTCGCCTATAAGCGCTTTAATCTGATTAGCCAGGCGCTTCCCAAATATTTTGCTGTTACACAGACTATACTAGGGGCAGAGGTGTCTGATGTAAAAATGCGGAGTGCCTCCTTGTGGTTCCTAACCCCCAGGTTAGCGCACATGGGTTTCAGCCACCTTTTTCTTGCCTGCCAATACGCTGGACAGGCAAAAAGAAAATAGGAAATAGATTCCGTGGGGGAAGCACAACCAGGGCACCCGCTTACCTTCACCCCTGTGTGTTTCCAGCCTGATGTAAAATCATTCAGAGGGAGTGTGCCAGACCTCAACTTCAAATACAGTGCCCTATCTTTCGGGACTCAACGAAATCCAGAAAAGGTTCCAGCTTGGGAGTAGGCTTAAAGTCTAAGAATTTCTCCGTCAAGGGGCCAAGTTTCAAATTTCGTATGGCGTTATTAGACACCCACTCCCAGTAGGCCTTCTTGACTATTTGCTTTGGTGGCGGACTCTGGCTTTCCCAAACATCTATTAGGCCGATGTTCTCCACCAGCTGTTTCAATTTTGTTATCCAAGCTATCTTGTGGCCTGTGTCCAAGCGAACCAGTTCCGCCAGTCCGGCAGCATAGTTACACAGTTCTGGGGTCCTTCTAAGACATACCCAGAACAAAAGGGGGCGCAGCCTTGCTATATCCCTTATTGCATGTTTTCCAAGATCGTGACGGAGAGGAACCAGAGGGGTCGACGGTGGAAGAGAGACCAAGTCCCTATAGAACTTCTTCTCCGATCTCTCTAGCTCCTTGATGTTCTCGAATCCCCACAGTTCTGCCCCGTACAGGGACAAAGGCAAGGCTTTCCCCTCATACACCTTAATGGCAGGCGCGATCGGACGGCTATATGATAGACGCTGATGTCTTGCAATAGCCCCCGACACGCGTTTATGGTTCAACAACATCTTGGCCAGATGTGAGTTCCATTTCATCAGGTTGTTGACCCGTACGCCTAGGTAGTCAAAAGCTTTGACTAGTTCCAGAGGGGAGTCATCCAGCCTGATGAAGTTTCTAAAACGCTTGGATGGGACCTAGGCCATGAGCTTGGTTTTGGATGTATTAATACACAAGCCTCTGGACACACAAAATTGGCTAAACCGATCTAAAAGCTTTTGTAAACCCATAGGGCTTTTAGAGATCAGGAGGGTATCTTCTGTGAAAAGCAGCGTGGGTGATTTTTCCCCAGCCAGGGTTGGCGCGTCAGCCGAGTCCTCTCTCAGGTGCTCCACCACCCCGTTGATAAAGAGGGAGAACAAGGTCGGAGCCAGAACACAACCCTGGCGGACCCCTCTCTCAACCGCTACTCTCTCCGTCAGGCGTCCCTGCCTGCCCCACCTCAATCTGGCGTAATTCCCTTCATGAAGGCGCACAATCAAATCCAGAATCAGGGGGGGGATACCTAGATCGGACAGGACCCGCCAAAACCTGGCACGAGGGACCAGGTCGAAGGCTGTTCTTAAATCAATAAATGCCAAGTAAAGGCTGCCTTTCTCGATTGTTACCGTCTTCCAATAAATCATACAGAATCTAAAGACCTGGTCCATCGTGCCTATCCCCTGTCTGAAACCTGCCTGGAAGTGAGACAGAACTTCATCCTCATTGATCCAAGACCTTAGCCTCCTAAGGAGGACCCTGTCAACTACCTTCTGCACAACATCGATTAGGCTGATTGGCCTATAATCGGCAGGATCCTCCCTGTCCCCCTTCTTGTAGATCGGGACCACCTCAGCACCCTTCCAGGAGTCGGAAACGGGGTGGCCACGCGCAATACAATTCAGGACCCGGAGGATAAAAAGGGCCCAAACCTCACTATCGTGACGTATCAGGTCACCGGGAAGGCCATCTGGGCCCGCCGCCTTACCCAGGGCGATACTAGCAATGGCAGATTTTACCTCCTCAAGACCAAATGCCTCCCCCGGATCTTGGATCCCGAAGGTGGCAAGCCGAGGCTCCTGGTCAAGCGATGGGTTCCCCCCTCCTCCTGAGTACAGACCATTAAAGTGCTCATACCATTGGTGGGGTGTAATATGGTTTGGGATTGAGGCTTCTCCCTTCCTTGTACTGATGTTGATGAGCTCCCAGAACGAGGAGGAATCCTTCGCCTGGGCTGCCTGTTTAAGCTCCTGCCAATGGGTTTTTTCCCACTCCCGCTTCGCTTTGTCTAATGTCCTGTAGTATACCTTTCTCGCTGTTGTTATTTTTGCCTGATATTTTGTTCTGAGTGCTAGCGAGAGATCCTGCCTCCTTTCGCGGCACAGGGCAGTATACCATAAGTTTGTTGTTTGGGTGGGGTGTGGTTTGGGACCCCCCTTGTCCTTTATACTAAAGAACTCGCCTATTTTGCCCGTGGTCCCCTGATATATCTCAGTGAACCTGGGATCCCGTGTAGCCTTTGAAAACGGGCTTGGTAGTAAATCGAGCTCCGAGGTCTTAGACTCCAGTATGGCCCTAATATTTTCTAGAGTCTGATCCTGTTTAGCCACCATATGCCACCTAAGGCGGCGGTTGCAGTTGGATGGTTGAACCTCCCTCGTTGACAGCAGCGGGATTGTGTCTCTGGCGATAGATGTGGTATCTGCTGATTGAGAAAGTTGCATGGACAGGGGGTTGTGGTCACTGTCTGAGCTCGGAATGACCTCCATATCAACGAAGGCAGCCCAAAGTCCCACATCTATCAATATATAATCGATGCGGGAGGGGGAGCTGATCCTGTTAAATGTATATGCCCCACCAGGATCTGAACGTGTCCTACCATTGGCTGCTCTTAAATTATGCTCTAAAGCCAAGGCATTACTCTGTATGGCTCTTTGGGACCATTTCTTGATTGGAGCTAGATTAAGTATAGGAATGGACCGTTTAGAGTCTTCCTCCCTAGTGCCCAGAATATCATCTTCATTCAGGGGTTCAAAGGTGCAGTTAAAATCTCCTGCAACAATGATCCCTGCTTTTTTGGAGATAGCTGACAGCTCAGCGTCGAGGACTGATAGGGTAGATGCCGCTACAGTGCTGGGCGAGCCCCTAATGTAAATGTTAGAGATCTCTATATGGGCTACCTCTTTAACCCCTCTGATAGATAAGTGCAAGATGTCCTGGGAAGAGGTGCTACGATGGGTTATCGACCAGTTCAGACCAATGCTGACCCAAATCAAAAGCCCCCATGAAGGCCGGCCTCTACCCGAACTGGTCGCGGGGATATGGTATGTAGTATACCCCGGCATGTACAGGGGGACCAGACTCCATGTCTCCTGGAACAAGCAAATATCGTATTTGTGGATTAAATCATTCCACTCCGGAAGGGCTAACTTTTTTTGTAATCCAGCTATGTTCCAAGAAAGCAGGTGGATTGCTCCCACGGTAGAAGTGTCATGGTCTTCACGCCTCGCCCTGCCCGGCCCGGAAAGGCCGGGGTTAACAGTGATACACGGCCCTGAGCCCTTACATACTAATCCTACTATCTCAGGTGGCATCATACACATACCATCGGCTCCCAATGCACGACTCTTGCGCACAGCAAGGGAGTCATCTGCTATTTGCTCCCCCTCTAGTCAGTCTACTTGGGACACTCCGGATCCTCCCTCCTCTAGGGCCGTTATCCAAAGCGGAGACCGACGGATATGGATAGATGAATGGTCGGGGGGTGTTCTGAATTCCAAGGCTAAAAGATTTTCTGCTAGGACAGAATCAGAGAACTGGATCTCAATACAATCAGTTTCGGAGTTCACCCTAGTGACCCGCCTCACCTTGACCATATCCTCCCGTATGATGGATCTACACCCCCTAGTGTGTCTCAGCCAGTGAATTGCCTTATTGTGTATGGATTAATTACTTTCGTAACCCCCTACTGTCGTCAGTTTTGGAACCTGTGTCATGTATACAGTGGCCCTGTTCTGATGAGATGAGCCGCTTTGGGGGCCTGTATCTATCAACCGCCTAGTCAGCGCTCTGTTAGGGTGGGCCACGGACCGAGTCGCCTCCAGAGTTGGGCCGTGCCCTTGGGGTCTTCCTTGGGTTACCCTAGATCTTGCAGAATCGGCGTATGATCTAGTGGTAGGTGTTGTGATATTTGGCCCTGCGGGGTTTTTGTGTGGTTAGTCAGTGATAGAGGGAGGTTGGGGGGCACCCCTGAGCTGCACTATGCTGATCTTTGCCACTTGATCGCTTATCTCTCGAGGGGGGAGTTGAGCTCCAAAGTTGTTGGAGGGTACCCGTTCCACCAATAGACCCTCTACCTTGTCACACAATGATGCAACCAACTTTTCCAGCTCAGTAATCCTCAACAGCAAATCGGACTTAAGGGCCCACACAGATTGCAACTCGCCTGGATCTCTACACAGGGCTTACTAGCACGAGGATGACCCCCCACAACGGCTGGATCGTCCTCGTCAGGTTCCAAGTCCAAAGTGGCAAACCTGTTTGAGCACGGGACAAAGCAGGCCTGTACTTGAGCCCTATCCGGCTCCTCAGAAGGGGCAACAGAAGGGTTTGTATGCATGGTGATAGGTAGATCAAGATATTCCTCTAACGGGGCGGGGATGATATTCCCAGCTTTCGCACCACGTTTTCGTTTTGTGAACATAGGAGGAATTGATTTACCTTTACCAGGGGGGAGATCTCAATAGCCTCTAACGTTGTGCAGTTGGCTGTTACAGTGCTACTTTGGCTTAAAACCTCCTCACAGTCATTCACAATTCCCTCTATCCTAGACAGCACACAATTCATTGCAGCATGAGGTGCCTTTTTTGCTTTTTTCTCTCCTTTGTTTACGGGAGCCCCCCCACCTTCCATGGACTTCCTCTTCCCCATAGTAGGGATGGTACAGAATGGTGCAGGAGAATAGCAGGGGAACAAAGCAGCAGACAAAACGGAGCTAACTATTGGAAGCTATGCAGAGAGAGTACCTTAGGAACATGGAACTATGGAGGGTGGATAAAAGAGGAATGGCCCAGCCCGGCCTTCTCCGGCCCCGGACGGCCCGCCCTTTGCCCGGGCTTAGCCCGGCCCACACCTCGCGCGTCCCGCGCCACGGGATAACACTGTCCAATAAGTCCACTGATGGCGGTGAAGGGAGGAGGGGATGCCGGTCACGTTGGCTGCCCCGCTGGACACTGGGGCTCTGAGTCCTGAAGCCTGCCCCCGCTGGTTCCTGCTCCCGGGTGCTGCAGCTGTAGCCCCGGTGTTCAGGGGGAGGGGCTGGCTATCCGGTGCTCGCCCTCACCGGCTCCTGGGACAGGGAGTCCTCCTGGCAACCCCGCTGCTGGCCACAATACACAAGCTGCGCCGCGTCTCCCGCGAAGCGGGAGGCGCAAGGTGTTGATGTAGCCCCGGTGTTCAGGGGGAGGGGCTGGCTGTCCGGTGCTCGCCCTCACTGGCTCCTGGGACAGGGAGTCCTCCTGGCAACCCCCGCTGCTGGCCACAATACACAAGCTGCGCCGCGTCTCCCGCGAAGCGGGAGGCGCAAGGTGTTTATGTAGCCCCGGTGTTCAGGGGGAGGGGCTGGCTGTCCGGTGCTCGCCCTCACTGGCTCCTGGGACAGGGAGTCCTCCTGGAAACCCCCGCTGCTGGTCACAATACACAAGCTGCGCCGCGTCTCCCGCAAAACGGGAGGCGCAAGGTGTTGATGTAGCCCCGGTGTTCAGGGAGAGGGGCTGGCTGTCCGGTGCTCGCCCTCACTAGCGCCTGGGACAGGGAGCCCTCCTGGCAACCCCCGCTGCTGGCCACAATACACAAGCTGCGCCGCGTCTCCCGCGAAGCAGGAGGCACAAGGTGTTGATGTAGCCACGGTGTTCAGGGGGAGGGGCTGGCTGTCCGGTGCTCGCCCTCACTGGCTCCTCGGACAGGGAGTCCTCCTGGCAACCCCCGCTGCAGGCCACAATACACAAGCTGCGCCGCGTAGAGAATTGTAGTGGGTCGCACTTCGACCTACCTCATGAATATTAATGAGGTAGGTTGCAACCTGCAAAAGTTTAATTCGCTACTATCACAGAGTTGTTGGTATGCTGGTGTCAGCAGACCACAATGTCTAATTGTCGTAAGCGACAGGCATCGCACGTATAAACGGAAGTAGGCACTTTTTCTCTCCTTTTATTCGCAGATCATCTGGGTTTTTGTGCGGTGCCAGTAGTTGTAAGCAAACTAGTGGGCACGAGTTGAGATAAGCAATACAGAGGGTGCGGGTGGAGAAGGCAATAAGTGGAGCCAGGGAAAGCGACATGAAGGAGAGATAGGAACAAGGAACAAGAGAAGCACATGAGGAGTGAGGAGTACGTCTTGGGGGGACGCACACAGGTGAGAAAGCAAAGAAGGTGGAAGCACATGAGGACAAGCCTAACATAGAGGGGTGTGGGGAGAAACACATAGTCTATAGAGAGCCACCTGGAGCACTGTGGAGAGGGGAAGAATAGTATATGAGGGAGGCAACTGGAAAAACACATGGACTATTATGAAATTCTTAACCAAAATGGAAAAAGTAGTGCTTGAAAAGTGAGCAGTGGACAGACACAAGTAATGTGTTCCAGCTCAGGAGGAGGGACAAAACAAACAAAGAGGAAATAAAGCCCACACAAGCTGACAAATAAAAAGCAAGTAAACGATAGTGACAATAAAGCCAATCAATTACTGCAGTGTCATAATGCATACATGTGCATGTGTGTAGATACATGCATGTATGAATGCCATTGTACTGTAATTGCATTTATATAATGCTTACTACCCCTGATGAGGCATCAAAGTGCTTTTATGGTGAGTAGCACGCTACTAGGGAACCCATAAAGGATTAGTGGTGAATTTTTATTGTGAAATATGAAACTAATTTGAGCAGTGGATATGTTAGTCTGTTATTTGGATTGAGAAGGAGAGTGGAGGGATAGAAGAGGGAAAAGGTTTGCATTTATACAGCTCTTGCTACCCTGATGAGGTGTTGTACCACTTTTAGGTAAGCAGCATGTTACTCCGGAACCAAAAAATAATTAGTTGTGAATTCATCTGGGGAAATATGAAATTAATTTGAGCAGTGGACATGTTAGTCTGTTCTTTGGATTGAAAAGGATAGTGGAGGGATAGAAGAGGGAAGGGTCTAGAAAGTTGTTGATAATAAATGCTGCATTGAAATCTTGGCTTGGCCCCCCAACAGTGTCATACCCCTGGGAACAGCTTTTCTTGCATGTCACTGTCAGAACCACCCCCATATAAGGGATCTAGTCGGCATTTATGAAACTGTTGAACCAGGAGGAATGGTTTTAATCCAGGTCTCTGAATTGGACTAAGTTGTGTAATCATAGACATTCATTTTCTGTCTTTGGTCATGAGGCTGGGGTTGCTGTAGTGCTTTGACTCATAGGTGTGCATGTGTGATGAGGAATGAATGATTACACATCCCACTGGTTTTTTTTTGTTTAGCAATGCTGTTCAGCATCAGTAATAACTTTTTTTTGTCCTGAACACCATCAACAAGAAGCTTTGGCCAAACCAAAAGGAATTATTGCCTTTGCCAGTGCTTGTTATTTTACAGAAGACAATAATCTTATGCTGGGGGGCTGGGCACCTGCTACACAATAACCTTCTTGAGATATTGTAGACACTGAAAAATCATTATGTCTGTTAGTTGAGGCAGTTGTAATAGGGCCACTGATAGATGAATTGGTTGGAGGGTGCTCAATAGGAAGGAAATTGAAAATGTCAGTCTAAAAGGTATTAGACTTGCATTGGAGAAATAAAAAAATTATATGTGAATGATTATTTTTATTCCTTATGTGCATATGTGCCATGACACGTCCAATGGTTTACACAACAACTCTGTGTTGAAGAATGAATATAAAATATGAAAAAGTTCAAGTTTGCTTCAATCAGATTGATCAAGAGCCACTTCTGGGTTTGTAGCTATCCATAGCTGCCACTTCACACCCAAGCAGTGTTCATCAAAACATTTTGCACTATATTTGAAAATGCACAATGACAATTCACAAAGCTTCATTTTGATATTAAAAATATCTTAAAAAGCACAAAACAGTTAAAATACAGTACATGTTTTTTAAGAATACTTCATAAATAATTAAAAAGACAGAAATAAAAAATCATAAAACCATTTTACAGCTTTGATCATAATCATAATTTAAAAAGACAGTAGCCTAATAAAATGTGTATCTTAGATCTTTAAGTCTGATCACCCATGCCCAGCTAAGAAATGTAGCTACCCCACAAACCAGTGTAGTACTAGGATTTGTCTGAAGGATTCTTAGGGCAGAGACATGGCTCCTAGTCTCGAGCTGCCGACAGACAGGTTTTAGCCATTTTGATCTTGGTTTATTATAGGCGCTACACACAAAAAAAAGGTGCGGAATGGTTTCAAGTGCATCATTACAAAACGGGCAGGTGGCAGGTGTTTGATTGGGGGGTTTCCACTTGGAAGTACGTTCCCGTATCGGTAAGGTTCCCAATCTAAACTGGATGTATAAAGCCCTGTCTTTGGGTTTTCTAATGAAATCCATATACGGTTCAAGAGAGTGTACTGTCTTGTGCAGACGAAACTCGTCTGTGAGTCTACCCAAGTTAGCAGCTCTGGATTCTTGGGCATCAACCCAGGACCAATAGGCTCGCTTTAGCTCCAGTTTAGAAACCGATACACCGGTCTCCCACGCAACATTAAAACCAATAGCCATTAACAACTTCTTAACCTTTGTTAACCATACAATTTTGTGCGACCCCTGCATATTCATAACTTCTCTAAGGCCGTCTGCGTAGCTAGCTAACTCAGGTGTACGCCACAGGCGAGCCCAATAGAGAAGCGGTCGCAAGATGATAAGATCTTTAATAGATCTGCGACCAAGGTCATATTGAAGAGGTTTGTTCGGGGTGCCCCTGGGTAAAGACAGAAGCTCCCTAAAGAACTTATTTTCGGCCATAACAAGGGAATCAACGTTATTGAAACCCCAAAGCTCCGCTCCATAGAGTGCACTGTTTATAGCTTTTGCGGAATATATCTCCAGTGCAGGGGCTATGGGTCTGGATAATGAGGCTCGGTGCTCCCTACCGATAATACCCAGGACATGCTTGTGATTTAGGGTCATTTTCTCGATATCTAAATTCCAATTCAGTTGGTCGGATATCCTAATCCCTAGGTAGTCAAACATTTTAACACGCTCTGGTGGCTCCTCATTAAGTAGGAGCGTACGATTGGCTTTCCTACTAGGGTTAAAATAAAGGAGCTTGGTTTTGGAGGTATTGATGACCAAGCCCCTAGTATTACAGAAAACACAGAACCGATCCAAAGGCTTTTGGAGCCCCATAGGCGTTTTAGATACCAGTAACGTGTCGTCCGCAAAAAGCAGAGCATGGACTTTAACACCGGCCAAACTGGGGGCATCAGCATCGATGTTCGATAAGAAAGAGACAACCCCGTTTACAAACAAGGAAAAGAGGGTTGGCGCCAGGACGCATCCTTGACGGACACCTCTATTAACCGGGATTTTAGCAGTTTTCTGCTCCTGCGTGCCCCACCGAATGCATGCATACGTTCCGTTGTGCATGCAGGCCAGCAAGTTCAGAATGGGCAAGGGGAACCCCATCTCCTGCAAAACCGCCCACATACCCTCTCGAGGGACCAGGTCAAATGCGGTTTTCAGGTCAATAAAGGCCAAGTACAGACCACCCTTGCCAATGGATATTGTCTTCCAGTGGAGTAGTATCAGCCTAAATGCCTGATCAACAGAGCCCATGCATGCCCTAAAGCCTGCCTGGAATTGGGAGATGATGTTATTCTCCTCCGCCCAGGAGAGGATCCTTTCCAAGAGGACCCTGCCAACTACCTTCTGTCCAGCATCGATGAGGCTGATTGGGCAATAGTTGGCAGGGTCACCCCTTTGTCCCTTTTTATATATTGGGATCACCTCAGCCCCTTTCCATGAACTCGGGACTGGGGACCCATGGAGAAGGGCGCTAATCAAAAGGGAGAAAAACTTAGCTCACTGCTTGGTGCTGGCGTGAAACAAATTGCCAGGGATGCCGTCCTGGCCTGGTGCCTTCCCTTGTACTATTTTGTTACTGGCTAACTCAACCTCTGTTTGCCCTACAGGATCAATGAGGGTCGCAGAGGCAGTCAGGGGTGGAGTGCAGTATACAAACGGCTCACTGTTATCTGGTGCCCCTGACCCTTCATAGAGCCTCCTGAAGTGGTCAAACAATTCCCCATCAGTAATATGATTGGGTATAGGTTCAGTGCCGCCACCATTTGCTCTTCTTACTAAGGCCCAGAACTGCTGGCCATTGTTGGACTGGCTAGCCAGATTCAGCTCCTCCCAGTGGGAGTCATCCCAAGCCCTCTTTGCCACCAATAATGCTCGCCTGTACTCGGCTCGTGCTAAGCGAACCTCGGCTGTATCTCGGGTTTGGATGGCACATATCAATTTGGATTTAGCCCCCCTACAATCTTGGTTGTACCACTTGGCTATGGGTTTCCTGCTCTTTGATTGGCTTGACCCGCGAGAATCAAGAAAGAGAGCGGCCATCCTATCAATTGTCTCCGCATAAACCACATCAGCCTGGGCAGAACCTAAATCATTAGTACAGATTGCAGAGAGCTTCTCCGTCTGTGCTCTTACAATCTCCCCCAGAGCGCTATTCTTTTGTTCATTAATGACAAAATGTTGCCATTTGATGAATCTTTTACAGTTTGAAGGTACAATTTCTCTGGTCACCAGCCGCAATCTGTTACTGGATAGGGACTTCCCCTCACTTATGAGGTTTCGCAGACTAAGAGATAGGGGATTGTGGTCGCTATGGATAGATGGGGTGCCAATCATGTCACCCACATGTCTCCACAGTCTCCTATCCACCAAGATGTAGTCTATTCTGCTGGGGCAAGAGATCCTGTTATAGGTACAGGCACCCGCAAAATCTGATGGCGTGCGCCCGTTCACAGCTACCAGGGCATGCTCCATTACCAAGGCATTCATTTGAATGACGACCGGTGTCCATTGTTTAATTGGCACAGTCCTCAGTTGCGGAATTCCCCATCTAGCGTCCTCGTCAGAGAGGCCTCCAGCACCGTCCACCGCCAGCGGTTCAAAAGTGCAATTAAAATCGCTGGCAACTATTGGCAGAGAATCTGGGGGGCAAGTGAGGAGTGAATCGGCAAGCAAGGCGATGGTGAGGTACTGGGTTTTTCAGAACCGGTACCGAACCGGTAACCCAGCGGTGTCAGGGAACACACCCAACGACCTCGAGTCCTTTCCGGATTCAGACCACAGAAACTCAGAGTCTTCTAGGTGAAGTCAAGGATCGATTTTATTGGCTGCAACCAAGGTAACAAGCGTCCTAGAAGTACAACACACGGGATGTATATTCTCAGGAGACTGCTCAATCTTACAAAGTCAGGCTTCTCTTTTTATACAAAATATTGTGCTTTAGGCAAACATTCTTCGAATTTACAGTATACTATTCACATATTTTCGTTACAAAGGAAAAGCAGAGTCATGATGACAAGCCCATATTTCAGTTTGTCCAGCCCACAATAAATTACCCGGCAAGGCCCAACATTTCATCAGATATCGATGGACCCCCAATAAAAACGGGCACCTCCCCATCATAAAGCAAGTGAGAGAGAAAAGAGCAGGGACAGGTGCGAGCAAGATTCGGCAGGGTGTGTGCGCGATGCAAGGGGTTTATGGCCTGTTGAGCCTTGATGCTATCTCATTCGGCCACTGGGAGAGGAACTGACCAAACAGGTTCGGCCTGGGGCAATGGTTTCGGCTTGCCCAGCCTGCCCAGGTCAGAGAAAAGTCAATTAAGGTGTAAGTGTCCTTTGGAATCGAATTTAGCTGTATTATCCATGTAAAGGGCAACTTACAAAATGGCTGCTGTACACAAAATGGAAGCCAAGGGTTCAGAACGAAAATGACGGTTTCCAGGTGAAATCGTCACTGGAATATGACGAAAATGCTTGTACATAGTATACTAGCCATTCTCGGTCTTTTGATACCAAATTCGTCATGTTTCGACGAAGTTTAATTCTCGAGTCCAGAATTATTACACGAGTCCAGAATTTTCAGAACCACAATGGTTGGGGATTTGGCCCCCCCCTTGCAGGCCTCTAGCATAGATGTTATAAAGCTCCAGAATCGCTGTGGCCTGAGGAACCCGAATCGTTAACCTCATCATGTCTGATGAGGCACAATGGTGGTGGGTGATTTTACAATTTAGCGAGATTTTGACCCAAATTAGCAGGCCACCAGACGGGCGACCCCGTCCAGAGGGAATGGCTGGGACATAAAAAGAGGAATAACCAGACTTATACATTGGCTCAAGGCACAAAATTTCTTGAAAAATGCACAGGTCATATTTTTCAATTAAATTATTCCAGTCGGGAAGTAATATTTTTTTCCCCAAACCCGCTATGTTCCATGAGATGATATTCAGGAAACTATTTTGGCCATCAGTGTGTATTGGGGCAGGGTCTTTGCCACTACCGTCTGTTAAAAACGGATAGCAAGGTTTTTCAGGTCCTAGGTGCTTCATTTGTCCATATTTTCCTTCTCCTATCAGGGCAGTGTGGTCCTCAGCGGTCATCAAGTACACGAAGTGATTTAACCCCTGGACATTAGAATTATTATCCCCATATAATGAGGAAGGCAAAATTGAAAGTGAACTATCACAACGTTCTGGTGACCTAGATCGGCTTCTGTCAATGATGTCAAATACAACAGATGGGACAGGGGAAGTCTGAGAGACCTCTACCTCTACCGCGAGTCAGTCAACAGCTTCCAATTCACTATACCGGTTGTGACAGGGGATAAAGGATGGAATAAGCTGTGGGCCTAACCATTCTCCACTGCTCTGGTTACCACCTTGATTAATCCTCCCACCTCTTCGTTGTATTAAGTTCCAGCCATCATAACCCCCCCACCCCAACTATAGAGGTTCGAGTCCCTGTGCACCTCCCGCCTCCTCCCTCCCCTGGCGAAGTTGATATCCCTTGTCCAACTCCATCCATTATCTGGATGCTCCATAGGCATGTAAAAATAAGATAGGGGTCTAGCCATAATCGTAGTTCCGTTATTTCGGGAGACCCCCAAGCAAATATGCTCCACCGTACGGGGGTCTTCAAAGGTTACAACTACACAATCCCCCTGTGATCTTTTTCTATTGTATCCCACCCAAGGGACTCTCTCGACCATTAATATGTTACTAAACATATTTGGTGGTAGAGGGTGATTGTTGTTTAACCAGTGGGATACCTTATTTTTGAATGCCTAAAAGGGTTCTGCAGTTGAGGGAACCAATTCCGGGACCCCTGTCAAAACGACCACAAAGGGACAGGCATCTGGCGGTAGATTGATATTTCGACGCTTCCGGGTCTTTTCTTGTTGGGCTATATCAGGGTTTGGGGCGGGAGTATTGGGACCAACTGATTTTTTTTTGGTGGGCTTGTTTGCTACAGGGAGTTTAACACATGCATTGTTGCCTTCTAAGTTAGAGGGATTCAGCAGGGGGGTCTTAGGTTTTGTATTTTTTACCACTGCTGGACATTTATTCGATGACTGGGGTTTGCTAACTGGTGCAGTTGCATGGTTTGCTCTTTTAACATGATTAATATTCTGGGATCTAATATCCTTCTGGAATTCATGGAGCTGTTTTTCTATACCATGAAGCCTTGCTTCTAAAGGAGTGAGTAGGGTTTTGATAAGTTTAGTCAAGGTGCATACTAGGGGATCTTCCCTTTCTTCTTTTGCTCCTATACTATCGGCTGTATTATCAGCTGAGGTACTATCAGCAAGAATGTCAGCTAAGGTATTATCCAGAATAGTATCATCTATGATGCTCAGGTGTAGCAATGGGGTTTCAGGTCTAACCTCTACTATCCCTGTCTCTTGCCCATTAAATTCCCTCATCACCTCTGTGCTACCCTTATCAATGGTGCTCCCTGTCTTAGCTAGATTTACTTTCCTTGCTCCAGAGGTGTTGTTGTTGGTGCGCTTACGTTTGGGAATTGCACCCTCCCGTCTCCCTCTCGTTTGACTATTGCTGTCCTCAGCTTGGGTATCAACTAATGTAACTACCGGAATAGTTTCCAAAAGGACTGGGGCCTGGGGATCAAGGGAAGATAGGTCATGGAGAACTGGTTGAGCACTAAGAGGGTTATGGACTTCAACATGAGTCTGCAAAGGATTGGATATAATTTTAGAGTTGTCAGGGGTGCGCGCAGAAGCAATATGGCCCAAGGATGATCTTTTAGCTAATGCAAGGTCTTAAGAGACCCTTCTTTCCATCAGTACAATTCCCTGATCAATTAATGAGTTGGTACGTATAATAAAGTCATCCAATGTGCCCGTCAACTTTGCACCACCCGCCGCAGCCTTGCTTCTAGTTTCACGGGTTGACATTTCCCTTTACTAAAGTTAAAAAGGAAACAACAGGAACAATAAACAAAAGTCCCTAACTGGTTCCACTGTAGAATGGCGGCTAGTCAGTAGTGAAGGTCCAAAAAATGGATTACAGATAGTTAAATAGAAGCAAAGGTGTGCTTACAGTTCTGGTGTCCGTAGTAAGAGTGAATATCAGGGTTCAGGGTCCCTGGCCCAGTCCAGCCTCCTCAGGCCTCTGAGCGCCACAGAGGGCCCGCCCTTTGCCCGGGCTTTGTCCGGCTACGCTCCCGTGCAACGGGGGCCTTATGCAGCTATATACTACGTTATGCCTCCTAGGGGCGGGGCAGCCAGGCAGCGTGAGCCAGGTAGTGGATGTCGGGCAGGGACTACTGGGAAAGTGAGTCCCTGCAGCGCCGCTCACAAGGCTGCCTTGATGGTGGTGAAGCGCCCCCACGGCCTCCCGAGCAGCGAGTGCTCTACACCCCAGCAACTCCCGCTGATACTGCTCACGAAGCGGCACCCGCGAAGCGGGTGCGGCGAGAGGTAGTTGCTAAGTCAGCAAATCTAGGGGCAAAGTTTCCTCCAGGAAAGTGCAGCAATGAAAAATATAGTAATTCATGTTATGTTTGAGAAAAAAGGACCAACGCATAAGAGGGGCTAGGGGAACCGGGCATGCACAAACCGTTAGACACTATCTATACTCATGAGCATTTCAACAAAATGACATCACCACCTTCAACAACCCTGCCTCACCTTGGAAAACAAAATAATATTAATACCTACCTGTGTGCTGTATAACCTGAGGTGGCACCATCTTTAAGACCTTAGATTTAAGCTGCAAAGTGTACGGTGACCATTTTTCTATCCTTCATTCTCACCTATTTCTTCCTGCAGGGAACTGTTGATGCCACATCCTTATTACGCACGTCAATCAAGACACATTTTCCAATACAAGCTGACATGAACACTTTAGAGTTCTATAACTCTAACTCTGGGTGGCACTGTGAGCAAAGTTTACCTATAAGTCACTGGCAGATATCGGCCCTCACCTGAAATACTCTCCCTCCCAAATCCTGACTTTCATGCATTCCATGCACTGCAACACAGTCTGCTTGTAACCCTATTCTGTCAGAGTTTGAACACCCAGTCATACCAAGTAGAATTGGGTACCTTGCTGGAGAATAGGGATCCTTAGCCCTCAAGCTGCTGGTAGTGCAACCACTGATAGCACTAGTCTCAGTTGAGGTCCAACATTGATAGTTTCCCTTTGATCAACTCAAGAGAGGATATGACCTCATTGAAGATCAAACTCTAAAGGCACCATCGTTTGAGTCAAAACTTCTCAGTTCCAGGATGCTGTGCATAGCAGGTGGTCTCTTGCCTATATCAATCCCTTTGGCTTGTGCGAGAAACCTGCTATGAGGTTGCTTGCTCACTGCTCCATCAGGATTCAAGCAAGCCGGGCCGACGACGGCTGAAATGCCAGAAACTGGTCCCCGGAAGCTTGTCTCCTTTCTGGTGAAGAATTGGCTTGGTAGTTTGGTCTGCCCTGTTCCCATGATGCACTGGGCCAGGGACAGACTAATTTGCATATAGCCAGGTTCTGAGCTGGGATGGGGCAGTGAGCTAAATAACGGTGATGGATCAAGCCCTGATCTTTGGACTGGGTAAGAGTGGTCTGCTTAATTCAGACACTCTGTTCATCACCACCCCCTTTTCTGAATCGTTTTTGGCCACTATAGGTGTGGCAGGGTATACTCAGACATGAGTCCCTTGCTCACTGCTCCATCAGGATTCAAGCAAGCCGGGCCGACGACGGCTGAAATGCCAGAAACCGGTCCCCGGAAGCTTGTTGTTAGGGGTGGTCGAATTGGACCCCAATCATAAGTGTTCAATATAGATTCCACAGGGTGTAGACAACCCAGTTCTTTAAACCCTCGTGTGTCCCTGCGAGACTTTTGTACCTTTCCCTAAAACCTCTTACTGAATACATCATGGTGTTTTGAGACGCTCCCTAAGCAGTTGAAAGGAGGAACTCACCCGCGAATCATTGCTTGGCTTACTGTTTGGTTAGTGACCACGCCCCCTCTACTCAGCGTTCTGCTCCGTGAGGTTCCCGTAGTGTTTCGAGTTCCTGCTGAATTCTATTGATCCCGTTTGTGCTCTTTTCCAGCTCCTGAGTTTCCGCCTTTGGGTTACGGTATTCTCTGTATCTGTTTTGGGTCCTGCCTATTTGTGTTTTTTCCCGCCCTGTTCCATTACCCTTCTTCGTTTCGGCATGCCCTTCCCCTGTGCCTAGCATCCCCTTCCGCCTGGATTCCCCGCCTGCCCTTCTCTCCTCTCTGGTGTCCATTCCTAGCTGACCATCCTTCTCAGTGTTTTAACTCCGCGGTCATTCTTGTGATCGTTGGGGTTTCATGTATGTTTATTGTTTGCGCTCCACTCCGTCTTTAGGTTACGAGTGAAGCGTGTCTTGTCTATAGCGCCTTGTTAGGTACGCCCACTCCGTTCTGCTTTTCAGTCTCTATTCAGACGGGGTGTGTCTATTGTCCGCGTTTCATGTTGTATGTTCCCTTCTCCACTTTGTCTTTAGCTTCTGAGTTGGACGAAGGGATTGTCTGTGTTATTTGTTTGTTACTCGCTCCACGCTGTCTTAAGTTTATGCGCTGGAGTGGGAATCACTGTATCACTTTGTCTTTAGCTTTATAAGTGATACTAGGGTCATCAACTGCACCAGTGGCGCCCAGTCCTGCTCTGTCTTCAGTTTATGAGTAGAACTGGATTTGGTGCATTCTACCTTGGAGACATCCTGGCTAGTCGTCCCCCAGGTTCTTTGCTGTATCTCCTGGTTCTTGTCTGGACTTCTAGCTTAAAGCCCTGATTCTCACCTGTGTGGTAAGTGGACTGTTATGTTGAACACTTATGTATCAGCCCTGTAAAGTACTGGTGAGGTTAGTATTGTTGTCTATTTATTTTCCAGTCTCCTGCCATCAAGACTGCAGCTACGTCACCTTGCTGGGGGAGAGTGGTATACTCCCTGGGAAATTCCCCCCACACTTTTTGGTAGCAGCTGCCTGTTAGCGAAGTTATACTTTCTCGCTTTGGTAGTTGTTGTTGGGAAGTGTGTGGGTCATTCATCTTTGCTCCTGTGGACGAACTACCTCCTCTCTCGAGGGGAATCCTTGACAGAAAGCCAAGCCCAAGTATATATAGTTCACCCGAGCAAAGATGAATGTAGACCCGAGTGTGGGTTCTACAGAACATACTCCTTCAATGGAAGAGATCAATGCCGTTGTTACCAGTTTACAACAGGAAGTGGCAATATTAAGAGCAGAGAACCTGAAGTTACAGACAGAGGTAGCCCATTTACAAGCTCAAGATACAGGGGCTGTGGGTGGGAGTCATGCAGGAGCGGTACCCAAGAGAAATTATATTCAACCCGCTAGGTTTTCTGTACAAGCACCCAGTGTTAGTCCATCTGTTGAAGCGGCAAACATAGGCCCTCCTGTACAAGTCACGGTGCACACACCTAGTTCTGTTCCTTTAGCCATGCCAGAGAGATTCACAGGAGATAGTGCCAAGTTTAACAGTTTTATGACTCAGTGTCATCTGCAATTTAGGTGTAAGCCGGCAGCATTTCCGGATGATGCATCAAAAGTGGCGTTTATTCTTTCCTACTTGGGAGGAAATGCTTCAGAATGGGCTGTCCCTTTGGTAGAAACAGACGATCCCTTCTTGTATAATTACAACGACTTTCAGCTCAAGTTTAGAAGTCTGTTTGCAAAGCACGCCTATATGCAAGCCAGTGATAATGCCCTGCTTAATCTTAAACAGGGGTCCAAAGATCTTCTCACATATATAACTCAGTTTAACCGACTACTGGCAGAAACATATTGGCCTGAAGACAAGAGGACATCTTTGTTCTATAGAGGGTTGTCCGATGAGTTAAAGGACATCCTAGCTCAAATAGTTAATCCGCCTGAAGATTGTCCCTCATTCATTGAACTCACTGTCAAACTCAATCATAGACTGCAAGAGAGACGAGGAGAAAAGAATCGTATTGGATTCCCCAGGTTGGTTCTACAGAAAAATGAGAAAAAGGAAATCAAGGATGCACCTGAACCTATGCAAATTGGGGGAGTGAGGGACCTATATCCGACGAGGAAAAAGCTAGAAGAAGGAAGAATAATTTATGTCTATACTGTGGCAAGAGTGGCCATTATGCCAAGGATTGTCCCAACCATCCTTCTACTGCCTCCAAGAAAATTGCTGGTGTTCAGGAAAACTATCGAGCTTGATGAATGAGGAGATCGATTCTTCAAGTACCAGCCTTTGTCAGATCTCTCAAAACCAAAAGACCTTGATGAGACCGGTGAAACATTTTCTATTGAATATCACCTTAGTCGTCAGCAATCAAGATAGACATCATATGACACTTCTTTTAGATTCTGGAGCAACTGGCAATTTCCTTGACATACAGCTAGCTCATCAGATGAATATACCTTTTGTGGCAAAAGAGAAACCTGAACCTGTCAAGTCGGTAGATGGCTCTGAACTTTCATCTGGATTGATCAGTCATCAAACACCTCTCCTGCTCCTGGTCTGTGGTAACGGGCATTCTGAACATATCATCTTTGATTTGATAGACACACCTAATTTTGGTGCAATATTAGGGGTTCCCTGGCTACAAACCCATAATCCCAAGATTGATTGGGTAGGCAGAACTGTGACGCTTAAGTCACCCCATTGCATGAGTCATTGTTACCAAGAAGCAAGTGACAGTTTACACCCCTTATGTTGCTCAGTCCAGTCAGCAGTCGTGGCTTCTGAGATACCCGACAGCTATGTTGAATTTCAGTCTGTATTTGATGAGAAAGAAGCCACTCAATTGCCCCCACATCGATCCTACGACTGCCGCATTGATTTATTGCCTGGGTCTGAACTTCCTAACAGTAGGATATATGCTTTGACTGCAGCAGAAACCGAATATCTAAAGAACTATCTAGAAGACATGTTACAAAAAGGGTTCATCAGACATTCAACATCCCCAGTATCCTCGCCCCTCTTTTTTATACCAAAAAGAGAAGGGGGCTTGAGAGCATGCCTGGACTATAGGGCATTAAATAAGATTACGATAAAAAACAAATATCCATTGCCGCTCATCCCTGTGTTATTGGATCAAGTAAGAGGTGCCAAGATTTTTACAAAGATTGACTTAAGAGGAGCCTATCATCTCATCCGGATCAAAGACGGTGACGAATGGAAGACGGTGTTTCGCACAAAATTCTGGCTGTATGAATATTGCGTGATGCCCTTTGGGTTATGCAACGCGCCTGCAGCCTTTCAATACTTCATCAATGAAGTGCTTCGAGAATACCTTGATGTTTTTGTCATCGTATATATAGATGACATTTTAATATTCTCACAAACAGAAGAAGAACATGTGGGACATGTTAAAAGAGTGTTGCAGAAATTACAAGAAAACAACTTGTTTGCCAAATTGGATAAAACCACCTTTCACACGGATACCATTGATTTTTTGGGGTATGTGATTTCTCCCAAAGGGATACTTATGGATCCTAAGAAGACAAAGGCGTTGATGGATTGGCCTAGCCCTACCACGGTTAAGGAAGTACAGTCCTTTCTAGGATTTTCTAACTTCTATAGAAGATTCATAGATCATTTTTCAGAAACCATTCTTCCTATAACCAAGTTACTCAAGAAAGGAAGCAAGTTCATTTGGAATGAAGAAGCAGAACAGGCGTTTTGCAATATCAAAAAGAAATTCATGTCTGCCCCCATTATTCGGCACGCGGACAACACCTTGCCATTTTTTTTGGAAGCCGACGCTTCTCAAGCAGCTGTTGGGGCGGTCTTGTCGCAGAGAGATTCAGTAACAGGACAACTGCATCCGGTGGCCTACTTTTCTAAGACGTTACTCCCTGCCGAACAAAATTACACCATAGGCGAACGAGAACTCCTTGCAATTAAACTATCCTTTCAGGAATGGAGACACTATTTATTGGGGTCTCCACATGTGATCACTATATTTTCGGACCATCGGAATTTACAGTTCTTTAAATCCGCAAAAGCTCTGACCCCAAGACAGATGCGTTGGGTATCCTTCTTTAGCGAATATGATTTCATAATCACATATAGACCTGCTGCTCAACATGGCAAAGCGGATGCTCTCTCTAGAATTAACAACTCTAGCATAGAAAACACGAACAGCACACTTCCTATTATCCCAGAACATAAAATCATCGGTGCTGAAGAACATCCTGCTCAATCCTTTTTGGATATTCTAAGAGAACAATATGCCATACTCGACAAACAAGAATGGATAAAAAATCCATTGCATATAGTCAAAGAAGGTTTATTGTTTCATGATAACCGCTTGTACATACCTTGTCCCCCCTTACATGCTCAGGTATTAGACTGGTGTCACAATAGTGTACTCGCCGGACATCCCGGTGTAGCAAAAACAGTTAGTCTATGTCAGAGATGGTTTTGGTGGGATACTATCATTAAAGACACAACGAACTTTGTGAAAGCTTGTTCGGTATGTGCTAGGCAAAAGTCTTCGCATTGCGCCCCCACAGGGTTATTGAAGATCATTCCAGCTCCTCCCAAACCATGGCATACCATTAGTATGGATTTTATCACCGAACTGCCTAATAGTAAAGGGTACAATACCATACTGGTAGTGGTGGACATGTTGTCCAAAATGGCTCATTTTGTTCCACTTAAAAAGATACCAACATCACAAGAGTTAGTACACATTTTCCTAGAGCAGGTAATACGTCTACATGGTACTCCAGCAGTAATCTTTTCAGATAGGGGTCCTCAATTTGTTTCCAAATTCTGGAGAGGAGTCTGTTCAGTGTTACAAATGGATCATAGATTGTCCACTGCCTACCATCCTCAAACGGATGGTCAAACAGAAAGGACTAATCAAACACTAGAACAGTATTTACGTTGCTTATTGACCAATTTATCAACCACTTGGGTGGAAGCTTTACCTTTGGCTGAATTTGCTTATAATAATTAAAATCATTCAGCCATAGGAGTGTCCCCTTTTTACTTCAATCATGGTCAACATCCTGGGTTCCTTCCCATTCCCGTCCCTACGGATCTAGACAAAATACCTGCATTGAAGGAACACCATCAACACATAAAGGTTGTATGGGAAAAGGCCATTCAAGAATTGAACAAAGCCAAAGAAAATATGAAGTATCAAGCAGATAAACATCGCAGGGAGGAACCTCAGTATACTGTAGGAGAAAAAGTATGGTTATTCACTAAGAATCTCAGACTCCCAGGGTCCAAGAAATTACAGCCTCGTTTCATAGGCCCCTATCCCATCTTGAAAGTCATAACCCCAGTGACTCTCAAATTGCAGTTACCTTCACACATCAGAAATCACCCTGTGTTTCATTGTTCCCTTCTTAAGAAATACATTCCCCCTTTGACCCCTGAACCACCTCCTCCTCCGGTAGTGATCGAAGGCGAAGAAGAGTTTGAGGTACAACAGATTCTAGACTCTAGAAGGTGTAGAGGCAAACTCCAATACCTTATAGATTGGGTAGGATATCCCCCAGAAGACAGAACTTGGGAACCTGCTGAAGATGTACATGCACCTAGACTGATCAGGAGGTTCCATAGACTACATCCGAGGAAACCTGGCCCCGGCCCCGGCCCCGGGAGGGGGGTTTTGAGGGGGAGAACTGTTAGGGGTGGTCGAATTGGACCCCAATCATAAGTGTTCAATATAGATTCCACAGGGTGTAGACAACCCAGTTCTTTAAACCCTCGTGTGTCCCTGCAAGACTTTTGTACCTTTCCCTAAAACCTCTTACTGAATACATCATGGTGTTTTGAGACGCTCCCTAAGCAGTTGAAAGGAGGAACTCACCCGCGAATCATTGCTTGGCTTACTGTTTGGTTAGTGACCACGCCCCCTCTACTCAGCGTTCTGCTCCGTGAGGTTCCCGTAGTGTTTCGAGTTCCTGCTGAATTCTATTGATCCCGTTTGTGCTCTTTTCCAGCTCCTGAGTTTCCGCCTTTGGGTTACGGTATTCTCTGTATCTGTTTTGGGTCCTGCCTATTTGTGTTTTCTCCCGCCCTGTTCCATTACCCTTCTTCGTTTCGGCACGCCCTTCCCCTGTGCCTAGCGTCCCCTTCCGCCTGGATTCCCCGCCTGCCCTTCTCGCCTCTCTGGTGTCCATTCCTAGCTGACCATCCTTCTCAGTGTTTTAACTCCGCGGTCATTCTTGTGATCGTTGGGGTTTCATGTATGTTTATTGTTTGCGCTCCACTCCGTCTTTAGGTTACGAGTGAAGCGTGTCTTGTCTATAGCGCCTTGTTAGGTACGCCCACTCCGTTCTGCTTTTCAGTCTCTATTCAGACAGGGTGTGTCTATTGTCCGCGTTTCATGTTGTATGTTCCCTTCTCCACTTTGTCTTTAGCTTCTGAGTTGGACGAAGGGATTGTCTGTGTTATTTGTTTGTTACTCGCTCCATGCTGTCTTAAGTTTATGCGCTGGAGTGGGAATCACTGTATCACTTTGTCTTTATCTTTATAAGTGATACTACCAGTCCTTCTCTGTCTTCAGTTTATGAGTAGAACTGGATTTGGTGCATTCTACCTTGGAGACATCCTGGCTAGTCGTCCCCCAGGTTCTTTGCTGTATCTCCTGGTTCTTGTCTGGACTTCTAGCTTAAAGCCCTGATTCTCACCTGTGTGGTAAGTGGACTGTTATGTTGAACACTTATGTATCAGCCCTGTAAAGTACTGGTGAGGTTAGTATTGTTGTCTATTTATTTTCCAGTCTCCTGCCATCAAGACTGCAGCTACGTCACCTTGCTGGGGGAGAGTGGTATACTCCCTGGGAAATTCCCCCCATACTTTTTGGTAGCAGCTGCCTGTTAGCAAAGTTATACTTTCTCGCTTTGGTAGTTGTTGTTGGGAAGTGTGTGGGTCATTCATCTTTGCTCCTGTGGACGAACTACCTCCTCTCTCGAGGGGAATCCTTGACACTTGTCTCCTTTCTGGTGAAGAATTGGCTTGGTAGTTTGGTCTGCCCTGTTCCCATGATGCACTGGGCCAGGGACAGACTAATTTGCATATAGCCAGGTTCTGAGCTGGGATGGGGCAGTGAGCTAAATAACGGTGATGGATCAAGCCCTGATCTTTGGACTGGGTAAGAGTGGTCTGCTTAATTCAGACACTCTGTTCATCACCACCCCCTTGTCTGAATCGTTTTTGGCCACTATAGGTGTGGCAGGGTATACTCAGACATGAGTCCCTTGCTCACTGCTCCATCAGGATTCAAGCGAGCCGGGCCGACGATGGCTGAAATGCCAGAAACCGGTCCCCGGAAGCTTGTCTCCTTTCTGGTGAAGAATTGGCTTGGTAGTTTGGTCTGCCCTGTTCCCATGATGCACTGGGCCAGGGACAGACTAATTTGCATATAGCCAGGTTCTGAGCTGGGATGGGGCAGTGAGCTAAATAACGGTGATGGATCAAGCCCTGATCTTTGGACTGGGTAAGAGTGGTCTGCTTAATTCAGACACTCTGTTCATCACCACCCCCTTTTCTGAATCATGAGGTTGCTTGCAGCATAGATATAATTACACACTGGTCACCTCACACAAGTTGAAAATACATACACAGTGCCCTGTAGAGCTGCTTGGTCCATTGTGCTCGACTATCAGCTTACTACGCCTCTTCTGGAAACCCAGTATAGTACAGCAAGATGACGCCAAAAACCTTTGACAAGATTTATTTTAGGCAATGGTCTTCCTCTTTATACAGAAACAGGGCTGGACTGGCAAACAAAAAAAGCTCTGGTTAAAATGTATAAATCAGCCTCCCTTACTTTATCAGACTCTCTTCCCTTCTACTTCTGTCTCTATACTTCTCTCACTCTTCCCTTTCTCTGATCTGTCCAGGCCTCCTACCGCCCCTCTTTCCCTCTACTCGCTCTGTTCAGGTCTCCCTCCCAACGCGACTGATGCAATAAAGTGATAGAGGCGACATCAGGGGCCATGGAACTAACAAAACCGTCTTCTAAAATCTCCAGTTGAATGTCCAATGAAATGAAAAGCCAATCTGACCCTGTGCCGAAAATTTGCAGAGGAGATGTTTAATTTAAGGCAAGACAGCCAAAACCAAATACTGTGATTGTAGGCTATACTTGATTCTGTGGTGCAAGTGGTGCACATACTCAGCAAAGGGGTAATAATTGTGGAGGATATCATGAGAGACTACTTGAAGCCCTGTGTAATCTTCCATGAAATGCCATAGCATTAATGACAACCCTCTCTGCAGATGCAGCTTCCAAAAATGCTAACAGCAGAGAGGCTGAAGCCCTATTTTTAGGTCGAGTCTGGGCAGTGCATGTGCTGCTCTGCGAGGCATGCTGCATTCGAGTATAGACTTGAAGCTCCCCCCACCCTCTGTCCATTTTTTTCATTGGCTTGTGTTATTGTCCTTTCTAAATGCTGGCTTCTGATTTGGTAATTGGCTTGTTAGTCCCTGCTTCGTTCCGCCTTGTCTTCATTTGTAACCTCCCATGAGGATTGTCCCTTTTACTACGGTTTTTACACTGTATGTTTTATTTAGTCTGTAAACACTATTTTCTTTAATGAGTTTCTCCTACTGCAGCCCCAGACAATGGCTGCTGCTTCTTAGAAATAAAATAGGTCTCGCGTTTGCAAAAGTTTGAGCTATTGGCATTGTAAATGACAGTGCATTTTATGTATGTGTTAATTATCAAAACAGATAAATAAAAAACATTGTCATTTTCAATGCCAACAGCTTAAACTCTCGCACATGCGATACCTATTGCATTGCAAATGCTTGTTCTTTACAGTATGTATGTATGTGTTTTGGTAACAAGAGGTCTCCAAGAGACAACTGCAGAAGTCTGTGTTCGAGCGCTAAAAATACAACTGCACGCACACATATGTGCATGAGCATTCTTGCAAGTAAAGATGGAATCACAAACCGTTTTACAGGAACCGACATGGAAACCTGTAGCTGTGGCAGGATTCCAGAAGTTACATCGAAAACGTTTATGGATATAAAAATTGCGAAAATATGGACCCATGTGAGCTCAGAAACCAGCGGGTGCTGATGCTCGACTCTTGTGAGAAGCAGTGCCACTGTGTCTGAGACGGTTTGGTGTAACTCGCAAAAAGCACGTGACAGAACACTGTGGAAAAGCCATCTCGTTTTGCAATATGGTTGCTTTAATTTATCTTATATTGTTCCCCTTCTTTATGAGAACAGACTTTCCGAAAAAGCATTTACAGAGCCACTAGTGTTCTCTTTTGCAGAAGCTGGGTGAAGTTTTAATGTGTGAGAGAGATTGCAGCATCATTATGTTGATGACTTCTTCAAAACACAATTGAAATAGAGATTTGCGGATATTTTTTCGGTATTGCTTCATTCAACACAATTGTGGAGAGTGCCAGACGTAGTCTACGTCGCGTTATGCAATCTTTGAAATGAATGTGAAGAGAAGGTACGTGAACAAGCATAGGTAAATACTTTTGTTTATATGCTCCTGGTAGCCCAAAAAAGAAACTGCTATGCATGGCAGAGACAAGCACTGAATCTGTTTCATAAGACAGACTGGGACATGTTTGTCTTTCGAAAATGATGCGTACAAGGTCATCTATCCTGCAGATACAAACAATAACACATTTATGAAGATTGGCTGCCTGCTTTCCTTTGACCGGGAAGAAGAAAGACACCAGGCCTCCCATACACTATCTGATAAATCAAATGTGGGGCGCATGTTTATGTTTTACATGTCTGGAGGCATGAGATAACAGCTCAAAATATTATTAGTACTCAAGCTTACCAAGATAAAAGCTTCCTCAGGCCACAATGGCATTTCAATAAAAATGAGAACCATTCACAATGTTATGCTAAATTATGTGTAAAGCACAACCACTCAAGGGCCATCCAGGCGCTAGAAGAGCAACAATGCACAGGGAGCACAAGAGGGGGGAAACTATAGTATTCAGGATACCCATGTATTTAACATTTTCTTTAGGATGGGCAAACTCTTGCTCAAACGTATATCCATCAGCAAATTATTCCAGTGATGTGGAGCAAAATATGCAAAGGAACAGCCTCCACTTCTAACCTAATGGATTTGTTGCAAGAAGCCAAAGCCCAGTCTGCAGATCAAAGCTTCTAGCAGGTTGGTAGAAGCTGGCCCATGTTTGAAGATAATGAGGGCCACCACCATCACCATGCAAGGCTCGGTGAGTCTGGCAAAGCGGATTGAAAACACTGCGTTTCCTTACTAGAATCCAATGTAGAGTTTTTGGAAGTGGTTCTGGAGAAGTACAAGGAGGCCGACTGCAGACACGCCTAGCTTCCGTATTCTGCATGATCTCTATGTGAGATAAAAAGGACTCATTTATGGCAACATATAGCACATTGCCATAGTCTAAGTGGCTGGATACTATAGGCTAAATAATTGTCTTGCATCAATGTAGGGAACTCCTTTTACATTTTTTTCTGGACATTCGGAGAAGTTTGTATCAGGATCCACAAACCACTGCCACCTGATTTCTCATGCTGAGCGATTAATTATTTTGTAAGCCAACATTTTTGGCTACATTTTTAGGAGAGGAAGAGGGTCTGAGTTCACAATGCCTTTACTCTCCTGACCATATCTCCTTGGCCATGCCTAATAGTATTAAGACGGTTTCTCCACTGATTAGCTGAAGACAGTTTTGTAGCACCCATTGGACCACTGAGCTCATGCAGTCACAGAAGCTTTGAATACTAGCTTAATGATTGTTCACAATGGATACAAGAAGCCGGACATCTACCCTAAACCCTACCTGAGAGGCAACCAGAATATTGTTGTCCTCCTAATATCGAGACAATGTCAGTCCTAAAAACAAATACCATGCTTAAATGCGGACTCAAAAAGATTTTCTAAGATACTTTTCAAGAAGGTCTCCTCTCGGACAGGACACATCTAATATTCAACATGGATGTTTCCACGGTAGAGACACCATCTCAGACACAAACCTTGCCGTAAACCTGATGGACCACACAGGGATTCCTCATAAACCTCCAAAGAAAACAATTAATGTTTCCTTTGGGAATTGATGATTGCTTTGGGCACAGATCCCTCATTGATGAAATGGGTATAAAGAATCAAACAAGAACTCCCATGCCACCACTGCATAATAGGAGGTAACTTGCGCGCTCTATCCGTAATGTTTGGTAGTAGACTTAGATTTCCATCGCTATATGCCATTCATGCTGTGTCGTTTCCTATGAATTCACTAAATGAACTCTGACAGGTAGTCTTCACTGGCATTTCAGTATGTGCCACCGACCTAAAGGGGAGCTTTGGCTAAAACAATTCTTTAAAGCTGCCTCACTGCTCAAAAAATGTGAAGAGTAAATATGGAGACATTGACATATTAGTGCAAATATTAAAATGAGAAAAATGAGTACACTAAGATAAGTGCTATTTTTATTGAATTCAGTTATGCTAAAAAAATACTCAAAACTGCATACAATGGGTTGTGGTTCTGCACTTTTAAATGCAAGATTTTGAGTATTTTTCTTAACAGTACTTAGCTATATAGTTACTATAATGAATTTCATAGTTCCCTTAAAAAGCGACGGAGAATGGTGGGTTAGTGTGCCAGCGATTGAATTGAGGATGGGGCGTTAGTGCCCGTTGACTGCTTTTCATTCAGCCCCACCCATATTTTTAGTCAACTGCAGATAGAATTGAATTTAAAAGCAGTCTTGCAGGTGTATCAAGAGAAAACTCTTGGAAAATCTGTGGCAAACGCTGTATTAGGACAGGGATCTTGGTTACAATAGCGTTTCAGCATTCTCCCCACAAGACATTGTGGCAAAAATAACACCAAATGTTTTCTTTTGGAGCACATTAGATTAAAAAGATTGATCCAAACTAGACAAACTTGATATACAAATTTAAGAGATTCAGGAAATATAATGTGGGGAATATTTGGGGAAATATGTGCCCAGTCCCAAATTTTAGAGACATTTATTCAAAGTATCAACATACAATCAATACAAGCAGAATCCATAATAAATGCGGTCCTTAAAATTAAGATATCAACGAAAGAGTACCAGAGGGTCTAGAAGGAAAACAATGGGTTTGTGGTGTGTGAAGCCAAACAACAGTAACCCTTTCAACTGACCTATAGAGAAAGGTATTAAATGACACCCTGATAGATGGTCAGAGATACCCATCAGTCACCATTCGGAAGCGCCCTTCATCATTTGGGATTCTTCCAAAACTATTTACTCAGATGTATTGTTCTCAAAAAGAAGGAGATCAAGTTGTTAATAGATCCCTCCAGTTGAGAAAACAGGTAGTTTTCATTATTTTCTGTTTGCATGTGTGCTGCATTCTGCCAAAAATATCAATAGATTTTCATAAATAAGACAGTCATGAGATGGGCAATGCACCTTCTAAGGACAAACAGTCTTCTACATTTGCTCTGTTGAGTAGGATCTCTACTTGACCTAGGCAGAAGTCCACAAAAGTAGGGGTTGACGCTGAATAGTGTCATCCAGGAAGCATTGTCCAAACTCAAGCAGCTATGAAGAACTGCCAACAATTGTCAAAGAAAATATCTTCCTAAACTTGTAAGTGAGAAACATTTTAATACCTCCATATTCCTGCTCCATAATTGGCGATAGCTAAGTATTGGTCTCTAGAAACTCTTAACCTGATCGATAAGTACTTTGGACACAGTTTAGATGAAAAGTCAAATACCGTCCTAGTAGATCTGAAAACTGTTTTTTTTATAAAAAGGAGATTATGCCATTTAGTATGGGAATCAAAAATGATAGGCGGATCGAAAAAACATTTGTCTGCTCAATAACTTTCTCTTTAAGTCTGCATGACCTAGATTTCTTAGAAAACATTTTGAGCAATTTTGTGGATAAACCAAGGTATTTAATAAAAATCAAGAAGAGTTCAGAGTTCAGAACAGTATTTAAACCATTCATGGGTCCTGTTAACAGAACTGCATCGTCAGCATATAACAAGATGGACAGGGTGTAAGCCAGCAAAGGGCATATCCTTAAGTGTTTGGCCAAAAATGAACCCAATCTGATAAAATAGAAAAATACAACCTTGATGCACTCCCCTGCCTAAATCAAAGCAGGCTGTGCCCGCACCCTCATGACCATATCTCACCTTAGGAGTGATATCCCTATGTAACTCGTCATACAATTACAATTGATTACAATTACAATTGATTCAGCTACACCCATGGAAGACATAATAGACACTAAATGAGAGCTGTTACCTGAGCCACAGGCAGAGTTCACACCCATAAAATCCAGATGGAGGGACTCATGCTTAGCAGTTTTATACTTGTTGAAGAGTAAATACAAATTAAGACATTGATCAATTGTGCCGAAGCTGGGATGAAACCATAGTGTAAATCAAATATTATATTATTTCCATACATCTATGGTGACAAATTGTCCATCAATATTTGATCTGCAGCGTTGACAATAAAATCAATCAATGAGACTGTTCTTTTTACAAGCAGACTCACATTTATTGTATTTTTTGGAAAATGGCACTTTAATAGACCGAGACCAGGTTTGAGGAAGCTTAGGGGATGATGCAGAATTTACTAAATTAGTAATGATGAGAGCCCACATTTCGATATGATGCTTTATTGATCAGAAGCACCCTATCTGGGACAGGCACATTTCCCTTCAAACTATTAGCAATAGCATCTACCACATCTTCATAGGCAATCAAAAATGGGGCAGCAGGCAAATGAATAGATGATAGTAAGTTGTTGTTGGTCAGCTGAGAAGACTTGTTAAAAACCAAATGACTATTACTGATATGAGAGATGCATTCTTTGGGTAGAATAAGTGTAGACCTTTTCTTGTTCTCTATACATGGAGTGTTAAAAACTCCAGCAGTGACGTCTTCCTTTGGTAAAGTGTAGGGCAAATGTAAAAAATGCATTTAACTTCAGACTAATATTAACAATATTTTTATGTTAAATGTTAATGTAAATATATTTTGATTGCTTACTTTAAATGTAGACCAAAAAAGAAAAAACGTTTCCTGCACTAATAAACTAATTTTGAATTGAACCTTTAACTAATAGAAATATATTAAATTAAATAAGAATGCCCCCTTGAAGAAAAACATATTTTGAATGTGCATTACCAATTATTAAAAACAATGTATAGAACTATTGAACATGAATGTAAATATTTTTAATACAATATACTTTTACATTATGTTTTAATTAAAAATAATTTAATGGATATTTTGTAACTAAATTATAAATATATCCTACTTTTATATATATTTTTAACTTGAATATATTTGTAGCATTTTAAATCATCTAATTTAATTTAACATTATTTCACCAAACTTTTTTAAGTCTCTACCTCCATTATTTTCTATGGATGGGTGTTGCACTACCAGTGGTTGGCCATGTGTAGTACTGCACTTACTACGAAACCACTAATTACAATATAAAAAAACCTGTAAGTTACTACAAAACTGTTAGAAAGCACAAAAGCGCAGTTTATAAACACCGAAAAGAAATAAACGTACTCAAAAGTATAAACTTACTGAGAAGTGCAAGTTACCTTTGAGAATTGGATTCTTGAAACGTACGATGAAACATAAGTCAACAGTACGTATTACAAAGAAGATAAAAAAGAAAACAAAAAACCAACACAGAACTATTTACATGAATACTAAAGAATTCTAAATAAAACGTCAAGACAAGCACAATTCATTAAGAATGAAGCAAATGTGAATAATTTAGGTATTCTTTAGATAACTCTTTTAACTTTTAACTTTTCTTAGGACTATTGCATAGTCTTTTGTCCATGGATATGGTTTAATTTGTTTAATGTGCACAAGTAAAATAAGTAAATCCAATCTTTTCAACTTTTTTCTAAAATGTTGACTGCAAAAGCATGAAACAGCTTGCAGTACAGAATTAATAGGTCATGGATTCTGTCAGAGGTGAGCCACAATCTCATGACTTTATGGCCTTCTCTGTGGTACACCTGTGCTTGGACAAAAGCTGGCCTTGTGGTTTATGCCATATTATAGCCAGGACGAGGGGCTGGTGGTGGGTATGACACTGGACCAGGTGATGTGGTGATCCTCCAAGGTGGGTAAGAGTTTTATGCTACTACCAGACAAGTAGAATCATGATCAGGACCACAAGTCCCATGATTCTGGAGCGATGGCCATTGTGGGGGGTCCCCATTATAATGGCAGTCCCACCCATGACACGGTGCTCATCATGCTGAAGAATCCTTGGAAATAAGTTGATAGTTTCCCATCTCCAAGAAGGTCCCATCAATGTTCCTGATGATAAGAACTGTTGGGTGTTATGCTACGGGTATACTTGCGCCAGCATAGAAACTATTCCTTGAAGCTGTTGAGTAAGTGCATTTCTCTCGGCACAAGAAGGTCCATGGTGAGGTGAGAGAGAGGGGCATTCTGAGACTCTTGGTTAACTCACTTTGATCTCCAGTATTACACCCTTACAGAGAGTAAAGGATCAGTATAAGATAAGATTGGAAACAAGCTATAAAGATTGAATTCTATGATAGAATAGAAGAATTCATAGTACTTTATTCTAAAACCTAACATAAATATGATTATGACATAAAACACTCCTAAACCCAACATTGCATGATTCTCTAATTATGTAAAGTTTGCAAGGAATGAACATTGAAACTTTTCCTAAAGCAATGGTGTGTGAATGTCTGTACCCCGAGAGCATCCGTACAAGATTCCCTGGATAGCTCTTATGGTATGCCAGTTATTTTTCTGACTACATTTTCAAATAATTTTGAATACTCTTTGATGTAACAAACACATCTTATGATGCAACTACTGTTTCATGTAAACAGTGTTATTTGAAGATTGAAGACAAGACCAGATTGTTTAAGTCCAAAATGAATGATAAAGAGCTTTCACTAGGTAATTGTATTAAAACTGCTTCTAGCAAGTGGACTAGCTGGCACAGAGGAGGAACATTTTCAGGTTTAGATAACATTATTTGATCTTTTTCTTCAGATCTCCTTCCCAAACCGTTTCCCTCATCTAGCCACTCTAATATTCTATGCCTATAAAAGCAAGTATATTTGAAATGCCTGGAAGTGGAACACTACATGTCAAAGGGCATTTTTAGCAAAATGCAAAATGATATAGTTAAAAAATATGTGCGATATTATTGTGCAGACTTACATGAACAAAAATAAGGTTAAAAATGTGTAAATTGTAGTAGATAGTCATGCGTTCTCGTACTATGCTTCAAAAATGATTATAGCAGCATTGTTTAACAAGACGTTTGAGCTGTGCTGAAACACGGATAAAATATTTATTTCTTGACCTTTCAATAATCAAGTTTTTCTTAAATACAAAGTTTCACCCAACTCTGCAAAATGTTTCTGCTTACACAAAGAAGACTGCCAATGCATGATTAGAAACTGACATTTAGTAGACTTATGAAGAATAAACCGCATATAAAATGCAGAACATAAACTGAATTTGACCTATTTTTACATACTTGTTTTACTTCCAGGGGATGACGTTGAGCTGATATTTTTCTTACATTACTGCAGATAGTTAAAATTCCATATAGTTAATTGTTAACAAGACATAACATTTCATTTATTTGTAGGTTAGAGCTGTAGTCTTATTCGTGGGAAAGAATACTGAATGGGAAAACACCTTATGTGTAGTTTAGAATGATAAAACGAAAGTTGCAAAATTAGAGATTACTGTCTGTAGACTATTGTATTTGTGTGAGAAGAAGAGGAATGATCCTCTTCCCAGGAGAACACCCACAGCTGATTGGATGAGAGGTGGAGAAGATGCAACATGAACTGCATCATTGTTTCAGACTGTTTATAATAGTGCATGTTCATATAGCAGGCTAACACTTTTTGGCCTTGCCATTTTCCCGACCCATTTGCTCACCTATTTTTCTTTATGACTATACATAGATACTACCCAGATTTTGCCCAAACCTAATTGCTGTTTGCAGTTGCTATTGCTACTGAACATTTATTCTGCTTTATACCCAGTGCTTTGAGACTCTACTGAGTTTCCTGAACCTCTCTTTAGGGGAAGTTCTGCTTAGATCGATTATTAACTATTGAACTTTATTTTGAGCTTTATGCTTGATTTCACCCTCTCTTTCTCTTGAAGTTGAACTCTTTATGGGTTCCGACAGCCACCTTTTCACCCAATTCTTAGAATAAGTATTCCTCCTATATGGAACACGCTAAATGCATTTTAATATAATCTCAAATTAACATTTGTTTTATTATCCAGATCTGCTAATGAATGAGTGTTGAAATTAATATAAGCAAAACGTTGATTGATAAAACCTTTTAACTACTTTTCAATTAACCCTTGTTATTGACTGAATTTAAAGTAGAAATTGACATTGAAGAAACGAGGGAATATGGTTTACATTCTGAGAAGAGAAGGTATAAATACTTGCACAGTTAGAGTAATGCCCGAGTCTCAAAGTACAATGGCCAGAACTTGAAGACTGACGAGATGCTATTTTTGAAAGGTGGTTGCTGTAATGAAGGTGTGAGCATAAATACGGTTATGCATCATGATTTGTTATTTTTGTTGTGTTTATTGGTGAGACATGGAGTACGTGTGCTGAATGACTTGGTGATGTTTATGTGTTTATTGTAAAGAATCTGAAGAGATTTTTGGCCTCATCAAAGCTTAAGATCCCAGGATTTAGAGACAAGTGTAGGACACACTTGACATATATTTAAAAAAGTGGGATAGACACTTTGTGGTTCTTCTTGTCTGCTAAGATTTTTGTGGTGTAAATCGTAAGGTACCATCAGTAGTGCAATGCGATATTTTATGACTGAACCCTTTCGACTTAACAGACTCAGTAGAGGTGTGACATAGATGTCAGAGCGCACTGCCATGAAAGGTTGTTTTAGAATGTTGAGTTTGCAGTTACACGCAGCAGAATAAAGACATGCAACTAAGCTCCGAGTGTGGCGTAGTCATTGGTTGGGGAAGACACTGCAAATGGTGACAAGGATAGGATAAGTGACCCGTAGAACGATAGTGCTCTCTCTGTGGAGAGTTTACTGTGGTCCAAGCCCTCTGCTCGTGCATGCCACGTGTCTTGCTGTCGAGGAACAGAATCAACGCTTCAAACATGTGGAGTATAAGTGCAACTCCATTCACTGTAAAGCAGGTTAAATAAACTGAAGCGTTAAAAAGAATCTACACATTGATGATTGAGAACCTGCTGAACCAGTCATACATAAAAGTACTGCACTGCCATGCAAGATTAAGTTGTACATTTACGAAGTGTTAACGATGAAAACGAATGTAACTTTTTTATGAAGCACAGTCAAAGATAATCATTATTTGCAAAATTCTGCGGCAAACAGAAGCACTGCAATGTGTTAGAAAATGCAAATTGACATTTAGAAGATAAGAAATAAATTACTTACTGAATACACTAAAGAGACTGATTGTGCTACAGCACTCAGTGAAGTTGACTCAAGGAGAAGTGTTCAGGGTTGTGATTACAGAACCGTCCATACCCAATCCAAAAAGTTGGCAAGTGGGGCTCAAAACAATTTCACAGGTCTTCAGAAAATAAGGAGTCAAGAGCAACTCTCAGAATAGTGAAACTTGTCAGATGGCTGCTAAGAAAGTCACATTTCCAGCTATTATTAAAGATGAGTAAAAAGCCAGAACATTGCAAGGTCTCACTGATGAAGCGCATAAACCATGTCGCAAGGATCCACCTGAGGTGTCATTAGGTCTACAATTCTGCTGCATTTCTGAAACTACTACCACCTTTTGATACCGCCAAAAATCTAAATGTTGGTGATAGATGGACTGCTTGATTAGAGACATTTGATGATTTCATTGATGCACTTGAAGAGACTGAAAACAAAAAGATCATCAAGTATCCAAAATAACTTGGTGGTGATGGTGTGGAAGAAGTCACAATGAAAATGGCATGAACTGATGAAAAAAGTACATATTGTCAGAATAAAGAAACACTGCAACTCAAGTTCAATACAGTACCAAATGTTGTTTAGGAAAGAAACATTTCCATTCAACAACACCAAAAAGTTGGTGAAACCATTGATGAATTTGTGGAATGACTCAAAACATACATCAAACACTGTAAGTTCAATGAATTGGTTCATGGGGAGACTGCGACTTAGAGGTTTTTTAATGCATTTTATTGATTTTTCCATTTACAGGTATTACATGCACGTATTCTTATTACAAATCCCATTTCAGATATGTATGCAACTTATACATTATTCATCTAAATGACAAATCTGGTGATAATATTAAGACAGTAGGCAATCAATATATGCAAGTACACATTTTTTAAAAGAGAGAAAACATGTCAGAAAAGAAGATTAAACAAACCTTCCCTCCCCCCCTCCAGAAACTAGCTTTAGTGGTCCATTTTGGTTAAGGTTGTAAACAGTGGGGGGCGCGTAAAGGGCCTCGGTGTGGCAGTGCGTGAGTATGTACCTAATGTGCTTGACAGTTAGTTGGGGAGAGTAAACGTTCCCCTACACCTGTCAGGAGTCGGATATGTGTGCCCAGAATTGGTCCAACAGGTGAGCCCATTTAAACGAAATTGCCTTCTCACAAAGCCCTCTATATTCCTCTTGCTTCAGAGCTGCACCCTCTGAAGTGGCCCAGTGCAGTACCTCCTCCCCCCAAGGCCCCTATCTAGGAGCCTTTTGAGACTTCCACTGTTGTGACAACATTCTTTTTGCCAATAGTAAGGAAAGGTCAGTGAAGCATCGGTGCACTTTAGCTGTTTTGGGCAGTGAGGTCAGACCCAAGATACAGGAGTCTAAGGGGTTATCCCATACAGCTGCAAGAGGTCCTCTGAAACTTCGCCTCAGAAACCAGACAGGGATGGGCATGATGAAATCATATGGATAAAGTCTTTAGTTGATGTATGACTCTGAAGAGGTCACCGGGTACATTGTATGCAATTTGTGTGTTGTTAAATATGGTCTATGTAATTTTGAAAGCTGTATGAACTTAAACCAGGTATTACGGGAAATCCATTTTGGGTATTCAAGAATAGTGGCCCTTTCCTTATCAGACAGGCCCTTCACCAAGTCAGCTACCCATTTCTGTTTCAAGGGGAGCAGTGAAATCGTAAGATGCTCCTTTAGGCCCCGACACAGCCAGTATACCAAAAGGCTTCCATGACCCATTGTGTGAAGTACCTGAAGTAGTTCATATGTGGGGGGTTCCTTGTTCTCCGCTACCCAGTGTTGACTGTCATAGTGGAGAATAATAGCATGGGTTAGGAATAATGTATCGGTACCCCGTGGGTGTGCACAAATTCTGCATGTGGCATTAAGATTCCGTCTGCGAACAGGGATCCACCTACATTACCCTGCCCTCTCCCAAGGGGTTAGTCTGTGAGTCGTCAGTGTCCCCATGGGTGTTGGTAGACCGGCAAGCGAAATATTGGGTGCATATGGGGTAGACGTGTTACTGTATTTTAGGGCCATTTTCCAGTAGTGTATTACATCCCTAAGCAACAATGAGCCTGTTCGTAGTTTCGCAAAATTTTGACAAAATAGGGCTTGAAGTGTCCCTTTCTGTTGTTGTGTGGTAGTGTAACCAACCTCAAATACATTGCGAACAGGCCAACCTATACGCTAACCATTGAAGTTGTCCAGCTGTACAATATTTTTTAAAGTCTGAGGTCTCCATACCCCCTTTAGTCATTGGTAACTGAAGTTTAGACAAGCTAATCCTACAACATCCTCCCCCAAAATCAAGCCTATCAGTAAAGAATCCAGGAGCCTAAATACCCAAGCGGGGACCACTTATGGTACATTTTAACCCTGGGCGTAGTATGCGTAGTGGAGCTACGCGAAGCTATGCAAAGTGGGCGAGAAACTACGCCCACCTACGCACTTTGCGTAGCATTTACCAAAAATTAGGTATGTAGGGGAGGGCAGGAGGGAGGCGGGTGGCGGGCAACTTCGCTACGCCCACGGAGTGGGCGTAGTGTTGCCTGCTACGCCTACTTTGCAAAGGGTGAAGTAGACAACACTACGCCCACTCCGTGGGCGTAGCGGAGTCCTTCGCCCAGGGTTAGTAAATTTATAAAATGATATAGCAATCTCTGCAACATTACCATCTTGGCCAATGCTTGCAGACCTGCCGTGGATAATGGTAATTCACCCCAGAAGGCCACCTGTGACTTCAAGGAATTAATCGTCAATACCAGATTCCATTCCAGGATATCCTGTGTATCTTTGTAGATCTGTATGCCTAATTATCGGAAAGTAACCGGCTTCATTTTCAGTTGATCATTACCCAACTGCAGGGTGGGTAATGTGTAAGTGCTGTAGAAGGAGTATGCGTATGATTTGGCGGCATTGATCTACAGTCCTGATAGGGAGCCGAATTGTGTGAGCAGAGAGGCCAGGCTGTGCATGTTCAGGCGAAGATCTCTGAGGTACAAGATCATATCATCGGCATACAAGGACATCAAGTGTGTAACCTGACCTATTGGGATCCTGATTGCTGGCATCACCTGGCGGAGATGTTGGGCCAGTGGTTCTATAGCTAATACAAACAAAAGTTGTGATAAGGGACAGCCTTGACAGGTTCCACAGAATATACAATATGATGAGAAAGTATACTGACCAGTTTTGGCTCTAGCCATGGGCAGAGTATACAGTAACTCTATCCAATGGTAATATCCAGGAGTGATTCCATATTGTCGTAGTGTTGCAAGCATGTTGTCCCACCCCAAAGTGTTGAACGCCTGCCGGATGTCCAGTGATAGGCAGCCAGCATGTGGGAAATGGTCACAGGCTGCGTCCATCAAGCCAAATAGGTGACGTATATTCAAAGAAGTTTTGCGACGGGGTACAAAGCCACATTGGTTCATATGGATCAGTCCAGGACGCAACGGAAGCAGGCGGTGAGCCAGAATTTTAATGAGTATCTTATACTCTTTGTTAAGAATCAATAAAGTCCTGTAGGAGGATAACTTGGTGGGTGATTTATTTGGTTTTAGTAATGAAGTTACCAATGCTTCCCTGATCTTGGGGGTACAAAAGGGGATGATGGACGGAGCGTTTGAGCAAATCAAACACTCACCCCCAGTCAACTGATCTGGGTTTAATCCATCACCAATCTTTAGCTCACTCAGCCACCCCAGTTCAGACATGGCCATATGCAAATCAGTCTGACCCTGTGCCTCATGGGAACAGTCCAGCCCGAACTGCCAAGCCATGTCTTCCCTGGACCGGAAACAAGCATCCTTTGACCGGTTTCGCATTCATAATCCTCATCAGCCAGGCTATCTTGAATCCAGTGGCCAAGTGAGCAAGGGACTCACGTCTGAGCATACCCTGCCACACTTAGGGCGAACAAAGCGATACAAAAGGGGATGATGGACGGAGCGTTTGAGCAAATCAAACACTCACCCCCAGTCAACTGATCTGGGTTTAATCCATCACCATTCTTTAGCTCACTCAGCCACCCCAGTTCAGACATGGCCATATGCAAATCAGTCTGACCCTGTGCCTCATGGAAACAGTCCAGCCCGAACTGCCTTGGGGTGCAGTTATATACAGCTGTTACTACTTCGGTAGCAGTTGTGGTGAAAAGGAAGAGTAAAATTCTATGGTAAGCCCGTCTGAACCCAGCATTTTGTTGCGAGTCAGCTCTTTAATGGCTCCATGAATCTCTGTCTTTGTAATAGGAACCACCTGGTCCTTAACATCCAATACCGAGATCACCGGATGCGGTACCGCCATGAGGAAAGTATCTATTGGCTCCGGGGACGATGGTAGTGAAGCGGTGTACAGTTCTTTCAAATAATCATCAAATACTGTGTTGATTTCCATTTGCGTATTCACCAACCCGTGTTCAGGAGTAATAACATATGTTCTAGATGTGGGAGAAAGTGGGAGATGTATTAAGTGTGCCCGTAATTTACCTGACCTGTCTGCTTTTGAGTGTGCCTATTGGGTATAGGAGCTTAGGTCGATCAGTTGCAAGCGCACCAATAGTTCTGCATACCGAACTCTAACCTCACTCAACTTCGCATCCTTTGCTGCATCATTCTGCGCTGCTATCGCTAGAGATTGGAACTCATTATCCAGATCTGCTATATAATGGATGAACTCACACCTGGCCCCTACCACAGCGCTCACCAAGACCCCTCGGATCACCACTATAAAGGCCTCCCATTCTATCAAACGTATGGTGGCTGTGTCGAAATTCTCAGAAAGGTAAGAGCTGATTGTGGTGGCTAAAGTGTCGAGATTGGGGGAGGGACATGCCCCAATGGAACATAAGTTCAAGCAGATTGTGGTCTGAAATGGCTTTGCCTAGATATGTGGTGTGAATCACAGAGGAAAGCAAAGCATATGTGCATAGAAATCTGTCTAGGCAGGAATGTAGGACATGGGGATGAGAATAAAGGAGTAATCCCGCAAGCCATCATTATTGACTCACCATGCATTCTCCAGACCCCACCCAGACACCCCAACGATGCAGGACCTTGGCTTGGTGTGTTACAGCTGTGCCCGGGAGTGGGGGGTTTGATCGATCCAGGTCAACATCGAGTACTGTATTAAAATCCCCTCCCAGCAGCCAGGGATATTGTGTCCATTCCACCAATTCAATGGACAAGCAGGTTAATAAAGTCTTGTGGTCAGAGTTAGGTGCATATATAGACAATAATCTGCCTCCCATCCAGTGTCCCTCTAAGCAGCACATATCTGCCTTGATCATCAATCTTTGATTCTACTACAGCAAACAGGACCCCAGCACGTATCCACACAGCTGCACCACTTGAGACTGCTGAGTAAGAAGTGCAATGTAGTTGCCCTCTCCATTGTTTATTCAGGTGAGGGCCCAGTATGCACCAGGCGGGTTTTTTCTGGAGGTACACTATGGGTGCGCAGTGTCTATTTAACTGTGTCAGTATTCTGTGCCTTTTATGGATTGAACCCATACCTCGGACATTCCAGGTGAGAAAGGTATAAGATTTGGTAAATGTCAACATTGTGAGATTGTGTTAATACAGAGGAACACCACCCCCATCAGAGGACCTACCCCCAATTTTACCATGGACCATGACAACTGCAAAGATTAACAATAAAACATGAACGCAATACTCGGTCAAGCGAGTCACCGTCTTTCGATCAAACTTTAACACAACCGGATTTTTTTTTATATGTGAGCGAAGAGGTGCCTTCGCTATAGGGGCAGGCAAAGAGCTACTTTCATGTATAAAAGTGTGGATTCTATCCACTTGACGGTTCTATACAACACTGTACAGACCCAAGGGTGTATGACATACAGCTTTGAGCACAATTCCCTCAGTTCTGATGCAATGAAACATTGTAATCCATGTATCAGTCCTGTTGCTCAAGGCCAGATAACTCCTCAGCCCCCCCATATGACCCACTTGATCTAAACCACTGCCGGGTCAACAATAAAAGGGATAGCTCCAGTGTTCTCAATTCAGGGGATCATTACTTGGCTGAGGGGACACAGAGGGGAATACGGCCATGCTTCTCCCAGAGTCTGAGTCAGATGAAGAGGTCTGCGATGAACTGGAAGTGATGGGCAGCGAGTGGACTGCAACGTCGATGCTTAGCGGAGCGTCTCCTGTTGATCAGCCAGGGTCAGCTTCAATGATGGCGTCCTGCTGACACAGTCTTGTGGAAGAGGCCCTCTTCTATAACTAAATGGAAGCCGCTGTGACTTCTGCAATGCCTGCACGCGGTGTCCTCATCCAACGGAGTTGGGAAATTGCTGTTCCACCCAGTCCCAAGCACTTTTAGGTGTGTCAAAGAAGTGGGAGCGCTGATTATGGAGAACTTTCAATTGAGCTGGAAAGATTAGCACATAGGTGAGTCCTGCTGCCCGGAGGTGATTGCGCTGCACTGCCATGGTATAGTCAGGAAATATAGAAACTTTAGTTTTGTTGACCATTATGGGGTCTCTGTCACAGGGGGCCTGTATAAGCAGGTTGTGGTCACCAAAGTTCGGCATTTTTGCTATTATTGGGTGTGACTATGCGCCAGGGACTGGTTCCCTAGAAGGTTCATGGTGCGCCCTTTCTACTGTGAAGATATCTGATAGTCCTGTAGGGGTCACTTTTGTTTTAAGCCATTCTTCAATGAAGAGCATCAGGTGCGGGCCCTCCGACTCTTCAGGGAAGCTCACCAATGCGCAGGTTGTTCTGTCAGTACCTCCCTTCCACATCATCCGCACAGGCTTGGAGAAGCTCAACCTGGTGGCGATACTGTGATAGTTGGACAGAATGATCTTTGGAGCTTGGAATCACTGCGTCTAACGCCGCTTCGTTAGCCTTGACCTGGTCTTACAACTTTCTATGGTCGCTCAGTGGTGATCACCCCCAGTTGTTGTGCTATAGCCGCTCTGGACTCACAGAATTGAGGATCGCGTCCAATTTGTCAGTGGAGGTGGTCAGAATTATAGTTTCCCTAGGCACAGAGTGGGCAGAAGAAACCTCAGACGGTGAGGAGTGAGAACAGATTCTTGCCATAGGTATTCCTGTTCTGGCGTTTGTGCGCTCCATGGTCGAGGGTAGACTGATTTCTCCCAATGGACTCAGTGAAAGACGGCATGGGTTAAGCGCTGCAAAGATCACTCCTAATTAAGGTGAGCCATGGAGGTTCTACAAGTAAGCTTGAGCTACACAGATTTTCGTGGGCTGTAGACATGCACCGGTGCAGGCCCACATTAGCTGGTAGTGCGGTGACTCTGGCAGCTGATTATGCGGAGGAAGTGCGGCATTAGCCACCAAAGGCTGCCGTAGGGGTTTACCTCATGATTGCATTATGAAAGCTTAGGAAGTGATCCCTTTTAGCAAGAGTAATTATCCAATGGCCCAATTCCAGATGACGACTTTGTGGCGCAGTGTTGTACAACAAGTCGCTGCACCTGACCTGGAATCAACCGACAGTAGGACCTACCATTTGGATTAATGTTGGGAAGGGTATTGCTGGTGATGAGTGGCCTAGTCAAGCGCAGGCTATTGGCATGCAGTTGGCTTACAAATCCAGCAGTTCGGCACCATCCACGTCCGGTAGTGGCGTAGAGGTGTCCAGGGGCCCCAGGAAGGGCCAAGGGCTCCTGTTTTTGGGGGTCGGGTCCCCTTGATGGTGCAGATCGAGCTCTCCCAAAGGACACCCAAGCCGATATGGTATTGATTCGTGATACACTGTGGGGGAGCCTCATCCCTTTTATGAGAGCTTCTGAATATTTTTCAGGGGCCAAGCAATCTCTGGGCCTCCCACATGTCAGGTTCACAGTCCATGCCCAAGATGCCCCTCTCAGGCAGGCTGCAAGCACCAAGGCCAGATCCGCAGAGAAGATCCCCGGGTGGGGGGAATGAGGAACCCCGTCACTGCGCCTGTTGCGAGAGCTGAGTAGGAGATGGCTCCGTTTTCTGACTTGCTCTCCTTGGTCACCTTGACCAACTCCTCAGCCAGAGGCTTCCTCCAATGGTCTGGGCGCCTCAGCACTGTCTCAGCATTCCCAGCGCCTTGCAATTGCTGCAGCACAACTCCTCATCTGCTGTCTGGCCGCTGCCAGTCTTGCCACCGGTGTGTTCTCTATCGCTAGTTGGTGCCCAAGCGCGATTCCACAACACGATCACCCAGGATTACATGGGGATAGTGTAGGATTGATTTCCTTGGACTGGGAGAAAGTCGCCTATGCAATCGCCATCTTGAACTGCTTGCCGCACTGACTACGACCTAGAGTTATTGGTGGATGCTTGTCAGATTCAGTCAGGCGATGAATGCAGGAAGAAACTCTTAGTCCGGAATAGGGGTGGGCGGAATTTACTTAGTCGCGTTACGCAAAGTTCAGCAAAACTGTAAAAAATTTCTGCGAGCCACGCAGAATTCCGTGAGCATGCAGAATTGCTTGTTCCGCCTGTTCGCGGTGCATTTTTCTTGTTCAGGGACACTATTTGCATACTCGGGGGAAATATCTTGCGAACTTGCCCATTTGGTCGCTGCCATCTTGTTTCATGAACGCAGATGTCTGATGGCGCGTCCGAATGACATGTTTGAGTTCGCACACTCTAACAGGATCGCGCGGCCGGATGCAAACGGATAAGAAAACTTGTCAGCGAATGCAGGGATCCCAGTAAGTCGCTCCCGCTTGAGCAAACACGCATTTTGAAAGCACAAATAAGGAAAAAAATTCCACACACACGGATCATGGAATTTTCGGCAATTCCATGTTCTCCACGGTACGCGGAATTGCCAAAATTCCACAAATTCCGCGAGCGGAGTGGAATTTAAAGCCCATGCCTAGTCCCGAGCAAGTGTTGATGGCAGTCAGAGCTGAGGAGCATGCCGAAAGACAAGCTACTGACACAGAGACCAGACGGGCTCAGAGAGAGTCAGTCATGAGTATGAAAAGTAAGCAAAAGTCTGAAGACACAAAGTGATATCTAGACTTAAAAGTAAGTTATGTTTTAGGCATTGGACAGACATTTAAAGGCTGTGGGAAGAGAACCATTTTGTGATGGTTTTTAAATCGAAGGAAAAAGTGAGTGCATTATGGCGCAAAGACAAAATGGCTGCCAGAACATTTCAGAAGCAACGTTTGATGCACACTTAGAAAGGCCAGGCGGCAACATCAATTTTTTACGATTGCGGATTTCCCGCATCCACCGGGCCGGCGGAAGCCACCGCCGGCCCGGAGGATGCGAGAAATCCGCCGCGGAGCCTTGAAAGACCCACCGCCATATTAGGATGGCTGGTGGGTCTTACTATCTGTCCTCCGCTTTGCCGCCGCGGGCGGAATCCGCCCGCGGCGGAAAAGCATTAACATGGCTGGCGGTGTCTATCAGACACCGCCAGCCATATTAGGATGTCTGCAGAAAGATGCCTTTACACGGCGGCATTTCCGCCGTGTAAAGGCATACAGATTTGTGTTTGGGGGCCCGTTGCGGGCCCCCAGGGGTGAAGGGGGGGTGGGGGGTGCACATGGGGGGTACCTGTGGTACCCCCCTGCATTTGCCTGCCGCGAGGTGCCTGCCGCTTTGTGCATGCAAATGCACAACTTACATTTTTATCATTGCGGCGGGTGCTGCTTCAAGCAGCACCCGCCGCAATGATAAAAATACAGGATGTGACCGCCAGGGTGGCGGTCACATCCTAATTTGCACGGAGGGACCGCCGCTGCCCCTGCGGACGGTCCCTCCTTCTCTATGGTGGCGGATGGACTCAGGTCCGTCCGCCATCATAATCGGCCCCTAAATGAGGTTGATCATTATCTAAATCATCTTTAAGCAGTTTGCCTGTCTCAATATCAAGTGAAAGTGAGGAAGAATGTAGTTCCATGTTGATGTTTACCTCAGAGAAATGTATGAATGTCGGACTGGCTGCATGTGAGGAAAAATGTCAGTCAAAGAAAAGTCAATATGTCAAAGCACCATAATCATACAAACATTATCCAAAAATGACATTGAAAATAAATGATTGCTTGATCCCTTTCATCATCGACAGAGGTGCATCGATAAACACAATACCTGAAGAGAAATACAATGAATTATCTGCATTTCCTGACTTACACCATTGAAAACCGAAGTGTACACATGGGCCCTCTTCAATGCCCATAAAATATCAAGGGTCATTTGTAGAGACAGTGAAACATAAGAAAACAAAGGTGCAAACTCCCATCCATCTGCTTTAAGGTACAGAGACAAGTGCCTGTCTGCTAAGTTTCCAGTACTGCTACTGATGTGAGACTGGTGTTTGTAAATTACAATATGAATGCTCACTACAAAACAGTAAGTCAGTTCCCTTTATTGTTTCATGGTTTGGGAAAAACTTAAGACTATGAAAGTAAAATTACAAATTAATGAAGACATCTGTCCCATTGCTCAGAGACATAGACCAGCTGCTTTTCATTTACAATATGTTGCTTAAAAAAAACTTGAATCATTACTGAAGCATGACAGCATTGAGTGTTCAATTGGTCCAACACCATGGGTTTCTCCAATTGTGGTAGTGCCCAAAAAGGATAGTGAAGGAGCTGTACCCAAATGCTTTGATAAGTGTCAAGCAAACACGGCAATTGAACAAGAATGACATCCAAGTCCACACATTGCAGATAGGATAACGCAATTAAATGGTGCAAATTTTCCCAAAAAGGATGGTGAAGGAGCTGTACGCAAATGCGTTGATAAGTGTCAAGCAAACAAGGCAATTGAACAAGAACGACATCCAAGTCCACACATTGCAGATAGGATAACGCAATTAAATGGTGCAAAGGTTCCCTTGCCTTGTTTTAAATAGAGGTTATCATTGGTTAGAACTTGAAGAAGATTGCAGGTGTATTACTGCCTTTTCTACACATGTTATTCTGTTTCGATATAAAAGGCTCAGTTTTGGTGCGTCATCGTCTGCAGAACTTTTCCAAAATGCCATTTCACATGTCATACAACCGGCTGTGAAAGCATTCAATTATAGCGATGACATATTGATTATTGAAGCTACACAGAAAGAGCATGATAAAGCTCCCACCCAAGTAGGTCATTTACTGACTGATGCAGGCTTGACTTTGAATGGAGACAAGTGTGATTTCCACAAAACAAAGTTCAGGTTCTAAGGCAGTATCTTTTCAGATGGGGGTATAACACCTAATCCTGACAAAATACAAGCCCTATCAAATGCTGATCCCCCACTAAATGTTTCTAAGATAAATTAATTTTTTGGCATGGCCAGTTACTGTTCAAGATACATACAAGACTTTGCTAGTATAAGTGCTCCTTTACGAGAGTTAGCAAAGAAAAATATTTCACTCAGGTGGTCAAAGAAGGTGAGGGAAGGTTCGAGGAAATCAAATAAGCCATTAAAACTGCTGCTGAAATGGCCCACTTTAATACAAAACTTAATTCAGAGGTTGTTGTAGATGCCAGCCTGGTCGGGTTAGGTGCTATCCTTGCACAGGACAGCAGACATCCCTAAGCTCAAAGGCATATTGTGGCATATGCCAGTAGAAGTTTGTCCCAGACAGAAGGAACTTACTCACAACATGAGAAAGAAAGTTTGGCCTTTGTATGCGCTTGTGAACATTTCCATGTATTCCTGAATGGAAAGCCTTTTAGGCTGGTAACTGATCTTCAAGCTTTAGTGACTATCTTTGGCAATCCAAAAGCTAATATGCTTCCTTGCATTGAATGGTGGGGACCACCATTACAAGAGTACACTTATACCATTGTACACCGTCCAGGGAAGGACCAAAACCCTGCTGATGAGTTTTCCAGCATTCCTTTACAAGTACAAGGTACTCTATCCAAGACAGCTTAAGCCTTCATTAATTTCATTATAAAATAAAATACTCCAACTGCCATTTCGTTAGCCCAGATCATCACTGCCATGAGCAATAATAGTGACCTGCTGATGTTGAAAATTATAATCACATGGCATGGAACCAACACTCTCGACCTCTCATCAGCGATAGTGAATACCAGAAGTAGAAACACATTAAAAATGAACTGTCTATAGCTCAGAAAGGAGTTATACTGCAAGGGCTAAGAATCCCAATCCTAGAGACTTTGAGGCAGAAATTAATTGAAGTGGCTCACAAAGGACGTCATGGTATTGTTGCCACGAAAAGAGCTCACTGAGATTGAGTTTGGTTTCCATATTTTGACAAGAGGGTTGCAAAGGAATTTAAGGCATGTCATCTATGTAACTGCCTTTCTACAAACATTACTCAACATATTCTTACCATGTCAAAACTCCATAAGCATGCATGGTTAGGAAAAATACCCATTGATTTCTTGAGTCCACTCGATAATGTATATCATCAGATGGTAATTGTAAATGAGTGCTCATGTTTTCCATTAATAGTGGATCTCTCATCCACAACTCATAAGTAAGTCATTGAGAGACAAGGCGGCATCTTTGTGACGTGGCATTCCAGCCAGTTTGAAGTCTGATATTGGCCTGCCATTTAACAATCGAGAATTCAAGTATTTCATGGAGCATCTGAACATAAAGCATTAGAAGAGTACACCTTTGTGGCCACAGGCGACTTTGAAGTTCGGAAGAGCAATGACAACCAAGTTACCTGAATGGACCAACAATAGACAAGGAATTGAGAATAAAACTCATACAAAATACTTGATTAACAAGGAAAAAATGAAAGCCTATGCAGACAAGAGGCGACAAAAAAAAAGAAAAAAGTTTAAGACAGGAGATCTAGTGATTGCCCAACAGCTTCACAGAAGGAATCTGATGTTCTATTTGATGCTGAACCTTCCCACGTAGTGTCCACTAGGGGACATACCGTGACTGCCCAGCATCCTAGAAAGCCTGTAACCAGGGTCTCTTCTCACTTTTGTCCTTTGAATCATCGGTCTTCTGATCGAGATGGTAAAGGAAAGACTGAACCTGAAAACTCAGTGACTGCTGCTGCTTCTTCACTGTCTTTAAAAATGTTTGACATTGAAATGACACCTCCCAGCTTCCAGTAACCAGACCAGGCTGAATGATTAAAGCGCAAAGAAGGTTGATTGAAGAAATGTAGTTGTAAATGTAGTCGTATATAATGTAGTCAATCAATAGTAGTACAATCACAACAAATCATTATAATCCCTATCTCGATGTAGCGTCTTGCAATATTTTATGACCAAACCCTTTTGGTTCATAACGGCCCACGTAGAGCTGTGACATGGGTATCAGAGCGCAATGCCATGAAGCTTGTTTTAAATTGTTGAGTTCGAAGTTACACGCATCAGAATAAAGATGTGTACTACTAAGCTCTCTGTGTGGCGTAGTCATTGGCAGGTACCCAGGATGACGCTACAACGTTGACTACACAATTGAGACAGGGATTATAATAATTTGTTGTGATTGTACTACTATTGATTGATGTTGGCAGAACCTAATTGTAAAAAAGGTTGAAGCTAGATTGATCGGAGTGATTTCCCGCTGATGGTCATTCATTTGTGTGAAAACTCTTTTTGTGTGAGAAGTCGGAAGGTGTACAAACCATAATATTCCAATTATTGAGTTGCCATTTTGTTTTCTTTAGTGGAGCAGACAAAGACTTGTTTATTTATGTTCAGTTTAAAGTTGTAGAATTGTGTGTATGAGAGAAAATTGTAAAGAAGGGTGAATTGCTGCAAGGTGTAAGATCACACGTCATAGTGTGCTGCATCGAGATTGGTTCATTAGCGTACTGCCACGCTGCGATTGGTTGATGATGACACAGTGTGGCGCGCTGTAATAGGTCAATTGTTGTGTGAATTCTGCATTGATATTGGATGACAAGCCTTCAAGAATTTAAACTGTGATAGGATCGGAGAAGGAGATCTCACGTTTACGGAAAAGATTTGAAACACTGAATTTTGAATTGACGTATTGAACAATTTGTTGTTGAACTTTACGAAAATCATGAAATGTTTTAAAGAATTTAAGAGTCCTGTGAGAGGTGATGTTACAATTCCAATATGGGAAGGTGAAGAGGTGCCTCCCGAGGGTACATCTGCACATTATATGACAACGAAATTGAGATTGCATAATGTTTGTGGATTTGCCAATGGTGCAAAATTACTGAAAATGAGGATCTTTTGAGTTTTCAAAGGTATGGTACATTTGAATTGAGAATTATTGATAGGTCGAAGGAGAACTTGTATGAAATGAAGCCACCAACTCAACCCACACAGTATGAAGCATTAAACATTTGGGAAACGACAGCATGAGAAAGAGAACGAGAGAAATATTAGAGTTACACTGGAAGAGCAGTGCGTAATTACACAGATTATTGATGGGATTAGGAAGCACGGAGATGGAGGAAATCTACAATCAAGGGAACTAGACTATCCTCAACTATTACTGCTGAGAAACCTGAGAAGCAGAAAACAAATAAAACACAGGGAAAAGAAGATAAAAAGGATGAAAAGAAGCCAGATACCGATCGTGATTCAGGGTATGAAACATTGGATGCATTGTTAGCTGCGTGTCCACCACCTTACGTGATCCCTACAACTAATGCTTATAATAATAATACAACAGCTAGTACTACAGTGGCTACTGTCCCTGTTGACCAGAGTGTAATTAGATTGAGGGACCATTTAAGTCATTCCACATAGCTCCGGCACCTGTTGGCATAGCATCAACTGTGAGAACACCATTTGTTACTGCTTCAATTGTGACTTCTCATGTATAAGTACCACAAATTGCCACAGCACAGACAGTTCCTAGGCCAGTTGTGACAGTCCCAATAAATGTTGCCCCGACTTTAAACTCAAGGAGCAGTAGCAGGGTTTACTGCGATAGGGTTTATCCTCACATTGTAGAACTTCCAGATTGTTGCCTGGAAACTACAGCAAACAATCCAATCATTGAGATAAGGGGGTAGGAATGTCTTTTCAACACCAATAGCCCAGCAAGAGACAAATTTATTTGAAGATGGGATTTTTACACCATGTTTTGAGGAAGCTGCAGGGCTTAAGAAGACAGAACGTGTAGAACTACAAGATACTCCAGAACCTGAAAAGGAGAGACCACTTAACGTTTCAAATTTAAAAGTAGAAATGGAAGAGATTATTAGGAGATATAATTCAAACTTGAGCATTTAACTAAGTATCAGAAAAAAGAATTGATTTACCTAAGTAAAGAAGTCACAAAGAGTGCAACAATTACAAATGATGAATTGACTGATTTGGCTTTCAAAATCTTTTTTTCTTTACAGAGAAGGTACAGAGTACAATTGGATGATGAAGCTATTGAGACAATGCGTTTTTCGGTAATGCGATTACACATATCTGAATTAGTGAAATACATCTGTAAATGAAGTGATTTTGAAGAATTAGAGAGCATAAGAGGGACATAGATAGTCACTTAGGCTCATTGATATTGATAGTAAATGTCAGTGCCTGTTTATGCATCGCTAGGGCCTGGTTCGACCCTCTTCCACCAAAAGTAACAGAATAGTGGGTGGTGTTACGGCAAATATCCAAAAGCGAATGAGAAGTTGCAAAAACGAGAGGCCCCCACTCTATCAAGAAAGTTGAAAAGATTTGGTCCAGACTACAGTGAGAATGATTTGAGAACTGGCACTATCTTTACTTGATCTAGGGTTTATTTATTTTTCTTACTTTTCTTTAAAAAAATAATAATCTCTCCATTTCCCTTCATATCTTTCCTCCTGTATCTCTTTCTTTATTATTTTTGGTTATTGCCAAATTATGATGGTTTCTACTTTGACTGCTGTATTGTTTCTATCGTTTCTGTCTCCAAAAACAGCTTAACAATTTAAATAAAGAAAAATTAGAAATCAAATGGGCAGGAAAGCTCGAAAAGAATATGAAACAATCAGAGCTGGATGGGGAAAATAAAAAGCCATCAACAGGTTCCCAAGATTAGCAGTGGGTGGTGAACTCTGCTCCGCCAGCAGAGTGTTGCCAACTCCGCATTCTGCTAGGAGCACGGAGTTCGGCAAAAAAATTGATTCCACTGTATGGCAGAGTTTGCCCCTGCTGCCCACCTCTAGTCATGGCAATGTCCATTCTCCTTGCTCACAAAGTTGTATCTCTGCTGCGGTGGCTGCATACTGCGACTGCTGGGGGGTGTGTTCCATCCAGACCAGTGGTCCCTGGGATAAAGAAGGTAATTTGCCCTCCACACACCGGCCTGGGCACCAAGCACTCCAGGCGTCTTCTGTGCATGTCCCTGCAGGGGTCCCAGCGATGCCCGGACAGTCCACTGTCCTGGCAGTTCCAGTGCAAGGCTAATGCCAAAACAGACCGCTAGTGGTATCTGCAAGGCGCTTTGTCTGGGACACGGCAAGCGCTGTGTTTGGCAGAGCGGCAGCTGGGACCTGACTTGAACTAATGCCAAAATATTAAATTCAGATTCCTTAGTTCAGCCCTGACCCTCGTTCACCACTTTCAGCCCAAGAAGTTTGCTCACTGTGAGTTGGTTACAATAACAGTAGTGCTTCCACTCTCTTGTTAGGGGTGGGCCAGTTCAGCTCATCAGTCCACCTGCTGATTGGCCAGGTCTGACCCTGCTGCACAAAGACTAATCATCACAGCAGGTGTCGATTAAAGCAGCAAATAAATGGTAGTGAATTCCAGAGCCAAGGGGGTGATCGCGGCTGCTAACAGTCTGTTACCGGCAGCCTGAGGATGATATACAGCCCTCAGTGGTTCTGGCATTGCCGCAGCCCCCGAAGGGTGCAGCAATGTATGGTGCCGAAGCCAGTAGATGGCTACTGTCTCCTCAACTGAATGCCCGAGAGGAGGTAAGCGCCACCGAGCCTACCCCGGGTCCCATGGACTTGCTGCTGCTGCACACAATGTACATGTCTGACATGTCACTGACTCAGAGGATCTCACTGTACTGATATGTCCTGATTTAGTAAATTTATACCAAATTGCAAAATTCAGCAGAATGTGCTTAAAATCGAATTATGCAACTCAGAGGTTTTTCAAGTGTGACAAATTCTCCATACCAACTAATGTAAGTAATGCATTTTAAGTCTTTCATTATGGATAGAGTAATTCACAGTCAGATAAATGTCCAATTACTCTGCAAATTTCGTTCCTTAAAACAGATTTCTATTGCTCATAACTTCAGCCCTGCCAAATACCACACATCATGCTTTAGACTAAAGCATTTGAGTGTGGTGGTCCGCATCACCGCACTGAAATGTGAAGTCAAGCATAATAGGGCCTCCTCATCAGCGCTAAGAAATCATGCACCAATACTGACTATTGAAACTAAAGCTGGTCTCACCTGGAGTGGTAGCACACCGGGCGTGCTGTTTCCGGCAGGCTTGGCGGCAAGTCTGCAGCTAGAAGCTGGTGCAAATTAGCAGAAATTCACCGACATGTGCCAAAGCATGAATAATGATATCACATTAATGATGCTGCGGTTCGACTGGTGAGCGGGCTGCTACAGTTCAAATAATTTAGCAGGAGCAGATCCTTAACATCTCGGGGTTAAAATGAGAGGAATTTTGCCTGTTCATAGGCGAGTAAGTAAAGCAAACAACATTGCTTCCGCACAGCTGTTCCTTCCTAACCAGGGGGCATATTATCAAGGGGGTTTATCTCCGCTTTTTTGGCTTTAAAAGCCAAGAAACCGGAGAAAAAATTATCTCCCTATTACCTAGCTGTCGTAATACCAAGGTTTATCTGCGGTAAAAATCGCCGCAGCTCAGCGTTAAAATGTTGGGGCATATTACCAAGCAATAGCGATAATTATCGCTATTGCTTGGTTAGAGACAAAATTTTAACGCTGAGCTGCGGCGATTTTTACCGCAGATAAACCTTGGTATTACCAAGGTTTATCGCAAATGCGATAAAAAACGGCCGCAATGCATGAATATCGCTGAAAAGTCAGCGATATTCCTGCATTACCGAGCTAATGCTCTTAGCCATGTTATCCACCTCCCATTGGATAACATGGCTAAGAACTGCTCAGGGCATGTGTTAGCTTTTGGAGATATTCGCGCTTAGCGCGAATATCTCCAAAAGTTGGTAATAGGAGATAGCGATGTGAGCAACTGTTTCCAGCCGCTAACATCTTGGCACGCCCACTTTGCATGTCATTAGTGATAAATATCACTGACATGCAAAGTGGGGCCCAAGATGGTCGCTATCTCCTTCTAGCTGTCGCTAACTGGTGTTATTTAACTTTATCTCCGCTTTCTTGGCTTTTAAAGCCAAAAAAGCGGAGATAAACCCCCTTGATAATATGCCCCCTGGTCTCTAACCAAGCAATAGCGGTAATATGCCCCCAAATTCGTTACCCAGTCTGTTTTTTATATGGCAGAGACAGTTTTCTTTCTTATGCAAAGAAGCTCTTTAAACTAGCTCCAACCCTGCTTTCTGTTAGATGCTCCGTGGGTCGCGTCAGGTCCCAAGTGGACACACTGTTTATTGGGGAGGAGCCCTGTCCAGTCGGCCCTTGCTGTGGCAGGATGTTCAGTATCCTGCCCACCAGTCGGGCCCCAAGGCACCCAGGAATTCATTGCTGTTCTTCTGCACGCTCTGCTGCATGGGCACAGAGTTAAACGAGGAAACCAGTGTTCGAATATCAATCACCTTCGCGGTGTTGGAGAATCTCTTCCTCCTGGCCTCGACATTAGCTGTTGTTAAGGCCTGCCTAGGCAGAGCCCAACTTGTGCCTTGGACTCGCCACAACAGCGTGAGTCTCACAGTTAGAGCAGGTGGCACAGGCTGTGGCAGTGCAGCAGTGCTCGCTCTCTGACTCTCTCAAAAAGAGACTGGCTAGCAATCTCCACGGTGCCACAACAGCAGCTCCTCTCAGTGGATTATTCTATCAAGAGATCTAGTAAGTCACATATTAATTTAATAACTTACTGCTGACATTTAAAATGTTTGTTACGAGAATGGGGTGGGGGCCCCAGCATGGCATAGCACCATGCAAATGGTAAAGTTGTCTGTGTGAGCTATACAGACCGGACTATCGAAGATCGGACTTTTGTCTAACTAAACCAGCAGTTTTGCTGATTTATTAGCGCAAAGGGTTCAATATCCTTGCTTGACTGTACCAAGCAGCCGGCTTTATTTTCCCAGCACTGTGAGACTTGCTAAGTCAGTGAAAAATCCTGAGATTGTTTCCGGTGGAGAGAGGTCAGAGTTTTGTCTACTGGCAGTTTTCACTCGCACCAAAAAGTAGTGTAGAGGGTGAATATGCCGGGTGCAAAGACAGTCTACCAGCATATTACAGAGCTGTATCGTATGTGGATAGCTGAGTGGGTTGCTGCTTTTGTCACAGATATCCCTTTGTTACTTGTGGTTCAGCCGCACCTGGAGCTGAGGTTGAAGTTGAAGGTGCTGATTATTTAGAAATTAAATAATGGCTTTAAAAGAACCTGCTGTAGAGTTCAACTTTCTTGTTGTCCACATGAGTGTGATTTTTTATATTTGTCTGTCTCTATGATTTTGGTCGCAAGAAAGTGTCACCCTGAGTGTCACACATTTAGTCGTTGAATGTCTCTCGTAAATCCACTGAATCTATGAAAATGTCGCACATTTGCAATCTGAAACATTTGCAGCTATGCTCAAAGGGTATAATTTCTGATAATGATATGATTCCCTTATCCTCTTTGCTTGATTTTGCTCATGAGAAAGTGTCACTCATAGTCGTTGAAATGCCACTAATACTTACACTGACATTATGAAAATGTCATACATGAGCAATCTAAGACCTTGGCAGCTATGTAATTGGTAAACACATGGCACATACTACTGAACAGCGTTTGTGTGATGTTCAGAAGCATAGTTTTAAGCACTTTGTTTTCATTTATCAACAAGGTACTAGTCTGTGCTCTAACTGAGTCCTAGCTAAATACTAGCTTGCTGAATGTTCAATCAATCAATCAATCTAAGGAGAAAGAAGCCTTCTTTTGAATGCTGTTTTCACCCTCTATTGGTAAGGATACCGTAGAAGACAATATGGATTTCATGTCTTTTAAAAATAACCTCTCTAAGTGCACCATGTTCCTGCATCGAACGGCAATTGTTCCTCTGCCTTTCTAAGCAATCGGTGTTCTCAGCTTCAAAAACAGGAAGTAAATATAGGTTGTTCCTCCATTATGAAATATGAAGTGAGGCTTCGATCCAGAAAACAGATAACCACTTAGCCAATGAAGAGGGGTGGGAAGATAACCGTAGGCACTTAGGCCCACATGCATCAAGCATTTTTGTAGTCGCAAACGGTGCGATTCCTTAAAATCGGCCGTTTGCGAATGCAAAAGTGCTGTTTGGGATGCATCATGCCATTTTAGAAGTCGCATCTTTTTTACGATTTCTAAAATTGCGTTAGCATTTAAGAAATCGCAATTGTGCGATTTCTTAAATGCTATGCATCATTACAGAAAAATGTGCGATTTTTAAAATTGGAAGTGCAAATTACCACGAAGTTCAACTTCGTGGTAATTTGCGAAATTGTTTAAAAATGCACAAAAATGCATTTTTTAAACTGTTAAGCTACAGACACACATGTCCTTAGGACATGTGTGTATGTAACTTATGCTGAAAAGTACATTTCATGGGTGCAGGGGGGGGTCATTTTGACCCCCCTCTCCACCCTTGAAATGCATTGATGAATTGCAATTGCACATTGTGAATTCGCAATTCCCATTCATTCCTATGGGCATTTTGGCCCATAGGAATGAATGGGAATTGTGAATTCGCAATTGAAAATTTGCATTTTTTTTGCAAATCGGTAAAAATAGCGATTTTTACCGAATTGCAAAAAAAAAGCAAAAATATTCATGCATAGGCTTTTGCGATTTCTAAATTGCGAATCGTTATTTTTTGCAATTTAGAACTCGCAAAAGCCGATATTGATGCATGTGGGCCTTTGATCATTTCAAACTTTTAACTAAATGCTATTGAATATGGAATTCAACCAGTGGGAAGGAAGTGCTAAGCATATGAAAGTTGCATACGCTGGTTTAATTCTGCTGTGGATACATGCATTTGGCATGCATGGTTTTTTGGGTTTGTTTTACAGTAAGAGTCCTCATTTAAATGACAATTAATGCTTTAGCAGTGCTAAATGTTATGTTGATCTATTTTTTTTTGTAGACTTAATTTACACGAATGCTTTTTGTCCTTAGATTAACAACAATCTAAATGCCCGGAGGGAAGGTGCTTTTTATTTCCCATGATAACATCCAACACCCTAGGTTTAGGAATTTATCACGTACGATAAATTACAGGTTTTTGGGAAGTAACTTGCAGATTTTTGAGCTCACTGCCCCAAAATCAGCATGGCATGGTAAATACAAGTGTAACCTGCCAAAATGTAAGGAAGTGTGCCACCTTTATCACATCCGGTAAACACCAGGGGGCATATTTATGAGTTCTGGCGCATCTCTTCAAATCAGCAGGGGTGCGCCAGAACTGATGCGTCACGCAATTCCCTCCTTGCGGCACCACAGATGCGCCGCAAGGAAGGGCAGATGCGTGACGCATCTTGTGGTGTACGGGCGGCGCATCGCTGGAGTAGCGTCGCAAGTGCGACGCAACTCCTGCAATGTACAGAGGCGAATGCATAATGCGGTGCGTCACTCCTTACGCCTGCTTCAAGCAGGTGTAAAGATTTGACGCAGCAGCGTCGTAAAACTGACTCAGTGAAACCTTGTAGATTTCACTGCATCAGTTTTACAGGGCTTTCCTACGAGGGAACACCCACCCTGCGAAAGAGCGCCCACATGAAACCTGATGCAGGTTTCATGTGGCGCAGGGCTTTACAACGTGATGCATCTGCCTAGATGCGTCACGTTGTAAATAGGTTACAGGGATGCGCCACATTTCTGCGCCGTTGCGTCACGCAACGGCGGCGTAAACGTGGCGCAAGTCCGACATAAATCTGCCCCCAGGTGCAGTAAACTCCACACAGCTCGGCATTCCACCCCTGTACAAACAGGTGTTTGTGCAGGTGTAAGACATCTCTGCCCACTCATAATCAGGGCCTGTGAGAGAGGACAGGGAGATAAGACAATAGGATTCAACAGGTAATATTTAAAAACATTGACTAAATAAATCAGCAACAAACAACATTAATTACGACTAACTTCGGGTAAACAGCTGTTTTTGTACACTTGTGGATCGATACTTGACATTGAATTAATCATCTATTCATACTGTGAAATAATGAAAGAATGTTCACTTTTGACCCCCCCTTTAACTAGTTTACTGTGTATTATCATTCTTTAACCCATTGTAATAACGTTCATGGACCTTTAAGACATTAGGACCTGTTGGCTCTTTCAACTATCACAATAAAAGTAGGGGTGTGCAAAATTGTCATAATTTGCTTTCATGTAATTATGTGAACATTTGGGAAAAGTGTGCATAATTATGTGAAATGCAAATCCATCATTTGGAGCTATGATTTAGTGTAAAATGGGTCCTCGTAAATTTTTGACTCTGGGCTGCGTTTTGTCCCTACAAAATAGTTCGAAAAACACAATTGACGAGAACACATTCGCTCACATTCTGGTTTTTCTCATTGTTCCTAAGTGTGTAATAATTTTGTCATGAACGGCGATGTAATTATGCAACGTGGTGTAATGGTGTGATTTGGGAAACTTCGCACACCAACGGGAACACAAAAGTCCCGAAACTACACATAATATGCCAGAGTTATAATGCCAGTGTAATTTAAATTTCACCTGGGCCTAAATGTAAGCCATGATCGCTCTTGTCTATTTTTTCGGATCACCTGAGGAAGGTGCAAATGACTGCCATAAACCTTTTAATATTAGCACCATTAGAGTTAGTGTAATCCTGTTTTCCTGAACAAATATTACGGTTAAATGAAAAAAAATTATTTGGAACATTTAACGTTAAACTTTACATTATTATAATTAAACTCATAATAGCTAAGAGGCGAAGAAGTTGTTCATGATTTGAATACAATTGAAAGAGACAAAAATGATGCATCTCATTGAATGTACAACATTTTGTTTGAACAGAAAAGAAACCGGGAAAAGGGGAAAGGGAAAAATGTAGCTCCCATACCGACCTAGCTAAAGTCGTGGCCTACAAGAGACTGATGTACAAAGGCAGAAAGGTAGGAATCATAAGGTCTTAACATGGAGATCCCATATGGGAGGACGGCAAATTCAAATTTGCCCTTCAGTTGAAAAATAAAATCCAGAAAAAACCTAGAAATGAGAAGCAAATATCTGCAATTATCTAATAATATGATGCAACAATGAATAGATATTGCGGAGGAGGAATGTGAAAATTACAAAACTGAAGTTGACAATCTTACCAAAGGAATAGAAGACATAAATTAGGGTGACATAGCCTAAAATAATTATGAGATCATTCATAAAATAATTGACGAATGCGAGGAGGATTTGATAAGATGAAAAAAACCAGAAAATTCTGGCAGGACAAATTAGACTATGAGCAGGGATCAGTCGATACTTTATGCCCACAATAAGAAGGGGGGGATATCTCCCTACTTCAGGCTCCCAGACCAAACACTTAATTACACACAGAGGAGTAGGGAAAGGAAAAAGTGTGACATGCTTCATCATAGGGCCTCCTACAGACACCCCCGCACAGACCAACGCCTGGGGTGGAGCAACAGGGAGGGGAAGACAGTTCAAACAATGAAACGTCTTGGGATTACTGAAGAAAACGTGCAGCCAGTGAAAATTGAAACTAGCTCAAATGTGTACCCACTGCCTAATTTATTCTGGGGAAATCTGGCTAGATTAGAAACGTGAATACAGCTCGGTTGGAAAAATATAAGTGCACATGTCTGTTTGGCCGGCCTAAGACGGCTGGCCAAACTTACATGCGCATTTCAACTACTTCTGCCAGTCATGGCCCGGCCCAGTGCGCACACCCCATCAGGCAGAGCCTGTCACAGAAAAATAAAATATTATTGTTTTAATATTGCTTTATTTTTCTCTGACTGACTCTAACCAGTGGGGCGACGCTCCTGCGCTATTAGGGAAGAGCCAGCCGTCCCTGAAGGGAGAGGAGTAGTTTTATTTAAAGAAGTTTTAAGACACCAACTCGGTATACGGAATCAAAACAACCCCAATACCAGAGCCAAAACTGCTGCTCCAAAAAACATAATACCACAAACACCAACTCAAGGAGTAACTACACGAGCAAGGAGAACACAGGAAATAGGAACCAAGATTCAAACTAACGGATGATACATTTTTCTAACTAATAATAATATAACCAAATACCAGAGGGAGGTGATTAACAAAGGCATTTTGTTTTGCCATGCAGCATTTTGGGACTGCACTATTTTCTTTCTTTAATGACAAACCAAATAAGCCCATCAAAGAAATACCAATTATAGCAAGTACATTATCAGTTCAAGATTTAGAAGATATAAATCTGATTGCCACTCTCTCGTCATCATCTGACGATCTGCAAATCCTCTCCCCTCATGCTGGCACAGGACCTAGAAATTGATACAACGTATACCATTAGCAATATTGTGACTCTAAAACTCGTCTTCTGCTCCCAGTTACCAGCAGGAAATAAAATTGATCTATTCCATACTGATGTATCTCAAGACCTCAAAAATGAGAACAAGAAATATCGGGAAAAGAAAACATTCCTACCTAGAAATGATAGTGTCAATGAACAGCCGGCCTTGAACACTAAAAAAAATAACCAAATCTATTGATCAAAGAAGCTGTGAAAAGGGGGCAAAATCGTACTCTTGCACTCTGATGACTAGATATCAGAAGCAACAAGACAATTGACAAACAAAGACTGTTTCAGAAAACTAAATGAAAACGTCACTAAAGGTATACAAATAAAACTTAAAACAAAATTGTATTAATGGTACAACATAAACTTATTAACTTTGGAAGAACTGAACTATCTATTTATTGAGCATCTCATGATGGCTACACTGTATCTGTTCTGAAAGATACATAAATAAGGTTTTCCACCTCCTAGTGTGCCAATTATAGCTGGTATTAATCCCTTTTGCTCCCATGTAGGAGAATACATTGATGATCATGCAAAATCTTTCCTCCCTCATTCGAGATACAAGGTATATATTACAAAGACTGGACACTATTGTATTGGAAGATGACCATGTCTTGACAACCATAGATGTTAGTAGCCTATAGACACCTCGATTAGAAATATCAATGGTGTCAATGCACTACATAAGACACCAGCCACCAACCTAGCACACTTTCTGAAATTTAATCATAGGATCTTAGAAATGCTTCACTTTTGCCTCACTAACAATGTCTCCCCTTTTAATTCAGATTATTATCTTCAGATCTGAGGAACAGCGATGGGGCCGAATTTGAACCCCCATACCACTGCATCTTTATGGAAGAGGTACAGAAATATTGGCTGTGGGACAACATATTCGCCAAATATAACCCTCATATTATTTTGTGGTGCTGTTACATTAATGACATCTTTTGTATATGGCAAGGAATGAAAATACTACTGAAACAATACTTACAGGGAAATAACACATATTAATGGAACATTCAGACTGCGTCTCATATATCCACTACAGAGATTGACTTTCTAGATATCATTATTTATATCACAGAATGAATGCTACAAACTAAATTATACAGAAACCTACACCTGCTAATTCCATCTTAAGACCAGACAGTTGTCATTTCAAAACACAATTAAGAATATCTCTAAAAGTAGTCCTCACTCAGTGAAGGGTGGCCATCACTTGTATGGGACAGCATTTACCCACAGTAGATTGCTGACGTTGAGATGTTTTTGAATGAGTGTCTGGAGATAACTCGGTAGTGCTTTTACTCTGCCAGAAGTAAACACAGACATACCGGAAGCTCATAGTACAAATGCGAGTATGGCTGGAAGTAACGGTAAATGATTGAGGTTGGACCGTATGGAGGTTTACATATGTGTTTGCAGTGCAGTGCTGTATAGAGAGGTTGGAACGCCGTGGTGCCCCTCCTGGTTGGAAATTAGATATATTGATTCCTGACTTATATTGCTGCCAAAGTATGTTCCACCTGATCATTGCTATTCCACCATTGTATGATGTAGCCAACTGTTATTTGAAAATAAAAAAACAGGTTGAAAAAAGAATATCTCTGAAAGGGAACTTCAACTCATTAGAAGATGGTTTCTATCATATAAAAATAAAAACAAAACTGTTACATCAACTAGAACAGGGAAGATATGAGGGGGAACCATCGTCCTAACATCTAAAAGAAATTGAGAAGAAAAAATGGGTTGACTTGATGCAACCTAAAATATAACCAGTAAATCCGAAAACACTAACAAGGATAACATTTCTGACAGATTTTAACAATAGTCATCATGACATTCGAAAAGTCTTCAGAAAAACACTGGTACCTATTGATGAACAATCCATCTATCAATATTGAAAATATGGAATATCCCCAAATGGGCTTTCGCACAGCGAAAAACCTTAAACAAATACTTTGTAAATCAGACTTTGTTGATAAAAGACAAATTAGAACTACTTTTTTGACAAAACTCGTGTGGATTCTACACATACCATAACTGTGAAGCCTGTAAATTTGGACTTAATAAAAGGAAAGTCTTCTCCCGAACATCAGAAATAATGTTACAGATTGAAGACTGGATCAACTGCAACAGCAGCTATATTATCTGCACTACTAAATGTCCATGCAATCAACTTTATGTCAGGAGCACTATCAGACCATTATGAAACCGAATTTTGGAACATTATCAAAATATTAACAAGTAGAACAAAGAGAGAGAGAGGTAGGATAGCTAAGGAGCACTCTTAATCCCCCAAATTAAATCTTCTTAACAACGAAAGAGTGTGCTTTATTTGAACGAAGAGCACGTATGTAGAATCCAACTAGGTTCTTTAACCCCTTCGCTGCTAGGCCTTTTCCCCACCTGTGCAAAGCCTTTATTTTGGATATTTAGGGTAGTGCCCGCTTAGGCCGCTGTAACATTTTGACCACATAAGGTATCCATGCCAACTTTGTGTCCGTTTCTTTCAACATCATGGGGATTCTAAAGGTACCCAGGGTTTGTGGATTCCCTTGGAGGGGTCCAAGAAATTAGCCAAAATATAGTAACATTTTTGTTTTTCTCAGAAAAATGAGAAAAACGGGCTACAAATGGAAGCCTCTGGGTTTTTCCCTGCAAATGTTATCAGAAAAGGGGTTGTGGGGCTGAAATCACCATTTTCCCAGCTTTTAGGGAATGAGTCTTTTTTTAAGAGAACCAACATTTCTTACACAGTTTTGGCATTTTTCTGGGACATAGCCTATTTTTGCTATTTTTAGTGCTTTCAAACTCCTTCCAGTTAATGGTAAAAATGAGTATGCAAGCAATCCTGGTACATCTATAGATTTTAGATAAGTAGACAAAACTCTGAATTCAGGAAAAGGTCATTTGTGTAGTTCCATCAAGGTTTCTTAATAGAAACTAACAGTTAAATATTGGAAAAATTGAAAATTAGTTGAAAACTACAGCCTTCTGTGTCAACATTTTCACCTGTAACTTCTTATAATTATGACAGCTCTTTGAAAGCAATATACCGTTACATCCGCTGGACCTTCCTAGTTGTGGGGATATATAGGACTTGTAGGTTCACCAAGAAGCAGACGAACCCAGAGTAAAAAACTGAGTAGCAATTTGCAATGGCTTTTTATTATGTACCGGGTATATATCAATTATTGTGTGAAATTGTATACATGAAAAAATCAGTATGAAAGACACCTGTGTATTTCTAAAATGGGTACAAACTATAGAGTATAGAAACAGTACATATTTGCACATTTTCAAAATTGGGAATACTCATACCAGCATGAGAATTATTGGTCATTTTTCAAAAGGACTTCTGTTTTACACAATGTCTTTCATTTGGAAGGCAGAAATACATCAAAACTCAATAGGTAATAACAGTTGCTTTACAAATCTGAATTACCCTAAGTCTCCCAATATGAATGGTACCTCACTTGTGTGGGTAGGCATAGTGTCCACGACTGGAAAGGGCTCAAAAGCCAATGTGAACACACCACATTTTCACAATGAAAATGTACCCTTTTTTGTGAAGTGTGTAGCTGTTGTTTTGGAACCCCAGCTCTGCAGGCACCTAGGGAAACCTAGCAAACCCATACATTTTCGAAAACTAGATACCCAGGGAAATCCAGTATGGGGTGGTTTGACTGTCTGCCACCATGTTCTGTTACCCAAAATCCCTTGCAAACCTAAAAAAAGTCAAGAAAGACACATTTTCCCCATATTTCTGTGGTGGAAAGTTTTGGAATCTGCGTGGATCCACACATTTCTAGCCACCCTGCGTTCCCCAAAGTCTTATCAGAAAAACGGTACCTCACTTGTGTGGGTTGGCCTAGTGCCCGCGACAGGAAATGGCGCAAAATGCAACGTGGTCACACTTCAATCTCGCAGTGAAAAATGACCCTTTTTTTGGCAAAGTGCATAGCTGTAGTTTTTGTACCCTAGCTCTGCCGGCACCTAGGGAAACCTAGAAAACCTATACATTTACATTTTTGAAAACTAGACACCCAGGGAAATCAAGGATGGGGTGACTTGACTGCCTCCCACCAGGTTATGTTACCCAGAAACCCGCTCAATCCTAAACAATTTACAAAAAAAACACATTTTCCTCACATTTCTGTGGTGGAAAGTTCTGGAATCTATGTGGATCGACAAATTTCCACCCACCCCTCGTTCCCCAAAGTCTTCTGAGAAAAATGGTACCTCACTTGTGTGGGTCGGCCTAGTGCCTGCGACAGGAAACGCCGCAAAACGCAACGTTGTGCTGATCTACCCGGGCGAAGCTGCGTTCAACGCTCGCTAGGCCTGACTGAAGCGCAAAGAACCGTGCTGTTATAGACCTGTGGCATTATTTTTAAATGGGGAATTACTCACTGTTGAGGGCTTTGTTTGTTCTAATCCGCGGCACTGCTCCTGACCCGGTCTGACCTGAGGAGAGACTCATTTCCGGTCTCGGTCTCCCAGGTACAGGTTAGCGGGCTAGTCTTCACTCAAGGCAGCCTATTTAGCACACTCGTTGTTGCGTGTACACTGTGCTGATCTACCTGGGCAAAGCTGCGTTCAACGCTTGCCAGGCCTGACTGAAGCGTAGAGAACCGTGCTGTTGTAAACCTGTGGCATTATTTTTAAATGGGGAATTACTCACTGTTGGGGGGCTTTGTTTGTTTTAATCCGCCGCACTGCTCCTGACCCGGTCTGGCCTGAGGAGAGACTCACTTCCAGTCTCAGTCTCCCGGGTACAGGTTAGTGGGCTAGTCTTCACTCAAGGCAGCCTATTTAGCACGCTCGATGCTGCGTGCACGCAGCGGATGTGCACAGCGAGCGGGCCCGAGGCAAGCCCGTCTGCGCCCGTCCGCGCTCTGGCCGGGCGTAGGGCCCGTCCCCCTGGTTGTGGCATGGTAGGTGGACTACACTATTCCAGCAGGGTCCTACATAAACTTAAACCTGGTAGTAGGCTACCACAATGCACCAAGCTGTCTTTAGATAGGGGAAGCAACTACATAGAGGGCTCCCAGTGCAGTTGCCGTCAGCTGCCCCTTCCGACCATTCTTAACCTTCCAATTAGCAATTGTAAGATCTCTCAGGAAAATCTAAGTACAAAGGCACATGGCTTCAGGGATCCATTGAATTGTATACTGCTTAATGCCAGATCGTTAGTGAAACATAGCTTTGTGATGTATTCTTATAGGTTCTGTATCGATCCCCCTATTCCTGACCCTGTTCTGGTTAACAAGTTAACTAGCAGCCATCCCATGATGCAGAAACCGTTATCTGATTAAGCCACACTACGGCACAGGAACGTGTTATCTGATTAGGTCATAACGCTTGCCATCTAATTAGACAAGCGATATTCCTCCAGCCCCTGATAAGGCATACGGAGTTCTCAAAACAAATCAAACCTATGACAACCTGGGAAAAACCCTGCGACCATTGTTTTGATTTCATCGAGAACTTCAGCAAAAGAATGTGCTAACGACCAAGTCGTATGACATCCTTATTGACGTATCTATGTCCATCCTTACGTCAATCTCGGCACCTTACAGGTATAAATATTACCGGTATTGCCTTAAGCAAACACACGCGGTGGTGACGAGATCGGAGCAGCCAGACTTGCCGAAGCCCAGAGCAGAGCAGACCCCGCTGGCACAGCCCCGCCTTCCTGACGCGCTGAGAACGAGACGCTGCTTTCTCCTGCCGAGAAATCCAGCTCCGGCGCTTCCGGGTAGCCCTCGCAGGCAGCCTGGAATATCGAGACCAGAGACGAGAGATACCATCCCTCATTCATCCTAGATTCAAGGTACGGAACTGAATAACCCCTTGCAGAGAATTCTTGAGTCAGTCACTTGGCAAAACAAACTTAACTTAAACTGCTACTTTCTATTCCCGCCCACGTATTAGGCTTAGGTCAGGTACACCGGGGTAGGCGTAGTTAGAAACACCAGTTGAGTACGATTAGTCAAATGTATATGTGTATGTATCTATTTAATCCATTTCAAACCACCTTATGGCTTAGAAACCATATAAAGATTTTTACAGTATTATTTTATACTTCTGCTTTTATTGTATGCACTTTACTTAACCATAAGTATTGCGATAATATCGATCCATTTCTCTTGTATGAGAAAAGAGACTGATCAATAAATAACATCTTTTATTGAACACGCCCGTCTCTTCCTTTTCTCTACAATCTGGTGAGACTAAGAATGCACGTACTGACTGAGTAAAATAAGTTGTCTTTTGTTTTCACACGACTCTAGAGATACACTCTTGATTAGGGGAGAGCAAAGTTGTCATGTTCTATGGTTGTCAGAAACTAAATCCCTTCTTGTCTATCCAGGGAGGTTCAACTCCTCCTTGCCTATTCGAGAAAGTTTCTAGTGAACTCTGAGCTAGCTGGCAAACCCAAAACTTTAAGTCTAATATCGACAATAGAAGACCTAGTTAACGTCTGGTCTAGGCCTATACTATTGAAGGTATTATTCCAATGCGCAGAGCCTATTGGGATAATAGGAACTACACTACATGGCGCCCAAACGTTTGGAAATGCGATAAAACTAACGCAAGACATTAGAGTAACTCAGTCGTGCTTTTTCACTCAGACCCCTTTTTTCCCATAATACTCCAAAGACGTCTGGAGTGGGTGAAAGGTCATATCCGCCAAACCTCGCAGGAGGAAACTCCTATGTATGGTTCTTGGTTTAGTCAACGTTGAAGGATACACTGTTCCAAAATATTGTGCATCTAATCTTTGTTTCCATAAGAAACCTGATCTGCAAACAAACAAAATAACCTTCCTGACAGTAGAATGTGAGACACTGAAGAAGAAAGAGAGATAGCTAGAGTAGCAGCTGAATTCGTAGCAGCTGATAATACTATGCAAGAAGCAGACCCGGATTTAATACTCATCCCGGTCAACATAAGAAAATCTATAACTTTAAAACTTATAGAAAATGGACTGACACCTAGAGGTGGCACAGTCATATTCGTAATAGAGGCACACGAATATCGGCAGACAGAGGTATTCTATTCATGGATAAACTTTCCAGCAGCAAACGCTGTAACAAAGCACTTCCACCATTACAAAACAGAGGAACCTCCTGAAGAATACACTCCTTTCGAGGAGGTGGAAGTACCACTTAAATTTCAAGAGCACCTGCTCTTGTTTAATGGCGCCCTAAAACACAACAATCACATCACCAGGCTCGGTCCATTAGGTAGACCAGGAGCAACGTGGCCGGTCCTAGCTGGATACACACCACATCCAGACATCGAAAGAATGTCTGCAGCAGATCTTCTAATACAACTAAAACAATTAATAAAAGTACATAGACAATTAGTCCAATATGTAATGCGGACTTCAACAATCCAACCAGCAATTAAAATTCCACAGCTGACCCCTCATCAGGGGAACACAAATAAAATTACACCACAGAACATACAGTCCTGCCTAGGTAAAGTACCAGCTAAAAGGGAACAAATACCATTCTGGTTAGCACAAAAAATCACCCAAATAGAGGCGGTGTTTCCAGACACCACCCCTGTGGATACACACAGGATTCTGACTATCTGTCTTCCAATGGGAATCGCACCACACGTGGAGGACTGTGACACTTGGGGTACAGTCTTTGCTTCCATTTACACAAAAACGCATGGTGTTCCATCCATTTCGGTAATACCAGATGTGCTAAAACAAATTCAAGACGAATACGGTCCAGAACCCGCTTTAACTCTTGGTATGAAATTACTGAAAGACTTCAAGCAGGTCTCGGCTATATTACTAGCCAATATAAAGGGAGAAGCAGCAAACGTGGCGATCCGCCAAAGGTTAAAAGAAACAGATATAGCAGACCAACCAGCTGAAATTGCCAGAATTATAGAAAAATCCTATGAGGAACTAGGTAGAGATAGTTTAGGTGGAATACCAGTAAAACCCCAACTGATTGAAAGTCCTGAAAAAATATTTATTAAAAATCATCTAAACAGTCAAAAGAAGAACTGGGATGGAAACAAACAATCCAATCCAAAAGAAAAGAGATTCCAGTCCAGAGGAAGGTCTCCTCGGCGGAGAGAAAGATCTCCGGACCAAGGACCCAAGTCTCCCCAAAGTGAGCCCTCTGTGAAAAAATACAACCTTAGAAATAGGGATAATATAAAGAAACCGGATAGATGTCAAGATTTTGATACACGTCCCTCTCAATCTTTTCAGACTTCCTCGCAGAAATCGGAAAGAAGAGGACGATCGGAACCCAGGGAAGGGCACGTCAAGTCCAAAGACAAGGAACCTGCTCATCCAAATAAGAAATTACAATTTCCAAAAAAGAAGGTAGCCAGTATTAAAGTAGTTAACAATGCAGAGAATACTGAGGACACAACTGAAAAACGGAGAATGGGCTCAGACAATGCTAGACAGCGCAGCAGAAGTGAGCATAGCTCGCAAAGTCCTTATGAATCATCTGGAGACAGTGGACACGAATGAATACCTTCAAGTGGAAACTGCAGACACCAGAGTTAGCAAACCTCACAAAATATATGAAATAACTTTACGTATAGAAGGGGATAAGACTAGAAAAATAAGGGGACTATTTTGGGATAATCTCTCCAAGGGCTATGACATCCTTCTAGCTGAAAAAAGACTGGCCACCAGAGTTTGTCAGGGACTGCCCTCATGGCGAAGAAATAATTATGCCTGCCTTCTCAAATCATATCCCAATTCATAAAAAATACACACTTGCTAGAAAGTGGGCAGTAGCTCAAGCTCCTGCTTTATATAAAAATCACGTAGGATGGGATGAGGACTCTCCTCCTCACAAAATCGAGTTAAAATCACAACCTACTGCACAAAGACAGTACCCAATTAAGCAAGAAGCTAAAAAACAGGTAAAAGAAATCCTAGATCAACTAGAATACCAGGGGGTGATTGAAACTTGCACCTCACAAATGAACAACCCTTTGTTTCCTGTCTCCAAACCAGACAATTCATATCGTCTAGTTTTGGATTACAGACACCTTAACTCATGTTGCAAAACTTTTGCAGTGCAAAACTCGCATAGTGCAGCGCTAATGAATAACATAGTGCGCAAAAAATACAAAACAACATTAGACATCTCTAATGGATTCTTTTGTCAAAATATAGCACCAGAGAGCAGATATTTGTCTGCGTTCTCAATAAATGGCGCTCAAAAACAATTCTGTCGGTTACCCCAAGGGTTCAAGAACAGCCCAGGAGTATTCTCAGCGAGAGTAACAGAATTACTACAAACATATGATGACGAAGCATTATCTTATGTCGATGACATATACCTAACAGATGATGACTTGGATACTCACTTGAAGAGAGTGAACACCATAATACTTGGGTTCGCAGCAGAGGGTTACAAATTCAACTTTAAAAAATCTAGAATTGCCCATCTAACAGTCCTGTTCTTAGGATATGAATTATCAAGTGAAGGCAAAAGCCTGGCTGACAATTTCCTAGAGAAATGTGCCGTACTCCAAGCACCTAGAACACTAAAAAACCTACAGTCAATTCTAGGCTTCCTAAATTTCGGAAGAACATACATTGCAAATTACGCAGAAAGGATCAAACCCCTTTATGATCTAATAAAACCAGATTTTAAAAGAACCAATTGGACTCAAACACACACAGAAATTTTGAGATCCTTACAAACAGACATGTTAATTAAAACAAAATTAGAAACACGTGATAACACACGCAATCTTGTGAGTCGAGTCATCCCAGGAAGATGCGGATTCACATACCTGACCTCTAACGAGGGAGAAAAGGTACCAATTGCATTCAAATCACACTTGTACACAGAAGCTGAAAAGAAATTCAGCATTAAAGAAAACATTGTTCATGCAGTTCAAACCGCAATAGCTAGAGAAAAAGATAAAGCTGACGGTAGACACATCACAGTCAGAACAGCAGAATCAGCCTTTGAGGCATTAACAACACCGTGTAATTTACCAACAACAGCATTGAATCCGGAATGGATACAATGGGTGAATTCAATTACAACGGACAAAGTAAAATACTACTTTGATCCAGAATTAAAACAATTGAAAAATCTAGAATATGAAAGAACATTCCCTCTGCCAATCGACATTCTGCCCTTACGACAGTACGCTTGTGTAATCTATACAGACGGACATGCTCAACCCTCCGTTTGGGGAGAACAAGCATACAACCCCACATGTGAGATTACAAAAGAAGTGTGGCGCGGAGATAAACTAAGACCTCTATTAACAAAAACACACTCAGTAGAAACCAATTCAGAACAACAGACTGAAATAATAGCATTGAAAATGGCGCTAGATGATGCAGATCGCGAATTCCCGACACTTATAGTGTCCGATTCGTATTACTGCGTCAAATCATATAACAGCGATTTGCAGAAATGGATTCAAAACGGTTACAAAGATGACACAGGTGCAACAATAAAGCAAAAACTGCTTTGGGAACAAATAGTTCTTTTACTGAAAGAACTACCAAAGACTCACGTGACACACTCACTGAGTCATCAGCGTGATGGCGTTCACGTTGCAGGGAATTCATTGGCTAAGACAGCCACAGCGGTAGCAACTAAATCGGCTTCCGTAGCTAGAAAAAAGCGTACAATGAAATACATTGACGGTGAAACAGTGCTGGCGGTAAAAACGTCATCAAAAGGCGACTGCTCAGCGCTACCGATCAACTATCCACTCAATTATACATACATAATCGATGCAAACTCCGTCCCTTTTGCTCGAATCCCTGGAGTGGGGGATAGAGTAATTCCAAACATGGACAGGAGAACTTTGTTAATTGCAGACGCACATATGGGCGAGGGTCTCAGACACCTCAAACTAAAAGATTCTCTGGAAGAACTACAATCAGTGTACTGGTGGCCAGGCATGAGCCTGCAGCATCACATTTTTGTAAAAAAATGCCCGGACTGCAACAGAGATCGCAGTGGCGAGAGAAACGGTATACTACCGTGGTGTTTCACTCCAGAAAGGATCAGCAGTAAAAAGCAAAGCGTCCGATTAACATATACAGGCTAGTTTCCACTTATTATGTAGATCCCCAGCACTCGGCTGACGTCTGGACTGTTATACAAAGATTTGCGAGTCTAAATGGCATATACGCTAGGAGCATGCTACGTTTGACCAATGTTTTCACTTTAGCCCTCAAGCTTGTGGGGAAGCACGGCCAAATGAGCATAGCGATGCGGGATTCTTCTCACTTCCTTCCTGAGGGATACGGGATGGTGTAAAGAAAAAACCAAGGCATAAAGCTATCTATAACAGAAAGGATATTAGGTTCGGGAGCTGGGTGGGTCAAACATCTAATAAGTGTCCAACGTAGTCTAAATAACCTGCCAAGAAATTCTCTGAAGGGATTCAGTCCGTACGAATTATTGTTTGGAACTAGGATGTTAGTCTTAGATCTTGACAGTCAGACTTCAGTGGCAAAGGAAAAAAGCTTTGATATCAAAGATCGTTTGGCTATTTTGCAGGACTTAAACAAAACAAGAAAAGACCTGAGCAACATAAAGTTGAAACAGCAGCCAAACAACCACTGAAGAACCACCACCTGTCCCAGCAAGACCTGTCTGGATTCCAAAAGTCGGGGATCTAGTCAGAGAAAAGATCGCGGTAAAGAAGGAATTTGGGCCTTCTTACAGAAAAGCAGTTCCTGTCTTGTCTATCAACGGGACAAGATCAGTTGTACTACCGCCACTTGCTGGTAAAAAGGAGAACCGAGTTGTATCCATCGACCTGGTAAAACCACAATCATGTGGCCGATAACAAACAGTAGGCCAAGTGGACTCCCGATAAGTAGTAGAACACCAAGATTTGCTACCAATACAGAGGTCCAAACTAAGAGGCTAATCACATTCGAAACGCCTACAGAAGAACAACAAGGACTATGCAACAATGCATTGGAACTTAAACCTCTGAAAACCCAAATAAAAACATTTAGTAGAGACACACCAACCTACAATGAAGTAACAAACGAATATGCAAGAAACAGTAATCCTGAAGCAATTGGAACAATTGACAGAACTGCATCCGGCTACTTCATAAACTTCGATGATTCCTCTGAAGACCTAAGTGAATCAAAAACACAGCCATCAACAAAAACCTTTAAAGATAAAGCTAAAGAACTTTTGAAACAGCTGAAAGAAACATATCTGATTTCTCCATGGATTGAATTTTGGGTGGGCTTTGGTGCATTTATCCTCATACTTTGGCTCATCATGGTACTAACTTTGGGACGCTTCATTGAGGGAAAATATGCTAAAATGGACACAGCAAGTCAGAAAATCAACTTGATCCTCAAGCCACACACATCTTCACACGTCGAGAAAAGAGAACTTTCTTCAGTCAACTTCACAGCCAATCCTATACCGGGTGGGGTAGCATGGGACAATACTGACTACGAAATTTATGGTCCGGTTGAGATCCTGAAATATCCACACCAAATTAAGATCTCGTTGAGTGACTTTGTAAAAACAAGCTCATTTGCTGATGATTGGGACTTTGAAAGTATAAATAATATGATGTCTGACTTAGTGATGTCTGCTAAATTTACCAAACATGATTATTTGCAGGGTTCGACTAATTATGATAGTATGTACTGTTACAACCACTATGGTAACCATTTTCTACATAAATCTGCACAACCTAGAAATGTTTTAAATTATAATCAATGGGAACATTGTGCAACCCCTCCAAAAGGAAGCTCAAGAACCTTTTACGACAAATATTCATACTTTTCAGGGTTCAACACAAGTAATGCTGAAACATTTTATTTCAAATTGTCAAATAAGACAGGGACAAAGACCATGCTAACAAACACGAAATTGATATATTCAGACTCATTTTTTGAACAAATGAATACTTTTGGTTTTGATTATTGGGACAAAAATGTTGAAGTTAAAAGTGTTTGGGGTACAAAAGAATGGCAAGTACAAGGTATAGAATCATTGTTTAGAGCCTGCATGATCCCAGAACAAATTATATTTTTAAATGACACTGTTCAACAAACCACCTGTCTTGGCTTAGCCAAAATCAAAGACTTAAATAAACCGTCTATTCCAAAGCCAACAATGGACAGCAATAGCTCTACAGATGAAGAGATCGACGTAAACTATATATTAAACCAAAACAGAACACATCCTGATTGGAAACAGTGGTTGATCTGGCCCACAGATACTAATAACTGTCAAGACAGATTCCTGAACAAAAAACAGGGGTTCAAATTGACCAGGCCAGACCCTAGATATTCCCAAAGACAACACCCAGGGATAATAACCACCTACAGTGTGGGCAAATTATGCCTTCAATGGCTACAAACTTCCACACTGACAGAAATTAAGCAACACCTAACTTTACTTACTGATGGTGCTGACTTGCGTGATTTCAATATGGGACCGCGCAAACAGCGTCAAAAACGCTTCATAGCAGCCTCTGTATATGCAGCTTACAATGAGGCCTGGAAGGTAACTCAAATTGAGACAGCAGAAAGTATACGAGAAATTGACCGTATTAATTTGGAAAAATCACTTTCTGTAGTGGACAATGGGTTAATGACTCTGTCCTCCAGAATTTTTTCTTTGGACAGCATTGTGTCTTCAGCAATCGACATAATATCGCAAGACTTACTGTTGTTACAACACGGTCAGTCTCAATTGCGTTCTATTGTACAGCTTGGCTGGACGTTACAAAATCTGCGTTCAGGCTATGTGCCTTGGCGTTTAATCAACACAACGTCACTATTCAATATCTTTAACCTTACTGATAAACAAATCAGTATGGCACAAAAGGGTGCTGATTATACAATCCTGAGCATTGAGAAACTCGAGAGATTACCAGTGACAATGTCAGAACGACCTGTCAGTGAATGGATAATACATGGGATAATTAATATTCCAATATCAACCTTCAGGTTTCAATACTGCCAAAAATATATACAGGCTGGCATGTACAAAAAATTGGGAAAAGGGTACATTAAGACAACATGGAACTTTCCCTATTCACATGCATGTGTCAGTAATAAAGGACAGAAAGTGTTTCTTAGTGGCAATAATTGTGCGATGTCACTAAGCGGTACACTTCTGTGTAATGGAATTAGTTTGCATGGAGCCTGTGAAGGGAACTCAAATAACCTTTCATGTCACCAGCTAGGCGCACCTGCAACAGAGATAGAACCATTCCTTAAAAGACTCTATAACGGGAGTTACATTCTAATTAAGGATCGCAGATGTTGTAGTCTTATGCCCGGGACTCCTTATCTCGTAACTACGACTGCGAAGGTCATGTGCTGTGGACACTCATTGTTCCCCAGCTCCTTTCCAGACAGGGAGGCAAGGGCATGGCCTAACTTGAAAATTACTTCTATTCGAATAGATACTTTAAGCAGAATGAAAACAGTGCTTCTTCAGACGCCGACCAGACTCACGTCATCAAAAGAAACGTATGATCTCCTAGTTGCAAGGACAACTGCAGAGATTCACTCATTGTTATCAACTAATTCCCCCATACATTTCGCAGAAATCCTGAATGAAATCTTAAATATTTCTGATACCAGTGGAGTCTCAAAAGTATTTAAGACAGTATTTTCGATGACATTAACACCATTCAAAGCCATACTGGTATTTTTCCAGATTTCGTCCATTCGATTTTTGGCGGGCTTCCCCTCATTTTAGGACTAATTGCAGGAATCCTATTCTTGGTCCTGATATTTCGTTATGGCAAACCGTGTCACAGACAAAACACCTGCGACAAGGGAAGAAACAATCCGAGCCATTGGATACCGGGACCGGATATCAAAAATCCTGGTGATGAGTTCAGGCCTCAGCAAGGCCCAAAGGTACCGAAAGGGTTCGCCCTTCTGTGTACAAAGTCCTTAGACTTACAAATGAAGTTGGCAAGGAAACTGGAAATACAAAAACATAGTTTAATAAACCTTTAAAGGTGGTGATACAACCTCCACAACACTTCTACAGTATTGTACAGAGTAGCACACTGAATACAAGCACATGGCCCCTTTTATACACAGTGGAAGGGGTTCAGCTTACAGCTTAGACAGAGGTTACAACCACGTAAGGACATTTCCAAATATATCAGTGGGTGGAGCTAACAGTATTTCTAGAACATGGGAGGGCTATGCTAATAAGGAACAACTGTTACTTCTGCTGAGCATGCGCTACACTCTCAAGAAGGACTAATAATAACTGTTGCTAGGTAGAATCCACAGTGTAACTGGCAGAGAGGTAGGACAATCAGAACATTGAGCACATGGCAATGTAGGGCATGAAAATGGTGGACTCGAAATACAAAATGAAATCCCTATACTAGATATTTGGACTGATGCATTATGGCTTCAGCTAATGCTTAATAATACCGCTGTTTTATTTACAACAGACGACCCTTTCAGCGTTAGCTGAAGCCATTCCATTTCATAGGGTAGTCATCAAACTCATCTTGAATGTCAATGCTCATAATGTTAGAAATCTCTTTAGTTAGACTCTTTTGATAAGCAGCTTCGGAAACAGCTTTCTTATTGGGTATACAAGAGGTAATGCAAAGAGAACATATCATAGGACCACATTGAATACACATACAGCAAGTAAAAAGAATTACTACTATTATACAAAGGCCAGTGAGGATCTTCCAACCCCATGTAGTAAATAAGGTCCAAAACCAACTAGAGAAGGTCCATGTACCATTATCTACATGTATGTCAGCAGCTATTTTATGCAGTTTATTTATGGCATTATAAACAGAAGGCGAGTTGTCTGGGATGAAGACACAACAGCTACTTCCAATAAGTCTACAAGCTCCTCCTTTTTCTGCTAATATGACATCTAACACCATTCTGTTTTGCAGGGCAACAATTCTAGTAATTTGCAACTCTTCAGTTACGTTTCCTAGTGCTGCAGCAGTTTGGTTGGTCACTGCCTCTACAACTCTAGTTAATCTTCTTATCTTTCTACTGTTTAGGGCAGCTCCAACAAAAAAGAATAACCCTAGGTTAAAATCTACATATTGCTGCAAACTAGTGTCGGTCTGGTCCACATCATCGATAGATAAAGTACGTTTGTATCTATTCACAGTGGCATTATTCAACAATTTCAAGTCTTTATGATAAGTGTCAGGTGCTAAAAACACTGGTGGTAATAAAAACGATACATAGCATACTCCTGACCAGCCAGCTGGTAATCGATAATATCCTCTATTACCGCATACAAAATATGTATTATGGGATGCTAAAAATGTGCTATTATTCAGACCATCTATATTTAAGACTTTAATACAATCACTAACACCTACAGGGATGTTCCCAACACTTTGTACGCATAAGTCCGCTTGTGCTTGTGCAACTGAGATCACAAATTTTTCACTTTCGACAGTGTCTCTAGTGTTCGTAAAAATGTAGGGAGTAGACTCATTGTCCGGTCGATATTCTTCCCACTCCCATATTGTTCCATTGGCTTGTGGATAGCCTTCTTTATTCTGGTGACATTCTTTGTTTAGTCTAAAAAGTAATCTTCCAACAGCAGGCTTTCTTGTGGCAAATAGAAGAGTATACCAGGCACGACAAGAACCATTATGAGAGAAAGGGAGAGGTATAAACGGTGTTCCCCCCTTCTTCTGGTGCGCTGGCATCATACCACATATCCAGCAATTTGTTTCATTTGTAGCAGTGTGGGTATGATGTAGCATCTGAATGAAGGTGTTATTTACAAAGGACAAGCGGTGTTTTGATTCCTGATAGGGGAGCGTATAAAAGAAATGCTCCTCTGGCACCGGTGTAGAAACCACATATAGATCACGGGCAGGAATTACATCCTCAACAAACCACGTGATAATGGCAACAACTGCCACACTAGCAATAAATCCGAAGGCGCAGATCACTTTCTTTCTCTCCATGTTGAACAAATGTCTCACAAATCTTCCTGAAACTAAAAAAAAGGCTGTCAGAACTCTTCCCCCAAGGCGGCTGTTGTTTTCTTCACCAACGGGCCAAGACGGGTGTCACTACTCTAATGCAAGGCTGATCCCCCCCCCTTGCCTCATCGGCTCTCCGTTGCACCAACCAAGAGGCCGTTCTGACAGCAGTTTAAACAGCAGAAAACTTCTTCCTGGGTCGAAGGTTGTATTTTCTTACTCCAGAAGTCGTCGGGTCCGGGAAGAACTCCTCTTGCTCATCAGGTACCACAGCAGGGCCTTTCTCTGTAGTCAGGATTTCTCGATGGTCAGTCAACACGGCAGGCTCCACCAATCCGGGTTGCACTCTGCGACAATGAAAGGAGTGAATCCAGTTCTTCCGGTTGGTCACTCGGACGGCCGTTCTTGTTGCGAGCAGAACCTGCTCGGGACCGCACCATCGGGGCTCCAGGCCACTCGTCCTCTCGAACGCCTTGATGAGGACGAAGTCACCGGGTCGGAGACTATGACCCTCACCTGTGGACCGGTCAGGGAGTGCTTCTCGAACCTGTTGATGAATAGAAACCAAGTTATCAGTTAATTGTGCCAGATAGTCATTCATCAATACACAAGGTACATCATATACGGAACTTGGTTTAGGCACTCCCCAAATATTCATGGGACGACCAAACACCACTTCATACGGTGTAAGGCCGGTTCGGGAGTGTGGTACTGATCTTATTGACAACAATGCCAAAGGCAAAGCGTTGGGCCAAGTCAGAGAAGTGGAAGCCTGGATCTTTGCTAGTTTAAGCTTCAGTGTTCCATTGTAGCGTTCCACCAAGCCAGCCGACTGTGGATGGAACACTGCATGAAACTTCTGTTTTATCCCCAGACCTCTCAGAACGTACTTGATAACGTCTGCTATAAAATGAGGCCCGTTATCACTCCATAATAGTCTACAAACACCATACCTAGGGAAGAACTCCTTAAGTAGCACCTTTGCTGTAGTCATTGCAGTATTGTCCTTAGTAGGGTAGGCTTCAATCCATTTACTGAAAGCACACACCACTACCAAGACGTACTTTAGATTATTACAGCGTTCAAGTTGGATATAGTCCATTTGCAGGACTTCAAAAGGTGCAGTAGGTATTTTAAATCCTCCTGCTGGAGTCCGTGTTCCTTTCCCTGGGTTGTATTTAAGACAGATCATACAGGTCTGTACCACTCTCTTGGCCGTGCTAGCAATCTCTGGATGCTCCCAAACTTGCGCAAGCAATTTCACAATCGCTGAAGCTCCAACATGTGCTAGCCCATGTGCCATTTGAACCATAGGTTGGACAAAAGCTGTGGGCAACTTCCACCTATCCATTTGTTTGTTGCGCCAACAACCTTCATCATCCAGTTCTCCATTTTCAGACCATTGCTCTCATTCTTTATCAGAAGCAACTCTCTGTATTTCCCTCACTTCTTTCCTAGCATCATGCCATCGTTCTGCTTGTGACTTCACAACATACATTGAAGTGGAGTCAGGTCTCATTGCAGTTTCTCGTGCTACTTGGTCAGCGAAAGCATTTCCTTGCCCTACTTTGTCAATAACTTTCTTATGTGCACTGCATTTCACTATAGCTATCTTCTTAGGAAATGTCAGGGCAGTCAAAAGATTGTGCACCAGTTCTCCATACATAATTTGTGTTCCGTGTGATGTCAGAAAACCTCTTTCCTTCCAGAGCAGGCCAAAGTCGTGCGCTACTCCGAAAGCATAGCGGCTATCTGTATAAATATTCACACATAACTCTGCACTAAGCTCACATGCTCGTGTCAATG